>NW_026526721.1:46858754-48058754 GCF_024362965.1 Panthera pardus | reverse complement strand
TCTTTAAAAATCAACACAACGATAGCAATAAGGAAAGATAAATGGATTTTTTGAAAAAGTGAAAATCAAACAAGACACCTAATGATGACATTTAAATGAAAACTCTTTTTAAGGAAAGGATTCTTTATTACTAAAAATTTGCCTTTTGGAAAAAAAAAATATTCATCAGTCTTTGTGGATGCCACATCTATGGCCTATGATCATATTAGCTTAAAAAAAGTTTTATTAGGAAAAAAATATAGTAAACTAAAACTTTAATATATTTTTAAGAGAAATGATGTACCTTCAAAAGCTCATTTTTACCACACACTGTTCTTTTTTAAGTCATTTATTTTTGAGACAGAGAAAGAGTGCATGAGCAAGTGCCAGCGTGGGAGGAGCAGAGAGGAAGGGAGAGAGAGAATCCCAAGTAGGCTCTGCACTGTCAGCACAGGGCCTGACTCGGGGCTTGAACTCAAAAACCGTGAGATCATGACTTGAGCTGAAATCAAGAATCAGATGCTTAACCGACTAAGCCATGCAGGCCCCCACCCCACACTATTTTATATTCTTAAAGTAATACAATCAATACAGTATTCTAAATATATATGTTAAAAGGTGCAACATGACTGACAGTTCTATTATCCCTCTTGCCTACTTTTTGATCTAAAAAAAGAAAAAATAGCCACCTAAAATAACTGACCTAAAAAGTAACCTATTAAAAAAAATGCAGAATTCATGAATCCAAATCACCACTGTCCTTCAAAGTGGTTACTTCCAAAAGCAGTATAAAAGCCGCAAAAAGACAAAGATTATTTAATAATCATTGGGTCTTTTTTTAAATGAAGGCAATGTTACCTCATGTAACCATTCTGTCCAAATGACTTCCAACTGACTTAAAAGTAAAGAAAAAATATGAGAAATCCTTCATCCAGCAACAAAGATTGCCACCACTAAAGGTTACTTTAAAAACAAAAACAAAAAAAAAAAAGAAAAGTAACAACAAGGTTCTGAATGCACACTTCAAGACAGGAGTTCAAAAATTAAATTAAAATGCTTTATGCACTGCCAGTACACATATATACAAATTACTAAGGTAACAAATTAAAAAAGGAAATCCATTTAAATAAAGGTGCAGGGATTCTTTGTTAACTGAATTGCAAATATCACACCAGCAATAGAAGTTTTTTGAAGACAACTCACCAATATTTTACATACTGTCCATATATCTACAAGGAAGTTCAATACAATCTCCTACCTACATGAATTAATTACTGACTTTTTAGGGTATTACTAGGTTTTCTTTGATACCTAAAAAGGAGAAAAGCAGCTCCTGACAACCAGGAACTGGCCTAGTCCTGTAAGACAGACCTTAGTGCTGCCAGAAGCTGGCCTGGCACTCACAAGTAAGCTGTGGTGTTCTCTTGCTGAACATGAACAATCTCAAAGAACATCAACCATTAGAAAAGATCACTCTGTGACTGTGATAGATGGAAGATGAAAACAGCACCACTGCATAATCATGTGAGAACTCAGACAAAACAAGAACAATAACCAAACCACAAAAATGACCAACATCCCTAGCTAAAATGAGTGATGGCTGCTGTTCCACTAATTGAAGCTTTAGCCACAATTCCTCCCACCTTCTGCATAAAATTTAGTTACATACCCAATCACAGGACCATCTCCACCTCCTAACGGCATCCAATCTATAGCAAGTCCCACTTCCTTGAACCTTATCCAAAATCCTCTACCATACACCTGAGCCCTATGAAAAATCCTTTCCAATACTTTTACTGAGACACTCCATTGTTCTTCCACAGTATTCACTCTTCCTCACTGCAATGTATTTGTAGTATGCCCCTTTTCATTCCTACCATTGTTTGTGCCTTTTTTCTTAATTAATCTTACAGAAGTTTGCAAATTTGTTATCTCGTCAGAATTGTTGATCCTATCAATTCCCTGACTTCTAGTCCACTTCTGCTCTTTATTAATTTTTCCTTGTAAGTTATTTGGGCTTACTTTGTCCTTCTTGTATAGAAGGCTACCAAATATCCCCTCAAGTTTTACTTTAGCATACTCTAAAAACTTTGTTATACAGAAGTCATAGCTAATTATTTCTAATTCCCATTATAATTTTTTCTTTTTTATGTTAAAGCATATTTTTATCCTCAAAAACCAAAAGATAACACAGACTGACGCCCATAGTGTATGTTATCTTTTTTGTCCAGTGGTTTCTAAATGAAGCCAGAGAATGTGACCTCCAGGGTATCTCTTCTCTAGAACTTACTGAAATTTGTTGGAAAAACCACTATGTGGTTAATTTTTATATAAATATCCGTATGTGCTCAAAACAATCATACCCCTTCTTAATTGCTAGATGCATAAGACCAAGCCTGTATTTGATCTGTTCAAATTTTCTCTATCCCTACTAATTCTGAGCCTGCATGATTTACCAGTTTCCCAGAGAAGAGTAATACAAGCTCTCCCATGATTGTGAATTTATTTTTCCTTAGGGAAAATCTATGGCTATGACGTATAAGTGTTCAGAATTATTATATACTCCCAGTGAATTATGCTTTTTATCACTATGAAGTGACTAATACTAGGGAATTTTTTAGTCCATTCTGTTAGTATTCCTAACTAGGTTTGAGTTTGTCTAGTATAATATTAGCCCTTTACTTTCAAACTTTGCATCATAATATTTCAGTATGTCTCTTATAATAAGCATGTAATTAGATCTGGTTTAACTCCAATAAGAGTCTTTTAACATGTACATTTAGTCCATTTGTGTGCACTGTAGTTAGTATTTTATACTATATATTTATCAAGCTTTCTCTCTGCTTCTTTTCCTCATCGTCTAGTGAACCAAGTAGGTACTCTGTTTCCTTCTTTACCTTTAGTCGGTTAAGCGTCCAACTTTAGCTCAGGTCATGATCTCAGTTCGTGAGGTTGAGCCCTGGGTTGGGCTCTATGCTGACAGCTCAGAGCCTGGAGCCTGCTTCAGATTCTGTGTCTCCCCCTCTCTGTCTCTTCCCTGCTCGCACTCTGTCTCTCTCAAAAAAATGAATAAATGTTAAAAAAAATTAATATTTTAATTCCTGGACACCTGGGTGGCTCAGCTGGTTAAGCATCCGACCTTGGCTCAGGTTATGATCCCACGGTTCTTGGGTTCAAGGCTTGTGTCCAGCTCTGCACTGACCACATGGAGCCTGCTTCAGATTTTCTCACCCTCTCTCTCTCTGCCTGTCCCTGACTCACACTTTCTCTCTCAAAATAAAGAAATAAACTTTAAAAAAATGTAATTCCTATCATCCTTTCCTGTCTTACATATAATTAATGATCAGGACTTTTGTCCCATCTTTTTATATTTCTAAAACTATTGTTGTTGTTGTTTTTTATTATCAGTGCTCATTTAAATTTACATGTTGACAAGTTTATTTGCTCACAATTTCTTGCAGGTTTCACCATTCTTCTGGACTCAATTTCCTTTT
Organism: Panthera pardus; assembly: GCF_024362965.1. Classification (NCBI taxonomy): domain Eukaryota; kingdom Metazoa; phylum Chordata; class Mammalia; order Carnivora; family Felidae; genus Panthera; species Panthera pardus. The sequence goes on along the minus strand of NW_026526721.1, from coordinate 48,055,281 downwards.
TGCTAAAGAACTCTTTTATTCTTTTAACAGGGTCCATGAGTGGTAAATCCTCAGTCTTTTTATTTTTGATGTTTTTTTCTCCCTTTATTCCTTAAGTGTAGCACACTATAGAAAGCTACTTTTCCAGATTTTTTTTCTGAACAGTTGGAAGATGCTATTCTACTGTCTCTGGCTTCCATTATTACTATGAAGAAGTCTACCAAAAGTCTAATTGCTTGCTATATGATCAGTCTTATTCTTTCAGGCTACTTTAAGATTATCTTTTTGCCTTACATATTTTCCAGTTTTGTGACAATATGTCCAGGAGAGTTTTGTTTTTACTTACCCTGCTCAGGACTACTTTTCCTCCTGAATCCGAATTTATATCTTTTATATAATTCTGAAAATTTCTTTAGCCACTACCTCCTCAAATATTTCCACTCCCCCATTATATCTCCTTCTTTAAAGTCTTAATGGAAATAGGCTGGACTTTCTTATTCTTAAATTCTATCTTATATTCTTCATCTCTGTTTTGGTGCTTTATTCCGTAATTTCTTTAGACTACCTTCTAGTTGAATAATTCTCTCTTCCACTGTGACTAATCTATTTTACCTCTCCTCTTTGTATTTAATTTGAATGATTATACTTTTCATTTCCAAAAGTTATCTTGATTTGTTTTTAAAATCTGTTTATCCTTTTTTCATAGTGCCTTGTTCTTACATTCTTATTTCTTTTACATCTAATAATTTTTAATATTATTTTATAGATGACCACTTCTATTAACTGCAAGTTCTTGGAAGTCTAACTGCACTATTAGTTGTGGCCATTGTTTCTGGCCTACATGGATTGTTTCACATGTCTTACAGTTCAAAACTCTAAGTTCATCAACAGGATTTTGTCTAGAAGCAGCCCATGACCTGGATTGAGAACTTACTCTAAGAGATTTCTGCCTTTACTTCTTACCATTTTTTATAGTAGTATCTGTGCTTGTGAGTTCCCCATCTTTGAAGACAGTTTAAATTTAAATCCAACCCACCTAGCAACCATGGTTAGAAATCCTCAAGGGAGCCTTTACAAACCCAACAGCTTCAGGTTATGAGAGTTTCCTGTATCAATTCCTTGATTTTTCCTGTACCAACAGAGAGGTATTTTTCTTTTACAATATTCTTTTTTAGGGGTGCCTGGATGGCTCAGTCAGTTAAGCATTCAACTCTTGATTCCAGCTCACGTCATGATCACAGGGTTCATGAGTTCAAACCCCATGTCAGGCTCTGTGCTGATAGTGCAGAGCCTGCTTGGGATTCTCTCTCTCCCTCTCTCTCCCTCCCCCTCCCCCCACCACGTGTGCATGCATGCTCTCTCAAAATAAGTAAAACTTAAAAAAAAAAATTCTTTTTTAGAACACCCCACTGAGGGTCTAGGACCCAAGGCCTCTACTATGTAGACACCAAATGACTAGTCTTTAGACTATGCAGAATAAAACCTTGACCATTAACACCAAAAGCACACCAAGTCTCACCCTTTGGTACTACTGGTCCCAGTTTTTAATTTCATCTGTCTTTTGGTCTCTGGACATTTCTCTTACTCTCCTGGGCAACTTCAAGTATATATTTCAAAAAACACATTTATCATAGTTAATCTAAAATGTCCTCAGTGTCTCTGGAAGGAAGATTTTCAGTTTATTGAACCTTCCTGATAGCTGGCTGCTAGTGGTTAAGTATTTTAGATTCAATACTGTGCAGTGATACCTTTTATTTAAAAATTTCTTAAACAGCTTTTGTTATTAGCATTTTAAAATCTAATTAACATTCACCCTTCCTACATGGAGATGAAATAGATACAAATTAAACCAACTGGCCCACATCAGGTTTCATGAACCAAAAGGTTCAGTGTCACGTAACTTATTAAAAAATGCTAAACAAAACATCTAGAAAAAAGGCCCAGATTTTATTTTTCACATAAGCATGCTACCACTTAAACTCTGTAATCATTTCTATCTTATCTTTTAAGAGTTCTACCTCACAAATCTGTTACTGTCTACAAGAATACAAAATCTAAAAGATTAAAATTAGTCTTGTATTTGCTTATTTTTTTTTTAATCAAAACTACTTCTAATTTAATCTTTACTCCTTAAAAAATAATGTCTACAGTCTTAGGCCTATATGTTAAGCTCTGAGAATAAGTAAAAACATGTTACATTTATGGAAAATAATTCTATATTCTCAGAGTACTAAGAACTTAATATAATGAATAAATTTAATAAATTTAAAACTTAATAAAGGTAGTTTCAATACTGCAATTACTTTCAATCCTGGAAATACTTCTATAAGTGGCACCCATTACTATGTAGGATACTGAGCAGATGGAGATTTTAAATGTGACTACTTTCTATTAATCTTCGGGAAAGAAAAAAAGAATATAGGCAGGCCTAATAATTCAAAACTTCAGATACAGCTGAAAAAGTTATCGCTTAATTCTGAGTCTTTAAAAGGAGAAAAGCTAAAAAAGTCTTCAACAAAAACACAATGGATAAAATAGTAAATTTATTAGAAGATTTACCACTTACCAAATAACGTCAGTTTCAGTATTCTACTACACTGAATTGCAAAAGAAAGGTCAGAACTATCAAAAATTGTTATAAGATCTCCATCTGGAATTAAAAAAAAACAGAAGTGAGTTTCAGATTTGTATCAGTAATAAACTAGGATATACATTAAGTTAAAATTGAAAATGTAGATAACAGAGCATAATTAGAATGTCCCATAAAAACCTTAAACATTAAAGGATCTAGGAAAGATGCATCTGTTCAAAAGAATATCAATTTTGCTTATTACTTTTATAGCAAGGCTATTTATCATATCCTCATTAAGAAGAGCCAAAACATAGCTAAGATTAACATATGACGATCCTTTACAAGTCACCAGGGCATTCATGGTAGCAATATAACAAATTATTGGTTTAGACTGAAATCTTTCCATTCCAAAAAATTTAAATATATTTATCAAATGTTAATAAAGATTCTCAGTGTTCAAAATGTAATTCTAAGTACAGTAAAACACCACTGACACAAATGTAGAGGAAGCTATTATAGCAGTAACTAAAAGGGTCACTGACCATTTTGATACTAAGATGAAAACTATCAACTCTCCTTAGAAAAAATACTCATATACACAAGATTCTATAATCTCCGAGATCTCAAAGTTAAAGAATATTATAATCGGCATATCAGCTGCTTGTTTCAAAAGCTTTCAAAGGGCTCAGGGAAAATGTTCTCTGGAGAGAAAAAGAACAGAAAAGCACCCAGAGGCAAGGAGTTGGGTCAGGAGCCTCTACTGGCTATCTTCACAGACACAGCTGGGTTGGGGAAGGGGAGTAAGGATGGTAGTTCTGTCCTGGGGAGGCTGCTCCAAGGATGCTCTGCTACACCAAAAACACTGACTAGACAGATTTAGTTTGAACAAAGCTGGCAACAAAAGCCATACCTGAAGATTTTGTCACTATTCTTAGATCTTTATAAGATCTAAGATCTTATAACCAGACCCACTTCTTATAACATATCTAATGTTCAGACTTCAGAGATTTTACTCATAAATATATTTTTAATAAAGTATATATATATAAACAGAAAACCTTCTGTAACTGCCTTTTTTATTTTCTGAATTTCACAACAGAAATATATGATGGCAAGAACTTTACCTAAGCCAGTCCTCCACCCTAATTAATACCTAACAGTCTATACAATTACCACAAGTAGCACAAATCTGTACAATTCAAAACACTTAGAAACTGTGAAAAACAAATCCAATGTGGTAACTAGATGTAGAGGACAAAATTTCAACACTGAAGATACCCTTAAGTTAGGGGTCCATAAAGTGAGACCAATGGTCAAAAATCCCTGTTTATAGGACTATGAACCAAGAGTGGCTTTTACATTTTTTTTATAAAGGTTTTTAAAAAAAAGGTAGATGAAACAGAGACTTAATATGACCCACAGTGCTAAAATATTACCTGATCTTTTAGAGAAAAGTTTACCAATCCTTGCCCTAAACAAAAATAAGGGATTTAAGAGAAAGCCAGGTAAATAGTGAGGTCAGTTTAAAATATACAAGTTTGAGGCAAGAGCATAGCATCTCAGATGAAATGAAAGCTGTTAAAAATTTGAGTTCTAAAGTGAAGAAAAAGAACAAATTGACCAAATTAAGGCACACACTTGGAAGTCAAAAAGGTGAAAGTCAACATATTAGAAGTAGATGAGATTGTATTAGGAAAGAGAATGAGAAGCAATTGCTCTCTTTTACCATCCAGGTGACTCTCAAAATTAGTTTTGGGTACCATTAGATCATACTTTGTAAAAAAAAAAAAAAAAAAAATTACACCTGTAGCTAAATGGCCAGCTAGCTGATTGATCATCAGTGATCTCTATTTTTATATTTCCTTTCCATAGTATACGTTGTTGGAAAGTGGGCCAACCAGGGACATACTCCAAGCTACTGACAGTTCAGCAGAGCCATGTGATGGGGTCTGGCCAGCTTGATGTGAACAGAAATGATAAACACTACCTCAAGGCCCAGGGAGTACAATCCCTCATGTAATCCTCTATACTCTGTCTTCATCTATCTGCCTGCTGGATGTTAATGCTCAAGGTGAGCTTGCAAGCCATGTGTTGAACATAACACAGCTTCTGTCAACCTGGGCCTTTGAATGATCTCTTGAGTGTTAAACCAATGAAATTTTAAGATTTCTATTATTAACAGCAGGCATTACTTTAAGCCAGCACACCAAGAGACAGGGAAACGGCTGTTAGTGATAAGAAAACTGGGACAGTAGTGTCAGAGATGTTAAGGGATAAGAGTTATTTTTAAAAGGATGGTATGGGGGTAGCAATGCCAAGTATAAAGATCAAGGTGAAACAGACTGGAAATAAATTCAGCAGAAAGAAACTGGTAACCACCTAAAGTACAATTTCAGTAGAGATGTTTACAAAGAAGAAGGTTTAAAGAAGATGAAATAAAGACAGTCTATGATTTTAATTCCACTGTGTGTCTGATGCAACATCTGTCATATAAAACCCATTGCCATAAAAACAGTTTTGTGGTCAAATGAGTCTAGGGACACTGAATACTATAAACAGACAATGTGTATCAGCAATATTACGATTATTATTCCTGCAGTAAAGGAACACATTTCTGTTTCAACCAGCTTTCTCACACTTAGTTGACCATGAAAACATTTTTCATCCAATACCTACTGATACCTCTTTCACTTTGGGAAATATGAGTGAAAGTTGGTTTTAAAAGCAAAAAGGAAGCCAAAATTGCATGAGCAGAAAAGAAAAAAAATGCTTGTAAAAATATTTGTGAAAGTGGGGCACCTGGGTGGCTAGGTGGGTTAAGCTGTCCTCTCTTGATTTCAGCTCAGGTCACGATCTCATGATTTGTGAGACTGAGCCCTGTGTTGGGCTCTGTGCCGATAGCATGGAGCCTGCTTGGGATATTCTCTCTCTCACCTCTCTCTTTCTCTCTTTGTCCTTCCCCCACTCGCAGAGGTGCACACGCACACACTCTCTCTCTAAATAAATAAACTTTAAAAATATATATTCTGTGAAAGTGATCTATTACTAAAAACCCCATTTTTAATAATAAATCACTTAGCTATTTTTAACTTATAAAAGAATTATAATCAGCTACATACATATCCCATTAAATAAAATGGGTACTCAATTATGACAGAAGGGAAATTTATAATGAGCTATTCAATAAAAAATAGGCAAAAGAACACATACAATACTTAGACTTTTAATGGCTAACTTTAGAAACAATCTTACCTTCATCTTTATACTTTATTGTAACTTCGTCATTACTCAGAAGTTTTCCTCTGAAAACTCGCTGCATCATTAGCACTAATTCATCATAAGTAATATCTTCATTATGAATGGGAATTCGTCGAATATCCTCCCCAAGTTGAGCTTTGATGATCAGCTTCCCACTTAGGTCCAACTGTCCATTCATGGTGGACTCCAGGATGTTGCGTATATACAACTCTAGGGAAAGACTGATAAAATGGTTTTGGTGATTAAACAGCTCTAAAAACATTTCTTAAAAGTTGAAAAGCAGGGCGCCTGGGTGGCTCAGTCAGTTAAGCATCCGACTCTTGATTTCGGCTCAGGTCATGATCTCACAGTTCGTGAGATCCCGGCCAGTGTAGGGCTCTGCGATGACAGTGCGGAGCCTGCTTGGGATTCTCTCTCCCTCTCTCTCTGCCCCTCCCCTGCTCATGCTCTCTCTCTCTCTGTGTCTCTCTCAATATAAATAAACTTTAAAGAAAAAAAAGTTGAAAAGCAAAACTACTATTGGAATCTAAGAAATTCTGGTCTTCAAAAGAGATCTACTGTTCCAATGTTACCCCATTCATCATGTTAAAATGGAGATAACTTCAGTATGTGCATAAGAAAACAAGTTTCATTATTTTCGGCAATTATTATTTTGCCCATATACCTAACCACCTATCTGCCATTACCATTTAGATTTCTAATTTAACATGTCCGAAAACAAACTCCTGATCCTCTCCCCAAAATCTGCTTTTCCTGTAGTCTTCTCCAACTCAGTTAGTGACAATTTCTTTCTTCTAGGTGTTCAAGATTTAAAAGAAAAAGAAAAAATAAGTCCAAATAGCCAATAATCTAGTTGCTACTACCTTTAAAATATCTCTATATTCCAATCACTTCAGTAACTTTACCTCTACCAGCTTGATCTAAAGCTCTTGCCTGCATTACTGCACAAGACTCCTCTTGCCTGCATTACTGCGTAAGACTCCTAACCAGTCTGCCTTTTTACCTTTGTCCACTTTTAATCTATTCTCAAATTTAGAATTATCCTGTTGAATAAAATCTAATGTCACTCTGCTTAAAATCTTCCAATGGATTCGCATCTCAGTTTCAATAAAAGCCAGAACTACAAGGTCATGATCTGGCCTCTGGCCCCTAGCCAAGTATTTAACCTCATTTCCTACTTCTCTCCCTGGTTACACTGCTGCACCCACACTTTAAGTTCTCCTTCTCAATTCAAGGCTTTGCACTTGCTGTTCCCTTTGTCATGAGCCCTTTTCAAAACTCACATGATTCAGATCTCAGATCAAATCTTCATTTCTCAGAGGTTTGCCCTGACCATCTAAGCTAAAATGGATCTTCTTTCACTTTCTTACCCTGCTTCAATTTTCTTCAAAGCACTTATCACTCCCAGACATTAAGAATTAATTTTGTATTGTCTTTTCCACTAGAAAGTAAAGAAGTAAATGGTTTTGTTCATTGTATTCCTGAGCCCAGAACAATACTGGTCTAGCACATGGTAGTCATTCAATTTTGTTAAATGAAGAATACTGGCTTTCACTCTATATTAGCCTGTAACTAAATGCTAACTCTAAAGAGAAAATCATGTGTGAACACTAGAGTCTGAAATGTTTCTCTCTAAAATAAGACCTCACTAGTATTTTCTCTAATTTTCCTATCTATTTTGGGAACTTGAGAAAAGACAAATGAATGACATCCTCTGGAGCTTTCTAGTAAGAATGTCCACTATTGTCTCTTAATATTCTATACCTCACCCCTCCCCAAACCTGAGTGGCTGTGTATGTTTAAATTGCATTTTTTAAATTTTTTAAAAAGTTTTTTAATGTTTTTATTTATTTTTGAGACAGAGTGCGCACGTGTGCGAGCAGGGGAGGGGCAAAGAGAGGGAGACACAGAATCCGAAGCAGGCTCCAGGCTCCGGCCCACAAACTGCGAGAGCCCAACTTGGGCTTGAACCCACAAACCGTGAGATCATGACCTGAGCCGAAGTCGGCTGCTTAACCAATTGAGCCACCCCGGCGCCCCATTTAAATTGCATATTTTAAGAAAGAAATAAGATAATGTTAGAGAACTAGCCACTAAATACTAATTTGCTACAAAATTTTCCCTTCCTGGGTTTTACTTTCATCTTAATTTTAGGTATTATTTCAGAGTGATTATCCTGTAACGACACTAATTCTAAACTCAAAATATACTATGAGGTCTCTAGTAATTTACATGGTTACTATAGAGTTCTAGAAAATACAGTTACAATTAAATAATGTGTTAATAGCTCTTCTTCTCAAGGTCTATCTCTTGTTTTCAAGACCAAAATGTTCTTAAATACATCCACAACTACTGAGCATTTCCCTAGCTTCAACTCCCCACCTCCTCCTGCCCACCGCCCCCAAATGATCTTATTTAAAGTGCCCTACAATCTCCTACTGGCCACACTGTAGTTTCAACCTCATGTTTTACTACTGGCAGCTGGTTTTTCCTCTTAATTTGTTAACATCATACCGACTTTTCATGCTTCTCTACAATCATTCTACAGTTTTCATACCTCTCTACAATTATTTTTCTTGGTATGAAAGCACCCCACCTACCCTCCAACACATCACCCCTTCAAATACCTGGAGAAAGTTTTCAGGAATCCTAAGTCATTTCATGAATATTACATATAAATGCCCTAATATTCTTTCATATAAATGTCCTATGTCCTTCCAACTATTCCTTAAATGAGTGTCTCTAGAACTCCTTGCCATATTCTGAACATTTTAATAATTTCTTTCTTTTTAAATTTAGAAATACTCTTTTTCCATGATGCAGTGACCCACAAATCACAGATGGCTTGGAAATAAACTTCCCAGTTAATGCAACAGATTTTTTAATTATGCCACTTAATGAGGACCCAAAGTCAGCCCTTGAAGGCCTGTATCCTCAGATTATCCCTTTTTCAGCAGGATGTAAATTCAAACTCCCTTTAACCTAACATTAAATACCCTCCACAATTTGCCCTTCCCCTTGTTTCTTTACACTCTTTTTTTCTTTTTTGTACTTGTACTGTATTTTACAGCTATATTAATATTTTTAAATGGGGCATTAAATACTGAATCTAACACTTTAAGTCAGTTCAGAACAGAGTGGATTGTGTTCCTAAATCTGGATGCTAAGCTTGTCTTAATTTAAAATCAGAATAGTTTTCTTTACCTGACAATTCTCACAATGAACTTCTCATGAACACTATGATTAACTGAAACCTCCATACAACCTCTTACCTGTTAGCCAAAGCACTTTCTATAGTCAGGAAACATTTACTTAATACCTACTATGTGCCAAGCTCTGAAGTATAATTACTTCAACAAAATGGTAAAGATTCCACCTTGCTCACCTTACAGTCTGAAAGTAATAAAGAACTTCAGTAAATCAAGGTATGTTACTTCCTCCTACCCAGAGGATGCGTAAACCAGCAAGAACATAGTTAAGGACCAGGGTTTAGCTTCAGCAACACGTTATTATCTACTCTTACCAGCACCTAGAATAGTGCCGGACATATAGTAGGTATTTAAAGACTTGTTTTTGTTCTCTGAACAAAAGATGAATAGGAAATAATAAATTTCTGATAAGGGATCGGGAGAAGAAAGCTGAACTGTTAGGGTCGGTTCCTAAGTCGGACCTTCACACTGTACCTCCTTTGAAGTGATTTCCCGCAACAGACATACTCCTAATTAAGAGAAATTTCCAACATCGAATTAACTAATAGTATGTTTTTTTTATTGGGGGGGGGAGGATTATGCAGTATTCATTTCCAATGGATCTGAAAACTTTAGTCTCTTTTCCTTTTATCTGCCATGCTTGCCTGCAAATTCACTTATTCCTTGGTGTTTCCCATGCACTGTAAACTCCCTGTGGCCAGGAACCAAAGCTTCTTTCCTAAGGCCGTCCCCAGTTTGTGCAGCCATCTCCTCAAGCCACGTACACAACTATCACAAAACTAAGGACACTACAAAATTCTCCCTTTCAGGGGAAATCCCATCCCCAACATTTTCTTATGGAACAGAATTCAGGTCCTCTTTGTCTCTAACTCCAGTCACTAGGCAGAGCCTAGTAATGAATGAACTACCAACTGCCAGGACTGCTAGTGAGATCCTTACAGTATTTTCTTCTCCCATCTTGTCCATACCCCACTCCCTCTGAGGTCCAGAAAGGACACAGACACTAATTTACCAAGTCCTCCAACAGGAACACTGTTTTCAGCACTGAAGAATAAGGTGACATGCCCAAAGACACATAAAAAGCCTGCCTCGAACCAGAATCCAGGTTCAGTGGCCAAACCCCCAGCTCCTCTAATCCTCTGAGTTGAGCCCGCTCAAGTTCAGAGGGGCCTGCTTAGGCACCTCCACAGGGTAGCAATTTTCCTTAAGAAATTCTAAGCAAAAGCAACCCTTGATTACTACAAAGAATCCAAGGAGCCACAAATCCTGCCTGACCAGTAAGATGGTAAAGATTCCCACTACCAGCCCCGTGACCTTAGGCAAGTATCTCTCCAAACCTCACAAAATAGGAATAATAATATCTAAATTTAAAGGATCTCTAAATTTAAAGGATCCTTGTGATGATTAAATGATATTATGCATCTAAAATACTTACTACAGGGCACAGTAAAGTAAACTTAAAAGTTCGCTATCATCATCACTATAAAACCGGGTTGGGCCTCCAGACGGCGCTCGATTAAACCCTGACACAGCTAAGGAACAAGGTTCCTCTTAAGTGACCCCAATAAACTTACTCCCATAGGCTCTATTCTTCACCCATCCAAGCCCCTCTGGGGGTTAGCTGCTCGACCACCCCAGGCCTCACAAGCCCCCTCCTCTCCTCTCCCTCGGGCAGTCCGACCCGTTGGAGCCAGGAGGAATCGAAGCAAGAGCACTTGCCGGCCCAAACAACCCCCAGAGACCCCCGAGGCCTGCCCCCCTGCCACGGTGGCCTGCGGGACTCCCATCCCCCCCCTCCGGGCCCTCCCCTCCCCAGCGCGAGGGCCCTCCTGGGCCCCAGCCCCTTCCCACAGCCCCCCTCCGGCCCCACCCGCCGGGTACCCGCTGGTTCGAGCGAGGCCCTCCCAGCGCTTCCTCGTCTCCCCGCCCGCCTTGTCGATTGAGCGGCCGCGCCCCCGTCCCCAGCGGCCATACCGGCTTGCCGAGGCCGCCGCGGCTGCCTCTCCGCGGGTCTCCGATGACCGGACCCGTGCGAGGCCGCCGGCGCGTTCTGGGGCGTCGTGAGGAGGCTGCGGTCACGGCCCACTCCGGTGCCCTCCGCCGGCGCCGCCGCACCTCGCTCGCAGGCTCGCGCCGGCCGCGGCCAATCGCACAGACCCACCAAGCCTAGCGAGATCTCAGGCCCAGTACGTGGCAGGTGGGGGAAGAAGAGGGGCGGGAACAAGGGAAAAAAAAAAAAAAAAAAAAATCTGTCCTTTCGCTCCGCCTCACAGCAAGCAGGCAACCCAGAACGCATGCGCAGAGGCCGAGGCGCGGGGCGGGTAGTGCCCGAACCTGCGTGGGCCGAAGTCTCTGCTTTCTCACTGGATGACCGAGTGTGGCAGCGTATGCCGACGGGTGCACGCATGCGCGAGGCGTGACCAGGCACTTCCGGTTTTCCTGGAAGCTTGAAACCCGTCCGTCGCCTGTTTGTGAGGCGTGGTTTGCTGTTTTGGACTCTGATAGACTGTTGAAAGTGGGCATTTGTTCAAGTTTGGGTGGCTTTTGTTTTGTTTTGTTTTTAGTGACCATTGTACTTCTAGTCATGTCTCGAAAAAACGAATCCTTTTCCCGCCTTCCACAAACTCATTCATTCTTATTGGGCACCTACGCACTGTGTTGGGAATGGGGATGAATCAGTTGGTGAGCAAGGGGTTTCTAGTAGCGTTTACGAGACAGGACAAACCTGTGAGTGTGTAAAAGGTAAAGTCTGGAAAATTAAGGTTACTAAGGATTCCGGATGCCTTTTGGGAAGATAAGGCAGCGTGCACTATTTACTCTTTTCCTTCTCTCTTTATCTAAAGCATTTGTTTTAAATACGCGTATTTTTGGGGCGCCTGGGTGGCTCGGTCGGTTGAGCGTCCGACTTCAGCTCAGGTCATGATCTCACGGTTCGTGAGTTCGAGCCCCGCGTCAGGCTCTGGGCTGATGGCTCAGAGCCTGGAGCCTGCTTCCGATTCTGTGTCTCCCTCTCTCTCTGCCCCTCCCCCATTCATGCTCTGACTCTCTCTGTCTCAAAAATAAATAAACATTAAAAAAAATTAAAAAAAAAATACGCGTATTTTTGTAAGAAGTGCCCTGGCTCAGACTGAAGTCTACATTTTTAGGGGGGAGGTAGTGAAATCTAAGGGTAGGAGGTGCTATTTTAAAAGTTGCAAGTAGTTTTTGCTGCCTATGACAGAAACCAAGCAGAAAGCAAATCGAACTCACGTGGTCCCCAGTTGTTCGTCAGATGTTCTCCATGGACCTGGGGTAAAGTGAATTCAGGGTGAGAAATAAGTTCTTTTAGTACTATAGTGTGATCTTTTTGCAGTTAGAAGTCTGAAAAATTCCATTTGAAAATGAAATATATGACGTCAGAATGCTTTTTGCCTCTGAACTGTATTTTCCAACACTGTGTGTATTGCTCTTTGAGCAATTGCTTGCAGAGATAGAGGAGGAGAGGAATGTAGAAGGAATGAAAAAAGTTCCTGACTTTCTCCAAAGACTGTTCTTCGTTACTTGTTATTTAGGACAATAGTACTCCATATTTGGGGAAATGCACAGCTGTCCAATAGTATTCTAATGTCTTTGAGATGGTTTGAGATTGGATAAAACTACACAAATATGGGCAGAGGTAAAATATTCCCTGAAGGAAGTGAATTATACCACAATTTTCCTAAAAGGAGGTAGATCCTGTGGCAGGATATAAGGAACTGAGCCTCGGCCTGGAATAAAGGGAAACAATTTCCTCTCTTTAGACTCCCATGAAAGGGACATTCACTGGAGTCCTGCCATTGAAAAGTACATTGGTCCTTGTTACCCTGGGACCAGCTGGAAGCTAGAAGAGAGACACCCATAGGGTGGTCTGTTGGAGGGGCTGGAACATTTGCACTCTGAAAGCAGCTTGAGCTTCTCTATGTTGTAATTACTTCATGTTTCATCCCCAAACAATTAGTGGAAGTCTTGTTTAATGTTAAAACCTGTTCCCAGCTACCACTATGGAAGTTAAGAGACGAGGTAGTAATGATTCCTCAGGTCAAAGCGGAAGTAGGACCTGCCCAAGGCAAGAAGTGAGAAATAAGAGAGTAAAGCATCATTTGGAAGCCAGATCAGAGATTCAAGTGACATGAGGCAAGAAGGATGTCTATGCAACATTAAAACATTTGCCCAAGATTCTCCAGAAATATACATTTTTAAATTTCTAATGAAGAACTTTATGAAAGATTTTGCCTCCTGCTTATCTCAGATGCAGGCTTACAATGTGATTAAGCATGAAATCAAGGAGATTTGGGTTTATTTGTATTTTATAGAGCCGATATAGAGAAGCATACAAAATTATCATCTGTGTGTGTCAAATTGCTTAATAACCCAAACCATATCCTGTTCATTTTCTTGTTTCAGCTTAATAATAAATAGTCCACAAAAACTTGAGTGAACTTTCTTCCTGATCCTATATAACAATTACATTTTAAAAATTAAGAGCATAATGAACAGCTGGAACTCATTACTTTACCCAAGGATTAGAAGATTACCAATAATGCCTCCCTATGTGCTTCTACCAGAGGGGGTCCCATGCCTCTTTCCTGAATTTTGCATTTAACATTCCCTTGTGTGGTTTTTTGTTTTTGTTTTTAAATGTTCTATGTAATTTAATCACATATATATCTATATGCATACATACATATATGTGTGGGTATAGATATATATGCCTATGTGATATATTGCTCAATTTTACTTCTTCATTGGCATTATATAGAGTATCATCTCTTAGTTTTCTGGAACAATTTTTGCACTCAATATTATGCTACCAAGATATATCCATATTGCTTCATGTAGCTGAAATTCATTTATTTTCATTGCCGAATAATATTCCTTTGGGGGAGTATACCACAAATTTTTCAAATTTGTCCTATCAAAGTGTAGATTGTTTCCAGTTTCTGCTGTGTGCCTTTATAAACATACTTTTGTATGTCTCTTGTTCAAGAGTATCTCTTGTTACATGCTAATACATCGGTTACTGAATAGTAGATTATGCAAATATTTAGTTGTATAAGAAAATGCCAACTCTCGGCATCACCACTAAGACTTTGGGGCGGGGGAGGGGGGGTAGGGAGTGTAAGTGGTATCATTTTGCAGTCTTATTGAAGACTATAAAGATTACATTATAACCCTGACTTTTTGTGCAAACATTTGACATGTAATTGTTCTGTATCCTTACTTACAATTCTGTCTTTGAGTATCTGGTTCACCCCCACCCAACTTGAATTCAAGGCTGTGATTATATTCTTTCTATCCTTCCCAGCATCTGGCACTGGTTGTGTGAGTGAATAATAGGCACTCAATGAGTAACTGTTGAGCCAATGAAAAGTTATTACTGTTTCTGTAATGTGTCCACAGTTGCTGATGATACAAGTCTGTGTACTTAGGCTCCCAAAACATGTGGATGATAACTGGCCAGGGAGTGATAACCTGAATTGAACTAGCTACCACCTTTACCAAGAACATGGTTTCTGCCACTGTATGTGTAGATGCTGATTTTAGATACTGCTGCCTTTCATTAATGAACCCAAAAAGGCTGTTAGCATATATAATTATCACTTTTTAAACGCTTATGATCACATTTATTGGGATAAACATCAATCAAACTATTAAGAAGATTGTCCTAGGAATTCTGTAAGTAATTACAGAATTTTTTGTGTGGAGTTTAGAAATGTGCTGACTCAGAGAAGATTGAACTTCATGCTCACCTGGTCACCTATATGCAGGTGAATCTGATTTTAAAAGAACATGAAGAATAGTCTTGAATTAGAAATGTTAAAGTTGGAAACATGTGAATAAAGGTGAAGCAGTGTAGGGAAATACTTTTGACTTACCTGTAGCAAAGGGAGAATTGAGGCACTAGTTCAAAGGTTACTTTCCTTTTTCACCGACATCTGAAGAAGGGTTAGATTTGAGATGTGGTTTTGAGAGAGGCAGTCAACTCACTTACCTCTCACCTCCTCTTTCTCCCTGAAAGGCTGTGTGGCTAGAATACTTCAAATAGAAGAGGAAGATCCTAAGAATTAAAAAGGTATATTCTCAGACAGTATGGGAAATGGGACAAAGACTATGAGACTTGTAGCAAGTTGAATAAAACCTGTTTCATCATGTTCTCCTTTAGTAGTCAGTATAAATCATTTTGAAAATTTCAATCATCTCTTCTACCCTCAGGGGAATAAAAGAAGGGATCTAAGTTCCTCCTTGGGTGAGAATTTCAAGGAGAAGTTATGTCCCTCCCTGAGAATCAGCCCTGTTGTGGCAGCAATTGCTAAATACAGAGAATTCCAAACAGAAAGGGAAACGCATGAGGACCAAACAGGATTCAGGTGGTCAGGTCAGCCTCCCTTCCATTGGCCAAACATAAAGGTCTATTTGTGTAAACAAATGAAGCTGCCACTCCATGCAGAGATAATGAAGGAGAAAAGAATATTTTTACTCTGTAACTTTGAGGGAGTCATTCATAGCACTAGCTAAGCGACATCCTTCAGTCTGCCCTACTAGCTGCACATCCACTGAGACCCTAAAATGTTTTGTCCTTACCATGGGGCTCTATATCCAGCCCCTATGTAGAGAAATTGCTCCTTGTAGGCCATTCTTCCTAGATTTTATATACGTATAGGCTGGCACCTCTGAGGTATTCAGTATATACTTATTGAATGAAACACTAAGTTCCTCACCATTTTAGTGGGCAAGTCTCCAGAAACAGGGAGCAACCATCACTGGTGAGTTCCTAGGTCCCTAGAAGTATAGGAGTTAATCTCTGAGTAACTTGAAATTGTTCACTTTTCTTCCTTTATGTCTCGTGGAGACAGAGCTGAGGTACATCTATGCAGTCCGTCAGCTTTGGTTGAAAGACTGATGTCATAAAATGTACAAGAAGATCTCACAACTTTTCATTTGATGAAGAGTATCTTATTTTCATCTCTTTTAAGAAACCCAGATGTCAGATTCTAGAAATCATGCAGGTCAAATCACAGTCTGGGTACTGAAAGGCTCTCACATCTCTAATCTAACATTTATGCCAACAATCTTGCTTTTAGTCCCTCTATTTCTTGGGTACCAGAGAAACCCCTGCACATGAGAACACAGATACCACTGATGTGTTATTTTCAAGTAAAAGACTATACAGCAATTAAAAGAAATACACACATACAGTTAGATCTCAAGAACATTTTATTAAATGAGAAAAAGCAAGTTTCAGGAAGTTATGTTACTTTTCAGGAAAGAGTTAACATACAAACCAAAATGGCTATCCTTAGAAAGAACTGCTTGCATGATTTGACCTATGGCTAGTGTCTGGGAACTTGGATTTCAGGAGCATTCCTGCTATTCATTGATAAGAATTGTGCATTGAACCTGAACTGTACAACCAATGTGGTTTATGCTGAACACCTGCTTGCTTTCTGGGAGTCTGGAATTTCGGGATATGCCAGGCAGAGAGCACCTTGTGACCAGCCCTGAATAAAAACCCTGGGCACTGACTCTCTAATGAGCCCTGGTAGACAACATTTCACACGTGTTGTTCCAATTCATTGTGGAGGCACTAAGTGCACCCCATGTGACTGCACAGAAGGGATCTTTTTGGAAGCTTGTGCCTGGTGTCCTCCAGAATTCAGCCCATGTGACTTTATTCTTTGCCAATTTTGCTATATAGTGTTCTGTTATAATAAATCATAGCCATGAATACAATTCTATGCTGAATCATATGAGTGTTCCTAGTAAATCATTGAACCTGGGCGTGGCCTTGGGGACTACTGAATTATTTCCCTATACCATTTATATAAAATAAGGAAAAAGAAGCAAAAGACTTTGAATTTCTGTGGGTATATAATTTTATGTATACACATTTCTCAAAATCTGGAAGGTACACAGCAAACATTACAGTGATTAACATAAGGTAATAACTCCTTCTTACAGGAGACAGGGAAGGAAGAAAAGAGGGGCCTGGATTTGGTAGAAATTAGACAAAAAGCACTTTGGCTCTATCTGGCATGCTCTATTTTAGTTTTTCTTATAGAAAATATACTCACGTGCTGCCTAGGTAGGAAAATATTTTAAGTCAATTTAAAAATAGTTTCAGCCCACATCTAGAGTCACAACATTTTGGAGCTGGTGGGGAATTTAGAGTTCACCTGGTCCTGCCCATACCTTTAAAACGGTAGAACCTCAGGCCTTTGCCCAGAGAGGCAAGTGTTGTGTTTTGCCATGTCAATTGCAGTTGGCACCACAACTCCCAGTCTGGAATGCTTCCTAATCTGCAACTGCGTGGTAAGTACTGTGGCCAGAAGAAACTGTCTTCTTTTTGTGTTATTGCAAAGGTCCGCAAGGTCTCAGTTGTTACAACATAGTTTCGTAGCAGCTTATAACAAAGTTCAGCAAATTATCAATGTCATACTTCCACGTGTAACAAAGCTATACTGGAAGAAGATAAGAATTGGACTCTAGTTCTCTGGGAAATGGAGTTTGTTCATGATAACAGCATTAAATCATAGCACTCTGCTTTGCTTTTAATTTTTTTCTTGTTAAAATAAGGGGCTAACATATTAAGCAGTGGGATTTTTCAGAAATATGATCAATAGCTTGCAAAAAAGATAACCTATTTCTACTTTTGAAATAAATCACAAATAACGACTTTAAAAATGAATCCCCAAGTTCATATATTGCTTTTGGGAGTATAAAATGGTACAACCACCTTGGAAAACTGTTTGCCAGTTTCTTGTAAAGTTAAATATACACTTACTCTATGACTCAGCAATTCCACTACTAGGTATTTCAAGAGAAAACACAGAGACTTTATATAAGAGTTTTATATCGGTTTTATTCCTAGTTTTAAAAACTTGTAAATGACCAAATGCCTATCAACTGGTGAGAGCATAAACAAAATGTGATTTATCAAAAAAAAAAAAAAATTTGAGTATTACTGCAATAAAAAGAGGCAAAGCACTGATACACGTAACATGAATGAATCTCAAAAATACTATGGTGACTGAAAGAAGCCAGTCTCAAAAGAGAACATGATTCCATTTATGGCATACTAGAACATGCAAAACTAATGCATGATAACGGAAAGCAGGTCAGTAGTTTCCTGGGGCTGAGGATGGCAGAGGATTTAACTGGGGAAGAGCAGGAGAAAATATTATAGGGTGATGAAAAAGTTGTTAATTTTGCTTAGAGTAGTGGTTTTACTACCCTAAGGACATACATTTGCTAAAGGGCATACATTTGCTAAAATATCTGATTTACACTTTAAATGGGTGCATTTTATTGCATGTAAATTATCAATGAAGTTAATTTTTTTTAAATATTTATTTATTTTGAGAGAGTGAGCAAGTGGGGGAGGAGCAGAGACAGAGGGAAAGAGAAAATGAATCCCAAGCACGTTCCACACTGTCAGCATAGAGCCTAAAGTGGTGCTGGAACCTTGTGAACCATGAGATCATGGCCTGAGCTGAAATCAAGAGACGGATGCTTAATCCACTGAGCCACCCAGGCGCTACTCGATGATGTTAATTTAAAAGGTTAAAAAAGAACAAAACAAACAAACAAAGCAAGCCCCCTACCAAAGCAAACAAATAAAATAGGAAACTAATTCCAATTGCCAAAATTAAGGAAAACTGCTTTAATATTAAAACAAAAAAAAAAAAACACAAAACAACAACAACAACAAAAACAAAAGTCTTCAGTGACCTACTTGTGATACTGAAGTTTCCTGTGGGCACAGTGTGTCTTTGTATATACATAGTAATGTATAAGTGTGGAATAACATTGAACATTACACATGACTGTTTAGTGTATGTACTTAGCAAACTGGCATGGATGTGAATATTTTGTTCATTCCAAGTAGTATGCCCTCTCATTTGGTAATATACCCAGGTGGACACTTTGAAGAAAACTTAATGTGAATTTCAAGTAGTAGTCAAATAGCAGTGTTTTTGCCAAGGTATGTTTATTGGTTTAATTGTTCAGAGATATGTGACTTGTGTGTTCATGTTTCCCTATTTATGTTGTGTGCCAGGAAACTTATGGTCTAATTCGAGGCCCACACCTAGCAAAAATACAAGACCATATGAAATGTTTCTTGGGTATTACTCTCTTTCTGCCCCTATGATTATTTTCCCTTCCTCCTGATTTCCTTAATCTGTTTTTCAGCAGCTTATATATATATTTTTTCAAATACACACTTAATAGGTTACATATATGTAAATGAAGTCATAGATGATGCACCTGTAACACTACTTTGAGTTTTGTATGTGTGTTTTACTACATAATTGCTAAGAAAACTTCTCCTTTTCTAAGATTTGGGGTTTTATTTTTAAGAAAAGGTGAATGGACACAGACAAGAAAACGTATTTGAGAGGAAAAAATAATGCCATAGACCCCCACCTACTTGCTATACAATATAATGA
The DNA here is from genome assembly GCF_024362965.1 of Panthera pardus. Classification (NCBI taxonomy): domain Eukaryota; kingdom Metazoa; phylum Chordata; class Mammalia; order Carnivora; family Felidae; genus Panthera; species Panthera pardus. Next base: position 48,035,797 of record NW_026526721.1, on the reverse strand, counting down.
AAAACTAAAGACATCATGGGGTGCTTGGGTGGCTCAGTCAGTTAAGCGTCTGACTCATGATCTCAGCTCAGGTCATGATCTCACAGTTCATGAGTTCAAGCCTTGCATCGGGCTCTGTGCTTACAGCACGGATCCTGCTTGGGACTGTCTCTCCTCTCTCTCTTCCCCTCCCTGCTTGCTCTCTCTCTCCCTCAAAAGTAAATAAATATTAAAAAAAAAAAAGATGCCATGGGCTTGGTTGGCACACTTATGTCTCTGTTCTATGTTTTAAAAGTTTCTACGTTGTCCCTAACATACTCCTTAAAACAAAATGACAAATATTCTGCCTCTATGAGGACATATAAACTCAAAAACATGCTAAATTCTCCATAAATCTTTTGCATATTTTGAATCAAATGCAGACTGAGCATTTCATTGTATAAAAAAGAGCGGAAAACAAAAAACTAAGGGAAAATATTTTCACCAAATTTAATCATTAAAAGGCTAACAACTATAATAAAAGGAATTCATACAAATTTATGAGGAAAAAAACAAGAGCTCAATTGATAAATGGACAACACAAACAACTAAAAAATGAAGTACCAAAGTAAACAAGTATATAAAAAATGTTTATGGCACTTCAAATGTTGGTGACATTATAAATTAATGCAATGTTTTCAAGGCAATATAATAATACATACAAGGAGTCTAAACAAATTTCCATAACTTTTGACACATTTATCCTAATGCTTAAAGTTTATATTAAGGAAATAATTAAAAAGAAAGGAAATATATATATATATATATATATATATATATATATATCTTCACATATATCAGTTTATTAATTATGTGTTACAACAATATTAAAAATTGAAATAAAATGGAAATCCAATAGAACTTAATAACTTGTGCTATATTATTCAATCAATTATTGTAAGGACTACATTGCTGGGTAATTTAAATGAAAATCAGGATAAAATTTCATTTACTGTAATTACAGTTATTTAAATTCTGATGTATTCAAAGCGCATAAGAGAACATGGAAAAACAGACATCTTTGATAGGTTAGAGAATTATGAATTTTGCTTTTTTGAAAGATATACTTTGTAAATATCTTCTAAAACTTTCAAAACATATACGAAATAGGAAGTCATTTCCTCTCTTAGTAACTGCCTGCCCCCCATGCTTGAATGGAACATAATTTTGGTGTCTCTGGCTTGGACCTCATCTGAGGAGCCAGGTACTAGAGGTCCCAGGGTGACATTAAGGGGGTTCCACTGAGCCAGAGAGCTCCAGTGGATGACAGGTTGGTATGATACAATCAGCATTTTGGCCCAGGTTCCCAAACATTTGCACAGAATGCCAAGTTCTTTTGAATGAGGCAATGAGCTTGAAAATAATCTCCTTTTGTTGGTAACAGGAAAAAAAAGACCTAAGATACATTTCAAAACGGGAAGGGTAAGAGAAAGAGCAATCCAAAACCCCAACAATTAAACAATGAGCTCCATCCAAACTATCAGTTTAGACCCAGCAAACGAAATCCAAAGGTCTGGATAGTCTGCTCCCTAAAGAGACTACATGTGCTACCATAAGCAAAAAGGCTACAGGACACTGTTAAGATGCAAAATAAGTCAGAAACATGGAAAACTGGCTCCATGTAATATCATGAAAAACAGTACTCTGAGTCTCCCTTTCCTGAAAGTTCCTTTTTCTTTTTATTTGTTTATTTTGAGAGAGAGAGAGAGAGCAGGTGTGCACGAGCAGGGGAGGGGCAGAGAGAGAGGGAGAGAGAGAAAACCACACAGGTTCCACACACTGTCAGCACAAAGCCCAACATGGGGCTCAGTCTCACCAACCATGAGATCGTGACCTGAGCCAAAATCGAGAGTGGGGCATTTACCTGACTGAGCCACCCAGGTGCCCTGTGAAATTTTCTTTTCAAGGTAGGTCACCATTTGGCTCCTACAGTCCCTGCACTTGCTCTTCAACTTCCAAAGCACCAACTAATTAATTCTTGCTTTCCTCATCCACTGCATTGAAACTCTGTTCGGACAAGGCTCTAACAGGTTCATTCAGAGTAAGGGAAATGATTGATGAGCCCATCCTCAGTGTAACTGTTCACTCTCCACTCCAGGATATCCTGTCAACCAGGTCATCCCTCATCCCTCTACCTCACAGTGGGTATGGGACTCAGTCTGGCCCAGTACTCCCCGAGTACAAGTGTCTGTGGGCACGTGGCCAAGGAAGGTAAGCCGGTTCTTGGCTCCTTTTCTCTTCCTGCCCCTGCTTTACTCTGGATCATAGGAACCAAGCCCCACAGGTCTCTGGCTCAGCTGGTCTTCACTGACAGGAAGTTGCAGGGCAGGAAAAAGGGGATGCTAAAGGCCAATTTTCAGCCAATTGGAGGATGGAGTCAAGCACAGAAGGACAAAGATGCAGGAAACAGGGAGAGAAAAAGAATCCTAACACATTCTTTGAACTCCTTGCTTTTGAACTCTAGACCTAAAGTTAGTATCATCATATATTTTGTTCTCTAAACCAGGACACTTGAGAGGAAAAAGGGCTGCTAGTAATACATAAGTCAGGACAACAGGTACAAATTAGGACTGACTCAGGCAAAGTAGAGCTTATAGTCACCCCACCTAAAACCAACTCAGTCCTTGGACTTTATAATTAATTGAGTCATAAAATTCTCTTTGACCCTTAACCTACTTTTAGTTGATCTCTACCACTAAACTTCCTGACCACTGCATGAGGTAAAGGTTTAAATCAGTAGAATTATTTACAAATGGTAGGATTTCAGGGTAGATGGATGAACGTCGATGTCTGCCTAACTTATTCTCCACAATATGTATGTAAAGTTATCCTCTACAAGTTTGCACATTTTTTGGTACAGCCATTCCAGGAAGATTACATGGAATTTTGTTTGCTATACTCCCAAGAAGACTGAAAAAGTGAAAAGAAAACCAAAATTGCCAACAGAACACACATACTCCACTCTGAGGCTAAATGAGGCTCTTTGGTGATTTTTTTTTTTTCACTTTAAAGTGGCCCTCACTTAAGGTTTACTTTCATTTGAATATAAATTTGGGGATATAGAATCAGTCACCCACATCTTTCAATTTTCCCAGTGTCCAGCCCCTATCTAGAGATATAACTATAGCACCACTAAAAATACTCACTTCTGAGAACTGCTTTTCTTCTTTATCCTCTTCCCTTTACTTTTTCCCATTACCCTGTAAGGTCTCAGTTATTCTGCAGATGAGATAGGCTCTCAGCTAGTCTAGGAGTTCAACAGTCATTTAAAACCATTTTTATAAAAAATCACATGTTCTCTAGGGTGTGGTGAGAAGGGTATGTCACAGCTCACATGACATTTGTTAGTCCCTTAGTTCAGTGCACTCATCGCAGTTGCCTAGTTTATGACGCAACAGAACACCACAATTCAAAGACTGCATCTCCTAAGTTCAGTGGGAGTGCTCCCCATCCTAGTGGAGGTCATTTTTTTATTCAGGAAGCCTTTCATAATTCAAGTGTTTGAAATTCCAGGAGCAGCTAAATCTTTGAAAAGCTGTAAGTGGTGATTGTGACTAACTTCTCATCTTTGGAGTCTCAGTGTCTCTTCATCAATAAAAACATAGATGTATCAAGAACCAGAAGGAAATATACAGAGACTTTAGTAACGAGCTCGTATTTTTGTGTCTCAATGCCCATTCCTTTTCTCTTTTTTATTTTTTTAATGTTTATTTATTTTTGAGACAGAGACAGAGCACGAGTAGGGGCAGGGGGGAGAGAGAGAGAGAGAGAGAGAGAGAGAGAGAGAGAGAGAGAGAGAGACAGGGAGACACAGAATCTGAAAGAGGTTCCAGGCTCTGAGCTGTCAGCACAGAGCCCAACACGGGGCTTGAACTCGGGAGTGCCAAGATCATGACTTAGGATGAAGTTGGATGCTTAACCAACTGAGCCACCCAGGCACCCCTCACTGCCCATTTCTTTTTTTAAACAATTTTTTTTTATTTTATTTATTTTTGGGACAGAGAGAGACAGAGCATGAACGGGGGAGGGGCAGAGAGAGAGGGAGACACAGAATCGGAAACAGGCTCCAGGCTCCGAGCCATCAGCCCAGAGCCCGACGCGGGGCTCGAACCCACGGACCACAAGATCGTGACCTGGCTGAAGTCGGACGCTTAACCGACTGCACCACCCAGGCGCCCCTCACTGCCCATTTCTTATACAGCCACTTCCTCTGGTCACATAACATGCTCTCTTTTGAAAAAAACATCCCTTTTCAAAACAGAAAAAAATATCCTTTTCCAGAGATTAAACTGGTACAAAATTATTAAGTAGAAATAAAAGTATAAGAATAAAAGTATAAATTAAAATATTCACAAATCAAAAGTATTATATATATATACAAGCAATTCCATACAGTGTTCATTAGGAGTCATTTTGTTTTTTGTTTTATTTATTTATTTTGAGAGAGAGAGAGAGAGAGACAGAGCAAGTGGGAGAGGGGCAGAGAGAGAGGGAAAGAGAGAATCCTATGCAGGCTCATGCTGCTAGTGCAGAGTCTGATGTGGGGCTCAAACTCACAAAGCTATGAGATCATGACAGCAACCAGGAGTCAGAAGCTTAACCAACTGAGCTACCTAGGTACACTTCTTCTCATGTCCTTTTCATGAAATTGTAAAATAATTTGTTTTACCAAAGTTTGTCACATAGACTTTATGATACAAGTAGCAATTATAACCTTAAATTCTCTTGAATGCTGGGTAGAATTCTTCACCTCATACAGGTAAGAATCTATTGAATAATAGAAAAACTTCCAAATCTATTATCCCTGATGATAATAAACGACAGGTTTTATCTGATTCTCAGCCTTGAGCAAAGTATACTGAGGGAGACTTTCTGGGAGAACTGAGTAATAAACAAAAGAAACAGAATAAGCAAAAACTTAAAATGAGTTGAATAAAAAGAGGATTACAAAAAGTAATAGTTTTACTGTCTAGATGCTTGGGTTTGCTTGGTCACTTTCAGAGAGTGTAGTTTCTTCTGTAATTACAGATGGTTCCAGCAGCCTAAAGTGTTCATTTAGGGCTGGAAATGACCTGAGCATATTATACATCCTCACACGCAGCCTCAGTGAGGTCACTGATGGCAATGACTTCTTTCTCCCAGTGGATAGTGACAGCAACTTCAACACTTTTGAAGCTTCATCCTGGAAGATTTTTGTTCTGACAGTGTAGAGGACAAAAATTTGCAATCCCTGGAAGATAGAATAAAAGTTTAATGTTAGATCAGTGTTGAGATAACAGAATCAGGGAAACAATTTATTTTACTCTGCCAGACACCCTTCTCATCATGCTCAACAACTCCCCAACTTCAGTGATTATATCTGCAAGCTATTGTGCACTTTGTTGAAAAGATGTTCTTCTCATATATGAAATGCTACATGTAGGCAGGAGAACTGGAAGACTTGAATTCAGGTCCCAGTTTGCCACATGTTGGCTGTGTAACCGAGAAGCTCTTTCTCTTCCTGACACCAACTGGGAGTCCTACAATTCAACTGAATTCTGACACTAACAACATAGAGTTAGTGTCAGATTCCACAGGTTAAGGCTCAGTCCCATGACTGCTTTCACTTCAGATGCTAATAGCAAATATTGGGTCCCCATATTACCCACACTTCTGTCTGACTTGACTACCATGACAGAGGTTCCCATAACCCACCTCCCCACTTCAGGTTTGATAATTTTCTAGAAATACTCACAGAACTCAGGAGAGCTCTTTACTTCCTATTACCTGTTTATTATAAAGGATACAACCCAGGAGCAGCCAAATAGAAGAGATCATAGAACAAGGTGTGGAGGGAGGGGCATGGAACTTCCACTTCCATTCTCTGTCCAGGTGCACCACCCTCCCAGTACTTCAATATGTTCACCAACCCAGAAGCTCTCTAAACCCCTTAATTTAGGGCTTATTATGGAGGTTCCATTACACAGGTCTGGTAATTCAATAATTAGCTATTGGTGACCAACTCAATCTCCTGCCCTTCTACCTTTCCTGGAGGTGGAGGGGTGGGGCTGAAAGTTCCAAGCTTCAAATCAAGGTTTGGTCTTTCTGGCAATAAGCCTCCAGCCTAAAGTTTTCTAGGGACCCTGACCACCAGTCATTCATTAGCACACAAAAGAAACTCATATCACTCCAAAGATTCCGAGGATTTTAGGAACTGTGTGTCAGGAACTGAGGACAAAGACCAAATATTTTATGTTTGAGTGTACCAGAGTAATTTCGTTCTTTTCCTAACCTGTTTGGTTTTTTATTTCTGAAGGAGGTAGATTGACTACGGGTTACCTAATTCTTCCAGTTCTAAAAAAAAAAAAAAAAAAAAAAAAATTTAAGCACTTCTACTCATTGCTTTTCTGTCCTTTACATATAAAGATCAGATGTGCATGAGAAATTTGTCCATAAAAGACTGAGTACTATTTTCTGTACATTTTTAAAATAAAAACTACCACTTCATGAAGTCCTATTGGTATCAGATACTGCTTTTCCTTTAATCCTCATTATTTAATCCTAACACCAACCCTATGAAATGAGTCTTACTCTCCTTACTATCCTCATGTTAAGTGAGAAAACTATAGCTCAGATAAACTAAGTAACTTGCCTAACATTACCCAACCACTAGTCAGTAGAGTCTGGAGTTGAACTCAACTCCATTTGGTTCCAAAATTCTTCTATCCAATATACTACTCAACCTCTTGCTAGTAACTACAATAGAAAGATATTATAAAGTATATGATAGCATCTAAGAGTCCCGTGCTAATTTCTCATTAATATCCTTGGTGGAAATAACAGTTTAAATAATATCTATAGTTGAGTAATAGTATTGTGCCAATGTTCACTTTTTGATTTTGACAACATACCAGGGTTATATAAGATATCACTACTGAAAGCTGGGAAAAGAGTGCATGGGAACACTATACTATTTTGCAACTTCTTGTTTTACACTATTTCAAAATTAAAAGTTATTTTTAAAAATCCATCATGTCTCCAGATTGGCATCTCTAGAGCCCAAGCCTTATTAGGATTTATTTCTAGAATCATATCCTATGAAAACTGTGGTAGGAGACTTCTGGTACTGTGGTAAGATAACCCAAAGACTCTGAGAGGTTAACTAATAAAATCAATACATATCGGCAAGAGACAGACCAGTTCTCTGGCCAAAAGCAGGAAGGTTAACTTGATTGTTATCCAACAGGTGGTACCTACTTATCTGGGCCAGGCCTTGATGACACAAGGAAGTATGCACAGGGACACAGGTTTCAGAAGGACAAAAGTGTTCACTGACCATCCTGATTGTTCAAGGAAGAGAGATTTATTTTGAAGACATGAGAAAACTGGTCCTCTTTGTGGAGTACACTATTTCATCTTTAAATTCTAAGGTAAAGACAAGACTGGATAGAATCTCTTGTTATGCAACAATGAGGAAAAAGATCTAGACCATGGAAAATTCATAAAGACACCATCCTGTGAAACTCTGTCTGAGTAGCATCCCAATATTTCTATACTCCCAAAATCCCAAAGGTGTTATTGAAAAAGACAAAATGCATGGACCAAACTAATTCTCACTAGCACAAAGATCAAATTGTGTTTTTTAAGTAATATTTATAGCACATAGTAAATGTCCATTAGAATTATAGCATTCTAAATCTAGAGGGAGGCTTACATATAAACAACTCACTTTAGTGTACATAAAAGTCAAACCCTTGTTTAAAGTGAAGATTTCTAGTTCTTACCTTGTAGATTCTGATTGACTAGGTAAGGGATGAGGCCCAGGAATAAGCATTTTAACATACTATGTAAATTCTGACCTAAGCAATATTCAGACACACTTTGAAAAACATAGTATCAATTTTAACACCCTCCTCCATTTTATATTTTACATATGTCACTCAGAAAGGTTGCATGATTTTCCTAAAATCATATGAATCATTAATGGTAAAGCTGGAAGATAGCCTGACTCTCCTTTAAGCTCAGTGCTCTTGCCATATGGCCACCCTCAGTTTTACTAGACATTATTAACATTTTGTAATGAGCCTCTAGTTGTAATGTGCCATTCATATCACAGAGAAGAGAATATCCTTTACTATACCTTCTTTCTGGTACTTTTCTAAATTCCTCATCACTCTAGGCAACAAGCTCATGAGGCAATTGGTAATCCAGACCGACTAAGTTTATCCTATTTATTTCCCTTGAGGAATTTCCACTGGGTGTTGACAACAGTGAAAAACTACCTTATATCCATTTAGATTTAGTGGCAGGCACACATCCGGTGTTTGAGGCACTAATAAAAAGGCACTCTAGAGGGCTACCAGATAGAGGGTGAGGTGCTTACAAACATTAAACATGGTGGTAGCAATTTAAACATCCAAGCAGCTCTCACACTGCACTATACAGACTTTATCATTTGTGGTCCAGGCAAGTTTATCTAATACTTTTCCAATAGTTTCCATTTTGTATCAAAGACTTGCCTCGTCAGTGATATTTGACCAGGGCCAGAAACAACCAACATGATGGCAACTTCACACAGTGGTTACTACTTTCAGTGATGAGACAATCATCAAACACTGCAGTGTCTTCACAAAATATTAGACAAGTATAGCCCATACTGATATTAAGCAAGATGTTACCTACTATGAAAGATACACAAGCATGTTTCTTGCATGAGAGAACTGAAAACCTAGTTAAGGAGATGAAACTTGTATACATAAAAAGTTCATTGCTGAGTACAAGAAGAAAGAGGACAAATGAACTTACAAAACTACAATAATTCTATTTAATTTGATAAATTATATATTTTTATTTATTTAATAGTTAAATTAGTAAAGCTAGAATTAAAGTCATCACTTTAAGAGTTTAAAGCCTATAAGCAAATAATTTATGTGGATTATACCAATGTCAATTTCTTGGGTTTGATGTATTATAGTTGTATAAGATGTTGTCATTGGCATAGCTGGATGAAGGGTACATAGGAACTCTCTGTATGATTTTTGTAACTTCCTAGGGGTCCAAATTTTTTTTTTTTAATTTTAAGGAATTGCATAAGAATGGGAAGAACCAAAAAGAAGAAGAAGAAGGAAAACAAAGAATTTTAACCTTTTTGCACAGCATAAAATTTTAGTAAGTCTACAGAATTTCAATAAAAAAAAGATTACTGCCAAGAATTAAATGCCAAGCTAATTTGTGGTTCATGTGTCATGGTACCTAAAGAAAAAGTATCAGTTAGCAAAGTCCTCATTAATATTTACTAACTACCTGGGGCACCTGGGTGGCTCAATTGGTTGAGCGTCCAACTTCGGCTCAGGTCATGATCTTGTGGTTCGTGAGTTCAAGCCCCACGTCAGGCTTTGTGCTGACAGCTCAGAGCCTGAAGCCTGCTTCAGATTCTGTGTCTCCCTCTCTCTCTGCCCCTCCCCTGCTCATGCTCTGTCTCTCTCTCTCAATAATAAAACAAACATTAAAAAAATATATTTACTAACTACCCATTAAACAGTTACTCAAAAATATAATACTATTAATGAGATATTCATTAAGATTTAAAAGTTAAATGGACATTCCAATATAAAATGACTAGCAAAAGGCATTGAAACTATGTAAGTATAAGAAAATGCAGTTGAGTATGTCAACTATACCTCAATAAAAAAATATTTTTAAAGAAAAGAAAATTTAGTTGAGATCATTATCAAATATAATCCAAGCATTGTAAATAGCTCATGAAAGAAAATAATGTAGACGCTATAATTTAACAACAATAATTGCGAAGTAAATTTTAAATTGTACCAATAAAACCATGAGACAGGAAGCAGCTACACTGTATTAATGTTATTACCTTAAAAAGGAAAAATCAATACATATTGTTTTACTCTGCAAATTGAAAATTATATCTTACAAAATTGTAATATTTAATAAACAAAGATAACAACAGAGGGAAAATATTCTAATAATTAGAGATTAAGTAAAAGAATACATAATTTATACAGCAGAGTAAATATAAAACATAGGAAGAAATGGATAGATGTGAAAAAAGAAAATAAGACAGAATAAAATCAAACATATTAGTTTTGATGGCTAACATTTAGCTAAATAGCTAAAAGATTAACTTTTTTAATAAAATGGAAAAACAATGAGAAAATTATTTTAAAAAACACAAATCTAAATATATGGGATCTATAAAATTTTTAAATCTTTATTTTTGAGTGAGAGAGAGAGCACATGCAAGCGGGAAAAGACAGAGAGAGAGGGAGACACAGAATCTGAAGCAGGTTGCAGGCTCTAAGCTGTCTTCACAGGGCCCGATGAAATCCACAAACTGTGAGATCATGACCTGAACTGAAGTCGGATGGACACTTACCCAACTGAGACACCCAGGTGTCCCTAAATATATGGAATTTAAAATGAGGTAAGTCAAAACCAAAGTGACATAGAAAGCTTAAAGATTAAAACTATAAGTAGATAAGATCAAATAAAAACAAATTAGAAGTTGCTACATTAATACATAGAAAATCATACTTCAAGACAAAATGGGACCTAAAGTGCCTTGTTATATCAATGAAAGATATAATGCACCAGAAATATACAACATCCATAAATTTCTAGGAACATGAAATACAGCATTAAATTGTATAAACACAAATAGCAAGATTTCATATACAGAGGGAAAAGTCCTGGTAGTATTTTTTATCAGAGTAAAAGTCATTGTTCACTATGAAAGAAGGCATACAGTTAAGACGCACAGAGAGAAATTCTGATTTCAAGATAAGTCTTTCAGGGGTGCCTGGGTGGCTCAGTTGGTTAAGCATCCAACTCTTGATTTCAGCTCAGCTCATGATCTCATGGGTCATGAGTTCGAGCCCTGCACCAGGCTCTGCACTGACAGTGCACAGCCTGCTTGGGATTCCTTGTCTCCCTCTCTCTGTCCCTCCCCTGCTTGCTCTCTATCTCTCTCTCTTTCTCAAAACAAATAAACATTAAAAAAATTTTTAAGATAGGTCTTTCAGTAATGCATACTTGTTTTATCTTAGAGTTTGACATTCTGCATGCATACACACAAACAAAAATCCTCTAAGGTCAAGCAGAATTATCTTCATTTTTAATCTAACATTTTTGTTCATTTATGTCACTATTTTTATCATGATAAAAATCAAAAGATCACCATAATCCTTCTTACAGTAGATTCTCCCAAAATACTAATAGAATGGCTTACAAAAAAGAAAAAGAATATAAATCTTCATCTCTGATTTTAATACAAAATATAAATGCAATGTTTTTTAAAAGATTTATAATTAAATATATACTTGAGATAAGACTCAAGGAATAAAAGCACCTTTAGTCTTATGTATAATTATGTCACAAAAACAACTTCATAAGGTTCTTCTTTTATTTTTTTTTTTAATTTTTTTTTTCAACGTTTATTTATTTTTGGGACAGAGAGAGACAGAGCATGTACGGGGGAGGGGCAGAGAGAGAGGGAGACACAGAATCAGAAACAGGCTCCAGGCTCTGAGCCATCAGCCCAGAGCCTGACGCGGGGCTCGAACTCACGGACCGTGAGATCGTGACCTGGCTGAAGTCGGACACCCAACCGACTGCACCACCCAGGCGCCCCAAGGTTCTTCTTTTATTAAATCAACCCTCATGAAGATAAAAACTACAAACTCTGAACAAAATATTTTTTAAAACCTACCTGAAGACACTGAAGGACAAATAAAAGCAGTTTGAAACTGGAAGGAGAATCTACATTTAAGAAAAAAGGAACTATAACTGGGTAGGATTCCTGTTGTGTGTGGTTTTTTAATATCTTTCTGCCAGAAAGCACACTCTGGTCAGCCCCACACAGGATGACTAAATGAGGGGTTAAAATAGGCAGTCTTATTAGGTTGAAGAATTGGAGGACAGGATTTAGGGCAACTACAACATCTGAAAAATAAGGAAGAATATTCAGAATATCCAGGAGGAAACAGAGAAGGGGAGCTCCAGATTCTGTTTATTAATTCTACCCAAATCTCTAATTACCTATAAACTGTAAATGCATAGAGTAAACACTAAGAAGTCTGTCTATGGCTAAAAAAGACTACATAGAGATTTCAGCTGTTGTCCACCCTAGGAGAGATAGTTTTCAGTTTTAGTCCAGCTAAGCTAATTATATGCTAAGTCCATTCTTGGTAGGAATAAAACAGAATGCAGAGTTGCTGCAGTGTATTATTTATAATGTCCAGGAAACAACCAAACTTACTAGACATATAAAGAAACAGGAAAACAAGGCTCATAGTAAACAAAAAGATAATCAGTAGAGATTGACTAAAATGACCCAGATGTTAGAGTTAGCAGACAAAGATTTTAAAGTGTTATGATAATACACGTAAAGTTGTAAAAGAAAATGTACTCAATTATGAGCCAAAAATTAAGAAAATCATCAAAATAAAACCTATTAAAAATTATAAGATAAAAATTCTGAAATGAAAAAAATACAGTATCTGAAATAAAAATCACTAAATAGAGTTAACAGAAGACTGGAAATGATTAAAGATAAAATCAATGTCCTTAAAGATGGATCACTAAGATAATCCTATCTGATGAACAGCAAGAATAAAGAATGATAAAGAATAAACAGCTCAGGAACCTGTGGAACAATATCAGATGGTCTAACATACATATGATTAAATTCCCAAAAAAGAGAAAAGTAAAAGAACAGGGTAGAAAAAGTATTCGAAAAAATAAAGTTCAAAAATTCCTCAAGTTTGGTGAAAGATCTAAATAAACAGATTCCAGGAACTCAGCAATCCCAAGCAGAATGAATGCAAAGAAAATAATACCTGGGCATATCCTAGTGAAAATGCTGAAAATCAAAGATAAAGAGAATCCTGAAAGCAACCAGAGGAAAATAAAGCATTACATAAATGGGGGGGGGTGGGGCAGGAATATGAAACACTGAGTGTGTCCCATTAGAAACTAGAGCAGGTTTGTGAAATGACTTCTTCATAATACTTCATAAAAGTGAAAAAAATTTTTCAACCCATAATTCCATATTCAATGATAGTATCCTTCAAAAATGAAGGCAAACAGAATAAAACACTTAAAATGGCAACAGAAAACAAATGGCAAAATGGTACATATAAATTCACCCATATTAATAATTGCATCAGCTCTAAATAGACTAAATATTACTTAAAAGACAGAGATTGTCAGGATGAACAAAAGGGTAATACCTGCCTATTTGCTATCTACAAGATACATACTTTTAATGTAAAAGCACAGATGGGTTGAAAGTGAATATATTAAAAAATATATACCCCATTAATCCAATATATACAAGAAGGCTGAATATCAGATAAAGTAGATGTCACGACAAAGAGTACTTTCAGAGTTATAGATGGACATTTCCAAAGGACAGTCAATTCCCTCAGAAGACATCACAATAATAAATGTATATGCATCTAATAGCAGAACTTTAAAATACGTGAAGCATATTGACAGAATTAAAGGCAAAATAGACAAATCCACAATCACAGTTAGAGATTTTAATGCACCTCTTTCAGCAATTGAGAAAAACAGGAAAAAATATTGGTAAGGATAGAAAATCTGTACAATACTAAAAATCATCTTAACCCTACTGACATTTTTAGAACACTACACCCAACTACACAATGCACATTCCTTTCAAGGGTAAATGTTTTATCAAGATATAGCAATTCATGGCCATAAAACCATCATCAATAAATTTAAAAGAAATGAAATAAAAAATTCACACAGAACTTACCTAGACTGAATAATGAAATAACAGAAAAACTAAATAGACCAATAGCAAGCAAGAATATTGAATAAGTAATCAAAAGCTTCCTAATAAAGTCCAGGACCTGATTACCTCACAGATGAATTCCACCACACATTTAAAAAATAATTAATATTAATTCCTCTTAAACTCTTCCAAAAAGCTGAAGAGGATAGAATACCTCCAAACTCATTTAATGAGGTCAACATTACCCTGATACTAAGCCAGACAAGGACACTGCTGGAAAGAAAATTGCAGGCCAATATCCTTGATGAACATAGATGCCAAAATCCTCAACAACTATGGGAGGTGATAGATGTTTTAATTATTTTGATCTTGGCAATCATTCAATAATGTATATATATATCAAATCATGTTATACACTTTAAATATATACAATTATAAAAATGAACTATTGGGACCTATTCAAGATAAAAACTTCTGCACTGCAAAGGAAACAATCAGCAAAACTAAAAGGTAACCCACATAATGGGAAAAGATATTTGCAAATGACATACCAGATAAAGAGTTAGTATCCAAAATCTATAAAGAACTTACCAAACTCAACACCCAAAAATCAAATAATCCAGTGAAGAAATGGGCAGAAGACATGAATAGACACTTTTCCAAAGAACACATCCAGATGGCCAACAGACACATGAAAAGATGCTCAATATCACTCATCATCAGGGAAATACAATCAAAACCACACTGAGATACCACCTCACACCGGTCAGAGTCGCTAAAATTAACAACTCAGGAAACAACGGCAAAGATATGGAGAAAAGGGAACCCTCTTGCAATGTTGGTGGGAATGCATACTGGTGTAGCCACTCTGGAAAACAGTGTGGAGGTTCCTCAAAAAATTAAAAATAGAACTACCCTACAACCCAGCAATAGTACTACTAGAAATTTATCCAAAAGAATTGGAGTGCTGATTCATATGGGCACATGTACCTAATGTTTATAGCAGCACTTTCAACAATAGCCAAATTAAGGAAAGAGCCTAAATGTCCATCAACTGATGAATGGATAAAGAAGATGTGATTTATATATACAATGGAATACTACTTGGCAATGAAATCATGCTATTTGCAGCATCGTGGATGGAACTGGAAGGTATTATGCTGAGTGAAATAAGCCAGTCAGAGAAAGAGAGATATCATATGTTTTCACTCATATGTGAATCTCAAGAAACTTAACAGAAGACCATGGGGAAAGGGAAGGTGAAAAAAAAATAGTTACAAACAGAGAGGGAAGGGGGCAAACCATAAGACACTCTTAAATACAGAGAACAACCTGAGAGTTGATGAGGGAGTGGGGGAAAGGGATGAAAATGGGTGATGGGCACTGAGGAGGGCACTTGTTGGGATGAGCACTAGGTGTTGTATGTAAGCAATGAACCACAGGAAAATACCTCCAAAAACCAAGAGCACACTGTATACACTGTATGTTAGCTAACTTGACAATAAATTATATTTAAAATAAATAAATAAATAAATAAATAAATGCGATTATATCTGTCAATTATTCCCAATTATTCCACAATAAAGGTTTTTTTTTAAGATAAGACACATAATCTTATAAAATTGTTAGAAAACAGAGAGAAAGAAAAAATTCAGCCAATCCCACAGGGATCTAAGCTCCAGCAATAACTGTAACATCGTCCTTGTCAACCATGGTGAGGAGCTGTCGTGAACCTATTGCATGGGAGACAGGAATCAGGAAGTGTTTGCCAAGCCAATTGCTGTACAAAATTTCTTCTGCTTAGAGAAGAGAAAATAACGTGGTCCAACCCTACTATAATTATATTCTATAAACTCCATCCAGGAAAGGACACAGTAGGTAGGTCATAAAGAGATTTCTTTCCTCTTCCTTCAAAATGTACTAAAAATAGAGTTTCCTAAAATGTAATAAACAATGACCTTCAGGGGTTTCAAAAGAAGAAAACTTCAGTTTAGTCCAGGGTGATGTCATCCCCACCACTGCATGGTGTGCTACTTTCAGACTAACCCACACCATACCTGAGTAGTGTTGAAAAGGCAGAACATGTAGCTGAAGACAGTCCTGACGACATCATTATCAATTAGCATAAGGTATGCCAGAATCCAGGTAATTCCAAAAACAACTGCAATTGATAACATACTAAGAATCTTCTTTAGGGATGAAACCTTTTTTGTGCTAGGTAAGAGAAAGCAAGAAAGAAAATATGAGATTTTTACTTACTAATATAATTTTATTTATTAATATCATGGTTACCCTCTAATTGAGAATACATATTCAGCTGTCCATACACACTATTTAACAATATTATGCATTAGGTGGGAAAAGCACATTAGACCTATGTGCAGATAAAATATGATTTAGCAAGCTTTATTTGTAAAGAACGTGATACCTGCTTAAAAGCTCAGGCGTAAACAGTCCCTTAAATACTACTGCAGTCACACACAGTACTACTGTGTGTGAAATTTCACACGCAAAAATATCAATGTTTTCTTTGTAAAGGAATTTTATTTTGGTAATTACTTTGTGGATCAGCCAGTGAGCAATCCTTTTCTGAACATCTGGGACTTTCCCATGATGCAGGTTGATACGGGAATGACAGGTTATTACAATGTAGAAATGTAGGAATCTGGGCTCAGCCATATGACTTACTAGTGGGATGTTAGCAATTGTTCCACAAGCAGAAGCTTGAATGCATTTTGCTCAGTAGAGCTGGCCTTTTTTTATTGCTCTTTGGAATCCTAACTTCACTATGTCGAGAAGCATAGACTGGCCTAATTGATGATGAGAGACCACATGGAGCAAAGGTTAGTTTTCCCAGCTGAGCAGCTCCCACTCGAAACCAACCAACCAAACACCATCAGGCATAAAAATAAGTCATCTTAGATCATCCATCCATATTCAAGCCATCCAAGACCAGAAAAACCACCTGATCAACATTCAAATTTATGATAAATAGTAAATATTTGTCACTCTAAGCCACTAAGTTTGGGGTGGTTTGTTATGCAGCAAAAGCTAACTGATACAATGAAAGATAATTTGTTAAGCAATTAAACTGTGACCTGATTTTCACTGTAACTAAGCCAACTTAAGAACAATGATCTACCAGTCAAAATTAGAGATACACATTTGTTGCTGTCCGTGGCCAAAATGATACCGTTTTGTACAAAGCAAATATAACTAATATGCAATTAGACTAAGAAGATTTTACCAAGATTTTTCTTCATTACCAGTAAAATAAAGATTTGAAAGATTATCAGTGATAGTCTTTTCCCCCCACATTTCCTCTCAATGTGGACTATCATTCATATAGGAAAGATGATACTTACTCTTGATCAATAAAGCACATATTTAAGATGATATTCCCACTAATGACAGTTTTCACCCATATGTGCATACCAAATGGATCCATTCAGTGACCAAAAAAACTCACAGATGTGCTTATAGTAAATGTACTGGTGCTAAACACAGTCTTGTAAAATTAAACCTGCTGGGTTCATGGCTTCATTAGCACTGTGTTCTAACCAATCTGCATTGTTGGGAGGTGGGGATGGACAGTACATTTGTTTAACAGTTTCTGTTATTTGTCTCTCCAACTGAAAGCTGTTTTGTTTACCAGGGATGACAATGAAAAAGCTTATTGGAGTCAGAAAGGTTATAGAAAGGAGAGAAGCAGTATACATGGGAATTGATAATCCAGAGAATCCAGGGAGCATATGTCCCCCCTGCAGGAAATGTGGACCCAATGTTTCCAGATGCTCCAATATTTTCAAGAGAAAATACAATTTTTAGGTGAAATCTCCCAATTTTATATGTTTTAAATGAATTTTAAAAACAAAGCCATACTCAGATTCAAGAAACACATGGAAAATATAGCCTGTAGCTCTAGTTACCAGCATCTCCTCACAATCTTCCAACTTCTTTAATTATCCAAATCTTATTTCTTGAATATTTGAGACTGGGAGAGAAAAAAATTTTTTCTTGAAGTCTTTGGGTTTAGTTTTTAGTTGGGCTCATATAGCACAAAAGTGTGTTATGTAATACATTGTTGGAAGATGAGGGGAAGATTTACTTTCTGAGACAAAGTTTAAAAGAAAATCTGCCTTGCAAACCACGTATCCTTGCCATTGTACCAGAGTCTGAAAACTCTTTGGGGAACTGTGGACATATTAAAGTGCTGTATTATGTATCAGATGAGTCATGCCTGAAGTTTCCCATAATTGGTAATCTTACCTTGTCAGATTGCGATTATTCTTCCATATCACTTTGACTATGATGATAATAAATACAACAATATTGTTGATGAGGATAATAGTCACAGGTAAGATGAATGACCATAAAAATGGACTAGTTATAAGATCTTTTTTATCTGGAACTGCCAGCCAGCAGCTATGGAGAGAAAAAAAATAATTTTAGTAGACTACAAAAGCTATACATACTGGTTCTCTATGTTATTAACGTTACTGACATTCATTTTACTGAAAGAACTGCTAAAAGCCAATATTGCTTTGCATTCCATATATTTGAAATGACTTTCAAGAATTCAACCACTAGAAAAAAAAATGAAACGGATTAGTTCTGCTGTATTTCTTGATGTATGGGCTAGTGGAAAGAAAATGGCTTTTCAGTCAGGCAGACCAAATTTACATGTCACTCTATCACTTACTAGATGTCTGACTTTAGGGAAGTTATTGTTTTATTTCATTCTTGAACATGGAGGACATCAAATGGTTCAAAATTTTAAAGGTACAAATAATCAGAGAAAGACAACTACCCCTACAACCATCCCTCCTACAACTATCCCTTCTCACCTAGTTTCTATCTCCAGTGTTAATCAATGTTTCTTGTGTATTCTTCCAGATTTAGGCTATGCATAAACCATCAATTGTTTTTTTCTGATTTTTAAACAAATCATAATATATGATACTTCTATACCTTACTTAACAACATCTCTTGGAGATAACTCCAGATGAGACTATAAAGATTGTTCTCATTACTTTTTATAGTTACATACTGCTCCATTATTTTGTTATACCATAAATTACTTACATAGTTTCTTACTTTATAAAAATATTTTAATAGTTATTTAACCTTACTGCATCTGTTTTGTTTTGGTTTTTTTGTTACTGTTACAATTAGTGATGGTGGTTTTGGTGATGTTTTTTCTCATCTATGAAGTATAGTAATCACTTCCTGGCATTGTTGTAAGAATGAATTCATTTATTTAATAAGTATTTATAGAACACATGCTATGTGACAGACATTGTTCTAGATATCAGATATTAGAAGTGAACAACAAAATAATCCAAATATTCTTTCTGTATGACATGATACTATATATAGAAAACTCTAAAAACTCTACCAAAAGAACTGATAAAATGAATTCAGTCAAGTTGCAGGAAATGAAATCAATGTATAGAAATCTGTTGCATTCCTATACCCTAATAATTAAGCAGCAGAAAGTGAAACTAAGAAAACAATGTCATTTACAATTGCACCAAAAACAAGAAAATGTCTAGGAATAAACTTAACCAAAGAGGTGAAAGACCTGTATTCCAAAAACTATAAAACACTGATGAAAGAAATTCAAGATGACACAAAGAGATGGAAAGACATTCTATGCTCATGGATTGAAAAAAATATATTATTAAAATGTCTATACTACTCAAAGCAATCTTCAGATTTAATGCAATCCCTATCAAAATACTGTGGGAAATAAGCTTAGAAACTCCCTGGGCTTGCACCAATGGGTTAACAAGGCATAAAGAATTACAAAGCCATAAGATGCTCACACCCAAGTTTGGGTAAATAAGATTAGGTGAATAAGGATAGAGAAGGGGAGCTAAGGCCCCCAAAATAGAGTAGGGGGGCAAAGCCACCAGAATTGGGGGGACAAAGGCCCCCATACAAAGGTATATCTGGTAAGCAAGATTAGGTATTCAAGGCAAAAATGTCCCCCAATTTAGTACTATAACAGAAAGCTGCTTTCACAGAAAGAAAGGACCAAATCAGGTAAACAGGTACCTAGGGCTATATACCTGATGTGGGTGAAGCTGCTCAGAATGGAGCTGATTAGCAAAAGAAAAGGTGCCTTGTTAACCCTGAGGTTACTTGCTCTGTTTTATCCCCTACACTGGTTAAGATAAACAGACACGGTGCCTCATGTCTGCTGTTAACAACCTCCTGCCCATCTGCCCAGCACCAGGATTTTGTTTTATATTGACCCAAACTCCTAACACTGTATATCTTCAAAACCCCCTTTCCCTCATGCCCATGCGTTAATGTTCACAAATTCATTGTCTCTTTGTACATGTCCATCACATTTGTAAGTCTTCTGATCTTAATAAATACGGGGCAAGGACTCTTATTCGGAGCTCTTGTCTTTTCCCAGACATTAGCCATCTCTCACTTTTAATCCTGCATCCGCTCTTGCTGAACAAGAGAGAACTTTAGGCTTAGAGTCTACAACAAACACTAATAGCATTTTTCATAGAACTAAAACAATCCTAAAATTTGTATGGAACCACAAAAGACCTCAAATAGCCAAAGCAAATTTGAAAAAGAAAAACAAAACTGGAGGTATCACAATTCCAGACATCAAGTTATATTATAAAGTGGTACTTTAAAACAGTATAGTACTGGCATAAAAACAAACACACAGATCAATTAAATAGACTAGAAAGCCCAGAAATAAACCCACAATTATATGGTAAATTAATCTTCAACAAAGAAGGAATGAATATACAATGGGAGAAAGACAGTATCTTTAATAAATGATGTTAGGAAAACTGGACAGTTACATGCAAAAGAATGAAACTGGACCATTGTATCTTACCATGCACAAAAACAAACTCAAACTCAAAATGGATGAAAGACCTATATGTGACGCCTAAAATATAACAACCCTTGAAGAGAGCACAGGCAGTAATGTCTCTAACATTGGCAACAGACACATTTCCCTGCATATATCTCCTTAGGCTATGAAAATAAAAGCAAAAATAAACTGTTGGGACTATACCAAAGCAAAAAGTTTCTGCACAGTAATGGAAACAATCAACACAACTATAAGGCAACCTACTGAATGGGAGAAGATATTTGCAAATGACGTATCCGATAAAGGGTTATTATCCAAAATATGTAAAGAACTGATACAACTCAATATCTGTAAAACAAATAATCCAATTAAAAATGGTCAGAAGACATGAAAAGACATTTCTCCAAAGAAGACATCCAGATGGCCAACAGACACATGAAAGATGTTCAATATCACTCATCAGGAGGGAATTGCAAATCAAAACTACAATGAGATACCACCTCATGCCTGTCAGAATGGCTAAAAACAAAACACAAGAAACAGGAAGTGTTGGCAAGTGTACAGGCAAGGGTACGGAGAAAAAGGAACGCTCTTCATTAAATTTAAAGAACCAGGAATGCAAGCTGGAACAGCCACTATGGAAAACAATACGGGGGTTCCTCAAAAAAATAAAAATAGAACTTCCCTACAATCCCAGCAATTGCACCATGGGTATTTACCCAAAAAATACAAAATGACTAATTCAAAAAGATACATGTATATCCATGTCTATTGAAGCATTATTTACAATAGCAAACTATGGAAGCAGCCCAAGGGTCCATCGACAGATGAATGGATAAAGATGTCACACACACACACACACACACACATACACACACTGGAATATTATTCAGCCATAAAAAAGAATGAAATCTTGCCATTTGCAACAATGGATGGAGATAGAGAGCATAATGCTAAGGAAAATAAGTCAGAGAAAAACAAATACCATATGATCTCACTCATATGTGGAATTTAAGAAATGAAACAAATGAGCAAAGGAAAAAGAGAGAGAGAGACAAACCAAGAAACAGACTCTTAACTACAAAGAACAAACTGATGATTACAAGAGGGGAGGTGGGGAGGGGATGGGTGAAATAGGTGATGGGGATTAAAGAGCACACTTACTATGATGAAAAAAATTAAAACATAAAAATTCCTTTTTTTAGTGATTTTGAAGGAGAGGAATACATAAAACTAACAAATAAAATATATACTGTGTCAGATGGTTACCAGTGCTATGGAGAAAAATAAAGCAGGTATTGAGAGTAGGTATTACTATGTGTATGTGTATGTGTATGTATATGTGTTGGGAGGGAGGGTTTCAATTTAAATAGAGTTGTCAGAAAAAGCATTATGGAAAAAAGTGATATTTCTTTCAGCAAAGATCTGAAGTAGATAAGGGGGAGGGTGTTCTAGGCAGAGGGAACAGCAAGTGCAAAGGCGCTGATTTGAGAACTGAAGGAATAGCAAAGAATCTAGTGCAGCTAGACATAGTATGTAGATGGCATTAGTGAAAAGATGCAAATTATGTTATGGCTTTATCAGTTGTTGCAAGTACTCTTGATGAGAAGGAGAAACCTGACATGATCTGTCTTGAGATCTGGAAGTATTACTCTAGCTAGATGCAGGGATAATAGAAGAGGATACACAAGAGGAGGAAATCACCTAAGAGTCTATTACAATAATCTGGTGACTTGGACCAGGAGAGGAGATGTTAGGAAAGAGTCTGATTCCCAATATATTTAAAGTAAAGCAAAGGATTTATTTACAGGTTGGATGTGAGATGTAGGAGAATTAAGAGTGATTCCAAGTTCTTTGGCCTGAGTACCTAGAAGGATGGAGTTTACCATTAGTGAGATGGGGAAAATGATAAGAGCAGGTTGGGGAGTGAAGACCAGAAGACATCCCATTAGACACCCAAGTGGAGGTGTCAGGTGGGCGTTATTATTTTTTTAATATTTATTTTTGAGAGAGAGAGAGAGAGAAAAAAGACAGAGTGCAAGTGGGGGAGGGGCAGAGAGAGGGGAGACAGAATCTGAAGCAGGCTCCAGGCTCTGAGTTGTCAGCACAGAGCCTGATGCGGGGCTCCAACTCAAAACCGTGAGATCATGACCTAAGCCAAAGTCAGATGTTTAACCGACTGAGCCACCCAGGCGCCCCAGGTGGTCATTATTATTAACAAAATAATTTAAGACTCCCTGGCATTTAGTTAATGTATGTTTTCTTTCCCCTGCGGGCAAAACACCATTATTATACATGTCAGAGGATTTCTAAACTGTTTTGCATTGTAATTTGTTATATTTTAAATTATTAGAAACTTATTTCTAATCCAAATGACCTAGAAGGAAACTGGGAAGATGTTCAAATCTCTGTAATGAATTAAAAAATAAAAAGGAGTGCCTTCATCCATTAACAGATAGGTCTATCCTTAAATAAAATGGTGAGAGTGAGCAAGTTTATCTTCAGGATTTTAGGCTTTCCTTTCATGTGTAACTGGAGGCCAACCCTCCTGCCATTCACAGAAGAAACAGGAGAGCACTTGGCTGAGAATTTAATGAAATCCTTCTGAGAGGAAGGATTTCAAATCTCTAGAAGCAACTTGGCGACAAAGCAAGTGACTATCAAAAGTTTTATTTTTTAAAAATATTTTTTAACATTTATTTATTTTTGAGAGAGAGAGAGAGTGAGCTGTCAGCACAGAGCCCAATGCAGGGCTCAAACTCACGAGCTGTGAGATCATGACCTGAGACAAAGTTGGGCACTTAACTGGCTGAGCCACCCAGGCACACTGCAAGTGGCTATCAAAAGTTTTAAGTGAAAAAGATGAACACACTTCTTATCTAGGCAGTCTAGAGAAACACGGCTTAAGAGGGGAAGAAAGGATAGAGAAAGAAAATGAACAATACACATCTATTGGATAAAGGCAGACTTGTTAATTATGAAACAATTTGACAAATATATATACATATACAAATATATATACATATATATATTTTTCCTTACCTGAGTCTTGAGTTGTTTCTACTTTTGACAATACAATTTCTGAGGATTACTATTTGTACTATAGATCTGTGTGTGTGTGTGTGTGTGTGTGTGAATGTGTGTGCGTGCGTGTGTGCCTATAAATGTACGCAGGACTTCTCAGCCACCTCATACCACTGGGGAGACCTGGAAGGGAAATAGGCTTAGATACTCATGGTCATCAGGAAGTGTGCACTAAGACAGGACTCCTCACCCCCTCTTTCCTTTGTCCTTCCTGGAGAGAGAGTCGTGCTTAATCTCTTCTCATAATAGCTTTTCCTATTGTTATTCTGGGTTTAATAACTCAGATTTGAGAAATAGGCTGTCTAAGAGAGGATGGTTCCTACAGTCAGACTAACCCTTTTAGGTATGGAGTGGAATTTCTAGAATTAAGATTGGAGAGCACACAATGGAGGCTGATCTGACAAATAGCTATGGACCTGAGGTCTGGAGAGCATCACAAGTGGACCTCAGATGAACTGTTTAATTCCATGGTGATTTTGCCAGGAAACATACCATGAAGACAGCTCTATCATACGCAGCATTCACTTGAAAAGAATTTCCCTCTCGGGCATTATAATTTTCCATGTTACCTCAATCCTTCAGGAAAGTATGAAACAGCCTATATGATGGCAGCACCGACAATCAGGGGATGGAGCATTAAAGAGGAGTGTGTCCTGCCCTGCAGTCACCTCTTAATTGGGTCCTTGCAGAGATAGCCGTACATGAGGGAAACTGGGTTAGGGGTTTCACGTGTGACTGGCAGAGCTGGGAGCAGTGGGGGAAAGTGTGGGATATGGTGGTATAATTGCTGGGAGGGTAACTCAAGAAACCAAAAAATACTCCCTTCTCCTTCCACATACATCCTGAAAAAATGTGACCATTGATGCATGTGTATAGGGTGAAAGGTGGGGGATGAGTCCAAGATGAGGCAGATATTCATGTTAAGCATCCTTCCTCTCTTCCCAACTTCTATTATCAGTTGCTTAGTGTCTTCCTTAACACCTACAGTGTGCTCAGGAAAGAATCTGCTCTTAATTATTTATAGCTCAATGTGAATATATCTAAGATGGTAGGCTTCTTTCTCCTGAAGGCCTTGACAGTAGTATGTCTAGCCCTGTCCCAGGGTTAGGGAAGGAAATCAGTGATGCTATATGAAGTGAATTACCCGTCCCGTGAGATATTTGCATCTTACCCCTGTTCTGTAATTGTGGAATTAAAACATTTTTAACTAATTAAAAGATATTTAACCCTAATTAAACAGAGGAAATAGTACCTGGAGTATTTGGCCCGTAAAATCAAGCCAGGAAGATAGCTTCCTAGTCTACAATTGGGCATGGTCAGCCCTGGAACTAGATATGCACCCTGACTACACAGACTTTCCTTGGGTGTACTGGCACATTTCCTAGAATTCTGTTGTTGTTTTTTTTTTTTTTTTTAATTTTTTTTTTTTAACGTTTATTTATTTTTGAGACAGAGAGAGACAGAGCATGAATGGGGGAGGGTCAGAGAGAGGGAGACACAGAATCGGAAACAGGCTCCAGGCTCCGAGCTGTCAGCACAGAGCCCGACGCGGGGCTCGAACTCACAGACCGCGAGATCGTGACCTGAGCCGAAGTCGGCCGGCCGCTCAACCGACTGAGCCACCCAGGCGCCCCTCTGTTGTTGTTTTGTTAAGTTGCTTTGGGACCTAAGGTGGATCTGGGGATGAGAATGGCTGGATTATAAAAGGAGAAGGGAGGATAAATTAAAGAGCAGTTGCTGTTTGGCAGCAGACACACATGTAAAGAGTTCAGCTCAGTTTTCTTCTCTCCCACCTCACATAAAAAGCAAACACCATACAGTCAGGTATTTCCATTAGTAAGTGTTAATTATTCACACTATAATCACAGAAAGAATTTGTAATGTGTGATAAATCATCATCAAGTATTCATAATAATCTTATCAATATAGAACTGGTAAAAAGCATGGATAGTGCTTTTCAAGTTATGAAATATTTTCACACTTGCTTGACCCCTCACCATGACCTCAGAGTGGGTATTACTATCATTGTAATTCCCATTTTCTAGATTAAAAAAACTAAGATAAAGGGTTACTAAGGATCACACATATTGTGTCCTATGATTTTCAGGCTTAATTAAAGAAGACAAATCTAATATAAGAAGTTCAGATTATAAATTTAGAAGGTAATTACTTGTTTTACAAAAGGATTTATCATAGGAAACTTTCATGTCACTATATTTAAAATATAACGTGTTCTTTGAGAATTTGAAATACCCACTTATAATATGACAGTTATAAAGTGAGATTCATATGTACATTGATACTTACATTCAATATCACTGAACAGTTACACTCTTATATCAAATAAATGAACATTTCTTAAAAATATAAACTCACATTTCCTCTTGCCGGTACTCTAACTCCCATTGTGGATCATTTCTATTCAGAGAAAAAATAATTCCCACTGTCAGAGCCACCACGATAGCTGGGACTCCTATGTGGCAAAAGAGAGGCACCAAATTAATAATTTACCCCAAACTGAAATTAATTATAAAAGAACACAAATGAATTATACGTCTGACCCTTTTCAAGACTATGTTATTCTTTCTACTCTAGACAATGTACTAAATGACCTACAGATGTAGGTCAATGGTGGACATAATTTTTCTGTAACTCTTTGCCTCTGTCTTTTATTGTTGGCTGTACATAATAACCTGATACTATTTCTGATTCCTTTGTAACACTTACCACAATTTCCATTCTTAAATGGCCTAATTCCTCTTTCACTTGAAGAAATTTAAATTTAGATACCACGAACACAATTCTTTTCTGGAACTTGAAAATTTTTGAAATTATTTTTCTTAGAGTCACTCTGGTTTTCTTGAAATATTTCTTTTAAAGTAGCTAGGAAACACATTATATGTGGTCTAAATTTCAAATCAAACTACTAGAGATGTTAAAGGAAATTAACATTTGAGTTTAGCTTATGATATGACTAGTACAGCTGCCTGATCACACGTGTCTCCTTCCCAGGAGTGCGAACAACCAGGCAGAAGGCACTCCTGGTGGTGCTGGCTTTCCATTACCCCTACCTAATGGACTTGGGCTGTTAGGCCTTAAGTAGGTATTTGTTTAAGTTATTTCAAGAAAATTAATGTATGACTAAGTGGAAAAGCAAACACTTGCCCCATCCTATTAAAGAGATGAACACAATGAAATGTTGAGGAAGAGGCTTCATGGTCCTAATTAGCAGGAAATAGAGTTGGGCAGCACTGATTCCAGTCCAGGTAAATGTCACTAACAGGAAATAGTGGAGCAAGACAGCCATCACAGTGCAGGTGGGATTCGAGATGACAACAGTATCTTGCATGGGTATTTCATTTTTATCAGAATCCATCTTATTGGTGCCATTATCACGTTTCACTAAGTTTTTATTGGAGTTTTCGATTCCAAACACAAAGAGGAGGTTAAAAATCAACATTGATGTGCACAGGCTGACGAACACCCAGGTTACTGAGGTTTTTCTGACGTTCCTAAAAACAAGTAAATATAATTGAACAAATAGAACATCGGCAAAAAATAAACTCTAGTGAAATTGTGAGTGAAAAAGAAATATTATTACTCGATGTAAATCCAGCTCATAGCCCATGGGCCAGCTGGTAAACCTACCTTTCCAAATGCACCAGAAGAGCTCACTGTCCTCTCATTTCCACAGAGAAGTGAGTTAGAGAAAATAGGTCAATACATCTTTTCTTTTTTTTTTTAAGTTTATTTATTTATTGAGAGAGAAAAAGAGAGCAGGGGAGGGAAGAGAGAGAGAGAGAGAGAGGGAGAGAGAGAGAATCCCAAGCAGGCTCCATGCTGTCAGCTTGGAGCCCAATGTGGGGCTCAAACCATGAGATCATGACCTGAGCCAAAACCAAGAGTCAGATGCTTAACTGACTAAGCCACACAGGTGCCCCCGATACATCCTTTCTTGAAACTGTTATAATAAAAGGTAACTGCTATTCAGCAGAGAGGACTCCCACTGGATTCTACTTTCTGGTATCTATATGCTGTGTAATCCTCTCCCAGGGCCAACCTGTGACTTGATCTCCCTAATGAAATGCGCCAGAAGGCCTGGAAGCCAGGGCCAACTTATTCACCAAAGTAGTGCTTAGGACTAATGATAGTTTTATGGCCCACAGCAAAGTTTTAACTCCTTTTAAAACCAAAAGGGAAAATAATTAACTATTATAGGTCAAAGAATAAATATGAACATATAATATTAATATATTCACCTTTATACCTATACAGTGGTGAAACATTTTCTGATTTTTTTTTTTTAATGGAGGAAAGACTCCATAAAGGCACTCTGCCCATGAAACTCAAAACAAGCTTTCTTTCCCCTTCATGCTTCTGGAAGTTTTGAGCCACCAGGTAAAAAGTCTAGCTAACCTATTGAAGAAACTGCATAGGAATGCTCTGGGACTATGTGGAGAGGGAGAAAGACCCATCTCTCCCAGCATACCAGATGAGGCCCAGGTTAGCCCAACTCCTCCCACCATCTGACTCCTCACAGGAGACCATAAGAGAGACCAATGGAAGAATCACAGCTGAGCCCCATCAAGCCACTTGAGCTCAAATTAAGTCCTTATACATAACATATTAATGTTTTAAGCCACTAACTTTTAGGGCAGTTTCTTCTACTATAATAGACAATAGGTTCCACTCCAGATTTGCAAACATATACAAAGGCCAGCTATAGAAGACTCCAAATGGATTTTTTCTTTAATTTCAAAATAGGAAAAAATTCCACATTAGTAAGTGAACATATGTTCAAATGTGGAGAAAAAGTCTCTTGTACTTTAAAAAGTATTTTATATAAGGGCGCCTGGGTGACTCAGTCAGTTAAGTATCTGACTCTTGATTTTGGCTCAGGTCATGATCTCATGGTTTGTGGGTTCGAGCCCCATGTGGGGCTCTATGCTGAGAGCAGGAGCCTGCTTGGGATTCTCCCTCTCTCCTAGTCTCTCTGTCCCTCCCCCACCCTGGCATACACACACACATTCTCTCTCTCAAAACAAATAAACATATTAATAAATAAATAAATAAATAAATAAATAAATAAATAAATAAAGTCTTTTATATAAAAAAAATCAAGTATGGATTTTAAAAGAAGGCCAGTTTTTAAGAGTCTCTTATAGTTTGCCTCCCTCCCTCTCTAACTTTTTTTTCCCCCCCTTCACCTCCCCCATGGTCTTCTGTTAAGTTTCTCAGGATCCACATTAGAGTGGGCACCCGTTGGGATGAGCACTGGGTGTTATATGGAAACCAATTTGATGATAAATTTTGTATTAAAAAAAATAAGGCCAAATATAATTTTGAACTACTTTTATAAGTTTAAAACAAAATGGTATAAGTTTAGCTTATATTACATTTAAAGAGTAAGGTTTTCATAAACATTTTAAATTAAGTAAAAATATTTAAAATGTGTTTCATGGTCTATTGCTACTAATGACATTCTTCATAATTTGAGTAGACTGATGATTACTATCCCTCTGAAAGGCTTATACTCAACAAAATTTCACCTGTGTCCAAGAAACATATTTTAGGAAATACTTGCTGACAGTCAAATGGCCAAGATGCTCTGGATGATCCTTATAATATAAACCATGCTTGAAGACTGTTCCTTTGTTTGAAGACATAATTTCTGGGGGGTAGAACCAAGGATTCTTTAAAACTTTTGGGTTTGTTACCTTCTCACCTTTACCTAAGATCTTTGCTAGAAAAGAAGAGCCTTTTCTCATTTTGTCTGCAAGCTGGCATTGTTTACCAGGAGTCTTTAAAAGGCAGTGGGAGGGAGAGAGAGAGAAAATGAGAATGGGTGTGTGTGCTCATGCTCACATGTGTGTTCTGTGGTGGCCTACCTGTGTATTTTCAGATTGGCAGAGAATTCAAGGTTTCCCTAAATAAGGGTTGATCTCAAATGTGAGGTTTCATATTGTCTTTACTGTGCACGTATTGTTTACCTTAATGGTTAAAGGCAGATATATCCATAAGGCCCCTTTAATGACATATTATAGTTCTCTGTATACTATGGTATGCAGTCTTATATTAATGAAAGTTACAGAATTTCCATTCACTACCATCTAAGCCTTTCTGGGTTTTTCAGAATACAAGACCTCTTCAAATAACTATTTCCCTAAGTTTATTACTGTGCTTAAAGTTCTAACATCTCCAAGTACCCATTTTTAATATCTCAGAATCTGATGAATAAGTCTGCTTACTAATTACATATCCTTTATGATTTTATAACATTCCATCATGAACCTTCTCAGTCTTTGGATTTCTACAATGCATAAAAAGTGTATATTTAAACAGAACTCTGCTCGTCCTCTTGATGTTTTAGTTGAGATTTTCTGAATAATTCAAAATTTAATTCAGTCTTTTGAAAGTTTTAATGACCAGAACTGCAAAAAGTACTCAAAAGATTCCTTTTATATAAAAGCAAAGTTAGCTTCTAATTTTTTTCCAGTTTCAAACAGAAACTGTAATCCACAGGAAGAACAGGCTATTTTCAAATAGCCTGGCTCCTCTGTACATTTCTATATTCTGTACATTAATATTATGTTATTTTTCTATATAATATATGTAATTATATAATGTATTATAACATATATTATGTAGCTTATATATCTTATGTATCTAAATTATTTATAATTTACTATAAATTATACATATTATATGTAATTTATATATAATTATGGGGGACCCTGTCCATGAACAAAGAAAACTATTTGATTCACGTTTAGAAGTCAATACCATTTTTTAATTTTTGTTTTTGTTTCCTGATGAATTTTTAGTGACATACATGGCAGCATAACTGTGCTAAGAAACATGTCGATAGAGAATGAAAAAAAAATCTGAAAACCACTAGAAGTACTGAAATTTTAGGCAAAGACACTAGTTATGTACCTACCACAACTTATTCAAATGGGTTCAAAAACTGTTCAAGTATGATTACGATAGAAAGACAAATAAAAGGGGGCCCTGGTAGCTCAGGTGGTTATGCGTCCAACTTCAGCTTAGGTCGTGATCTTGCAATTTGCAGTTCTTGAGTTCGGGCCCCTCATTATGCTCTCTGTGCTAGCATAGAGCTAGCCCATTTCAGTTCCTCTGTCCCCCTCTCTCTGCCCCTCCCCCACTTGCTGTCTCTCAAAGATAGATATTTTAAAAAAAGAAATACAAATAAAAGGACAAATATAAGAGCCATTTCATTTTACATAACAGACCTGTAACTACATGACATGCAATGTTCGTTCAAGGCGCTTACCACTATTTGTAATCATATATTTAATTCTGTATATATCTGTATAACATCTGTCCTTGCCAAAGAATATAAATATCATGAGAAATGAGAGCTTACTTGCTGTTCATAGTTTGGTATTCAGTTTGTATGTGGTGCTTGGCCCATAATTAGCACTCGTTATAAAAACTTTGAGTGAATGGCAAGAGATTCATTAAGTGTGATAGATAAAGAAGAGGAATCAAAAGGAGTTCTGGCTCTTTGAACAAATGGCTTTTTCTAAATATGAGCAGAGAAAGTGAAAAATGTGCCTGGGTCATCTTGCTGTACCTGAAATTAAAAAGTGCTTAAAGACTGCTAGGGACATGCCAAAACAACATGAAGAGACTCCCTCTGGTTACATTCAAGAGTACACTTCTTTACAAAGGAATAGAGTAAAGAGAAAGAATCATTTTCAACCATCAAGGTAATAATATATTCCAACAAGAGCCATTGAGTAAAAGTTGGGGGACAGAATAGTCACACAATTTTAAAGTATCATCCCACAGATTACTTATTGCTTACAAAGGGGAAAATATTAACCTTTAGGGTGTAGAATTCCAGTAGACACCACTGTAAACAAGGAATCCAACTTAATACAACCAATAATGGGACAAACCGACATCACATGCTTCTTGCTATACCACACTGAAAAAGACTTAATGATTTAGTATTCTCATCAAAAATGTTTAACCCCTATCTAATCATGAGAAACATTTCAGACAAATCCTAAACTGTTGAATATTCTACTTTCTACAATATAACTGACATGAACATTTCAAAAGATTTAATGTCCCCAAATGCCAAAACAAACAAAAAAGCAGAGGAATTATTTTAGGCTAAATGAGACTAAGAACCATGACAACTGGGGTTCCTGGGTGGCTCAGTTGGTTAAGTGTCCAACTTCGGCTCAGGTCATGATCTCACAGTTTGTGAGTTCAAGCACCACATCAGGTTCTATGCTGACAGCTCAGAGCCTGGAGCCTGCTTCAGATTCTGTGTCTCCCTCTCTCTCTACCCCTCCCCAACTCGTGCTCTGTCTCTTTCTCAAAAATAAATAAACATTAAAAAAAATTTAAGAATAGAAACATAGCAACTAAACGAATTGGGGGGGGGACCACTCAGCTATAACGGATATTAATGGAACAACTGAAGAAATTTGAATATGGATTGTATATTAACACAGTAACATTGTATCAATGGTAAACTGGTTGAGTTGAATTTCCTGAGTGAGAATAATGGTATTATACTGTAGAAGAGAATACCCGTGTTCTTAGGAAATGCTTGAAAATTTAGCAACTTTTCTATAGGTTTTCAACTTTTTAAATAAAATTTCAGGAAATATTTTAAACAGCAATGCTTTCAAAATAAAAAGTTCTGAGCCTACACATCTGAGAAAACACTTATGAGAGAATTTAGTAGGGAGAAATAATTCTGAAAGAAAGATGAATTCATCTTGGGATATCTTGAGTTTGTGAGGAGGACCACGTAGGAATACTCAATAGTCCCACTTATTCTACAGATATTCCTCTACTAAGGGCCAGGTACTGTGCTCAGTCTTGGGGATACACTAATCAAAACAAAACAAACAACAATAGAAACAACAAAATCAGAAAAAGTCACTGTTCTCATTGATTTTCATGCTGATGGGGAAAACAGAGAGTACCCAGGTAAACTAATAAATAACAAACTTATATTTACAGATTGATAAAAATGTAGCATGTGAAAAAAATAACAAGTGCTATACAAAATTGGACCTTTAGTGAGGAGGTCAAGGTGGAAAGAAATATGCGTTTATAGGTAATTTTTAAAGTTAGATTTCTTAAAAATTATTTATTTTTGAGAGAGAGCACAAGCGGGGAGTAACAGAGAGAGAGGGAGACAGAGGAGGCAAAGCAGGCGTCATGCTAACAGCAGAGAGCTCCATGTGGGGCATGAACCCAAAATCTGTGAGATCATGACCGGAGCCAAAGTCGGACACTTAACTGACTTAGCCACCCAGGTGCCCCTTAAGTTAGATTTTTTTCGAACTATGGAATTCAAAGACTTTTGAAAAGTTTGACCATTTGAAAACTTAATATGTATTTTAAATTAGTTTAATTTTCAAAAATATTGTTTAGCAATGTTTTGCTCTTTTATAAATGCAAATTGGTAGGTATGGTTCTATTCAACACAAAGGAACTATATAGCATTAATGAGCTATGGGACCACACTATTTTTACATGACAAACTTATAACCACATGGTATGTAATTTTTCTTCAAAGCACTTACCACAGTTTTAATTATAAATTTATTTGTATGTATTTCTTAGCCTCTTCAGAACTGAGTGTGCTCTTCTGTAAGATGAACCTGTTGAATTAATTCTGATTTCCCTTTTATCTCCAAGAGACCATATTATGATGAGAATATGTGCAGAGGAAATAATATCAAGATAGCAATTTTTCTTATAAAAGGAGCCTGTTTCCCTTCTTACCTGGTGACAATCTGAAATACAATTGTAAGGGCCAGACCAGTAATGGACAGCGCACATCCAACATTGGATAATATGTCTAGTGATGCAGGATATTTATATTTCTTTTCGAAACTCTAAAAAACAAGTTAAGACTCATATTTTTTACTAACCATTCCTGAAATGTCTATGAAAGTCAACATCATAAAAAGTTACATTGGTCAAAATAACCAGATAGTTGCCAGATATGTCTTTTTATAAAACTGTTAATATATTTTAAAAAGAAATAAATTAACCCCTTTTCTCTAAGCAGTTTATATGAATTAGAGTGTTGAGAACAGTTATCTAACCAATTCAGTTAAAGAAAACATATATACTTTACCTCAATGTCTAAAATCTAAAATTTATCCCTCACGTTATTTTTGTGTGTAACTATCATCCAAGAGGAAATATGCATATCTGAGCTAATGCACTAAAAATAAAGTTGCAGAAATGTTTTTTGGACATGGAAAGATGTTCATGTGATCCTGCTAATTTTTTTTAAAATGGCAGTCTTATTGTTGTCCAATATATCTATATCTAGCCCAGTATTTTAATATATATTCATAGACAAGTATATTTTATGGAGAGATAATAATGGTGGTCACTGGGTGGGTAGGATATATATAATATTTTTGCCTGCCTTTATTTTAATAGTTAAAAAATAGAAAGTAATATTTATATAACATGAAAGTAATGTAGAAACATTAAAAAATATAGATTTCTCTTAACTGCCGGCTACCCCACATCATACCACCCTTCCTCTTGAAATCATATCTCTTCTCCAGAGCTTACTTTTTTAATGTACTTACAAATATTACCCACGTCTCTTGAATAAATATATTTCTGCTTAATAGATAAACTTTCATACCTTATGCAATAAATATGTATTGTTTTTATAGGAAGAAAACAAAAATAAAATAATTTTCATTTTTAAAAATTATAAAACAAAGACTTCATGTTACTTCCTGTGTACAGTATACTGACTAGATACCAAAGAATCATAGAATATACATAAACCTTCAAGCTTAGAAATCATCTATTCACTTAGAGCCTATCTGCTCCTATTTTAGATACATATTTATTTTATTTAGATATTTTATTTATTTATTTAGATATTTTAAAGTTCTAATCAAACTTTAAAAAAATTTGGCAACCCAAACTAATTACAAATGTGAGTGGTAGACATTGAGGCAGATTCAGACATTAGTGAGAAGAAATAGCTGAAAGCCTGACCTCAGAAAAGAAGAAAAATAACTGTGACAATGTATTACGTTATCATTTAATATATATAGCAACCCAAGCTTTACACATCTAGCAAATGATAGTAATGATCTTAAAGGTATCAAAAAAGTTAATTTTTATCTTTACTATTTTCTAATTAAGAAAGCAGATCTCTCTGCAATACGTTAGAAAATAATCAAAGTCAATTAAAATAATAAAGGTTTAGGGGCGCCTGGGTGGCGCAGTCGGTTAAGCGTCCGACTTCAGCCAGGTCACGATCTCGCGGTCCGTGAGTTCGAGCCCCGCGTCAGGCTCTGGGCTGATGGCTCGGAGCCTGGAGCCTGTTTCCGATTCTGTGTCTCCCTCTCTCTCTGCCCCTCCCCCGTTCATGCTCTGTCTCTCTCTGTCCCAAAAATAAATAAAAAAAAAAAAAAAACAAAAAACGTTGAAAAAAAAAATTTAAAATAATAAAGGTTTGATAGTTAAAATAAGAAAACTATAATTTCACACCTGTGAGAATGGCTAAAATTAACAACTCCGGAAATAACACATTTGTGAGGATGTGGAGAAAGGGGAAACCTCTTACAGTGCTGGTAGGAATGCAAACTGGTGCAGCCATTCTGGAAAACAGTATAGAGGTCTTCAAAAAGTTAAAAATAGAACTACCCTTTGACCCAGCAATTAAACTACTAGGTATTTACCCAAAGGATACAAAAATGCTGACTTGAAGGGGCACATAAACCCCAATGTTTATAGCAGCATTATCAACAATAGCCAAATTATGGAAAAAGCACAAATGTCCATCAACTGAGGAATGGATAAAGAAGATGTGATATGAAGAAGATGTGCTGTGTATCACACATACACACAATGTAATATTACTCAGACATCAAAAAGAATGAAATCTTGCCATTTACAATGACATGGATGGAGCTAGAGTATATTATGCTAAGCAAAATAAGTCAGTCAGAGAAAGACAAATACCATATTATTTCACTCATATATGAAATTTAACAAACAAAACAGATGAACATAGGGGAAGGGGGAAAAAAGAGAGGGAGGAAAACCATAAGAGACTCTAAACTATAGTGAACAAACTGAGAGTTAAAGGAGGGAAAGTGGGGGGAGGGATGGTCTAAATTGGTGATGGGTATGAAGGAGGGCACTTGTGATGAGCACTGGGTGTTATATGTAAGTGATGAATCACTGGATTCCACTCCTAAAACTAATATTAAACCATATGTTAAGTAACTAGAATGTAAATTAAAACTTGATATAAAAAAAATGTACTGAAAGTTAAATCCAGTACAGTAAAGTAAGAAAAAGAAATAAATGTGGGTGCCTGGGTGGCTGAGTTAGTTAAGTGTCAGACTCTTGATTTGGCTCAGGTCGAGATCTCATGAACCGTGAGATCAAGCCCCAAGTTGGGCTCTGTACTGAAAACGTAGAGCCCGCTTGGGATTCTCTCTCCCTTTGCCCCTGGCACACATGCACGTGTGTACTCTCTTTCCCTCTCACTTCCTCTCAAAAATAAATAAATAAACTTAAAAAAATGACATAAAGACTGTAAAATATAAATAAATAAATAAATAAATAAATAAATAAGAAAGAAATCTATAGTTATTTCAAAAACTTTTGTAAATCAAGTACAGAGGAGTTAAGATGGCAGAGTAGTATAGGGAGCCTGAGCTTGTCTCATCCCTGAAATGCAGCTAGATCAGCATCAAACCGTTTTGAACACCTAGGAAACTGATCTGAGGATTAATGCAACAATCTGCATAATTGGAAACAGAGAACTTGGCAGGTATGGGGTGTGGAGAGGTGAACTGGGGGAGAGAAAAGCCACGGAGCCATAGAGGGTATGGAGCTGTTTTCACAAAGAGAGGAAAGAAAGACAAAGGGGGGGAATGCAGCACATTGAAATCACACAAGAAAAGCACTCCCCCTAAAAGTACCTGGAGAGAAAGAGAGAAAGAGTGAAAATACTCGCAGAGACTGAAAACAATCAACACCTGTTCTCTGATGGGGAGAAAAGGAGAGGGTTTCAATACTGCCAGGATTCTATAAACAGTGAAGTCCAAAGTCTGAAGTTTCAGAGCTCAGTGTTCTGGTGAGGAAGTAGGGAAAAATCCCCAGAATTTTCCAGGAGGAAGTAGTGTGGTCTGAGGGATCCGTGTACCACATAGGGAGAAGTGGTTCCCCAGATTCGAGTGCATTTGGTAGAGACCATATGGGCTCCCCACAGGCAAAAGTCTCAGTGGACCTTGGAGAGTGGTCACGTTTATTGATATTAGAACAAAGACCCCAGAGTGCAGGGAAACCTAGTGCAGGCTATGTGATGTGATTTGCCCACAGTGGCCTCTGCCACTGTGTGATCACAGGAATATTTTCTGGGGCAAGCCAGCTCCTGGCCATTGTATGGTGAGACCCTCTTGCAGAGAGTTGGCACAGGTCCAAGTCAAAGGGGTGTCTGAAGTGTGGGGTTTTGAAACACAGCCCTATCCGAGATAAAACTCTGGAGGGAGGTGCCACCTGGCAAGTGGACAGCTTGGACAGGTACAAGGTACAGGTGGGGAGTGGATGGAAGCCTATGACAAAGGAGGGTGCTTGATAGCAAGTCATGAGGCTACAGGTTCCTGTGTCAAAGGTGGGTAAAGTCATTTTCACTTCTAAAGCACATGTGTGCATGTGTGTGCATGCACACACACAAATCGACCCTAGTAAGCTAAGCAGTGCCACCAGGTGGAGAACAGAGCCATTACACCAAGCCTGCTCAACTGAACCCTCCAGGCACATCCCCCAGAAGACCAGCACAAATCCCTTCCACCTGCTTATTAGTCTACGACTATAATATGCTGCAAAGATTCTGTTCTAGGGCATACTGGATGTAACTTCATTCAGGTTTTATTCTGTTTGCCGGTTCTTTTATTTGCTCATTTTCTATACTGTTTTTGCTTAGGTTCTTTTCTTTTTTCTTTCTTTTCTTTTTGTTTCCTAGACACAGAAAGAGCAAATTCTTTTTTATTTTTTTATTCTATTTTATTTTCTTTATTTTATTTTATTCCATTTTATTATTTAAAATTTTTTTTTAAAAATTTAACTTTTTTCCTTTCTCTTTTTTCTCTATTTTATCAACTTTCTCTCAACAAGCAAACCAAAACATGCATAAGATCTAGCTTCCTTTATTTGATTTTGTTTTATTTTGTTTTTAATTTTTATTTTTTATTTTATTAATCTTTTTCTTCCTCCAAAATGACAAGATGGAGGAATTCAACTCAAAAGAAAGAACAGGAAGAAATGACAGCCAGGGATTTGATCAACACAGATATAATTAATATGTCTGAACTAGAATTTAAAACCACAATTATAAGAATGCTACCTAGGGTTGAAAAGGATAGAAGATACCAGAGAATCCCTTTCTACAGAGACAAAAGAACCAAAATCTAGTCAGGCCAAAATTAAAAATACAATCTCAAATTCATGCCATAATGTAAGGATGGACAAAGCAGAGCAGCAAATCGGTGATATAGAAGATAAAATTATTGAAAATAATGAAGCAGAAAAAAAGAGGGAAACAAAGGCAAAAAGTCATGATACAAGACTTGGAGAATTCAGTGACTTATTAAAGAGGAATAATTTTCAAATCATTGCAGTCCCAGAAAAAGAAGAGAGAGAAAAAGGAGCAGAAGGTTTATGTGAGGAAATTATAGCTGAAAACCTTCCTAATCTGGGGAAACATACAGACATCAAAATCCAAGAAGCACAGAGAACTCCCATTAGATTCAACAAAAACTGACCACCACCAAGGCATATCATAGTCAAATTCACAAAATACACAGACAAGGAAAGAATTATGAAAGTGAAAAAAAAAAAGCCCTTAACCTACTAGGGAAGGCAGATCAGGTTCACAGCAGACCTGTCCACAGAAACTTGGAAGACCAGAAAGAAGTGGCAGGATATATTCAATGTGCGTAATCAGAAAAATATGCAGCTAAAAATTCTTTATCCAACAAGGCTGTCAGTCAAAAGAGGAGGAGATAAAGAGTTTCCCAGACAAACAAAAACTAAAGGAGTTCATGACCACTAAATGAACCCTGCAAGAAACTTTAAGGGGGACTCCTTGAGTGGAGAAAAACAAAGAAAAAAAAACCCAAAAAAGACCAAAAGCAACAAAGACGAGGAAGGACCAAAGAACGTCCCCAGAAACACCAACTCTACAGGCAGCACAATGACACTAAATTCATATCTTTCAATAACGACACTAAATGTAAGTGGACTACATGCTCCAATCAAAATACATAGGATATCAAAATGGATAAGAAAACAAAACCCATCCATATGCTTCCTACAAGAGACTCATTTTAGACTGAAGATACCTGCAGATTGAAAGTAAGAGGATGGAAGCCATCTGTCATGCTAATGGACATTAAAAGAAAGCTGGAGTACCCATACTTATATCAGACAAACTAGATTTTTTTTTAATTTTTTTAATGTTTATTTATTTTTGAGAGAGAGACAGAGTGTGAGCAGGGGAGGGGTAGAGAGAGAGGAAGACACAGAATCTGAAGCAGGCTCCAGGCTCTGAGCTGTCAGCACAGAGCCTGACTCAGGGCTCAAACTCAGGAGCTGTGACATCATGACCTGAGCCAAAGTCAGACACTCAACCAACTGAGCCACCCAGGTGCCCCATATCAGACAAACTAGATTTTAAAACAAAGATTATAACAAGAAATGAAGATGAAGGGCATTATATCATAATTAGGGGGACTGTCCACCAAGAAGAGCTAACAATTATAAATATTTATGCCCCCAAATTGAAACATCCAAATAAATATATCAATTAATCACAAACATAAAGAAACACATAGATAATAATACCATAATAGTAGGGGACTTCAACACCCCACTTATATAAATGGATAGGTCATCTAAGCAGAAAATCAGCAAAGGAAACAATGGCTCTCAATTACATACTGGACTGGATGGACTTAACAGATATATTCAGAACATTTCATCCTAAAGCAGCATAATACACATCCTTCTTGAGTCCACATGGAACATTTTCCAGAATAGATCACATACTGGGTCACAAATCAGCCCTGAACAAGTACAAAAAGATAGATACCACGCCATGCATATTTTCAGACAACAATGCTATGAAACTTGAAATCAACCACAGGAAAAAATTTGGAAAGACCACGAATATGTGGAAATTAAAGAACACCCTACTAAAGAAAGAATAATCTAGCCAAGAAATTAAAAAGGAAATGCAAAAGTACATGGAAGCCAATGAAAATAAAAACAAAACCCCTGGGAGAAGCAAAGGCAATCATGAAAGGGAAGTATATAGCAATCCAGGCCTTCCTAAAGAAGGAAAAAATATCTCAGATACACAACCTAACCTTACA
Organism: Panthera pardus; assembly: GCF_024362965.1. Taxonomy (NCBI): domain Eukaryota; kingdom Metazoa; phylum Chordata; class Mammalia; order Carnivora; family Felidae; genus Panthera; species Panthera pardus. The sequence continues at coordinate 47,995,656 of NW_026526721.1, read as the reverse complement.
CCTAAAGGAACTGGAAAAAGAACAGTAAATAAAGCCCCAAACAGCAGAAAGGCAATAATAAAGATTACAGCAGAAATCAATATATATATATATATATATATATATATATATATATATATATATATACCAATAGCCTATCTATCTATCTATCTATCTATATATATACATATATATGTGTATATATATATATGTGTGTGTGTGTGTGTGTGTGTGTGTGTATATATATATATATATATATCAAGTATGTGTGTATATATATATATATATATATATATATATATATATATATATCAAGAGTAGAACAGATCAACAAAACCAGGATTTGGTTCTTTGAAAGAATTAACAAAATTGATAAACCCCTAACCAGACTTATCAAGAAGAAAAAAGAAAGGACCCAAATAAATAAAATCATGAATGAAAGGGGAGAGATCACAATTAAAACCACAGAAATACAAACAATTATAAGAGAATATTATAAGCAATTATATGCCAACAAATTGGGCAATCTGAAGGAAATGCACAAATTCTTAAAAGCATATAAACTACCAAACTAAAACAGGGAGAAATAGAAAATTTACACAGACCCATAACCATAAAGAAATTGAATCAGTAATAAAAAATTTCCCAAAAAAACAAGAGTCCAGGGCCAAATGGCTTCCCAGGGGAATTCTACTAAACATTTGAAGAATCATTAATATCTGTTCTTTTGAGGCTGTTACAAAAAATAGAAATGGAAGGAAAAATTCCAAACTCATTCTACAAAGCCAGCATTACCTTGATTTCAAAACCAGACAAAGACCCCACTAAAAAGGAGAATTACAGACAATCTCCCTGATGAACATGGATGCAAAAATTCTCAGCCAGATAATAGCAAACCAAATCCAACAATACATTAAAGGAATTATTCATCACAATCAAGTGAGATTTATTCCTGGGCTGCAGGAGTGGTTCAATATCTGCAAGTCAATCAGTGAGATACATCACATCAATAAAAGAAAGGATAAGAACCACATGATCCTCTCAATAGATGTAGAAAAAGCATTTGATAAAATACAGCACCCTTTCTTAATAACAACCCTCAAGAAAGTAGGGATAGAAGGAACATACCTCAAGATCATAAAGGCTATATACAAAAGACCCACAGCTAATATCATCCTCGATGGGGAAAAACTGAGAGCTTTCCCCCTAATGTCGGGAACATGACAGGGATGTCCACTTTCACCATTGTTGTTCAACACAGTGTTGGAAGTCCTAGCTTAAGCAATCAGACAACAAAAAGAAATAAAATGCATCAAAATCAGTAAGGAAGAAGTCAAACTTTCACTCTTCACAGATGACATGCTACTTTACATGGAAAACCTGAAAGACACTACCAAAAAACTTCTAGAACTGATCCATGAATTCAGCAAAGTTGCAGGATAGAAAATCAATGTACAGAAATTGGTTGCACTTCTATACACCAATATTGAAGAAGCAAAAAGAGAAATCAAGGAATATATTCCATTTACAGTTACACCAAAAACTGTAAAATACCTAGGAATAAACCTAACCAAAGAAATATCTGTACACTAAAAATTCTACAAAAGTTATGAAAGAAATTGAAGAAGACATAAAGAAATGGAAAAACATTCCATGCTCATGTATTAGAAGAACAAATATTGTTAAAATACACAATTACAATTGTACAAATACAATTCAACAATTGTTGAATCTACACATTCAACACAATCCCTATCAAAATAAACAGCATTCTTCAGAGCTAGAGCACAAAATTCAAAAATTCTTATGGAATCAGAAAAGACCCCAAAGTAATCTTGAAAAATAAAACCAAAGCTGGAGACATCACAATTCTGGGCCTCAAGCTTTGTTACAAAGCTATAATCATCAAGACAGTATTGTACTGGCACAAAACAGACACATAGATCAATGGACAGAATACAGACCAGAAATGGACCCACAAACATATGGTCAACTAATCTCTGACAAAGCAAGAAAGAATGTCCAATAGAAAAGACAGTCTTTTCAGCAAATCATGTTGGGAAAATTGGACAGAAACATGCAGAAAAATAAACCTGGATTACTTTCTTACACTATACACACACAAAAAACTCAAAATGGATGAAAGACCCAATTGTGAGACAGGAAACCATTAAAATCCTTGAGGAGAAAACAGGCAACAACCTCTAACCTCATCCATAGCAACTTCTTACTTGCCTAGAGGCAAGGAAAACAAAAGCAAAAATGAACTATTGGAACTTCTTCAAGATAAAAAGCTTCTGCACAGTGAAGGAAACAATCAAAACTAAAAGGCAACTGATGGAATGGGAGAAGATATTTGCAAATGACATATCAGATAAAGGGTTAGTATCCAAAATCTATAAAGAAGTTACCAAACTCAACATCCAAAAATCAAATAATCCAGTGAAGAAACAGGCAAAAAACATGAACAGACACTTTTCTAAAGAGTACATCTAGATGGCTAACAGACACATGAAAAAATGCTCAACTTCACCCATCATCAGGGAAATACAAATGAAAATCACAATGAGATACCACCTCACACCTGTCAGAATGGCTGAAATTAACAACTCAGGATATCACAGATGTTGGCAAGGATGTAGAGAAAGGGGAACCCTTTTGCACTGCTGCTGGGAATGCAAACTGGTGCAGCCACCTCTAAAGAACAGTGTGGAGGTTCCTCAAATAATTAAAAATAGAACTATCCGATGACCCAGCAATTGCACTATTAGGTATTTATCCAAATGATACCAAAATGCTGATTTGAAGGGTCACATGCACCCCAATATTTATAGCAGCACTATCAACAATAGCCAAATTATGGCAAGAACCCAAATATCCATTGACTGACGAATGGATAAAGAAGAAATGGCATATATATATATATATATATATATGCACACACACACACACACACACACACATATGAATATTACTCTGTGATCAAAAAGAATGAAATCTTGCCTTTTGCAATAACATGGATGGAACTAGAATGTATTATGCTAAGTAAAATAAGTCAGTCAGAAAAAGACAAATATCATAAAATTTTATTCATAATTGGAATTTAAGAAACAAAACAGATGAACAAAGGGGAAGGGAAGGAAAAATAAGATAAAAACAGAGAGCGGGGCAAACCATGAGAGACTTTTAAATACAGAGAACAAGCTGAGAGCTGCTGGAGGGGAGGTGGGTGAGGGAATGGGCTAAATGCGTGATGGATATTAAGAAAGACACTTGTTGGGATGAGCACTGGGTGTTATATGTAAGGGATGAATCACTAAATTCTACTTCCGAAACCATTATTATACTATATGTTAACTAACTTGGATTTAAATAAAATTTAAAAAAATAAATAAAAATGTATGCAATAATTTTTTTTATAAAGAAAGTTTCCAACATTTGATATCCTATGTTGTGCCAGTATGTTCTGATCTCTATTGGCTTCCCAAATATAGCTACATCACTTTTAGTGGAGAATGGAAACATCTGCTTGTCTCAGGAAGATTCATAGTATCAATAAGTGTAAGACACTACATCATTCCCCATTACATTACATATAAAAGCATTCCATCAAGTGTAAAAACTAACATTTTTGGTTTTACCAGAATAATACATTTCTGAAAATAAAACAAACAAAAGTTTCTCTCTTAAAAGAGTCAACCCAAGAACTTTCAAAAGTGCATTTTTAGCTGAACATCAGAGCTAAGTGTTATCAGTTATCACACAGGGTAGCTTTGGAGCTAAAAGATATAAGGAATACATTAATAGATGGATGGATAAGGAAGATGTGGTATGTTTGTATGATGAAATATTACGAAGTCATAAAAAAGGACGAGATTGTGCCATTTGCAACAACATGGGTGGACTTCGAGGGTATTATGCTAAGGGACATAAGTCAGACTGAGAAAGAAAAATACCATATCATTTCACTCATGTGAAATCTAAAAACAAAAACACTTGAATAAACAAACAAAAAGCATAATCAGACCTGTAAATACAGAGAATAAACTGATGTTGCCAGAGGGCAGAGAATGGAGGATGAACAAAATGAGTGAAGGGAGTGAGAAATACAGGCTTTCAGTTATGGAATAAATAATTACAGGAATAAAAGGCAAAGCATAAGGAATATAGTCAGTGGTACTGTGGTAGCATTGAAAGGTGACAGATGATAGCTCCACTTGTGAGCACAGCCTAATGTAGTAACGTGTCGAATCACTATGCTGTACACCTGAAACTAATGTAACATTGTGTGTCAACTATATTCATATTTTTAAAAAATTGCTTTTAAGCTTTAAGGAATACATAAAGGAACTATGGAACAAATTGGATAAATTCAAGAGTTTTTCCTCTTTTATCTTCTAGCATAAACTTAGCAACGTAGATTATTCCAGTGGAAAAAGCTTTGAGTAACTTATTTAAACTGCCCACCCATAGTCAAGTATGCATTAAACCCACCCTCGACACAGACTATACAGCCTTACCTCTGGCTATAACAACTTCAAGTTTCACATGTGAGTTAGTTGAATGGAGTCTGTCAGCTCCTCTTTTGCATATGGGCTCCCTTCTCACTAATAAATGCACAGTGCTGAACTCACCCACCCTGAGACCATACTGTAAAAAGCTCTATTTACTTGCTTTTACCAGAACTTCCTTTTTAAATCATCACTCCATTCCCTGTTTTTCCGTGTAATCTAGATTGAATTTCTATGCAAAATAAGCCCCAAAGGTATCTCCAATTTAGTATATACCAGAGCTGTGTATAAGGAAAATTCTTGGCCTGAAAGAGATTACTATGTACATCCTTACCATTAATACAGCAAAATTCGTAGTATGGTTGCAGTGGCAGTACAAGAATTCATCAGTGCCCCTCCGTTTGTGACAGCCATTTGTGTCCCAATCCTTTTTTATAAAATTCCAATAGACACAGGCATAGGAATGAATTTGGAACGTTTTTGGATCATACTGTAAATTGAAAACATTACAACTAATTTCTTTTTAAATACTTAACCAGGTAGAAAAAAATCAAGTAGAAGAAGATAAGCATATTAGAAATCAATTAGGTATGTACTAAGTGTAACATCTTCATTATAGATTAGGGAGGAGGGAAAAGGATATGAAATTCAAATTAGTTCGTTTTGCATTTAGCTAGTCTGACAAAAACATAGGTGGGAGAAGGTATAGATGAATATTTTCAAAGAATCTTTCACAGAATTTTCCTGTGAAATAACTATTATACACATGAAACTAATGTTACACTGTATGTTAACTAACAGGAATTTAAACAAAAACTTAAAAAAATAAAGGGTTTTTCTGTAGATTTCTTTTGCCCAACCAACCCTGCTTTTGTAATCAAAAGTGGACAGAATTTTTTTTGTTGTTAGTGGGAAAACTCACCCTTGGGTTAAAGACAATTTCAACAGAAGTTCTCTGATCTTTTTTTGTTTCATCAGTTTTGCCTGAGATAATTTTTTGACTAAAATTTGATTTAGGTTTAAAAATTTTTGATCGGAAAAACTTGCTGTTTTGATACACTATAAAGCCACATTTTGTGTTACCTGTGAAGAAAAAAAATAAATAAAAACTAAAATCAACAAATGAACCTAAGGGCAAACAAAAAACAAAGTCCCATGTCATTGTTCAACTGCATGGCTGCTTATCTTTGAGTAAAGTACAGTAAAAATGGTTTGCTGGCTGAATCTTTCTTCAATTGCAATATGTAATTAACATATATAACCTGTGGCTTGCCATTCCACTCACGTTAATTTTTTTTCCTGAGTTTCAGATTCCTTACCTTCTAAATAGGGACAAAAGTTTCTACCTAATCCACCTCAAGGAGGTATTGTGAGGATCTCATGTATAAAAATAACATCTTGCTTTCTATGCAGCAAGAGTGAACATGACATTCAGGTAGCCTAAAGCCATGTCTCTTTACCCACTGTTAAGACATCAGACCAGAAACAGTGAGCGAATATGGAGGCAGCTGTGCCTAGAAAAGTGGTCTGTGAGTTCTGTGTCCTGTTAAAAGGGACTGAGCAGAAACCAGTCTATTCAGCCACAGAGCCAGGAGCTCACGTTGCACATATTAGGGACTGTTTCAGTGGAGCCAGATACTTTCCATCATCTCTTGAACTATTGACTACTTCATGATGATCACAGGTCTTTCCCGAGGCTGAAAGGCTATCGTGACATATTTCTTCAGGGGGCTGGAAAAAGCGGTCAGCTATTCCTCAGAGGCCCTAGAAAAGCATGGCCACAGCAGAGGGTTTTTGTATGGAGGCTGGCCATGGCAGTGGTCAAACAGAACAACCTGAGGAATGCCTCTTAACACTTTGTACAACTGTTGTCATATTTAAAACAGAAGCAACAAAAATAATTACACATTTTAGACTGAAATAATTTTCTAAACTCTGCTTTTACTAGTGATATCGGGAAAACTAAAACCCTGGCAGTGAGCCAGCATATTCAGTGTGATTGCATAGATAGGCAGACAATGTCCTGACGACTCCTAAAATGTCCTCCACAGCCAGCCGTGTTGTTCTATCCTCTACCCAGAAATAAAGACGTTGGTTTACAGAGTTTTTACACGGCACATTGACCTTACCAAATTGTTCCTTCTTAACACTAGATAACAAAGTTAACCCTAAAAATTCAGTAAGGCTTCTTTTCATTATTATTGTTTTTTATAAAAGAATGACATGGTTGATTTAAAGGTCAAATCTATAGAAATATATAAATTAAAAAATGAAAATTCTTGCTTACCCCTCTCCTCATTCCTACAGTATTTTGCTCATTTATTAGAAAACAATCACTTTCAACTAGATCTTCAGATTCACTAGAAGAAATTCTATTTACCTATAATTTTTTTAAATATCTGTATTTCTGGATATACCTTCTTGACAGTTTTTTCTTTCAAGTTTTTATTTAAAATCTAGTTAGTTAACATATAATGTAATATTGGTTTCAGGAGTAGAATTTAGTAATTCATCAGTTACGTATAACAGCCAGTGCTTATCATAACAAATGCCCTCCTTAATACCCATTTAGCCCATCCCTACACCCACCTCACCTCCATCGACTCTCAGATTGTTCTCTATAGTTAAGAGTCTCTTATGGTTTGCCTCCCTCTCTCTCTTTTTTTATTCCCTTCCTCTATGTTTTGTTTCTTAAATTCCATATATGAGTGACATTATATGGCATTTGTCTTTCTTTGACTTATTTTGCTTAGCATAATACACTCTAGTTCCATCCATGTCATTGCTACAGACTGGAGGAAAGATATTTGTGACTTATATATAACAAATATATAACTTTGTGTTCAGAGTACACAAAGAACTTCTAATGACCAATAAGAAAAAGACAAACAAAAAGCCAGTAGAGAAATGATCATAGTGTTTGAATAGGCAAGTCACAGAGTAGAAAATCAGAATGTCTAATAACACATGAAAAGATGTTCAAGTAAAGGAAGGAAAAAAATCTAACGTATCATTGAACTTCAAAGCTGCAAAAGGAATATAAAAATACTCGTAACATATTTATCAGATAGGCAAAAGTTAAGATAACATGTGAATAAATCTCCAAAAAGAGATGTTTAGTTTTCAAAAAAAGCAAGTTCCAAAAAAAAAATTAATTAAATTGAAATTTAAAAAAGCAAGTTCCATACAACATGATACCACTTATGTAAATATTTTAAACACCTGCAAAATAGACTATTTTATGTATGGATATATAAATATGTAGCACAAGTTTAAAGACAAACATAAAAATGAAGCGTACCAACTTCAAATAGATGTTATTTCTGGGGAGGAGAGATGGGAAAAGATAGGGCACAGAACTTCAGGTGCAGCTGTAATATCTTCTTTTTTTTTAGGGGGTCTGAAGCAAACATAGCAAAATTTGACATCAGTTTGCCTTGTTGGTGGGTACATAGGTGTGCTTACATTATTTTCTGTACTTTTCTATATGCATGAAATATTCTTTAATTAAAAGAAAAACACAGAAAGAACAAAAAAGACTTAGATTTAGTCTCTCCTTCACAAAGCATGTATCCAAAGCAAATGGAAGCAAAATTCCACAGCATGCCAGACACACGAATAATACCCGCTTCTTCTTTAGTAGTGCCATTATTAATTCTAAAATGTATACTTTTTAGGATCAGATTTTTTTTTATTTGGGGAGAGAATAAAGCAATGTGTGTGCCTATTTTGCTTATTGTTATTGTCAAAATAATCACTTTTTTTTAGACTTTGAAAAGTACCAACATTTCACATTAGACATAAAAATTCCTGAAGGGCCGTATGCAAGATGATAGGGTAAGTACCATAGTAGTGGAGATAGCTAAAGTCTGTTGCCACAAGATGGTGACTGTGTCAGTTACATAAAATATCCTGAGGCAGGCCCATAGGATGAATCCGTGCCTGTAAATGCCATGCCACTAGTAAATATGGGCAGAATTTGTGACCGAATATTTTTAAATGTATTTTTAAGTGTAAAACAGACCTGCATTAGCTAGATTTTTGTTAGAAAAAAAGATCTGTGTCCATGATCAGAGTATTTCAACTTTGCTCCAAGGCTTTTGAAGAAAAAAAAAAGAGAGAAAGAAATCATCTCTATCATCCAGAATAGTAGAGATTACCATAATTTGTCAGAGCTCAAATGAACTCAAATGCAACTCAGTATGAAACTAAGTAAACATTATTTTTCACTCAGTGGATTTTAAGTTACTAATTCCATAAATTTGAGGGTATTTTTTACTGAAACAAAGTTTGAGACCTACTTTTTGAGGTATTGAGCAAAATTTGAAGTTCAGTCTCTGCATCTGGATTAGTGTTGCTCACATTTGTGTCCACAGTTATGGAACCAGAAATGAGGGAATCACTATCTCCTGTGAGAGGGAGAAAAGTAGAATTTTAAGTCAACATTTTCACAAATAGGGCATTGTTCATGGTTGATAGCAGAATGCTCTCTGCTATCATAAGTACATGAGATAAACACCTCACCTTTCTTCACAGAGAAGAGCACAGTGCTTTTTGTAGAGAATAAAACAGTCTGTACTGCTACATTAGGTTTCACCACTGAAGTGCTATTCAAAGACAAGGAATAACTCTCCATTTGTTGAATAAGCCTGTATAGAATAAAACATAACAACATAATATTCTATAGATTTGTCATAAAAATCAGTGGTATGTGTTCTCTCCCACATTCCAGTAGAAAGGCATGACCACAGAACTCATGTGATCACACAATGGCACAATCAACTTAAAATAATTTATTTTCTTCACCAGAGTGTTTCTTCATTACATAGAATTTTTCTAAAGTTCTGGTGGACTCTCTCCCCTGAAAGATACCCTGTATATAGATTCCAGACAGCTGGAACTCAAGAAAGACAAATTTCCCCATAGAAATAACCTTTATTGTGCTTCTCTTCACAAAAGGGTGGTGTTGCTACCCATCATTGACCGGACATGTGCTTCTTGCTTCTACAGTGGTGAGAATCAATTTCCACTTATTGAACTCCCTTCTCTTCTCTCACGTGAACCCCTTCAGGTCTCAAGCATCTCTTGTGAGTTGGTGGTTCCAGAGGCAACAATTCATTTGGAACCATGTAAGAGTACATCTTTGAGCTCACAGCCTCAGTTATTAACTAAACATTGCAGGTTTCCACTATATTCTTTTCTACTTTGGATAACTTCAAAGACAGATTAGATAGAAGGTTGGAGGGAGTGGGGAGAACCTGTCAATTTGGTGTTCTCCAAGAAAAGTCATAAGACCTTTTCTTTTCCTTGTTTGCTTTAAGAAATATTTGTACTGTTTCTGTACTTGACAAAACAAAATCTCTATATCTAAGATAAATGGTTCAATCTAGTTTTCCTAGAAAGAAGGGATTTCATTAAAATGTAGTTGTTCCATATTCTAAATTTTTATTTTGTCCACTAAAGTATTTTTCCCTTCCCCAAGTGACATAATAAAGAAATAAACTTTAAAATAATTAAAGATTGTTTTTATAAAGAGAATGTGACAATCATTCATATGGAACCATTTGAGTTGCTTTCTCTGTTTTAAATGTTTTCTATTCATAACTCCATTTTATGAATTTTTAGCAATTCACACTAAAGAATAAAGAATAACAACCATACTCCATGTAAAGAATAACAGTCATACTCCAGAGCTGCTTTCAACAGAAGGAATGCCTAACAAAATTCTAATCTTCTAAGAGCATATTTTATACATTTGTCAACCAAACAATATCTGTTGAGCACCTACTAAGAGGTCAGTACCCTATGAAACACTGGAGATAGCAAGAGGTGCTCCCTCAGGCATTTGAAGGCTAAAGAGAACAATGTACTAGATATATGGCAGTGACTGCAGGGTCCATAACCACTTTTCAAGGGTTGCTCTAGTCACAGCCACTTTCAAGGCTGTATTTTTCTTCCATGTGATTCTTCCCTCCTCTTGCCATCGCTGATTATATTAGAGATGTATGCTCTGCCTCAGGGTACCCAACACAGAAGCTGACCAAAACCAGTACAAATGACTAGAAGAAGCAATCAGATTCTTTCACCCAGGAATTTTCAAGTTAGTGTCATAGTCATATCAGGACAACCATGGTTTAGAGGGCACCAGAGAGGTCATTCTGTCATTGTAAAGACAAATACAAATTAAAAATAAGAGACTTAACTTTCCTGTTGAAAATAAGAGAAGAAATTTCTCTCTCTTCCTTTTCCTATGAGCATTTACTTTGTAAAGTACTTTGTAAGTACTTTCTCCTCTCTTTGAAATATAAATAAATTCTTTTGTAAGCTAGATGGCAGGGCGTCTGGGTGGCTCAGTCGGTTAAGCATCTGACTTCAGCTCAGGTCATAATCTCACAGTTTGTGGGTTCAAGCCCTGCATCTTGCTCTGTGCTGATGGTTCAGAGCCTGAAGCCTGCTTCAGATTCTGTGTCTCCCTCTCTTTCTGTCCCTCCCCTACTCATACTCTGTCTCTCTCACTCTCTCTCTCTCAAAAATAAATAAACATTAAAAATGTAAAAAAAAAAAAAAAAAGAAAAAGAAAAGAAAAGAAGAAAGCTAAATGGGCATTTTGTCAATTTATGACCTAGGAATGTCTTTTGCAAGGACATGGAAGCCATCTTTTTGAAACGTAAACATCAAGGGAGTTAGCGCCCCTATTTTCCAGTTTCTGTGGAGGGTAGGAGCCTAATTTTACTGGGTGGGTACCTTTCTCCAAGTTGCAAAGCTACCTCCTGTCATAAAGATATGTGAAGTTTGTTCTTCCTCTGAATAAAGTCAGTTAGCTAATCAAATGGTCACCTCAATTACCAGGTTAACCTAGGATGAACTATGTGTGACAAATAGTGCTGTTAAGTTCTCTTAATTGAGGATTAGTTATTGATTACCTGAAAACTTGTATGTAATGGGATATATCTGGTTGGCTATATAAAGCAGTGAGACTCCTTTCCATCTGCAATCTCTTAGTGTTTGCCTATGATACACATCACATTCTGCTTTAATGCTTATGCAATAAAAAGTGTTTTCTTTCTCTACTGTCTTTGTGGAGAGCATTTCTGGGTTGGGAAAAGATTCTGTTTTAAACTATTTCCCCAATGTTATGAACAACAGGGTCAATTTATGACCAGAGCAGAAACTAGAAGTAAAAATGAAACATACATGTTTACTGAGTCATATTAATTATAAAGACAACTGCCAATGTTTTTTGTTTTTTTTTTTTTCAAGACTTAATGTGTGTAAGTCAGGTATCATGCTAGTTATTTACATATATTATCTCAGTTAAGCCTCACAAGAATCTTACTGAAGTGAGTCCCACAGTTACTCCCATATTATACTGAAGAATCTGAGGCTTTTCCAAAAGATATGAATTTGGCCAAAATCATGGACCTACTAAATAACAATGCTAAGATTGAACCCAGGACTATTTGACTCCAAAGTCTGTCGCCATAACCATTATATTCTCCCAGAAGGAAGGCCCACAAACTCCTTTAATGGGACCTTCAAAACTGCCTTGGATGCCCTGCCACCCCCTTACTCCAGGATCCATAAAGTCCTGCCATATTATGGTACTGTTCTTAGGTTCCCATGAGATTCCATAAGCTTCTTTACAATAAATCTCTGGTCAAAATAATCTAAGTGAGGATCTTTTAACCAAAGAAGGCTGGTTGGAACAAGATTACAAATAAAAATGTGAAATGTAAATGTACAAAGTGGTCAGTATTAGGGAAGCAGTCTTGCATTCCCAAAAATAGGTAAACAAGGACAATTATAGGCTTGAATTTGAGGGCAGAGTTCCAGGGTTATGGGTCAGTCTTTGCAGCATGTGGTCAAAATGGAAAAATGAAGTCTTAGATTCACTGATTGTAGCAGGGTGCCCTTAACAGCAGAGACTTTGTCCAGGCTCCTCCCAACTCAGACCAAGAGAATGGATGAATGGATGTTAGAGAACTTCACCAGTCTCCCCTTCTCCACTTAAGGAGTTTTAGTCTCACACTGTCCGCTTCTCTCCATAAGTTGAGAAGGGGAGTCCAGTAGCTTATGGATGCAAACCAGAAACTGTAAGTGAAAGAAGGCAGAAGTCAAAGGGAGATGAGTAACTGAAGCCTGGTGTCTGTCAGGAGACCCTGTGTGTAGGCCCAGGTTGAGGGGACAGAGTTTGGAAGGAATTAGTTTCCTTCCCCAGAGAGAGTATTAGAGGTCACCTCTGTTGGCAGCTCTTGAGGAGTACTAAGTGTGGGAGGCTGGGGCCTGGAGGCTGAGGCAACAGCCTTATCTGAGTGAATAAGGACCTGAGTCCCCAAGGGCTTATATACAAGATCACATGGGAGAGGGTCAGCTTTCACAATGGGATTAGAAAAAGTAAGTAGACTAGAAATGCAGAATGGGAAGAATTACTATGAGTGTGGTTACATTTCATGTTTCAGTGTGTCCCATATTTAAAATTTTTATCCTCTAACCACCTCCTCTGAAGCCATTTGGATATTACACATAAATACACACAATTGATTCTCCATGTCTTAAGCCAGTAAAATTCATAATTACTTATTGTCAGGACAGTACTTTCATCTGTATCATGATGTATGACTTTCTCAGCCAAATCTCATAGTTGCTGTCTCCTCAACTTTCTCACCAGAAACATCCACTCTTCTCCTCTCTGCCTAGCAAGACTGCAAACACAGAGCCTCCAGGTCTGGAGGGAGCCCGCTCCAGCTCTTGGATCCATGGTCACTCAACATAGACTCTGAGTGCCATGGCCACTTTCTTCTCCAACTTCAGGAAAAATGGGAATCTCCACACTCCCAGTCGGAAGGGCCTAGACTCCTACTGAAATTTGAAGTCATAAAATACACCAGTTGAACTGCTGAAATGACAACCAGGTCTCAGAATTATAACTTGTGAATGTACTATGCATTTCATGCTTTTGTACTTTTTCTACTTTGAGGGCTCAACACTGTAAAAATTAGAAAACTGGTAAGTTCTTCCAGGACTTTCTCCTAAAAAAAATAATGGGCCTTGCAAACAGAGATTGTGTATAAGAATGTTGATTGCTCAAAGTTTTAAAAGACTTGAAGTAATCAAAATGTCCCTCAGCAGGAATTGCTTAAAGTTCACTCATATTTTGCAATATCTAAAATTTATGATGCAGGGGCACCTGGGAGACTCAGTCAGTTGAACATCTGACTCTTGATTTTTGCTCATGTCATGATCTCATGGTTCATGAGAATGAGCAACATGGAGTCTGCTTAAGTTTCTCTCACTCTCTCTCTCTCTCTCTCTCTCTCTCTCAGTCTCTGTGCCCTTCTTCCCCATTTGTGCATGCTGTCTCAAAAATAAAAATAATAAAATAAAAATTTATGATATAAATGTATAGATATTTATATTAAAAAGATATTCATGGAGTATTAAATGACGAAAACAGGCTATAAATCTGTAAAGTATGTAATATGATACAAACACACACACATACAGAGGAAAACATCTGGAAGAATACATACCCTCAAGTTAATAAAGGTGGGACAATTTTTAGAATTTTGCTCATCTAGGGGTGTCTGGGTGGCTCAGACCCAGTTGGTTAAGCATCCGATTTCAGCTCAGGTCATGATCTCACAGTTCATGGGTTCGAGCCCCATGTTGGGCTCTGTGCTGACAGTCAGCTTGAAGCCTGGAGCCTGCTTCAGATTCTGTGTCTCCCTCTCTCTCTCTGCTCCTCTCCTGCTCTCTCTCTTTCTCTCTCTCTCTCTCTCTCTCTCAAAAATAAGTGGATATTAAAAAAAATTTTAAGTAAAAATAAAATAAAATAAAATTTTGCTCATCTATATATTTTCTTATTTTTATACAATGAGCATGCATATTTACTTAAATTTTTTAAAACTCAAAAAAAACTGTGCATAAGATAAAACCATAATGAATCATAGTGAGGGAACTTTATAATAAAGTACGAGTTTTATTATAAATATACAACCAAAACTATGCCAACCCACTGGGATCAAAAATAGAGAAAGTAGGTAGAGTTGGATTCTTTTTTTTTTTCAATGTAGTCTTGGGAAAGCTTAAGAAAGCTTAACCAAAATACACCAGTATCTCAAGGATAGCTGAGTTGTAGGTAGGGAGCTTTGTCCCGCAAAGTTATGTTGTTCCTTTCAGCTCTATGCTGAGAAAAGAGTTGGAAGAGCTCCTATTGCGCATGCAGGTTGACCCTTGGCCATGCCCAGCTAAGGCCGGGAAAAGAAGTCTAATCTAAATCATCCTAGTCGCTCTCTATATCCTAGGCCAGGGACACCCCTGGAACCAAGAGTTAACATATACCACCCTGTCTAGTACATGAAGATCAGGTGGAAAGCCAAGGCTTCAGTCTTCATTCTCAAGGAATCAGCTAGTTAGTGCATCCATGAGAGAAATAAAAACACCTGTCTTAATGGTACACAGCACTTTGTAATGTTTTCTTTCCCAATTGGAATTGTGCTTACGTTGTCAAAGCGTCATCAGGAGCAGCAACCGGAACTTGTTGAAAAACATCTTCACCGACACTTAGAAGTTGACTCACTGTCGATACAGCAGTGTCTTTTGCCTGCCAGGAACAAGGGACCAAACCATCATCATAGAAGACATACATCATACATCATCATTATCATGAATTATTGCAGAATCATGTGGCACCACTGGTATGGTAATCCAGAGGCAAGTGTTTTTCAAAATTGAAGGTTTAGTTTTAGATGGCAGAGAGAATAAAGATAAAGCATGATGGAAATTTAAATTGAGTCAGTTGGGAAGCTTAGGCTTCTGAATTTCCCCTCAAAGCAAGGTCTTTCACAGAAACTCTACCCCACCCCGAGAACACAAAAGCAGATGCTTGGATCCAGAAGCAGAAACAAAATAAGAGTGCAGGGTTCTGACTATGAAAACATCACAGCCCACGATACTTAGTATAATTATACTTACTATTGAACTAAGTAAAGGGATTTCTAGTTTTGTCTGTCTTTCCATGTCTTTTTTTTTTCTTCCCCTCCCCCCTTTTAAAACCTTGTGAGTTTTACCTCAAAGGAAGCATTTCTGGATGTGTTGAAGATCTCTCCGACCACTCTAGCAGCAGAAGTGATGTTCTCAGGAGTCATTTTACTGACATTAGATGTTAAAATCTGAGTTTCACTAGAAATGTTCTCAAGCTGTGCTACCATATTGACTATCTGTTAAAAACAAAACAAAACAAAACAGCCAGATTTATACAACTATGTCCAAATACTTTGCAAGCAATTGCAGGTGAATAAACTGGAATTCAGCTGACCCTCAATCTCCTGAATATCACATCCACTTGGTTCTTCATGTTTTTTTCTCCACTTGTGAAAAGGACAAAATACACGCAGGCTGGTGGTTTTTCCAGCCTTTACTATCTGCCAGGATTAATGAACTAAGACAGGCTGCCTTAGGGAGAGCAATGCTACTCAAGGTGGGAACCATGAACCAAATGGTTCACTGTTTGTTATAGGGTCCATAGGGAAGGTAAGCACAGAAACTGAGAGTTACTGGTCAGAAACTTCTACAACAATTGCATGTTATTGAATCTAATGATTTTTTTCAATGATTTGTATTCAGATGGGAGCCACACTTGCATGAGCATAGCATAACATAGAGACTTGTTCTAATCACTATGTTGTACACCTGAAACGAATGTAACACTGTATGTCAATTACACTTCAATAAAATATAAGTAAATAAATAATTTAAAACTCTTTTAGAAGAGAAAAAATAATCTGTATTTTACATATCTTTTTTATCCAATTTTCCTAGTAATTAATTTTTATTACATTTTACAAAATTATTGGTCAGCAAGGAGTTGGAAATTTTTAAAACTACCTTTCCAAGGGGTGCCTGGGTGGCTCAGTCAGTTGGGCATCCAACTTCGGCTCAGGTCATGATCTCACGGTTTGTGAGTTCAAGCCCTGCATCGGGCTCTGTGCTGACAGCTTGGAGCCTGGAGCCTGCTTCAGATTCTGTGTCTCCTTCTCTCTCTGCCCTTCCCAATTTGTGCTCTGTCTCTCTATGTCTCTCAAAAAATAAATAAATGTAAAAAAAAAATTTTAACTAGCTTTTCAGCAAAGACAGTTTGGGAGACACTGACCTCGACCATATCTCCAGGTACCAATCAGTCTCCTGGCTCTGGTGTTGTGAGACTATAAAACATGTTAATCCATATTGTCTTTGGTAGAGCCAGGTGTTAATGTGAGCATGTGTGTTAGTTTTCACTAGATGGCAGCATCATTTCAAAAATCAAACCAAGTTCACAGGCCATTCATACTTTGGGAACAGTTGAAAATAATATCCAATCACTAGACAAAACAAAGAAAGCTCTCATTCAATAGCTAGGTCCCTGCTCTGTGCAGGCATTTTGCTGGATGTTTTTATAGATGTTATCACATTTAATACACAAAACAACACTGTGAGTAGGGCATCCTTCTCCCTGTTTAAAAGTCTGAAGAGGGAAAGGAGTTCACCCAAAGTCCATGCAGCTTAAAATGTCAGAGCTGAGAGCCAAAAACTGGCTAGTCAAACTCTGGAACATGAAGTCTTTCCCCAGCCTGTGTAGTTGACACAAACTACGTGGCTGGCAGCCATCTCCACATTCCACTTCCATCCCCATCTTTACCTTCAACCCTGCCCATCTACAGTTAGGGAGCCAGCGTGGGAGAGTGTGGACTTTAAAATAAGAAGCAGCTCCATCATTTTTTGGCTGTGGTTCACTGCACCTCTCAAAGACACTGTTTCCTCATCTATAAAATAGGTACATTCATAACTATTTATATAGTTGTTATAAGAATTAAATGTGATTTAAAAACATATGTAAAATGTTAGTGCAATATTTGCTACACAGTAAGTGATCAAGAATTAGTATAATCACTATAATTATCTATGAGAATAACATCTAACTCACAGAGGTTCCATAAGGACTAAATGAGATAATGTATGTTACATGCCCTGCACTTGGACCACTTAAAGTTTCCTCCTCTCCTTTCTTGGCCGCAGGTATTAGCAATCCCATGCAATTGCATTTAGGTATATATTAGGTCAAAATAATTTAATCTTCATGAATAAAACATCTAGTCTATGTAATTCCCACTTCACCTGCTCATGGGTACAGCCCTGAGACCAGCATTAGGGTCTGGGGTTTCCTGTCTCAAAAGGTGTTGGATAATAGTTTTTTTTTCTTCTTTTTCCTCTTTATTCTAATAAAGTTGACCATCAAAATACCTTCCTTTTGGTTTCAGATACCAGTGATCTATTTTCAGTCAATACTTTACCACTGATCTAAAAAGATGAGGCCATTTAAAATATGTTACAGATTATCATTCACTAAAATTTGCTGAACCCATGTACAACTGTCCTTTTTCACAAACAGATGTCATCTTCAAAAAAAAAAAAGAGTAGCTTTAATTACCAGATTTTGTTACTTCTTTTTTCTATGTTTCTTAATTTTGAGAGAGACAGAGTGCAAGCAGGAGACGGGCAGAGAGAGAGAGGGAGACACAGAATCAGAAGCAGGCTCCAGTTCTGAGTTGTCACAGTACAGAGCCCAATGCAGGGCTCTAACTCACAAGCCTTGAGATCATGACCTGAGCTGAAGTCTTAACTGACTGAGCCACCCAGGAACCCCAGTTTTTGCTTTTTCTAATTTGACAGTTTTAAAAGCATTGATTCAGGGGCTCCTGAGTGGCTCAGTCAGTTAAGTGTCCAACTTCGGCTCAGGTCATGATCTCACGGTTCATGAGTTCAAGCCCTGCATCGGGCTCTGTCCTGACAGCTCAGAGCCTGGAGCCTGCTTCAGATTCTGTGTCTCCCTTTCTCTCTCAATCTATCTCTCTGCCCCTTCCCCGCTTGCAATCTCTCTCTCAAAAGTAAAAACAAAATTAAAAAATAATAACAATAAAATTTTTAAAAATGTTTAAAAAGCATAGATCTGACCATCAGGTATCTAAAGAACAGAGAGTATACAGAATCCAAACTTTTTCCAGTTACCCAGAACATGGACCATAGGGCATACCTTGTTTTCCAGGGTTTCCAGATTTTCATCGCAATTTCCTTTTGTCACATTTTCTAATACTATTTCTCCATATATAGAAATATTGCACATCCGAGTAGCTATTGGATAGCCCACTTTAATAAAAAGAAGCAAACAAAACAAAACAAAACAAGTGTTTGCAAACATGGCCACTAGCAACAATCTGCCCCTATACACACCTCCATCTCAGTGTGATTTAGTTGCTTTTCCCGCCAAAAGGTGGAGTCTATTCCTCCTTTTCCTGAATTGAGCCTGGACTTACAACTGGCATTGACCAAGAGAATGTTCTGTGAGAGCTCCAGAACCTGGCCTCAAGAAGATGAAGTTTCAGCCTTCACCCCCTTGGAACACTGTCCTGAGACTGTTGAATAAGGAAGCAGCTCCAATCTACTAGAGAATAAGAGGCTATGTGGAAGGGAACTGAGGCCCTTCAGTCTTGCCATTTAGGACTCCAGCTGCCATAATCAACCCACAGAACTATGAAAAATCTAAATCATTAATTCTTTTAAGCCACGAAATTTGGGGTAGTTTAATATACAGGAATGGAAAAGTGAATCGGCCAGTTACTACAGGAATCTTAAAGGCAGATATCACTTGTCTTAATTTTTAAATCTGGAATTCAAAACTATTTCCTTCCTTTGAAGTCTGCAAGGAAGATTTGCCTTCCAGCAACTAGGGACATAGGGCTTTGAATTGGATGTGATGAGGGTTGAAGAGATAGGAAACAATATGAAAAATTCCTACTAGATAATGAATTACATATTGATCTTTCCTTCTTTATCCAAATCTGAGTAAACTGAAAGGCAAAGAGTTCTACTATATTGTAGCACCTATTTGATACCTGGTTGGCTTTCAATACTCATGAATCATTAGGTTTATTTCTTATAATTATCACCGAGCCTCCCTAATTCAGTGTTCTCCTGTGAACAAAGCTTAAGAAGCTGTTGACAAATAAAATCACCTCCTACAAGTATGAATCTACTTACGCAAAATCATTGAAAATATCTTGGTCATTTGTTGTATAAAAGTGAATAATTCAGAAGTAATTCTTAATATAAAACTAAACACACATTTGCCAATAGTTGGAATCTATATCCTTAAAATTATTTTATGGGCTCAATCTGAGATTTAAAGGTAAGTAAGATAAACCTTTTCACAATAGTTGCTCAGAAAATAAAAATAACCAAATAAAAGAACCAAATGAAAGATGGTGATTCCCTTGTCCCAAAAACATTTTAAAAAAATCAAACAAGAGTGATGTCCCTTGATGCATATGTTACTGACATTTTTACTGTTCCAGATTGGGTAGCACATAGGTATTTTTTGTAGTTGTATCTCTTTTACAAGTTATAATGAAATATTTAACACAAACAAAACAGATAAAAATTAAGACGGTAAGTATCCATGGACATACATTATAAAAAGTAAGTACCAATACACGAAGCCCCATGTCTTTCACCTTCTGAGCTTTTAATCAAGAGGCTCTAGCCTTATAAGGACATATGTAAAGAATAGGATCATGAAGATTTGAGTAGGCATGATATATGTGGGCAAAGGCAATTTGGACTCTGCAAATGGCATACTGGTTTACATAATCTCTTAGAATAAATAAGATAAAGAAACACAGGGGAAAGACCAGCACCTATAAGTACTGTAGCATTTCAAAGAGCATGACATAAACAAAAATAAATATCTATATAAAATGCGAAATTCTCCCCAGGGTTATTACTGACTGAAGTTCTCTCAAACATTTTCATAAATGATCTAGAATTGGCTGTTATTCAGATATCCAGTGCTGCAGGAAATGATGATATCCTGCAGGAAGATGTGAGAGATAGGAGGAGTGGTCAAAGGAAAATCAATGCAAACAAAGTTCAGGTAAAACACTGAGAGAAAATTATACAGCATAATGGGTTCTAAGCTGTTAGGAAAGGAACCTATGAATTTTTAAGGGCTACTCTCAGAAGATATTACCCAATGCAGCATTGAAGTAAGTCATCAAAATCCTGGATATCATCAGGGAGCATAGACATTTAAAAAATGTTATTTGTGCCTTTATTCTTGGAATGTCTCTATGCACACAAGGTTGTCATGCTCCAAGAAAGGTATGATGAATCTAGAGAATGTTCCAAGATGGCTAACTAAAATTACCAAGGAGATGAAGTACTACCAACTGTGGACAAACTTAACAGCATCTCTACCTAGAAAGAGAAAGTCTGAAAGTAGATATGGTACAAATCTATAGCTAATGTTTAATATTCAGACAAGTTATAAAACTCCATAAGCAGATATTAACATGATTAAATTCAAGGACATAGAGTAAGCTGGGGAAATAAACCAATGGGAGAAGGAGTTAAAGGAATTTTTAACTGATCCATATTATAGTTTTTAGGAGAATTAGAATTATGTGAAATTGCATCCTGAACTTGGAACACTGGTATCATGAAAGGGAGGCAAACTGTTCCACAAAGCTGTCTTTGATGCATCTTCCAGGAACTTAATACTGGTTGGAGGAATGATAGGTATGATCCAGCATAGCGATTAATATGCTTACACAGAGGAGACGTTTGGAAAAACACATACCATTTAAAGTGTTCTCACCACATGTTTGCTGGGAAGATCCGTATTGTCCCACCGGAATTCTGGCAAAAGTTAAATCACCAGCGGTACTGCTTTCACAGAAATAAGCTATGATGAAAAGAAAATATATTTTTTCATCATAAATTATAATTTTCTTTTTAAAATTTCAAACAAGATAAAAGTCAAAGTTCAAAACCTATTCAGTATAATTTGAAGGATGATAGAAAACTTTAGGACTCACTGGCCTGCCAGGAATTTCATACTTTTTTATCTGGTTGAGTTAATATTAATACCATTAGAAAAATTAGTATGTTAGATAATGTCTTCTAGTTAAAATGTACACAATATATAACCTGGTAGAGGTAGGCTGTAATCACTAACACATCAAAAAGGATAGTATAATCAAATTAGTGGCAATCTTGAAAATTAAAGATATAGAGCTTATATCTTTATTATCTTTACTACCAAAGGGCATCATGAGGATGTGGGTCAAAGCAAAAAGACCAAAGTCATGGAGCATGTGAGATATACTGCCTTGTAGGAGTGCAGGAAATGGTAGGAATGCATTTCTAGGACTCTGGATCCTAAGCAGGGAGCACAAAGTGTACAGAGTATTGGAAAGCACACTGTAGATGAAGATGTAGCTTTGAAACACTATGTACAATATCCAAGACAAGAAAGCAACGTTAACTATCTGTCAGTAGATGAGTGGATAAAGATATATATATATATATATATATATATATATATATATATATATTTGCTGGGAATATTCATATATATATATATATGAATCTTAATCATAAAAAAGAAAGAGACCTTGCCATTTGCAATAACATGGATGGACCTAGAGGGTAAGTAAAATAAGTAAGACAGAAAAGGAAAAATATCATATTACTTCACTTATATGTAGAATCTAATAAACGAAATGAATAAACAAATAAAAAACAGAAACAGATGCATAAATACAGAGTGGTTGCCAGAGGGGTTGCCAGGGGGAATTGGCGAAATGAATGAAGGAAAGTGGGAGATACAGGTTTCTAGTTATGGAGTAAATAAGTCACTGGGATGAAAGGTACAGCACAGGGAATAAAGTCAATGGTACTGAACTATCATTGTTTGGTGACAGATGGTAGCTACCCTTGTGGTGAACATAGCATAATGGGTAGAGTTGTTGAATCACTATGTTGTACATATGAAACTAATGTAACGTTGTGTGTCAACTATACTTCAATTAAAAAAAGAAGTAGCTTTGAACTTTGATTCTGAGAAAGCACTGTCTGAAGTAAAACCACTAATTTTACAACATCTCATCAAGAGAAAGGATGAAAAGACAAAAACTTCATCTACATATATAGTTAGATAGGAAGATGTACCTTGGTTTCAGAAAAGTTAAATATATTAGAATTGTGATCTTTGAAATGGGGTAATATAGCATATCACCAACCAGAAGGACCTGAGAAAACCATATCACCCATTGCCCTGAAGTAGACAGTGCAACCAGAAGGAAAAGCATCTGTCAGTTTACAGAGAAACTTGATAGTTGGGAAACATACTAGGTATATTGAACATACAAGTAAATAGCCCAAAAAGAATACTCAGCTTTTACTATTAAGCTACAAACACATGTTAAAGCCATCATTATTAAACCCATTGTTACTAAATCATTAACAGAAGCATTTGAAAAACTTTGCTGTTGTCCTTATTAACACAAGCCACCTAAATCCCATACCCTAGTGCCATCCCAAGTAACTTACGGATTGTACATTTCCATCCTCTCCACTCTTCTGGACAAACACATCTGCCATTTTCCCAGGTTCCACCATTCCTGCAGAACTTTATTGTGGTGTTTGCTGTGGGGGTTAATGTTCCTAAAAAAACAATAAATAATAGAATACTTCACAAACTGGCTAATCAGTTTCTCCTTTTGGATGTGTAGCCTTTAATTTCTACATGTAAAACAATCACCTTGAGTAGCACTGGAGAAGTATTTTTTGTAACATCATCATCAACAAAAATATATATTGAAAATTTACACAGGATATACAATACTTATGACAGGTTATGAATACCAAAAAGCTACATTTAAAAGACATAATACTTTGAACAAGGACATTAGAATCTACGGAGGGAAACAAGCGATTATATAGATTAGATAGATGATAGATAGATAGTCGATAGATAGATAGGCAGGCATATAAGGCACCTAAGTCAACATGCAGATTTTTACATGCTTTAAGAACACAGAAGAGAGATGTTGAGGACAGAGACAATTTATCCAGCGATGACTTTCCAGAAGAGGTGGTATTTGAGTCAGATTTTAAGACTAAAACTAGAAAAGCCAGATAAAAAAGGATGGCCCCAAATAGGCGGGATACAGAGTGCAAAATCACAAAATGGAAAGTTCTGATGTGTCCAAGGAACATAGCAAAGTTTAACAAATAAGGAATATTAGTCCTATGTGAAGTAATAGCAGGACATCGACTGGATTATGAGTGGGTTTATAGACCAAGCCAAGGAGATTTATCCTGCAAGAGTCTAGAGAGATCTTTTAAAAAAAAAATTTAATGTTTATTTTTGAGAGAGAGAGACAGAGTACAAGTGGGGGAGGGGCAGAGAGAGAGAGGGAGACACATAATCTGAAGCAGGCTCCAGGCTCTGTGCTGTCAGCACAGAGCCCGAGGTGAGGCTTGAACTCACAAACCATGAAATCATGACCTAAGTCAAAGTCAGACACTTAACCGACTGAGCCACCCAGGCGCCCCTAGTTTTTTTTATTCTTAATTGATCTAACAGATAAGTTTATTCAAAATAATAATAGCAATGACATATGAGTTGATTATAGCTTATGGAAAAACGAAATAAAGGACAGAAAAAAATGTAAGGGAAGAGAAGGAGGAATTGGGAATACTGTATTATGAGGTCCTGGCACTACTTATGAGACCACAGAGATATTAGAAAGTGGACTTAGATTAGGGACACCTGGGTGGCTCAGTCAGTTGAGTGTCCAACCCTAGATTTGGGCACAAGTCATGATCTCATGGTTTGTGAGACTGAGCACCTTGTCAGGCTCCCAAGGAGCCTGCTTGGGATTCTCTGTCTCTCTCTGCCCCTCCCCCATTCACTCTCTCTTTCTCTCTCTCTCAAAATAGATAAACTTAAAAGATACATTTTGGGGGGCTCCTGGGTGGCTCAGTCAGTTGAGTGTCTGACCAGATTTTGGCTTAGGTCATGATCCCAGGGTCACAGGATTGAGCCCTGTGTCTGGCTCTGCACTGAGCATGGAACCTGCTTGGGATTCTTTCTCTCTCTTCCTCTGCCCCTGCCCCTCTCCCCTACTTGTTCTCTCAAAATAAATAAATAAATAAATTGGTGGTTACTGTAGAGGTTGCAGTATACATTTACAACTAATCTAAGTCCACTTTCTTTTTAAAGAAATAATTAAAAATCAGAGCAAAAATCAATGAAGTTGAAAACGGGAAATTAATAGACAAAATCAATGAAACCAAAAGCTCATTATTTGTAAAGATCATTCAAATTGATAAACCTGTAGACAGTCTAACCATAAAAAAAAGAGAAGGCACAAATAACAGACATGAAAAAGAGTCATCAGTACTGATCCCATGAACATTAAAAGAACAATAAAGAAATATTATGAATAGCCTATGCCCACAAATTTGATAAGCTAGATGAAATGGACCAAGTCCTTGAAGGACACAATCTACTGAACTCACACAAGGAGAAATAGATCATCTGAATAGGCCTATATTGATAAAGAAACTGAATCAATAATCAATAACCTTCCAGAACAATAGGCATCAGGCCCCAGATGGATTTACTGCTGAATCCTACCAAACACTTGAGGAAAAACTGGTATCAATGTTTTACACTCTCTTCTAGAAAACAGAAGCAAAAGGAACACTTCCTAACTCATTCTATGAGGCCAACATTATTCTAATACCAAAATTAGATAAAGACATTACAAAAAAGGAAAATTACATATCAATATCTCTCATGAATGTAAAGTCAAAACTCCTCAACAAATTATTAGCAAATCAAACCCAACAATGTATAGAAAAATTTATAACATAATACAGTATTCTCAATCC
The DNA here is from genome assembly GCF_024362965.1 of Panthera pardus. Classification (NCBI taxonomy): domain Eukaryota; kingdom Metazoa; phylum Chordata; class Mammalia; order Carnivora; family Felidae; genus Panthera; species Panthera pardus. The sequence continues at coordinate 47,970,391 of NW_026526721.1, read as the reverse complement.
TCCTTCTCTTCCTTTATAACATGTTCTCATCTTAGGGGAAAGCATCTCATTTCTTACCATTGAGTATGAGATTGAGTTTATGATTTTTGTAGATGTTCTGTATCAAGCTGATGCAGTTCCCCTATATTTTCACTTTGCTAAGAGTTTTTAACATGAATGGTAGTTGGGTTTTGTTGAATGCTTTTTCTGTATTTATTGATATGATCGTGTGATTTTTCTTTTTTACCCTGTTGATATGAATTACATTAACTGATTTTCAAATGTTGAGCTAGCCTTGCATATCTGGAACAAATCCCAATTTGTTACGATGTATGATTTGTATTTCCCTGATGATGAATGATGCAGAAGAATGAGCCTGGACTACTTTCTTACACCATACACAAAAATAAACTCAAAATGGATGAAAGACCTAAATATAAGACAGGATGCCATCAAAATCCTAGAGGAGAATACAGGCAACAATCTCTTTGACCTCAGCTACAACAACTGCTTACTTGACATGTTTCCAGAGGCAAGGGAAAGTAAAGCAAAAATGAACTATTGGGACCTTATCAAGATAAAAAGCTTCTGCACAGCAAAGGAAACAATCAGCAAAACTAAAAGGCAACTGACAGAATGGGAGATGATATTTGCAAATGACATATTCGATAAAGGATTAGTATCCAAAATCTATCAAGAAATTACCAAACTCAACACCCCAAAAAACACAAATAATCCAGTGAAGAAATGGGCAAAAGACATGAACAGACATTTTTCCAAAGAATACATCTAGATGGTTAACAGACACATGAAAAAATTCTCATCACTCATCACCAAGTAAATGGATTTTTTAAAAAGCTGTGGTATATCCATACAATGGAATATTATTAGCCATAAAGAGAAATGAGCTATGAAGCCCCCAAAAGATATGGAGGAATCTTAAATACTTTTAGCTAAGTTAAAGAAGCCAGGCTGAAAGGGCTACACACTATATGATTCTAAGTATGATATTCTGGAGGGGCTTCTGGGTGGCTCAGTCTGTTAAGCATCTAACTTCAACTCATGTCATGATCTCACAGTTCATGAGTTCAAGTCCCTCATTGGACTCTGTGCTGACAGCTCAGAGCCTGGAGCCAGCTTCGGATTCTGTGTCTCCCTCTCTCTCTGCCCCTCCCCCACTCATGCTCTCTGTCTCTCTCACTCTCAAAAATAAATAAACATTAAAAAAATTTAAATATGACATTCTAAAAAGGCAAAACTATAGAAACAGTAAAATGACTGGTGGGTTGGGAGAGGGAGAGAAGGATGAATAGGTGAAGCAAAGGGGAATTTTAGGCAAGTGAACTATTCTGTATGATACTGTAACAGTGGATACATGTCATTATATTTGTCAAAATCCACCAAATTTGTATACGCAAAGAATGAACCCTAATGTAAGATGCATTTTAATTAATAATGTATCAATATTGGCTCATTCATTATATAACAAAAGCAACCCACTAGGGTAAGATATTAATAATAAAGGAAGATATGGAGGGGAAGCAGTGATGCGAGAGGGAATAAATAGGAACTCTATATTTTCCGCTTAATTTTACTGTAGCCTGAAACTTCTCTAAAAATCAAGTCATTGGTATAAAAATATAAGATATGGATCCAGATCTCAAAGAGCTTAAGATCTACCAAGAGAGATTTAACTGTAATTGTTATATGACAAACTTCTCCGTGTAACCAAGGAAATATGTGAATATTTATTTATTGTTTATTTATTTTGAGAGAGGGTGAATGCGTGAGAGTGGGGGAGGAGCAGAGAGAGAGGGAGAGAGAGATTCCCAAGCAGGCTCCAGCCATCAGCTCAGAACCCAGTGCAGGGCTTGAACCCATGAACCGTGATATAACGACCTGAACTAATATCAAGAGCCCAATGCTTAACTGACTGAGCCACCCAGGTGCCCTTATGTGAATCTTTTTAAATTGTAGAATATTTCAAGTACACAAAGTACAGAGTATAAAACATCCCCCACTACCCCAAAGCCAGTTTTAAAAGCTAGGAACTTTCTCTCAGATTTGCTTCAGACTTTTTAAAAAATATGTAATAAAACTTTACAGGAAGAGTTGAAACCCCTTCTACTCCTTCCTATCAACATTCCTTTCTCTCCATACCCAGAGGTTAACACTATATTGAAATTGTCGTTTATCTTTTACATCATATTTTATACTATTATTATATCTAAGATAATAAATACATAGCATTTGCTGCAGTTTTTGTTTTGTTTTGGTTTTTACTATTGATTCAACTACTTTCTTTAAGTTTATTTATTTTATTTGGGGGAGGAGGGACAAAGAGAGAAGGAAAGAGAAAATCCCAAGCAGGCTCTGCACTGTCAGCTCAGAGCCTGACACAGGGCTCAAACTCATGAACCATGAAATCATGACCTGAGCCAAAATCAAGATGCCTGAACCACCCAGGCTCCCTGATTCGACTATTTTAATGGTTACAGTTCGATTTAGGGTTTTTTTCCTTCCTTTGGGGGTAAATTTGGTCATTTATATTTTTTTAGAAAATTGCTACTTGGGCAAAGTTTTTATATTAGCTAGGATAATATTTTCATGGTATTTGCTTATGACTTTATTGATTTTTTAATCACTTCTTTAGTATATATTTTAATAGGTAATACATTCACAGAGTTTGAAAATAAAAATCACATACAAAGTACATAACCTTTCTCCCATCCATAAATATACACAAGTAATAATTTCTATTCATTTTTTCCAATCTTTCTTTTTTCAGTACAAGCAAATATGAATCTATACTTATTTTCATCCTCTTTTCTGTAGCTTGCTCTTGCACCTTACGATGAATGTCCAAAATCTTTCCACAGCAGTTCATAGAAAACTTCCACCTCTTCTTTTACAGCTGCATTATAGTCCATCATAATAAACCCTGATTTAGCTAACTGACCCCTTATTGATGGACACATGTTGTTTTCAATTGTCTCAAAATTGCACTGTACATTGCACAAATTCATATGGAGAATGAATTCCCAGAAGTACAATTCTGAGCCAAAGAGTGCACCTTTGTCATTTTGACATTTATTTCCAGCTTGCCCTTATAGGGGTTGTATTGACTTGTATTTTCACCAGCAATACAACTCTATGCAGGGCCTGGAACAAAGTACAATGAAGACCCATATACCATTTATATAAAGGTAGATGTAAAACTTGGAAATTAAGCTCACAAACTGCTAAATAAAGTCTACCTGCTTGATTCTAATGCCAGGATAATCATACCTTCCTAAGGACCTGGAAGTCCAGGTCTGAATTTAGGAACTGTGCATTCCTCGGAGTTCTACTTCAGACTGTGACATGCACCCGCCCCACTCTGTCCTCATGCCTGGTAGGGTTCCAGGCCCAAGGAGGCCTTGTGCTGCCACCTACCGACACCCGAGCCAACAGCCACCCCTCAGGGCCAGGTAAGCACTGCCACCACCCGGGCGAAGTGAAGTGAGCAAAATCTCCCTATAAGCCCAGCAGGGGAGCTGGGGACCCGGATGCAAGACGCAAACCCCGGAAGGAGAGATGCGGGCTCTGGGTCAGCGTGCTGTCTTGGCTTTTGCTTAAACCTTGTCTATCATCCTGCTTCTCTGTGTTGTGATCCGCTTTACTTTTGCACATGTTGCTTATATACCTTTTCGTCTTGACAAATCTCGCTAGATATTTATCGTCTTAAATTCATCTTTTCAAAAAACTAGCTTTTGGTTTCATCTCCATTCTTGTTTTGTTTCCATTCCATTAATTTGTTCTTATTTTCATTACTGCCAAACAGCCTTCCTTAGAATTTACTTTCTTTTCTATTTATTTATTTTTATTTGTCTTGTCTCCAGGCCCCGCTTAATGACAGATGCATAGACAGTACAACAAATGTTTGCTGACTGGCTTCTTTGGCGTTTGCAATTTGGTTGAGGATATCGAGCCCAAGCTGAGCTACCACTCCTCTGTTACAATCCCATTTTTAACACCTTTTGCCCCCCCCGCCCCCCCCCCCCCCCCCCCCCAGTTCAAGACCCTGTCCCCTGAAATGCCTAAATTACCCACAAAATATAGCAAAGGGAGTATTGGTATCTTTAAGCCTCTGTATTTTAAGTAAAGAAAGACAGACCCTGCAGGATTAAGTGCTTTGTTTGTTTCATTTAACTAGTTTTTAAACCTATGGACTTATAAAAATGACACTTAGCTATTCATTAGCCCAACATCCCCATTCTATATAAAGAATACATTCTACATAAAGAGTATATTCTACATAAAGGGTAGCTTGTTCCAGTTCAATAACTAGTTGACAGCTGAGTGGAGTTAACTCAGATCTTTTGGTTACTAATCAAGTGCTCCAGCTCCACCCTACGAGTGCTGCCTTTACCACAGGGAAAACCGGGATGGAGAGCATCAGCTTCAACTTGAGGATTCATACGCTGACATGTGTTTAATAGTAGTATTTATTTTTCTTTTATAACACCAGTATAATATTAACATTTTTCTACATTTTCTTACATTATAATAAGCAGTATTTCCAGAAATATGATTCCTATTTTCAATATCTTTACCACACATCATGGAAAATTAAATGTAGAACATACGTAACACACTTCATGCTGCTTGAGAAAGTAGCATAAAATATTAAAAACGCCAAATGGAAAACATGAATTTCATTTCTTCTCCTAAACTAAACAAAATTAGAATCTGTTCTGAAAAGTCTAGTTTAATTAAGTGTGGGAATAAAAATGCTCTTCCTTAGTCAAAGAAATTCCAGCAGGAGACTCTAGTATCTGGCTCCAATTCTTTAGGGTTTTAAAATCCTGGCATCTGTCATTTGTCCCAGACCATGAATTTGAAATATTTGGATGAGAATAAAGATTCCTCTTAAATGAGAGGACAATATTTAGGAAAGTTTATTCTACTGTGAAAAGAAACCTAAAAAATGTAAACAAAATATACATAGTTTTTACCTAAGGTAGAAGTTGTTCAGTATGAAATACCTGGTTACATATTTCAATAAACTGATTAAATATTTTAATAAAATTTTCCCTGATGGTGTAGCATAATATAATTTTTTTTAATGCAGAAAGATATAACAATTCTTAGAAATGTTTCTGTTTCTGTTTTAATCAGTTGAACTTAATGATTAAGCCTGTAGTAGACCTTCAGTTTGATAAGGTGAGTTTCAATCCAAAGGTCCCATCTAGGTCAATGGCATGCATTCAAGGTATAATTCAAGGAGCAGAGAAAACTGTGCACTAAATTATCTAAAAATTCATAAATTAAAAATAACAGCTAATATTTATTGAGTGCTTATAGTGTCCTAAATGTCATCTTAAACCCATAAATGTAGTAACTCATTTAATCATTTAATGACAGCCCTGAAAGATAGGTTTATTATGATTCCCATAAATAGCAAAACTGAAGCACAGAAATGTTGAGTAATTTGCTCAAGTTTACTAAGTGGTAGCATTGGCATTTCAACAAGGCAGTCTGGCTCCAGAGGTGGTTTTTTTTTTTTTTTTTTTTGCCCCTGTTTATATACATTTTTCCCCCTGACTCTCATGTGCACACTCCTAATCACCACATTCTATACTAGATGTTCTTCAATAAAATATGCTATCAAAAGATCTATGGATGGTGGTTGTATTCCGTATTTTAAGTAAAAATATCTAATACCTGGAAATCAAGGAAAAATCTACCAAGTCAACCCCCTTGTGTTAAATTTCTTAATTTGAGAAAGTGACTTTGAGAATGGGATCAGCAATTTAAACATCACTAATACTGATGTTAAAATAATTCATGCTCTTCAGCCAATTACATAACAAAATCTATTCCTCCAAAAAAAAATCCCTTCCTTTTCACAGCAATTGTTTTCTTAATTTAGAGAATGGTTATATGAGGAAGCAAGAAGGGAGACTGGCAAAACAGCAGAAGAGAGGTTTACAACAGCAGGATTAAGACTAAATAACACTACAGCTCTCCACTTACTAGACCTTTTGTCGAACCCCAAAATACAATCTGTCCTCCAGGAACAGTCCCATGAGTTTGATTTATTAACAAGTTTGCCTCTTGAGTAAGTACTGTAATTGAGTAAAATGAAAGTCAAGCATCTGTGTACAAATTATTTTCTGAGAATCAATAAACTCTCCTTGACCTTTCCCCACAACCCGTATTTCCTACTGTGCAAGAATTTCAATGCTATGAAGTTTGACCTTGGGGTTTGGAAATATTGCAACCTACTAAAGTCTTTTCTTGGCCTGAGCTCTAAGTGAGCCCATGATAGGAAATGAAGGTCAGGGTATCTGGAAAGAGTGGGAAAGGCACTCATGCTTGCAGAAAGGAGGAAGTTTTATAATCTAGAAGAGACATAGGATATGGTTCAATAGGGCATAACCATCAATGGTAATATGTCATAAGGTTAAGATATTCTCCCTAAGAGTTAAGAAAAAAATCTCCTACTATTATGATTATGGACATCTGTCTATGTTTACATCAGGCCTTGCTCAAGTTGAAAAATGTCAAGGGAAAGATGTATAATAAGACTTAATTATGTTTCATTTTACTTTCATCAAGCGTGATTGGACCAAAAAGCTGCACTGCTTCTTGTATCACAAGGTTCTTGCTATTGGGAGCAAAAGTCCAAAAGAGATAGAATGCCTTACGTTGTCCATTCTGAAAACACATCAGATGAGGCACATATTACTTGATATTCTACAAAGAAGGCCTAATGTGAAAAGGCTAGAGGTCAGGCAAAACTTTAATTTGCTCCAACATAAAAGCATCCTTTTGTTGATCATACAGCTAAACAGAAGAGATCATACACAACAGGAGAGATCCTAATGAAGCGGAAGTTCTAGAAATGGTCAGAGTGTTGCATGGCCTGGGGCAGAGGAAGAAAACTAAAATGGTGTCTGTCTTAACTGATGTAAACAAAACCATAATAACATTCATTTTAATATTTATTTTTATTTACTTCTTGAATACAGCTATTTGACAACTTTCAGTCCAGTTTCTGGTTTTCACATGATTCTTTCATTTACTCATAAGCTATGTACTAGCAACTGTATTCCAGGTACCCATATAGGGGCAGAGAATGTAGATTGATAAGTCAGGTCCCTGGTTTCTTAGAGCTTTCATTCTAGGAATGGGGAGACAGACAGCAAACAAATACGAAATTACCAGGTGATAAAAGCCATGAACAAAATACATGTGAAAGAGAGCAAATAGAATGATAACCTTGGACTGAGTGGATAGAAAAGGTCTCTTTGAGGTGGTGACATTGAAACTAAGACCTAAATCATAAGGGAGGTGGCTGTGTGAAACTCTGGGTGACATGTTCCAGCAAACAGATATCATCATAGAAGAACTTCAAGTCTTGAGCTCCTTCCAAGAGTCATCGAAAGTTTTGAAAAATCTCTTTACCAAACAGAACTTCAAAAGCCTAGGATATCTTATTTCTGAAAGCCTAGATGGAAAAAGTGTTATACTTGACAATATATCTTACTGTGATGCTTTGATGGAAAAAAAGGTCATTATTATTTAATGTTTTCAGCAGCAGCACATAAAAATGCCAAAGACTATTCTAGCAATTCTGAAAGAATTGCTACTCCCATGCTTGTCTACTCCCATGAAATGCTGTCAACTTCATCTGGACTGGAGCTTTACCATGACCTTTTACAAGAGGACTTATTAAGTAATAGGAGCAGAATTTACAGTTTTCCTATACTACACAGATCATTGGCATTCTAGAGGTATTTGTTTGATATTTAAACCAATAATTTGTTTTTTTTTTTAATGACTCATTACACTTAGCAATTAGACAGAGATAAGCTTGTTTGATGACCATTAGATGTTGGGGCTTATGTGAATGTGAGAATTCTTTACATTAAAGGTAGTCACCAGGATGAATGTTGTTAGAAAATGGGCAATGTTCCAGGCAATGCAGTCTGAATCTGTACTTTCTTCTGCTGTTCTAGACTAGAAGATCAACAGTGGACAATCCTAGAACTTTGCAAAGCTGAAGGAGGTGCTTTGGCAAAACCTGGAAGAATGTGGCAAAGCTATGGCAGTTACTCCACAGCCAAAAATCTATAAACACCATTTGAAGACTCAGAAAAGCTTAAAGGTGAAGCATACTAATCTATGCTCTATAAGCACCATTAATAATGGAGACCTCATTGACTTGAAGACAAACAGCATACTTACCAAAGTACGTAACTTTGCCTAGAAAACATTCTACTAGTTACTGCATATTTTTTGTGAATTTTTTGGGTTTTTAGGCATAGGTGCCTAAAAAAAATTTTTTTAAACCTGAAGGTGAATTAATTGATTGGGTTACCATTGTCTTCCCTCTAGGAAGGCAGAATAGTGCAGGAGTGAAGAGCATCGATACTAAAGTCAAAATAATCTAGATTCAAATCCAGACCCAACACTTTCTAGCTACATAAGTTTGAAGAGATTCTTGGAGCCTGGGTTTCCCCATATGTAACATGGATATAATAATAACTGCTTCAAAGGTAGCTGTTAGGGTTAAATGAGATAAGTATGTTGTACACCTGAAACTAAGGTAATATTGTGTGTCAACTACAATCAAATAAAACATTTTTTAAGAAAAATTCAGAGCAAGGACACATTTGTGTTCTTTGAGGAGCTGGTATGCTTTCACTGTTAAACAAGGTTTTTTTGTTGCTTATTATGCTTTGTTTGGGGTCTTGGCCCTCAGGAATTTCAAGGATATGTCTCAGGGATATGTTTTGTATTTGTTTTTAGCAACTTCTGCTGTTTTCTTCCTTATAGTGTTTTATACTTTGGTCCTTGTTTTAATGGTTCTATTATACCTGTCTCCATTATAAGTCACCAAAAATTTCCCTTTAAAAGTAGATGTCCTATAAAGGAAAGAAGGAAAGGAGGGAAGGAGGGAGGAAAAAAGATTTCTTAAAAGTATACTCTTTAAATAAAGTCTTGGAGAGGGAAGATGGCGGCGTAGGAGGACGCTGGGCTCACCGCGCATCCTGCTGATCAGTTAGATTCCACCTACACCTGCCTAAATAACCCAGAAAACCGCCAGAGGATTAGCAGAACGGAGTCTCCGGAGCCAAGCACAGAAGAGAGGCCCACAGAAGAGGGTAGGAAGGGCAGCGAGGCGGTGTGCGCTCCACGGACTGGCGGGAGGGAGCCGGGGCGGAGGGGCGGCTCGCCGGCCAAGCAGAGCCCCCGAGTCTGGCTGGCAAAAGCGGAGGGGCCTGACGGACTGTGTTTCGACAGCAAGCGCGACTTAGCGTCTGGGAGGTCATAAGTTAACAGCTCTGCTCAGAAAGCGGGAAGGCTGGAGGACAAAGGGAGGGAGAGCTGCTGAGCCCCCGGATGGCAGAGCTCAGCTTGGCGGGGAACAAAGGCGCTCGCCAGCGCCATCTCCCCCGCCCATCCCCCAGCCAAAATCCCAAAGTGAACCAGTTCCTGCCAGGGAACTTGCTCGCTCTGCACAAACACCCAACTCTGTGCTTCTGCGGAGCCAAACCTCTGGCAGCGGATCTGACTCCCTCCCGCTGCCACAGGGCCCCTCCTGAAGTGGATCACCTAAGGAGAAGCCAGCTAAGCCTGTCCCTCCTGCCCCCGTGCACCTTGCCTACCCACCCCAGCTAATATGCCAGATCCCCAGCGCCACAAGCCTGGCAGTGTGCAAGTAGCCCAGACGGGCCATGCCACCCCACAGTGAATCCCGCCCCTAGGAGAGGGGAAGAGAAGGCACACACCAGTCTGACTGTGGCCCCAGCGGTGGGCTGGGGGCAGACATCAGGTCGGACTGCGGCCCCGCCCACCAACTCCAATTACACACCACAGCACAGGGGAAGTGCCCTGCAGGTCCTCACCACTCCAGGGACTATCCAAAATGACCAAACAGAAGAATTCCCCTCAGAAGAATCTCCGGGAAATAACAACAGCTAATGAACTGATCAAAAAGGATTTAAATAATATAACAGAAAGTGAATTTAGAATAATAGTCATAAAATTAATCACTGGGCTTGAAAACAGTATAGAGGACAGAAGAGAATCTCTTGCTACAGAGATCAAGGGACTAAGGAACAGTCACGAGGAGCTGAAAAGCGCTTTAAACGAATTGCAAAACAAAATGGAAACCACGACGGCTCGGATTGAAGAGGCAGAGGAGAGAATAGGTGAACTAGAAGATAAAGTTATGGAAAAAGAGGAAGCTGAGAGAAAGAGAGATAAAAAAATCCAGGAGTATGAGGGGAAAATTAGAGAACTAAGTGATACACTAAAAAGAAATAATATACGCATAATTGGTATCCCAGAGGAGGAAGAGAGAGGGAAAGGTGCTGAAGGGGTACTTGAAGAAATTATAGCTGAGAACTTCCCTGAACTGGGGAAGGAAAAAGGCATTGAAATCCAAGAGGCACAGAGAACTCCCTTCAGACGTAACTTGAATCGATCTTCTGCACGACATATCATAGTGAAACTGGCAAAATACAAGGATAAAGAGAAAATTCTGAAAGCAGCAAGGGATAAACGGGCCCTCACATATAAAGGGAGACCTATAAGACTCGTGACTGATCTCTCTTTTGAAACTTGGCAGGCCAGAAAGGCTTGGCACGATATCTTCAGTGTGCTAAACAGAAAAAATATGCAGCCGAGAATCCTTTATCCAGCAAGTCTGTCATTTAGAATAGAAGGAGAGATAAAGGTCTTCCCAAACAAAAACTGAAGGAATTTGTCACCACTAAACCAGCCCTACAAGAGATCCTAAGGGGGATCCTGTGAGACAAAGTACCAGAGACATCACTACAAGCATAAAACATACAGACATCACAATGACTCTAAACCCGTATCTTTCTATAATAACACTGAATGTAAATGGATTAAATGCTCCAACCAAAAGACATAGGCTATCAGAATGGATAAAAAAACAAGACCCATCTATTTGCTGTCTACAAGAGACTCATTTTAGATCTGAGGACACCTTTAGATTGAGAGTGAGGGGATGGAGAACTATTTATCATGCTACTGGAAGCCAAAAGAAAGCTGGAGTAGCCATACTTATATCAGACAAACTAGACTTTAAATTAAAGGCTGTAACAAGAGATGAAGAAGGGCATTATATAATAATTACAGGGTCTATCCATCAGGAAGAGCTAACAATTATAAATGTCTATGCGCCGAATACCGGAGCCCCCAAATATATAAAACAATTACTCATAAACATAAGCAACCTTATTGATAAGAATGTGGTCATTGCAGGGGACTTTAACACCCCACTTACAGAAATGGATAGATCATCCAGACACACGGTCAATAAAGAAACAAGGGCCCTGAATGATACATTGGATCAGATGGACTTGACAGATATATTTAGAACTCTGCATCCCAAAGCAACACAATATACTTTCTTCTCGAGTGCACATGGAACATTCTCCAAGATCATATACTGGGTCACAAAACAGCCCTTCATAAGTTTACAAGAATTGAAATTATACCATGCATACTTTCAGACCACAATGCTATGAAGCTTGAAATCAACCACAGGAAAAAGTCTGGAAAACCTCCAAAAGCATGGAGGTTAAAGAACACCCTACTAACGAATGAGTGGGTCCACCAGGCAATTAGACAAGAAATTAAAAAATATATGGAAACAAACGAAAATGAAAATACAACAATCCAAACGCTTTGGGATGCTGCGAAGGCAGTCCTGAGAGGAAAATACATTGCAATCCAGGCCTATCTCAAGAAACAAGAAAAATCCCAAATACAAAATCTAACAGCACACCTAAAGGAAATAGAAGCAGAACAGCAAAGGCAGCCTAAACCCAGCAGAAGAAGAGAAATCATAAAGATCAGAGCAGAAATAAACAATATAGAATCTAAAAAAACTGTAGAGCAGATCAACGAAACCAAGAGTTGGTTTTTTGAAAAAATAAACAAAATTGACAAACCTCTAGCCAGGCTTCTCAAAAAGAAAAGGGAGATGACCCAAATAGATAAAATCATGAATGAAAATGGAATTATTACAACCAATCCCTCAGAGATACAAAAAATTATCAGGGAATACTATGAAAAATTATATGCCAACAAATTGGACAACCTGGAAGAAATGGACAAATTCCTAAACACCCACACACTTCCAAAACTCAATCAGGAGGAAATAGAAAGCTTGAACAGACCCATAACCAGCGAAGAAATTGAATCGGTTATCAAAAATCTCCCAACAAATAAGAGTCCAGGACCAGATGGCTTCCCAGGGGAGTTCTACCAGACGTTTAAAACAGAGATAATACCTATCCTTCTCAAGCTATTCCAAGAATAGAAAGGGAAGGAAAACTTCCAGACTCATTCTATGAAGCCAGTATTACTTTGATTCCTAAACCAGACAGAGACCCAGTAAAAAAAGAGAACTACAGGCCAATATCCCTGATGAATATGGATGCAAAAATTCTCAATAAGATACTAGCAAATCGAATTCAACGGCATATAAAAAGAATTATTCACCATGATCAAGTGGGATTCATTCCTGGGATGCAGGGCTGGTTCAACATTCGCAAATCAATCAATGTGATACATCACATTAACAAAAAAAAAAAGAGAAGAACCATATGATCCTGTCAATCGATGCAGAAAAGGCCTTTGACAAAATCCAGCACCCTTTCTTAATAAAAACCCTTGAGATAGTCAGGATAGAAGGAACATACTTAAAGATCATAAAAGCCATTTATGAAAAGTCCACAGCTAACATCATCCTCAACGGGGAAAAACTGAGAGCTTTTTCCCTGAGATCAGGAACACGACAGGGATGCCCACTCTCACCGCTGTTGTTTAACATAGTGCTGGAAGTTCTAGCATCAGCGATCAGACAACAAAAGGAAATCAAAGGCATCATAATTGGCAAAGATGAAGTCAAGCTTTCGCTTTTTGCAGATGACATGATATTATACATGGAAAATCCGATAGACTCCACCAAAAGTCTGCTAGAACTGATACATGAATTCAGCAAAGTTGCAGGATACAAAATCAATGTACAGAAATCAGTTGCATTCTTATACACTAACAATGAAGCAACAGAAAGACAAGTAAAGAAACTGATCCCATTCACAATTGCACCAAGAAGCATAAAATACCTAGGAATAAATCTAACCAAAAATGTAAAAGATCTGTATGCTGAAAACTATAGAAAGCTTATGAAGGTAATTGAAGAAGATATGAAGAAATGGAAAGAATTCCAGCAGGAATGGAATTCCCTGCTCATGGATTGGAAGAATAAATATTGTCAAAATGTCAATACTACCCAAAGCTATCTACACATTCAATGCAATCCCAATCAAAATTGCACCAGCATTCTTCTCGAAACTAGAACAAGCAATCCGAAAATTCATATGGAACCACAAAAGGCCCCGAATAGCCAAAGTAATTTTGAAGAAGACCAAAGCAGGAGGCATCACAATCCCAGACTTTAGCCTCTACTACAAAGCTGTCATCATCAAGACAGCATGGTATTGGCACAAAAACAGACACAGAGACCAATGGAATAGAATAGAAACCCCAGAACTAGACCCACAAACGTATGGCCAACTCATCTTTGACAAAGCAGGAAAGAACATCCAATGGAAAAAAGACAGTCTCTTTAACAAATGGTGCTGGGAGAACTGGACAGCAACATGCAGAAGGTTGGAACTAGACCACTTTCTCACACCATTCACAAAAATAAACTCAAAATGGATAAAGGACCTGAATGTGAGACAGGAAACCATCAAAACCTTAGAGGAGAAAGCAGGAAAAGACCTCTCTGACCTCAGCCGTAGCAATCTCTTACTCAGCACATCCCCAAAGGCAAGGGAATTAAAAGCAAAAGTGAATTACTGGGACCTTATGAAGATAAAAAGCTTCTGCACAGCAAAGGAAACAACCAACAAAACTAAAAGGCAACCAACGGAATGGGAAAAGACATTTGCAAATGACATATCGGACAAAGGGCTAGTATCCAAAATCTATAAAGAGCTCACCAAACTCAACACCCGAAAAACAAATAACCCAGTAAAGAAATGGGCAGAAAACATGAATAGACACTTCTCTAAAGAAGACATCCGGATGGCCAACAGGCACATGAAAAGATGTTCAACGTCGCTCCTTATCAGGGAAATACAAATCAAAACCACACTCAGATATCACCTCACGCCAGTCAGAGTAGCCAAAATGAAGAAATCAGGAGACTATAGATGCTGGAGAGGATGTGAAGAAACGGGAACCCTCTTGCACTGTTGGTGGGAATGCAAATTGGTGCAGCCGCTCTGGAAAGCAGTGTGGAGGTTCCTCAGAAAATTAAAAATAGACCTACCCTATGACCCAGCAATAGCACTGCTAGGAATTTATCCAAGGGATACAGGAGTACTGATGCATAGGGGCACTTGTACCCCAATGTTTATAGCAGCACTCTCAACAATAGCCAAATTATGGAAAGAGCCTAAATGTCCATCAACTGATGAATGGATAAAGAAATTGTGGTTTATATACACAATGGAATACTACGTGGCAATGAGAAAAAATGAAATATGGCCTTTTGTAGCAACATAGATGGAACTGGAGAGTGTGATGCTAAGTGAAATAAGCCATACAAAGAAAGACAGATACCATATGATTTCACTCTTATGTGGATCCTGAGAAACTTAACAGAAACCCATGGGGGAGGGGAAGAAAAAAAAAAAAGAGGTTAGAGTGGGAGAGAGCCAAAGCATAAGAGACTGTTAAAAACTGAGAACAAACTGAGGGTTGATGGGGGGTGGGAGGGAGGGGAGGGTGGGTGATGGGTATTGAGGAGGGCACCTTTTGGGATGAGCACTGGGTGTTGTATGGAAACCAATTTGACAATAAATTTCATATATTAAAATAAATAAATAAATAAATAAATAAATAAATAAATAAATAAGGGCTTATAAATTTAGCAGCCTTAATGAGGTAAAAATCTATAGTTCATAATTTTTTAACTTTAAACAAAAATAAATAAAACAAATGGAAACACATTTTTCTCAAGTTTAAATGTTATTGGTTTTGTTCTGGAAAATTTTCTCACGCTAATTCTACAAATCCTGTTAGTACATTTTCTAAATAATGTTCTGTGGGGCAGGGAAGGAAGGACCATGAGATCTCAGCTGTCATTCCATCAACAGTGAATATATTTGACTCCTTTTCTCTCCAGCATGGGATCTTTGCAGCCATGCATTGTGCTTCTCCTGGCTCCCCCAACCTTCCATCCTTCTCAGGTACCTTCTCAGACGGCAGATCACCCCTCCTTCTGCTCTCTAGACTAGTATTATTTACCGTTATTTACTCAGTTTTATTAGAATCTTTCTCTGTTTATTACAAAAGGAGTGTTTGGCACATCCAGCTTTGAATCCCTTCATGGAGAACCTCTGCAGCCCAAGCGAACAGGCACTGAGATTATAGAAAGTCTTCAGTGTGAGTTACTGGGGGTTTTCCTCTAGCACCATTGTTTTACACCCATGGCTCCCCCTCCCACCTTCCAGTGTCATTTCTAGCACACAGAAAGTTACTAACAGATACTTGTTGAGTAACCAGAAAAATCATTTTCTTTTTTTTTTTTATGTTTATGCACTTATTTTTGAGAGAGAGAGAGAGAGAGAACATGAACATGGAAGAGACAGGGAGAAAGGGAGAGAGAGAATCCTAAGCAGGCTCCATATTGTCAGCACAGAGCTCTACATGGGGCTCAAACTCACAGACCACAGTGTGAGATCGTGACCTGAGCCAAAATCAAGAATCTTAACTGGCTGAGTCACCTAGGCACCCCTGAAAAAATCATTTTCTAAGTAATCTTAATTTTTTAAGTAGTTTTTTACACTTAGAGAGTGAGAACTTTATGCACAAACCCTAAGAGTTTATTTACCATCCTAGTGAGAACATTCCAAAAATGAAATTCCATTCTGGGCATATTTGATTATGTGTGTATGTCTGTATATCTGTGTGTGTGTGTGTGTGTGTGTGTGTGTGTGTGTGTGTGTGTCCATAATTATTTCTCTTTCTCGAATTTAGCTAAACAAACCCAAACATGTGTTATTAATGATTTGATTATTCTGTTTTCCAGTCAGGTGTTAAAAGAGAAAGAAGAGGCTAATTCAACTTTGTAATTCCTCACCCTGCCCACACACACATATCCATATTCATGCACGTACAACCATATGCTAGCCATCAATTGACCCTTGCCTGTTGTATGTCATACACGACACCTTGGCAGGCAACCCTAGCCCAGACATGGCTATTCGCAGTACTGGTGTGTCAGGTAGCAGAGACAGAGGCTCAACAACTTCTCTTGATTTGAGTTCAACATAGCAGTTAAAGATAAACATAACATAGTTAAACATAAAAGATATTACCTTTCTCAACGCTAATCACAATCCTCCAGATGCCCAGTCCCAAAACGATGGCCGTCAGCAGTCCACACACAGTGGCCACCAGCACCCTGAGGTCACAAACACGACAGGAAGCCATGGAGAAGTCAGACCACTCCTAGGTGAAAAACAGCTAGCTTCTTTCTTCTTGAGCCAAGAAGCTGAATCAGAAACTATTCTAAAATTTTTTTTTAATTCCTCCTTTATGTGATCTATCAGGCAGAAGTCCTCATGTTTTGGGACTCTTGAGGTTAATCAGGCGGGAGGCAGTTTGAATCACCTAATAAAAGGTACATGCTCTGATTGCAACTTCCTCATCCTTCACTGAATGAGAACAAGAAAAAAGTGATTGGAATTATGGGAACAGAAGATAACTCAGGATAATAAAGAAGAAAGGGAGGGAATAGTTAACAGGGTCAAAGTGTAAATGTCCATACAAGCAAGAAGGTGGGGAAGGGAGCCAGAAAAAAGAAAACCAAGTCATCTTCCTGCACTTTCATTTTAGAAGGATCTAGCAAAGGAAGACTAACAGGAGCTTCAGGCCACACAGATTCTCTTGTCAACAAGTGGTTTAAGCAATGACACACACATGATTCCAATATTTGCATTTTTTAAAGGAGCCCACATTTTGATAGCTGCAGTTGGTCAGTGGGCTTTACTAGCACAGGATGAATTTCGAAGAGCACTAAATTCCGGTATTACAACCTACTTGTTATCAGCCGAATTATGTTGCCCTAAAAATTCACGTGTTGGAGCACCTCGGTGGCTCAGTCGGTTAAGTATGTGACTCTTGATTTTGGCTCAGGTCATGATCTCATGGTTCGTGAGTTCAAACCCCACGTTGGGCTCTGAGCATGGAGACTGTTTGGGTTCTCTCTCTCCCTTGCTCGCTCTGCCTCTCTCTCAAAATAAATAAATAAACTTAAACAAAGTCATATGTGGAAGTCCTAACCCCTAGTACCTCAGAATGTGACCTTATTTGGAGATAGAGTCATTACAGAGGTAAGCAAGTTAAAATGAGGTCATTAGAGCAGGCTCTAATTCAACATAACTGGTGTCCTTATAAGAAGAGGAAATTTGCACAGAGATATGCATAAAGGCAAGAGTTTAGGAGAAGATGGCTGTCCTTAAGCCAAGGAAAGAGGCCTGGGACACATCCTTCCCTCCCAGCCTTCAGAAAGACCCAACACTGCTGACACCTTGATTTTGGACTTGTGGCTTCCAGCAGCCCTAAGCAAACTAATTCACCATCTGGGTCAATGTTAGCAGGTATCTTTGCTGCAGCAGCTCTGACCATCTCATGCCCATGTTCTTTTCCTTATCCCTTCTCCATCATTAACTGAATGAATGAATGAATGAATGAATATTCACCTCAACCAGAGTCCTGTTCTTGGTGGATTACAAAAGATTTTACAAAAGAGGACACATTTAAGCTGACTTTTTGACCCCCAAAACAATTATATATTTCCCCTATTTTCTATAACATTTTATCAAAATACAGCTTCATGGGATATGAACATAGGCTCTAACCTTTACCCCACCCAAGGACTTCAGAAAAACACATCAATGTACCCAAAATGCAAGAACTACAGGTAATGCTGCAGTGGCACAAAACAAATGTGAATCCCTTGTTATTGCTGTGAGTAGATTTTTAAAAATATGTTTCTGAGATGTCTTCATATTTATGCACACCAAATGTCTAGAAGGGTACATAAATTCTTCTTGGGAATCTGAAAGATCTAAGAAACTCACTTTTCATTTTGTACCCCTTTTATGATTTGAGGTTTTTACCTTATGCATTTAATATTTTCTCAATTATAATAATAATGAACATATCTATTATTCTTTCTCTTTTTTATTTTTATTTTTTTAATGTTTATTTTTGAGAGAGAGAGAGTGAGAAAGAGTGCAAGCAGGGGAGGGGCATAGAGAGAGGGAGACACAGAATCCAAAGCAGGCTCCAGGCTCTGAGCTGCCAGTGCAGAGCCCAATGCAGGGCTCAAACCCACAAACCATGAGATCATGACCCAAGCCAAAGTCGGACACTCAGCTGACTGAGCCACCCAGGCGCCCCTCTATTATTCTTTCAATAATAAAAGAAATCATTTTAAATAAATAAGTCTAAGAAAAGGAATTAGCACTTACCAAATGCCTAGAATATACCAAGCGCTATGCTGTGTACTTTGTGTATCTTTAACTCATTTATTCTGTACAATAACCCCATGTAACAGATATTTTTGCCTACTGCATGAATGAGGAAATGAGACTTGGGCAGGTATTACCCTAAAGAGGAGATCTCTGGTTAAGGAAATTTGAGTGACAGGAGGTTACATAAAGGTAATAGGTTTCTTGAACTCTAGAATTTCCTAAAGTCTTTAATATGCTCACATACATTGTGAATTGTCAAGTTCCCAGTGTTGACCACAGAAACCTCTTCTCAAGAAGAATTTCTCAAGAGATACCGATCTTCAGAATGTGCTTTGGAAACACTTCCCTGCATGATCATCTACAGGAAGGTCTTAGATGACTAAAGGGACTGATCATGGGGACCCGTATTTGTCATATGATGATGGTATTTTTTTCTTGTAGTGTTCCAAATATTTTGAAGGAGCTGTAGTCTGGTGACTGAAAAACTGACTTTAGTGATGCTCATATATTTCTTTCCCACACTCAATGGAAGTGCTGGAATCCTGGGAAGTTAAAATGGCCGTAGCTTCTTAGTACTTTTATATTTTCACTTATATGCCAACTATCCAGTTAGAAAGTCTAGAAATTTATGGAATGCAAGTAATTCCTAGGCACAGGAATTTACATGTTGACATTTATATAAGGGCATGAATCTCTATTGGTTATAGGCAAATATATAGACATCAATTTTATATACACACACCTATATGTATCAAGATAACGAAAAGGAACAGAAAAAGGAAAAGAACTAAACAGGGAATAATTCATTTATTCATTTGTTCCACTCAATGCAGATGTCATGCTAGATGCTGAAGATGATACAGTGAACAAGAGAGGCAAGGTCCCTGACCTCACACAGCTTACACTCAGGAATACCTGAATTTGTACTGACATTAGCTCTAATTTGCTCTGTGGCCCTGGACAAGCCACATAAGCATCTGAACCTCCATTTTTCCATATTACAAACAACCTAATTGAGGCTTTTCCTTCCTGAAAATGTCAATCCTAACGTCATTAGTGGAGGAAGAACAAGGTAGGTGTCTATAGAGGGGGTAGAGAGGAGCAGTAGACCAGAGCAGATGTCAGAGCCCTATTGGGCAAGGGGTGAAAAAGAGGATAGCATGAGATGTCAGATTCCAAACAGAGTGCATAAGGCATCCCTGCGATAAGGAGGAACAGCCTGGCATGCAATGTCACAACCAACGGGTGAGGAAGGCCTCTAGGCAAGAAACAGTCCAATGTGAGAAATCAAAGCCAGAGCAGAGAGAGAAGGGCATTCCTTCAGAGACCCAGAAGGATCACAGGGGCAGCATGTGTGGGCTGGTTGGTGTGGGAATTCAGGGCCAGAGTTGAGCGAGGAGGGTGTCCACATGGAGTGGCAGCCTAGAATAGGAAGTCAGAGCCCAAGCAAAAAGAGAAGAGTGTCCACACATGGGTAGGGTAGGGCTGAAGATCAGAGATTAGTTATATACAGGATGAGCAACTGAACAGGTAAACATATAAGAATAACGAGAGCCAAGTTCCTTACTCTAGGAGAAGGGAGTTACAAATTTGGAAAAGGAGAAACCGAAGTCCATAAGAATTTCAAAACAGGTCATCAGAAACATGGAGAAAGAAAAGCTACAGGGTACAGGGTACTAATTCTGAAGGGAGCAATACCATTTAGGGGAAACAGCTATTAGATAAATGCATGAATACAGTCAGGAACTTCTTATCCAAAAGAGGAAAACTGATGACTGCAACAAAGTCAAGTATTTCAAAGGAAGGGGTGTGATATTACTTGTTGCTAATATTTGAACTACATAACTTCCATGTGTCTTTAAAAAAATAGAAACATGGTATTGAATTAGAAATGGATTTATGTATCAATACAAACTCATGATTATATATATATTTCAATATATACTTAATAAACATATGTTAATAGTAGATAAATAGATGCAAAACTCTGTATATATACACAAATTTATATGTGGGTATGTTAATGATATATATCATACATTTACATCCATATATTCTCTAGTTCTGGCCACTCATAGGCCATGAAAACAGTGACATACCCCCTAATCTTAAGCACACATATTGTACACCTGTAACTAATGTAACACTGCATGTTAACTCTACTGGAATTAAAATTTTTAAAAATAGGGGGAAAAGCCAGCATTTTTCATTTAGAAAAAGAGTGAAAGCTTCTGGTTTGAGCTGTTTTTCCTTCCTTTCCCATCGATGGATAGATGCAGGAGTGACTCAGGTGTAGCCGTAAGTGTTCAGGACTGATGCTCCAGCGTTTGAAAAAAAAATTTTCTTTTAACGTTTATTTATTTTTGAGACAGAGAGAGACAGAGCATGAACGGGGGAGGGGCAAAGAGAGAGAAAGAGACACTGAATCGGAAGCAGGCTCCAAGCCATCAGCCCAGAGCCCAACGCGGGGCTAGAACTCACAGACCACGAGATCGTGACCTAGCTGAAGTCAGATGCTTAACCACTGAGCCACCCAGGCATCCAGCATTTGGGACAGGACTGCAGTAGTCCTTGGATATTGGTGCTTTCTGTTGTGACCAGCTCCTGGACCATACTGCGCATGTGTGAACAGCCTGCTCTTTGGAATGAAGACCTCCCAGTCAGCCAGGGGAGGGAGGCAAGCTAGCCAGCCATTACTGCGCTTGCCCCAGCCAGCCAAACACCAAGCGTTCAGTGGCAGGGCTGCAATCTTTTTCTTTGGTATACCAGATTCTGTTGGCTCTAGTTTAACACAAGACTATAGTGAGAGCTCCCTACCTATCCTTGGGTACTCTCTGTGTGAATGACAGCCCCATCTCCCTTTCTGGGATTCTGGAAATAATTGAAAATATGGCAAGAGAGGGGCACCTGGGTGGCTCAGTCAGTTAAGCATCAGACTCATCGTTCTTGAGATCGAGCCCTGTGTTGGGCTCTGTGCTGACAATGCAGAGCCTGCTTGGGATTCTCTCTCTCTGTCTCTCTCTCTCTCTCTCTCTCTGCCCCTCCCCTGCTTGTGTGCATTCTCTCTCCCTAAATAAATAAATAAACTTTAAAAAAAAAAACACACCAAGGGGATAGGAATGCCTACACTGAAGGCCAAAGTTCTTCACTCCACATGAGAACTGGGTAAAATAGAATGAAGTGTCTATCTCCATTTTCTCTTGCTCCGGAAGTGAGAATAGCTTTGTCCTAACACCTCTGTCACGCATGCATGCACACACACATACACACCAATCATAAGCATATATAGAGCCCAGATCTTGATTTCTTAAAACAATTTTCCACTAAAAGGAACATAGCTCCTTGGAAAATTGGCCTATTTCAAGACTGGGGCAGGGAAAGTCAAAGATGAGCCTAGAATACTTTATGCCAGAAAGGAAAGAAGTGTTCAAGAAATGATGGGTACATATCAAATGGACACAGAATCCAGCATGAAGTGGCTGCCTGATACCAAATGAGGGATAATTTGAGCATCAAAATAAACAATATTATAACATTATAACCCATTAAATAAAATAGGAAATTACTGTATTTTAAACTCTGAGGGTGGGCCCAGCAATCTGTTTTAACTAGTCCTCCAACCTGATTGCCCACTGAAGTTTAGTAACCACTGTTCAAGAGTAATTTTCCCAAAGAAAGTGAATCAAGTTCACAGTAAACCAGCAAATGGCAAGAGATTAAATGGGCTTTTGTGTTATAGGACATTCCTTTGGTAATGTTTATGGGAAATCTCATGGCTTTAAAGACTGCCAGATTTTCATATAAGCCTGTTCAAATTCACAATATTTCTGTCATCTTTGAAATCACTATTCTTCATTTTATCTTACTCATTTATTTAACCACACTTTCAATGAGTTAATACCCTGAAGCATGAAGAAGGTTTGAAATCTTTCATTTCCCAACCATCTGGACTGTGACCCCAGTGGAGAGTTAAGTACACAGAAAACTGCTTACCTTACTTCCCATGATACTGATGACAAAGGGCAATCTCAACTTCCCCACCTGTTATTCCTAAGAGATAAGCCTCTGAATTTCTCCCCTGGAAAACTTCCCAATGGTATTTGCCACCCCTTCATTAGTGAAAACTCTGAGCCACTACTAACAGAGAAACCCTTGAATTCACGTGTTTACATATCCATATAACCGTGCCCACCTCTGTTTCTCTCTGGCGATCAATGGAGAGCAGGGAGAAGGGTACTAAGAAAGCTTTCCTGGGCCAAGAGGAAGTTACTAGGACACTGACCTTTCTTTGCGCCTTCCCACTTTTCTTCTGCTCTATATGTCTTTGTTCTTCAGGTGTCTCCTATGCTCTCCAGAGCCAGGTGTTCTAGATCTTGAGGGTCTTGAGGGCTCATTACTCCATAGAGGAAAAACCAGCATCATTTTGTGAAAGTAATTCACCTAACACTAGCAGAAGTACTCCTGTACTCCAGAAGATGAAAGAAAATGAACCCTCAAATTCTTTTTTAAAGTTTACCTCTGCATCCTGCTCTAGACAGTCTCAATTCTTCTCTCCATCTGTTCTAACTTGTTCCTTTATCTTTCCTTTCCCACTTTCTCCTCTTTTATTTATCCTTTTATATCTCCCAAATATGAACTGTCAGCCACAGGTTAAATGGAAAGAGGAGAGAAATGGTCACTTATGGTTAGGTTGAGAGGTGTAATGTAGGAAATAGTGTAATATTCTTTTTTTCCTTCTGAAAAGCCTCATTCAAGTGAAATGCAGACCCAAAATTTACAGTAAATAAAAAAGAGCTTCAACCAAGAAACACTAGTCCCATGTGAACACTAGTCCTTCTGAAAATAGTAGTATGAAATCATAAGCTTAACTGAGCTGAGTTGGTATTTTCAATATCCTGCATAAAATCCTACTATTTTTTAAAATTTATTTTAGAGAGATCTCATGATACAGGGAGAGGGACAGAGAGAGAGAGAGAAAGAATCTTTAGCAGTCTCCACACTCAGCACAGAGCCTGATGCAGGGCTCGATCGCATAACCCTGGATCATGACCTAAACCAAAATCAAGAGTCAAACACTCAACTGACTGAGCCACCCAGGTGCCCCAAAATCCCACTATTTTTATCTGTCAAGATAATATTTTGGATCCCAAATATCTCAGTTTAGTATAATTGTTTTAATTATTAATTAATAATTATTAATTTGCCTATATATTTTTTAACATTTATTTATTTTTGAGAGACAGAGAAAGAGCATGAACAGGGGAAGAGCAGAGAGAGAGGGAGACACAGAATCTAAGCAGGCCTCAGGCTCTGCGCTATGAGCACAGAGCCCGATGTAGGCTTGAACCCATGAACCATGAGATCATGACCTAAGCCAAAGTCAGACGCTTAACCCATTGAGCCACCCAGGTGCCCCTTGGACTTTATATTTTTTATTTTGTTTTTGGAAAACCCTGCATAATATAGAGTCCACTTGTATCAGGCACCATGAATTTTCCAGATAAGACCCATAATCCCCAGAAAACTTAATAGTGTATGATACTCAAGGAGGTTGTGACCTAGTTAGAGAAGAGGCATATAAGAAATTAAAGCACACCAAAGATAATGCAGAAGTCACTAGTTGGTAAATGACTTACTCCATAAGTGTTTAATCTACATTCCTGCGTGAAGAATCTTGGAATGAATGACAGACCAGTTAAGGAAATTTGCCACTTGTATGAGGCCATAAAACAACATAAATGTATTAACCAAGCCACATTGTCAGCAGGTTTCTCAATAAGGTAAACACATTTTATGGCTGGTAATACAACTTGAGAAAGATAGTATTTTCATCCCTGGCATTTGCCATATTATGTTCAGCATACATTTTCCAATTCAAATAAATGCCTTATTTTGAAGTCTAAAACATAAAGCTTAAAACCAATGTTAAGGTTTGGATGTATTAGTTTTCTATGGCTGCTGTAACAAAGTACCACAAACGGAGTGACTTAATCTAGAGAAATTTATTGTCACACAGTTCTGGAGATATGAAGTCCAAGATCAAGTTACCAGTAGGGTCAAGCTTCCTTGGAAAGTGCTAGGGAAGAATCAGTTCCAGCCATCTCTCTTAGCTTCTGGTGATTTGCTGGCATCTTGACATACCTTAACTTGCAGACACATTGCCCCAATCCATGCTTTCATGTTCACAAGGCATTCTCCCTGTGTGTATATCTTTGTGTTCAAATTTCCACTTTCCCTAAGGACACAAGTCACATTGGGTTGGGCCCACCATACTCCAGTATAACCTCATCCTAACTAAACTATATCTAAAACAACCCTATTTCCAAATAAGCTCACATTCTGAGGTGTTGGAAGTTAGGACTTCGACATATGAATTTGGGGAGAACATAATTCAATCCAGAACAGTGAGTTATAGCACTAATAAATTAAAATCTAAGATTTAAAAAAATAACCCAAACTTTACCACTAACAATGTTTGTGGTCTGACTCGTTTTTTTAGGATGTGAACCTGGTACTTTGACTTATGAGTTGTGTTGCTATGCTCTGCCACTAGAGGGTAGCATCATTGCTATTGTCTTTTCTGCTATTTCTTTTACGGCATATTCAGTACTTCACCATTCATCCCATCTAATCCCCAGTGTGATTGTGTTTGGAAGTGAGGCCTTCTAGAAGATAATTAGATAATCAGGGAGAGGCCATCACGATGGGATTAATGCCCTTATAAAGAAGACACTGGAGGGAGATAATCTGTCTCTGAACCACATGAAGATACAAGACAGTCTGCCCACCAGGAAGGCCTTCACCAAACACCAGATCTGCTGGTGCCTTGATCTTGGACTTCCCACCCTCCAGAATTGTAAGAAATAAATGTTTGTTGTTCAAACCACCCAGTCTATGGTGCTCTGTAACATCAGTCCAAACTGACTTAGAAAATGTCTGACCAGATATGTGAACAGAAGTAGGGGACAGGTGGTCTTTAGAATAAGGTAGGCCCATCTAAGAAGGAATTGAGCCATTCACTATGCAGTAGTGTCACCTCTAAAATGGAAAGAGCTCCTGACACTGTTTTGGTGTCAGGAGACTTATATCCCATTATGGGCTCAGCCACTAATTGATTGCATGATCTTGGACAAATCACTCTCTGGTCTCAGAGTCCTCACCTATATAGACAATGTTTTGAGACCTATTTTCTCTAAATAATATATTCCTTTGATTTTTCTCTCTTTATCTGTTCCTTTAGCTCACTTTCTAATGCTACAGGCTGAGAAGGATTCCTTAGGAGTTACAATAGAGACAAAAGATGGGAATGCAAGCTGGTGCAGCCACTCTGGAAAACAGTATGGAGCTTCCTCAGAAAATTAAAAATAGAACTACTCTACAACCCAGCAACTGCACTACTAGGCATCTATCCAAGGGATACAGGTGTGCTGTTTCAAAGGGACACATGCACCCCCATGTTTATAGCAGCACCATCAACAATAGCCAAAGTATGGAAAGAGCCCAAATGTCCATGCATGGATGAATGGATAAAGAAGATGTGGTGTATATATATATATATATATATATATATATATATATATATAATGGAGTATTACTCGGCAATCAAAAAGAATGAAATCTTGCCGTTTGCAACTACGTGGATGGAACTGGAGGATATTACGCTAAGTGAAATCAGTCAGTAAGAGAAAGACAAAAATCATTTGACTTCACTCATATGAAGACTTTAAGAGACAAAACAGATGAACATAAGGGAAGGGAAACAAAAAGAATATAAAAACAGAGAGGGGGACAAAACAGAAGAGACTTATAAATATGGAGAACAAACTGAGAGTTATGGGAAGGCTTGTGGGAGGGGAGGATGGGCTAAATGGGTAAGGGGCACTAAGGAATCTACTCCTGAAATCACCGTTGTACTATATGCTAACTAATTTGGATGTAAATTTTAAAAAATAAAAAATAAAGTTTAAAAAAATAAATAAACATTTTTAAAAAAAGAAAAATTTTAAGTGAAAATTGTGAAGACTACTTGGTAACATGGAGAAAAGAATTATAATATGTTAATTATATGTTAATATGTATCTTAATTTAAGATACAAAATTCAATGTAAAGTAGGATTACAATTATGTGAAAATATGCAGGAGATAAAAGGAAGTACACAAAATGCTAATAATTGTTTTAGGGAGATGGGACTAAGAAGTAATTTTTACTTATCTTTTCCATATTACCATTAATGTAGTTATATTTTATGCTTTTATTTTTAAAAATTTTTTGGTGTCTGTTTAATTTTGAGAGAGACAGAGACAGAGAGAGAGAGAGAAAACGCACGCGTGCCAGTGGGGGAGGGGCAGAGACGGAGATACAGAATCTGAAGCAGGCTTCAGGCTCTGAGCTGTCAGCACAGAGCCTGACGCAGGGCTCAGGCTCGTGAGCCGTGGGATCATGACCCGAGCCAAAGTCAGACACCTATCTGACTGAACCACCTAGCCGCCCCACAATGTAGTTATATTTTAAAATGGATAAAAGTTTATAACTTAAAAAAGCAGTAACAACCATCTGTAATCTCACTACCCCAAGATAACACTGTGAACACTCAATAAATTTCTTTCTAGTCTTTTCATAGATCAACAGGATCACTTATAAATACTAACTTGAAAGAACCAAAGAGAATTCTTACTCAACCTGAAGGTAACACTAAGTTGGACAGGACAGTTAAATGTTGGATTCAAAACATGATCTGGAGGAAGGAAAGGCCTGGAATTAACACTATGGAGTGTCTGTGTTGGACACAACGAAAGAGCTGAACTTCTGGATTAAAGGCCTGGCTTTCCATGGACTGGACAGGATAACACTGGACAAGATGCTTGGCCTTACTAAGCCCTTTTTAAAAAAAAAAAAAATACCCGCTCCCTATAAACCTCCCCACAGCATTTCTTTGAAACTAAAATGAGAAAACGTGTGTGTATGTAAAAGCTTTGTAAATTTTACCTTCCTTTGCAAAGGTAAGAATAATTACTGTCCAAGTCCATAGTAAAAACAGTGGTATGCACTTCAACAATATTTTTCCAAACACAAAGCAAATAATATGACCAAAAAGCAATTTCTGTGTGACCATGTCAATCACTAACCTTGATTTACCTGCCTATGTTTACCTGCTTAATAAAACTGCTAGAAAGGACAGGAAATCATTAGGTATGACCTGCAGAGAAAAACTTGTTTTTGCCTTGAATAATGCCAGGAAGGTTCTCTACAGGCAGAGAATTAAGAGCCAGCCATCTGCATCTAAGGTGCAAACTTGATTTCTTACCTGTAGCTCTGCCTCCAGGCCCAGTTGTCTGATAAAGGGGGTCAGTGACATGGTAGCGACACTCAAAGCTCAGAGCACCCCTCTTCTGGGGGCAGAAACAAACTCAGTTTCACTGATTCAATTCAACATGATTTACTATGTGCCTATTACACATCCAGCACTGTCCTGGGCACTGTAGGAGCTACAAAAGATAATAAGAAATTGGCCTGCAGGAGCCTGCACTATACTCAGGCAGGGATTAGAGAATAATAAAAGAGTATAAAATTAAGCACGGGGTGCCTGGGTCTGATCTTGATTTTGGCTCGTGTCATGATCTCACAGTTCATGGGGTCAAGCCCTGTATCAGGCTCTGCGCTGACAATGTGGAGTCTCTCTCTCTCTCTCTCTCTGCCCCTACACCATGCATGCTCTCTCTGTCTCTCTGTCTGTCTCTCTCTCTCAAAATAAATAAATAAACATTAAAAACATTAAAAAAAAGAGAGAGAAAGACAAAAGAATCATGGTTGCCGCTGGTGGACAGGGCCAGGTCAGGAGTACAAAAGCCAGCGCAGGTTTACAAGTGTTCCAGCCGGCGGTGACCCAGTAAATGGTCTTATAGGCCAGTGTGGACGCCAGATTTTCTGCTGCTTCTGGGATCTGCACTAAGGGAGCATGCCATAGCCACAGAAAGGAATTATGATGAGGAAATAAGCAGCTTGTTTAGAAATGTGGGTACCAGAGTAACTTGGTGATGGTGGCACTATTTCCAAGGGGAAACTTTGTTCTTTGAAAGCATGAGCTCTCTTGATTGACATGGAGAAAGGGGTAGCAAATGAAATTCTGCAGGAACCATTGAGAGATGTGTTTGAGAGCAAGCAGCTCATCACTCATATTTCTGACTCAGGGAATAACTGGGCTGTGGGTCGTTAAGTTTTTGGCAGTCTTTATCGAGAACTCAGAAACTCAGATTTTAGAGAAACTCAGAAAGTTGGCTGGGCCCTGTGATCATTTGCAGTGTTTTTTAGAATATATTCCATGGGAGGTGGAACATGATCTGGACTTGGAACATTTCTTCTAAAGGCGCTTGAGGGTGAATTCCCAGAAGTATACAGATCCATGACTTCAGTTTATCCTTCTGGTGAGGATGATGTCATAACCTCACCTTACTGAGCATGCAGACTGTGTTGCCCATTGACGTCCAATATTTATTTGACCTCATTAGCAAACTGGTGAATTCTCATGGTGAATTCTGCAAAGTTGGGTACAACCGTAAAGCCAAAGAGTCCAGTTACTTCAAGTGCTGAGGCTTTTGAGAAACGGGACCAGAAGGCTTTTGATGCAATGAACAACACTGTGGCAAATTTGCTGCTGAACCTAACAAGCTCTGCAAGGTTTGAAGCATTCCTTAATATGGACCTCAAAGAAATCATCATGAATTCAGTTTCTTTTCCTTAAGTGCATGATCTTGTGTCAAGCCTAACACCTCTATGTATACTGGCAGATGTTAACAGTCCTACCTGAAAGTTGGATCAGACGTTTTCAGATTCCTTTAGTAAAGATCACCAGCTGATTCAGGCTGGCCGCAAACATAGTCTCTACCTTATGGTTAGAGGAAAGTACAGGTTTCCGATTTTTGCAGAACTACTGAAAGATTAAAACCTTCTCTACAGTTTGTCTCCTGGAATCAAGAAGGCCGGAAAAGCAGACTGTGTTCAGTACCTCATGTGGACCATTCCCATGATTAGCCCTAGCACACATGTGTGAGGCCTACCTTCATGGAACCGCAAGATTCATGAGGCTCTACAAGAAAAAGGCTCATCTTTATCACTACCTACAAGTTGAAGGGGAGGAGGAAAGCCGTTTCACAGAAGCTGTGTCATCTTTATCAGGGCCCTCAGAGGAACATAACCAACTGGAGGCCACACAAAGCATGCCTGTGGAAGATTCACCTAGACTAAGCATGGCTGTGGAAAAAAGAAACCCCCAAAAGACTACTTTGACCTTCCTTAATTTCATACTGGTTTTGTCACCTTACCATTCTGTTTCAGAACTTTCGTGATTTAGAAAGCCGTTGTTTGTGCTTTTCCTATCAGAGAGCATTTTTGTCTTAAAAAAAAAAAAAAAATAGAGTGGTTTTCATTTCATCAAAATTTGTTGACACCAGTGTGTGGTGTTAGTGAAGTCCTAGGACCTTGACTTCAGACATTTGTTTTCAAAAAATTCCCTTTTTCTAAAATTGAGACAACAGAGTTCTTCCACATTTTACTTTATTTATAGTGTGATATTTAGGCATTTATACAATGATAATCATGTCTTCAATAAAAATCTTGCATGGGTATATTTTTATATTTATTCGTGACTTATTTTTTCATATTGTTTAAATTCTGATTCTTTAAAAACAAGTATGAGGAGTAGTAGAGGAACTTATTACTTCTGTGTAATACCCTCTAACTTTTCAGGTGTAGGTTTTATTACAACTATTAAGGAGGTTTTATTTCTTCTTTGGGTAACTACTTTTTTTGCACTCAAAAGAATCATAATTTGCATTTATTTTGACATGTATTCGTATTAAATTATCTTTAAATAAGCTTTTTTTATTAAACTAGTTTTTATAATAATAAATGTGCATATTTTTAAACAAACAAAAAGAAAAGAAGTATGGCTGTCATTAAAGGATTATAAAATAGTAAGAAGGAAGAATTTACGTGTAAAGATAATTACAGGACTGGATGGAGAATGATCCAATGCGAGCCTGGACTTGGTGCTGTAGGAATTCATAGGCAGAGAGTGGTAGGAAGCAGTAGAAAAGTCGTGGGGTTTTCTTGGGAAAATTAAAAATTCATTCTGCAGAAGACCTTATTAAGAAGTTAAGATATAGACCAAAAAAATTTGCAAACCACATATCTTTTTTTTTTTGCATTTACCCATGTAGTTACCTTTGTCTCTTTGTACAGATTCAAGTGACCATATAATGTCCTTTAATTTCAACAAAAAAAAAAAAGAAAGAAAGAAAGAAAAAAGAAAAACACTGAAATATTCTCATATACACACATACTGAGGACTTTTACTGCTCATAGCTCTTCCCTATGAAAAGAAAGGTTTTTAACTTGGCCTAAAGAATCTCCAGAAGTTAAGCTGCAAGGAGGTGGGGCACGTAGGGTGGTTAATACACCACAGGTGTAGAAATTAAAATAAGCATGTTTTGGGTAACAGAAAACAAGTCAGCCTGACCGGTACAAGGGTTTTGTTAGACAGTATGACAGCATAACTGCAGAGTGAATTATACTCAAATGAAGTGATTTTATTTTATTTGAATGTGATGCTTAATTAACTTAGGCTAGATCTGAGAGGCAAAGGAACCTAGGCCAGGTTCTGATCAGAGGAGAGCGTTGTTCTGTTCTAAATTGCTAGGCCCCGGGGGGCCTGGGTGGCGCAGTCGGTTAAGCGTCTGACTTCAGCCAGGTCACGATCTCGCGGTCCGTGAGTTCGAGCCCCGCGTCAGGCTCTGGGCTGATGGCTCAGAGCCTGGAGCCTGTTTCCGATTCTGTGTGCCCCTCCCCTGTTCATGCTCTGTCTCTCTCTGTCCCAAAAATAAATAAAAAACGTTGAAAAAAAATTTTTTTTAAAATAAATTGCTAGGCCCCTTGTTTACTTGGGCTTGCTTATGTCTATATGTTTTAGAACCTGTGTGTATTTTGGCTTCAGACACAAATCATTAGGTAGGGATTATTTGGGGTTCCACCCCCAGCTTCTTAAACTCTTTAACCCTCCCTCAGGCCATTTGAAAATGGCAAAACAGCCCAAGTTCATGGGAGGAACCAGGTAAAAAGTGCATGTCTCCATTTTAACATTTGGTGTCAGTCATGGTAAGTCCTCCCACGGTGCACACACGCACTGAACAATGTTGTCTCTGCTTTAAAGCAGCAAAAGCTAAGATATACTGGCATCTAATCTCAGAGCTGTGAGTTGAATTACCTTCAAAAGATAGTGACCTAGGGGTGCCTGGGTGGTTTAATTGGTTAAGCATCTGACTCTTGATTTCAGCTCAGGTCATGATCTCACAGTGGGGGAATCAAGTCCCTCATCGGGCGTGGAGTCTGCTTAAGATTCTCTCTCTCTCTCTCTCTCTCTCTCTCCCTCTGACCTTCACCCCCTCTCTCTCAAAAAAGAAAAAAAAATTAAAAAGAAATAAAAATAAGAGAGTGGCCTAGAATTCATTAGGCTATCACCTTAATATCTTTAAAAATTGAGTAGTCTTATCCAATAGGAAATATATGAAAAACAAAGTGCAAGATAACATCAAGTTCAGAAATCTTTATACTTAGAAGGAAATATATTTAAATATCTTAAGAGCTAAAGAATAATGAAATTCCATCAAGTGACACGACAGCCTGGGCGGGGGTGGCAGATTTTCATAAGTAGGCGGAAAAGACAGATAATTTTAAGTATGACTCCAGCTCAGGATGGTGCCTTCCCTGTGCTTTAAAAGAATGTGAGACAGCCTGTGTGGAGGGTCTGATAGAGTGACCATAAATAACAGAATTCAGCATGCGCCTATAGGATCACTGTCAAGAATCCTGTTCCATTCAGTATCTGGGTCCAAAAGCTCAATTAGCAGACTAGGTATTTCCTAGCATTGCCTGTTGTAAACAAATCACTTCCTTAACAGTAAGCCTATTTTATCATGGAAAGACTCAGAATTAAGTTATGTGGTTTTTTTTCTTTCTAATTTATTTATTTAAATTTAAGTCAGTTAACATACAGTGTAGTATTGGTTTCAGATGTAGAACCCAGTGATTCATCACTTACATATAATACCCAGTGCTCATCCCAACAAGTGTCCTCCTTAATGCCCATCACCGATCTAGCCTATACACCCACCCACCTGCCCTCCAGCAACCCTCAGTTTGTTCTCTGTATTCAAGAGACTCTCATGGTTTTCCCCCTTCTCTGTTTTTATCTTATTTTTCCTTCCCTTCCCTTATGTTCATCTGTTTTGTTTCTTAAATTCCACATATTGAGTGAAATCATATGATATTTGTCTTTCTCTGACTCATTTCACTTAGCATGATACACGCCAGTTCCATCCACATTGTTACAAATGGCAGGATTTCTAATCATCAACAAAGCAGGAAAGAGTAGCCAATGGAAAAAAGAAAGTCTCTTTAGCAAATGGTGCTGGGAAAACTGGACAGCAACATGCAGAAAAATGAAACTCGACCACTTTCTTACACCACACACAAAAATAAATTCAAAATGGATGAAAGACCTAAATGTGACAGGAAACCATCAAAATCCTAGAGGAGAAAACAGATAACAACTTCTCTGACCTCGGCCATAGCAACTTCTTACTAGACATGTCTCTGCAGGCAAAGTAAATGAAAACAAAAATGAACTACTGGGACCTTGTCAAGGTAAAAAGTAATGTTGAAGAGAATCAAACTCATGATATTTTTGTGTTAAGAAATTATACATGTTTAGCATTTAGGTATTTCTAATTTTAAAAATAATTTTGTCTATGCTGAATAGTCTTGCAAATCCAATTTATAAATGTTTAATTGAGTAACAGATTTAGGCTTATGATTATAAGTTGAAATCTCACTAAGTTTATACACTGTAGCAGAGCATTTAAGAACACTTAAGTTTCACCACATCTGTAAGTTTAATACATTAGATTTGCAAGAATAACTGAACAACTTGGGAAGATTTGTCAGTTAATTGAAGCACCTTTCTTAAGAAGAAAATCAAAGATATTTAATTCACAGAGTTTAAGATGTCTAAAGAGAAATCTAATTATCTAAGTGTAAAATGGTGTCCTAACATCAAAGTCTGCCTAAAATTGAGGGTTTAAATTTGCAGGATTCAAAAATAGAAATAATAATATTCATAAATTGAACTTAAAATATTTAAAAGGATTAGGTTTTCCCATCTTTACTGGTTTAGTCCAGCAGCCTAATCATTCTAGTCACTGCACATCTCTTAACGTACCTTTTCAAGCTTAAAGCAAAAATCTCCCCTTATTGCCATTATATAGGAGAAATTCTTTTATTTCTTCTCTATCTTCTCAATCTTCTCTAGCTGGAATTCACATTAGACAGAATATAGAATTTCTGGATCGATTCTTCACGTGTACGAAGTTTTCTTTCATGGTTTTTAATCTATCAAGTCCTTGTATTTTGGGAGAATTCCTTACTTCTCAGCTTTTATTTTCATTGCTCCTGTAGTCCCTAGTGACTCCTATACCACCTTATGAATCCACATCCCAAATACAACCAATATAGCCTCAACTGATGATCACTGTAGTGATAAAATGATGTGGAGTACACCAAAAGTCATGACACAATCTCCCATTTCAACAATGAGCCGGAAGTTAATGCAATCAGAGGCTGCACTGAACATTTCTCAAGCAAAGGAGATTGGAGGTCACAGAAATCACTGAAGAGCTGGTGTCACATCAACAGTGTTGATATTGGGCTGAGTTATTTGAGGAGTTTCTTTACTTTACTCATGGCAAATGAAGCTTGGGATACCCACAAAAGACGTTTGACAAAAGCTCAGGAATTGAGACCCCAGGGTTTTGGAAGAGTTGAGATACAATACAAATAAAAATAAAGGAAGGCACTTTCTCCCACCCCTTCCTTGATGAAGGCTTCCATGAAGTTACAATAATGGCATTCAAATTTATAGGGGCACCTGAGTGGCTCAGTCGGTTCAGCGCCCGACTCATGAGATCTCATGGTTCATGAATTTGAACCCTACATTGGACTCTGTGCTGACAGCTTGGAGCCTGGAGCCTGCTTTGGATTCTGTGTCTCCCTCGCTCTCTGCCCCTCCCCCACTCGCACTCTGTCTCTCTCTCTCAAAAATAAATAAACATTAAAAAATAATTATTGTTCATTTCAGGCCCTGGAAGCAGAGAGCCCCAGACCGTGGGTTTAGAGCTGAACCAAATGTTCCCTACCCCTACCGCCTCCCCCTCCCCCCCCACCCTTCTTGAGAACTCATGGAGTTGCATCTCACTTGCACTCTGTCCAGAGACTGAAGGAACAGACATTTGTGCTTTCTCATAAAGGCTGCTAGAATATTCGCATTTACCAGTTTTCAATATTCCAGCTTTAATCTGGTTTAGGCTAAGTATTCTGAGTGTCCCTGCTCAGGCCTAAATACCAGCAATATCATTTTCATGAATGGCAGCTGACAGCTCTTTTGAAACAAACTTGCCAAAGTTACAGAAACTTGCTGGACTGGAAAAGATAGAGGATATGCATGATGCAGAATGCCATGATCACGTGAGGACATCACATGCCTGTGGGCATTTCATATGCCAGAAATGCACTCAGGTTTATTGTATCATTCAAAATAAGCCCTCAAGCTCCCACATCAGTTGTTTTCAACCCTTACATAAAAAAATGGAAGTGTCCAGTTCTTTGGCCTAAAGAATCCACTCACCTCCCTCTCCAGTGTCACTGTGAAAATAGCAAATGGGGCAGGCGTCTGGATTTGTCAGTGCTTTCTGGAATGCCATGGAGCTTCAGGATTTCATTGCCCATGTTTCACCTCCAGCTGCCCATGAGGCTGCCTCTTTCTTTCATATTCAAGTCAGTCCTCAAGAATCCCTGAAGGCCTCCTTACCTTTTCTATCTTTTCTGTCACGGAAGAGACTGGCCTTTCCAACTAACATTGTACTTACTAAATCATCTGTCTCTGGTTTCACTTTGTCTCAGAGATTGTAGATTCATAAAATGTGATAGCTAGAAAGTGCCCCATGACTCATCCAGTTCAATTCCCTTACTTTAAAGAGGACACGGTGATTTCTAAAGCCCTAGAGGCAGGTTAGTCGTAAGGTCAGAATTAGAAATGAGATTTCTTGACTCCCCACTAAGGGCTGCTTAGTCCAAGACTAGGTAAGAGCTCTGACTGTTTACCTGGGTATTCCATAAAATGCTTTTCCTTATTTTAACCCCTCCACTATTTCAGTAGAAGGGACAGTATGGTGGCTATGCTATGCTGTTTAATGACATTTTACTCTATAGATGACATCATAACTCCCCTTTCCCAGTCTCCATGGCTTTGCATCCCTGTGTCCTAGGGATCGTCTTTCTTGTCTTCCCTAAAAGACTGCACAACTCAGGATGACTTCTGGCTTACTTTTCCCAGGGCAGAACACAGGTGTTCCAGAATTTGTCACACAGCTCCTTCTTCGTGATGCAAGGGTGAGGTGTAGTTGCATTAAAAAAACAAAGACTTGAGGTTTCCGAACCAAGATTCCTGCATTCCTTTATTTCTCGTTGCAACAACAAGATAAACAAGTGTAATTCCATGTTTAATGAATTGCAGATGATAGCAAGCTCAGGAACCTTGAGCATATCTATAAGGTAAATAACACATTTTTCTTAGCATGGGCATCAGACTTAAGATCATCTGGAAACAGTCACTCCAGGCCCCAAATACCATGACGTATGTGCAAAATGCATTTATCATCCAAAGTACTTACAAATCTAAAAACAAAATATTTGAATTCAAATACTTTAAGCAAATTGGAAATACAAACAATACACCAAGAATCATCCTCAGCCACCTGTTCTCCAAGCAAAAGATCAAAAAACAAAACCATGAACAAAAATATTCCAAAAAAGAAAAGTTCATCCAGGAAGACTAGATGGCCCTCAAAATCACATCTCTTCTTCTGATTCTTGTTCTCGTTCAGTATTTTTCAGGAGTCCAACTTCTGAGGAGCAGAACCTCTTAAGTCGAGATTTAACCAACCTAAGGAGAATGAAAGGCATCTCATGTTATGCTGTCTAATAAAAACCCAGAATAATGTGTATCAATAATACAGCAAACTACAAATTATCTGTACAAATGGGAGAGGCAACTCAAAAAAATCACTTTTATTTGACTTTGGAGCTACATGAAACCTTTATGTGGACTAAAGCAGTGTATAAGTAAACAGATACAATATAGCTTGTATCGTGTATGACATGATTGTTGAGTTCGTTGTCAGAAAATGCCTAATTATTCATAGTTTTGATCATTTCTGAAAGAAACAAGAGAATCTCTGGAGTGCAGCAAGCCCAGAAGAAACCAAGCTCAGCTGAGAGCTTTTCCATCAAGTCCACACCTTGCTATGTATTACAAAAAGGAGCCCTCTCCTATAAAGGAAGTGCATGAAGACATCTCCTTCCCCGTGTCAAAACTCATGTCAGGTATGTCCCAAATTGTGCCTTCAGAGGGGTGCTCTTGTGCAGGCCAGCATGCTCAACTGCATGTGATGGTCCATGTAGTGATCTATGATTAACTAAGAAGATGCAAGAAGTGCCCTCCACCACTGTGATTGTTTTCATAGATTAAGAGATCTGTGGGTCTGGGGGAATCAGCAAAACAATTTTTGATATTGGGAGATATGAAGGTTCTTTGTGGCAGACTCTCCACTTCTCTGATGTAATAAGGACTAAGCAAAGCTTTCCCTGTGCATGATTATTTGTAAAGACATTGTACTATGACCATATCAATAAAACATAGTTCAGTTCCAAAAATACATGGGAACACACACATTTGATACACCAAATCATCAAAATCATTATAATTTTGTGTTAAACTTCACCAGCCTATCTGCATCTTTACCCTTATTTTCTTCTGCCTGTCTTCTTCTTCCAGTGAAGGTCTGGCCTGCCCCTATAAACATGTAATGACTTTACTTGTTCTCTGGATTTCACGAAAATATAAGCATCATAAAAGCAAAGACGTCACCTTATTTAGTGCCCTAATGCTAGCCAGAGTCTGGTACATAACAGTGGCTCAACACACATTTGATGAATCAATGACCTTTGGAACAATCTGCTAGGAGTTCATATCACTCACTTATTTGTAGAGGTTAATTCTCTTTCAACTCAGCATTAACTCCTCCAATAATACAACAAGCAAGTAGTAGTAATAAAAACTATTCACTCATCAAGAGCCAAAGAAACCAATCAAAATAATTTGCTTTGATTATTAACTGACTATTGATGTTGCTCCCAATGTCCTAGGCTCTTCAAGGCACTGTTTTCATGAAAGACTAATAGTCTTAAATAAGTTAAACTCTGGGAAATGTTTGTGTCATTTTTTAAATTCACATAGTTATCTTTACATTGCACAACCTCAATACATGTAAATGAAATGGATTGTTAATTCATTAATTAGATTCATTCTTGATGGCTCTTACGGAAAATAAAACAAAGACATGGCTACTTATTACAAATTAATTCTTAACACAGACCCTAGTGACTCCTCCTGTTTCCCACTCCTTCTTTCTGGGTTGTATTTGCTGTTGTGACAGCCACCAAGCTGACGCATGTTCAGGTTCTATCTGTATCCTATAGCCCTAGGTATTGGCACATGCATAAATGGCCAGTGCAGACAGGTTAAAAGCTGGAAGGGTGAAGAAGAAGTGCAAATAATTGCCAGTTTCCAGAGTGATACAAGTCCAGGATACTAAGGTCAGGATGTGTCTGAGTTTTTGCTCCCATATGTACTCTGCAATTAACAAGAAAAAGAGCAGAGGGTCCCCTGAAAACCCATCACCTGTGACTGAATTACAAACAACTTCACACTCAAACTCTGAAAAACAGATTGTCAAAACTGCTTATGATTATAGGACGGAATTAGCCTACATGTGACCTCACTGAAAGTCAGTACTGAATCTTCATGACATTTTGTAAGTTATTCCTTAAGTTTATATCAACATACCTCATAACATGAGCTCTTGGTCTTATATTTCCAAA
Source organism: Panthera pardus (assembly GCF_024362965.1). Classification (NCBI taxonomy): domain Eukaryota; kingdom Metazoa; phylum Chordata; class Mammalia; order Carnivora; family Felidae; genus Panthera; species Panthera pardus. The sequence continues at coordinate 47,931,778 of NW_026526721.1, read as the reverse complement.
GCAATATGAGAGCAAAACTGAAAAGCATCTGAAACATGATTTCCAAACAAATAAAGCCCATACTCATGTAACTGAGTAGATCTATTAAAAGTGCAAATAAGTGTTTAATGAATACCTACTGCATGTTTGATAGCATGCCAACAGCCATGTGAAATATGAAAAGGGTCTTTTCCTTAAAGTGATACAACCTAGCTAGCAGATAAGACTGGCTAATAGTAAAGATAGATCACAATTGTTAAAATGAGTAGTAGCGACTCAAGTACTATCCAAACTCATGAAGGGAAATGAGGGCTAGAATTATCACAGAAGTTTTCATAGAAGACATGGCGTTTGATTTGGATATGCCAGGTAGAGGGGACTAAGTGGTCACAAAAGATAAAGGTGTCTGGAGGTGGGGAGTGTAGAGAAAATAAACATGGAGTTTCTGGTTTCTAGAAAGTTGTAAGTGGATAAGAGGGGTCTGAAGCCTTTTGAAACAGGAAGAGACAGTAGTCTTCTTTTGGCCATGGAAGAGAGCTGACATGAGCTAGAGAGGCTCCTTGAATGTCGCCTTTATTCTTGGAGGCTGCCCAGCCCCTAAGGGGATGAGGCCCAGATGTCAGCCTAGAACAACAGGAAGAAGCAAAGTTTTACTTAGTGGCAGAGCCAGTCTTAACAGCATGCTTTGGGGGAATGGAGTAGGACTAATAGAGATCAGTCAATGAGAAGCTAGAATCTCCCAGTACCCAAAAGCACTTAGACCTCTAGAAGGAGGTAAATACAGATCAAAGTAAGCTGACCAGGAGCCTAGCAGAGACATCTGGGAGTTACACAAGGAAATGGTTCCCTTACTAAGAGACTCAGCACCAAAGCTGCTTCAGCAGTGAAGCTCAAAAAAGCACAAAGAAGGAGGGGTGACCTGGGAAAGAAGAATAAAAAGCTAGTTTTTGAAGATGCTGAGACCACACTGGGCCTAGAAGCAGCTACTGCATTTTATTTATCTAGAGAACCTACTAGATGTATACTGTCCAATATGGTAGTCACTATGCATATACAGATATTTAAATTAATTTAAATTAATGTGGCACTAGGCACATGTCAAGTGTTCAATAACCACATAATCAAGTAGTTCATGGCTACCAAATGAAAACTGCAGATATAGAACATTTAGATCAGTGCTGACGTCTGCAGAATTAAGTGTAGAGTCTGCATGCTTAATAGTTGGGATCAGCTAGACCCATTGTGATTTGGTATTAGCTACCTTAAAGATAGGAACCATGTTCAACTTTTTCTATTTCTTATTCTTCAAGATGAAGCTTAATTCTCTTATTCTTCAAGATGAAGCTTAAATATGAGGAAGCCTCCTCTGGGCTCCAATAGTGCTTTGTTCTACTATTTCCACCAATTGCACTGTATCTAAATTGTCTGTTTCTCCCCATAGGGTCTATACTTTATGCATTTTTTGATACAGAAGGAGGAGGAGGAGAACAAGAAAGATAACACAAAAAGAATAAGAACAACAAGAATAACCTCCACTGCACCCTCATTATGTCCTATGCATACATTTACACACATTTCTTATTGAGGTACTATTATTTTTCCCATTTTGCAAACAACAAAACTGAGACTTAATGTGGTTACATAATTTGCCCAAAGTCATACAGTTGATAGGTAGGAGAGCTAGGAATATGTGTTTTATCAATCTGTCTGTTATATTGCTCTTCGTTCATTGTGAAACATTGAATCAGAGTCTTTCTAAAAACAACTGAATCTTACTTTTAGAAATATTAGAGTAAATGTCAAATTAATCACATACTCATATTTAATGGGAAACATAAATGTTGATCAAAATGTAACACCAAGCTTGTGAATTGCTAACATTAATGTACACATGGGCAAATGAAGGGCTCACTGCAGGTATGGAAAAGGAAACAGCATATGCAAAGACACAAAGGCACAGAAAAGTGTTGAAGGGAGACACATAGGTCATAGGTCAGAGAGACAGCTGAGACACTGTTGAGCGAGTCTAACTTTAAACCAGCATTTATTCTTTCAAGGGGGGATTTCTGGGTTTGCAGATAATTTTCTGCTACATTACCCTGTCTTGTGGAATACTAAATAATGAAGTCCCCCTTTAAACTTAAGTTCAATACTTCTGAGTCTTGTTGGTCATATACCAAGGAATAGAGCTTCCATGAACAAAAAAGTCACTAACTTACCAAGTAACAAAGGCATAAATCACTCCAACAATGACAATGTGTAATGTGTAATGCCAACAAAAGCATATGCTGAGAAACATAATGTTGTCATGATCCATTGAATCCCATGCAGGACCTCCACTAGGGGGATAAAGGACAAAACCAATCTGTAATTTAAAACAAAAAGCACATATTGAAAATAATCAATCACATTCCCAATGATAGCACATTTCAAAATGTTTGGTTCCAAGATCAATCTTAACTAAGACAACTCTAATTACCTGAGATGCTACAGATAGGTCATCAGGTTTCACTGCCTATTTAAGTAATACAGATAGTATCCACCAGGTCATAATTTCAAAAAAAACATTAAGGACATTTGAAGATGAATTTTTAAAATGTGGATAGTAATCATCTCTGTGGATTATGGACTTTCAGAGAATGTGCCAGGTTTCTAAGTTGTGCAATTTCACTCAGTTATTTCAAAATTAGAATACAAAAAGGTTTTAAAATAAATGCTCACAGATAACATTATATTCAATGATAAAAGACTGAAAGCTTTTCCCCTAAGATTAGCAACAAGATGAGAGCATCTGATTCACCACTTCTATTCAACATTGTACTAGAAATTTTTAGCCAAAAATTAGTCACGAAAAATAAAGGGCATCCAGATTCTAAAGAAAGAAGTAAAACTTTCTACATTCACAGATGATACAATCTTATATAGAGAAAATCCTAAAGAATCCATACACAAAAGAACTATTAGAGCTAATAAATGAATTCATCATACTTGCAGGACACAAAATCAACACACAAATTCAGTTGTACTTCTATACACATGCAATGAACAACCCAAAAATTATGTTAAGAAAACAATGTTGGGGTGCCTGGGTGGCTCAGTCGGTTGGGCGTCCGACTTCGGCTCAGATCATGATCTCGCGGTCCGTGAGTTCAAGCCCCACATCGGGCTCTGTGCTGACAGCTCAGAGCCTGGAGCCTGTTTCAGATTCTGTGTCTCCCTCTCTCTCTGACCTCCCATTCATGCTCTGTCTCTCTCTGTCTCAAAAATGAATAAACGTTAAAAAAAAAAGAAAAAAAAAAGAAAACAATGCCACTTATAATAGCATTGAAAAAAATAAAATACTTAGGAATAAATTTAATCAAGGAGGTTCAGGACTTGTACATTGAAAGCTATATAAAACATTGTTGAGAGAAATCAAAGCCTAAACAAATGGAAATACATCCCATGTTCATGGACTGGATGATTTAAAATTATTAAGATGTCAATAACACTCAAAGCAATCTATAAACTCAAGCAATCCTTATCAAAATCCCAATGGTTTTTGTTGTTGTTGTTTTTACAGACATGGAAAACTGATCCTAAAAATCATATGGAATTTCCAGGAACCCATAAACAACTTCAAAAAAGAAAAATAAAGTTGTAAGAATTACGAAGTTGTAAGAATTATGCTTTTTGATCTCAAGACTTACTACAAAAACTGCAATAATCAAAATAGGGTGGTACTGACATAATGATAGAAATATAGATCAATGAACTAGAATTGAGAGTTCAGAAATAAATCTATATGTCTGTAGAAAATTCATTTTGATAGGAGTGCCAAGGCCATTCAATGGGTAAATAATCATCTCTTCAACAAATGGTGCTGGGACAACTGGATATCCACATACAAAAGAATGAATTTGGACCCTTACCTCACACCACATACAAAAATTAATTCAAAATTGGTCAAAGACTAAATATAAGAAGTAAAACCATAAAACTATTAGAAGAAAACATAGGAGGAATCTTCATGACCTGGGATTGCTGATGACTTCTTAGATATTACACTAAAAGTACAATCAACCTGGGGTGCCTGGGTGGCTCAGTCGGTTGGGCATCCAACTTCGGCTCAGGTCATGATCTCACAGTTTGTGGGTTCGAGCCCCACATCGGCCTCTGTGCTGACAGCTCAGAGCCTGGAGCCTGCTTCAGATTCTGTGTCTTCCTGTCTCTCTGCCCCTCCCCCACTCACACTCTGTCTCTCTCTCCTTCAAAAGTAAATAAACGTTAAAAATTTTTTTTAAATAAAAGTACAATCAACCAAAGAAAAAATACATAAATTGAGCTTCACCAAAATTAAACTTTTGTATTTCAATTGACACTTTCAAGAAAATGAAAAGACAGGGGCCCCTGGGTGGTTCAGTCAGTTAAGTGTCCAACTCTTGAATTTGGCTCAGGTCATGATCTCAAGGTTCATGGGTTTCAGTCCCACATCAGGCTCGATGCTGATAGTGTGGAGCCTGCTTGGGATTATTTCTCTCCCTCTGTCTCTGTTCCTCCTCTGCTCATTCTCTCTGTTTCTCTCTCAAAATGGATAAATTAACTTAAAAAAAAAAAAAAAAAGAAAGAAAATGAGAAGACAGCCCATAGCATAGGATAAAATACTGCTGAATCATATACCTAAAAGAAGTCAATATCTAGAATGTATAAAGACCTAAAACTCAACAACTAAAAGACAAAAAAATATATTTTTTAAATGGGCAAAGGAGTTTAAGAGACATATCTCCAAAAATAGGTATACAAATTGTCAATAAACTCATGAAAAAAATGATGAACATTGTTATTAGAGAAATGCAAATCAAAACCACAATGAGATACCCCTTCACACCCACTAGGATGGTAATAACACTAATAATGACAAGTGTTAGTAAAAATATGGAGAAATTGGATTCCTTATAAATTTCTGATAGGAATATAAAATGGTGTAGTCATTGTGGAAAACAATTTGACAGTTTCTCGAAAAGCTAAGTATAGAATTAATTATCACATGCCATTCCTAAGTATATACCCAAAAGAACTGAAAAGAAGTATTCAAACAAAAACTTGTAAACAAATGTTCATAATAGTCAACAGTTGAAAACAACCCAAATGCCCATCAACTGATGATGAATTAAACAAAATATGGTATATCTATACAATGGAATATTATTAAGCTATGAAAAGTTATGATTCACTAATACATGACACAACATAGATTAATCTTGAAAACATTATTTTAAGGGAAAGAAGCCAGATACAAAAAGTCACATATTGTATGATCTGTTTACATGAAATATCCAGAATAGGTAAATCCATAGAAAGAAAAAGCAAATTAGTGATTATTAGGGGCTAGGAGGAGAATGAAAGAGAATGGCTGCTGAATGATTCCAAGGTTTCCTTCTGGAGTGATGAAAATGTTTTAGAACTACATAAAGGTGAGAGTTGCACAATATTGTGAATGTACTTAAATGGCACTGAATTACACACTTTAAAATGGTTAATTCTATGTTATGTAAAGTTTATCCCAATAAAAAATAATATGATAGAGAAGATAGGTAGATGATGATGATGATAGATAGATAGATAGATAGATAGATAGATAGATAGATAGACTTGGACAGATGATGGACAGATGGGGGGATAGAGGGATGGACATCTGTCAGATGCTAAAAAATTACAATAACAAGATACTTACATGGATAACTGGACAAATATCCACCGTATATTGGCTAACTAAATGTCAGTTATGCTGCTTGGGAGTTTTCCTTACAATGGCCCTGCAATGATGTATTATTATCCCATTTTGATGTACTATTATCTTCATCACCCAGATGAGAAAATTGGGTGGTTTTGTAATTTGCCCAGATTTACACATCTAATAAATGAAATCTTACAGGAACAAAAAAAGCATTTAATCCATAACATTGAGTGAAATTTTAATTCCATTTCTGTATGAAATTTCAAATAGCCTGAGTAAATCAGGAAAAACCAAGATTTGGGCCTTAATCACTTGTTCCCATTTCCCATTTTAAAGAATTCCCTTTAGTTGGAAAGAGAGTTACCATTTGTACCACTTGGTAGATGTACCATTATGTGTGGGGCACCTTAACTTCACTCATGTACATAAACTTCAGGATTATCTTCAGTCCTCATAATAACCCCAAGAAGAAGATATCATTATTCCCCTGCTTTTCATGCCCTCCTTTTGCAGCCACTAATGGAAGGTGATAGAGAAATTCTGTGTCAAGGAAGGGTCTTTTAGAGGACAGTTGAGTGTAATGAACTATGGACAAGTTCCACAATTCCTATTTGTCCCACCAATGTCCTTCCAGTGCCATGATCCATCTATCTCTGCTTGGGGAGTGATTTGCTATAGCTCCCAGAGGTAAGGGTTAGCAGCTGTTGTGGGTTAAACTGTGTCCTCCAAAAGGACATGTTGATGTCCCAATACTGGGTGTCTGTGAATGTGACCTTATTTGGAAATAGGGTTTTTTCAGATGTCGTCAAGGTAAGATGAGGTCATACTGGATTATAATTGGCCCTAAATCCAATGACTGGTGTCCTTATAATGGAAAGCCATGTGAAGACACAGGTACAGAGATACACAGGTGTGACTATGGAGGCAGAGGTTGCAGTTATGCTGCCATAAGCTGAGGAATGTCAGGGATTGCTGACAACTCTCTAGGATAGTGGCATAGGACAGATTCTCCCTTTGGGTCCCCAAAAAGAAACCAATATGCTGACACCTTGATTTTTGGACTTCTGGCCTCCAGAACAGTGAAAGAATAACTTTCCATTGTTTTAAGTCATCCAGTCTTTGGGACTTTGTTTTTGCAGCCCTAAGAAACTAATACAGGAGCTGGAGTGCCTGGGTGGCTCAGTTGGTTGAGCGTCCGACTCTTGGTCTCGGCTCAGGTCATGATCTCACAGTTCGTGAATTCAAGCCCCATGTCGAGTCTGCACTGACAGCACAGAGCCTGCCTGAGATTCTGTCTCCTTCTCTCTCTGCTCCTCCCCTGCTTGCTCTCTGTCTCTCTCAAAATAAAAATAAACTTAAAAAAAAAAAAAAAGAAAGAAACTAATACAGGAGCTAAGACCAAAATAAGCAAAGGAGAATTACTTATCCTAAACCTGAAGCCTGGACACATTAGTGGTTTTTCATCCATCTTTCAAATCCCAACTCAACTTTACCTTCTGGTAAGGCATAGAATATACAGTATACACTCATGAGATAAATATGGTGGAACCAGACTTCAAGTCCAGGTCTGCCTGACCTAGAGTCTCATGGACTTCTCCTTCCATGCCATACTCACAATTGCTTTTTGGAGCACTCAAAATAAAACATCTCTTTAAGTCACCTTCATTGGTCATCACCAATCCTACCAGTCAAATGCTTAAAGAGAGACTTTGAGCGCCTCTCACTGCCAATCTCATTGAGACCCTTATAGCCTGAAACTGAAAGCTGCCATGAAGCCTATGAGTACAGTTAACCGATGTGATTATTGAGAAAGCCATAGAAACATTCCCAAGTCATTTCAGGCTAAAAGCAAGTGAATTAGGAAAGCTGAAATACAAAGGCCAAAAGATGCCACAACTCATTAAATTTTCCTTTAAATATAGAATCAGCCATTACTCTTTCATTTAATATTCTAATTTGCTTCCTAATGTAAAATTTCAACAATAACAAAAAAATAGGTCTTAAAAAGAATTTTTTTTTGCTGTATCTTCTATGCCACTCCTGACCATCTGTTTTTGAGTAGTTTAAGCTTCATTAATATCACATTTAAAATGTAAATAATTATCTTCTCTAATATACAACAAGCCAGAGGCCCATTTCCTATAGGTTGGAGTTCGAATTTCCTATTGTTTTATATCTTATTCTCTAATCACTTCTTTCAACACTATTAGCCTTAAGCAAGTGTTTGATCCACTATATCAGACTTCAGACCACTACTGCTTTAGTTGGGTCTTTTTGATATCTTTGAATGAACTTTTGTCTTTCTTAAAGGCAAAACAAAGCTGAGTTTTACTTTGGGCTCAGTAATCTGGGAAGTCTTGGGAGGAGTCCTTGGGGCAATTAGTGGAGCTGGGTGATGAAATAGAAGTAACTGTTCAAAGTAATAGGAAGCAAACACAGCAGAAATGTCTTCCTCATTCCTGATGGTCTCTGTGCCTCAGCTCTGACAATGATGTGAGGGAACTTGGAAATGACATAGTGCAAAAGTGAGCCTTAGAAATACTCTCCCACAAAGAGTCTCAGAGAAACCATGATTCACGGAATGAATGGACTTTGAAGGGTATCTGTTTCTTTTTTGAATTGCATGACATGGATAGGTTTTTCAGAAAGCATATCTGACTAGAATGACATTCATGAAAGAAATCATTTTTAGAGGTTGGGAAGGGCATTCCATCCAGGTTTGCCTATCACCCAATCATTTGTGTATGAGTTATAAAAAAAAAAAAAAAGCAGCCAATCTGAACATTTGCCTCATTTATTTCACATCTTCTTACAGGTCAAAGAGTCTACATGTGACAATGTGTCTATTTATTATTTATGTGCTAGTTATTACCCATCTATGGAGAAGTAGAGAGAGAAAAAGTATGGTGAAAAGCAAATCACAATGTCATATGATTAGCTTAAGACAATTTGGGCCATAAACCTTCATAACACCACACAAAGCATCAAAATAAAAGCATAAAAATTCACCTAAGTCTCTAGACATTTTTGTTTTGGAGTCATCTGAGGATAGAGAGAGATACTATGGCTAAACCTTCATTTCCTGTCGGTGTGTGTGTTTGCACTGGTATTAAATGTTCATTTTTCTTTAAGCCTCTAAGCGTTATTTAGTCTGGCCACCAGGTAAAAAAAGAAACTAGTCTAGACATACTGATAGATGGAAAAGGTTTTTAAATAGTCACAGATTTACACCCCAAAACGTTAACCTCACAGCTCTTTCTTAGAAAAGCTTTTGGAAAAATATGAAAACATTATTTCTCTGCCAAAAGGGACAACATTAGGTCAGTCTATTCTCAGTTGTGACAGCCGATGCTTCATCCCTCAAATCGTTAATGAGTCATTAATGATTAATGGAACACTAATCAGTTTCATTAATTCTGCTCTTATCTTTATTATTCCTTTTATTTATTTTTTACTTTCCTTGCGTTTCTTCTTTTGTTCTTACTTTCAACTTTCTTTACTTAGTTAGCTCTTTATCAAACTTGATTTAATAAATATATAGAGAATCCTGAACTCAATGAAGATAGAACATACTTTCTTTCAAATACATAGAACACTTACTACCACTGACATTGTTCCAAAGGAAGTTTCAATACAACGCATTTCAGAGTCAACACATTCTATGACTACAAAGCAATTAAATTGAAAATGAACAAAAAAAATAAAATTTTTGGAAACTTAAAGGCGCACTCCTAGTTAACTCATAAATTAAAGAGGAAAGCACATGGAAAATGCAATATTCAAAGTTTCCCAAGAGTGAAAACTACCACACATCAAATCCAATGGGAGATGGCTACAGTAGTATGTAGAAGGAAATCTATAGCTGGAGATATATTTATTTTAAAACAAGAAAGACAGAAACAAAGTGAGCATTCAATTAAAAAAAACTAGAAAAGTATAAGCAGAATACAGCCTTATAACATTAAAGCAAAAACTGAAAATAAGGAGAAATTGACAAATCTAGAACTATCATATGAAACTTTAGCAGACCGCTATGAAATAGATCAATAAGATGAAAAGCAAACAGGAAGACAGAAACAGTACAATTAGAGTTCCAAGAGCCTGGCCTCACCTCTCACCTTGAGAGGAACCCTTTTATTTGCTCTTGATTCCACTGGTGCCCACAGTCCTGCCACTCAGCTCTACTCCCACTATACAGTGCTGTTCTGGTCTGGCCCACAAGGTAGGTGGCTTGCCCTGTTTCTGTCTGTGTTGTTCAATTGCAGCTAGGTTATTTTCTCATTTTTTATTTATTTTTTCTTCTTTTAGTTTCTTTTTTTATAGTATTTTTAAATTTTCATCTTTCATTATTATGTGTCTGGAGTAGAGGAGATACACTGACATATAAACTCACTGTGTCATCCTGACCACAAATTAGCTTTTTTGAAAATTTTAAAATTTATCTTTATTTTTGCATAGGCAATGCATGCACATGGTAAAACATTCCAATCAGAAGATATAGAATTCATAATAGTGTTTTACATACCATTTTATTCAGCTTTTCAGCAAATGATAATTTAACAAAATGACTTGTATTTATGAACTGGTTAAATTCATCAGTTTCATCACATTACAGGATATTTGTTCCTCTATGTCATTTTTCCTTCAAAATACCCTTTGCATATAGCCCTTCTTTACCAGCCTCTGTTCCCCACAACCGTTCCACGCTCACCTATGCTTAAATATCACAGCTTTCCTATCCCGTTTTGACCATGATGTCTCCTTGTCACCATTTTCTTATCACTCCTCATATGAAATGCAAACCCCTGCAACAACCTCATCCCAAGTTCCTGCTCTCTGGCAACTAAACATCTCCTCTAAGAAGTCATCCCCAATTAAACCACATTCACCTTTCATCCCAGACTTTCTTTACATCTACATATGCATATTAGAGTACGATGTATCAGTCTCTGTAAAATATACACTCACTGATTGGAATACATGTTTTTGACAACACACCAAGGTTAGGTAGTCAACAAAGTAAAATGGAAAGAGTCTAGGACCCACATTTAGATCTTTGTTCCATTATTGTGTAAACCTGGGATAGTAACTTGGTCTCACTGAGTCATATCAGTAAATTGAGGATGATAATACCTAACTTCCAGGTCATTTTGAGGACAAAATGAAATAATATGTATGTAAAAAGTCCTCTAGAGTGGCTGGTTCATGGTTGTTTCTCAGTAAGTAATAGTTTCCTCTCTTTCCTGCCTTTCATATATTTCTCAAGCTTATGACCCATTACACTGTAAGCAGCTTCAGGATTAGAAACTGCTGCCAACAAAAAGCAATGGCTCAGAATTCCTACCTTAGAGATATTCAGGTATGTGATGAAGATGAACACATCCTACTTCCTTCCCCTCTGCTCCATCAGCACTCCCACCAGCACACTGGGCTACTCAAAGAAATATCACCTCTCAAAGACTCACATTCTCTCTACAGTCAGCACATCAGAAGGAAGTCTCTAGGTTATAGAGCAAAATATCCCACCAAAAGATTACAGATGGAAACACCAGGCACATTAACTGGAGGCCCCAACTCACCTGCCAGAACCAGCTTCCCTGAAGCAGAATAAAGGTCATCTGAAGAAGCTCCACAATGACATTGTTCCTTACAAAGAACTCCAAGAAGCCTATCAGGGCTGCCACAAAGACAGCCAAGACCAGCAGCTGGTGCACAAAGATGTCCAGCACTTCCCGGCCATGAGTGTGGTTGTACAAGATAAAAGCTGATAGAGAGGGAAAAAACAGTTTGCCTTTTTCAATGAAACCAAGGGACACCACCATTTCTCTTTCTCTCTCTCTCTCTCTGTCTCTCTCTCTCTCAGTGACCCCACACACAGAATTTTACACACTCACATGTACATGCGCACACACACACACACACACACACACACACACACACACAAATCTGTCCAAAATAACAAGTGCTCTCTGTTTCCCACAATCATGGAACCCTCTAACATTTTTGGAGTTATAATTAACTCTTAAGAATGGAAATCTAACACTCCTTTTCCCTTTACTAACCTTTATTTCCTCGTCTAATATATCATGACATTTTCAACTAACTATATTTCAAAGCATCTTCTATGCAGGTGGATGAAAAATAAGTGCGATGGGGGCAGGGGAGCAAGAGTCAGGGTGAATTCGCAGATGAATGAGACAAATCCTTGCCTTAAGGAATTCAGTCCATTGGAGTAAACAAATAAATACACAAATCATAACAGTGGATTTTGATGGGTATGACAACATGCTCTGGAAACTCCCAAGAAGCAGTAACTACCTATATGTTTTAATCCCATGAACAGATTTCAGCTTTATCTTCATGAGGAGGAAGAGATGTTCAATCAAAATATGGTAACACCCTGAGATAATGAGAATCATGATGTTGGTTGTTGATGCCCATCTTTTAATTAGTCTTTGTTCTCAAAGAGGAGTTAGCAAAAGTCCTCATCTTCAGATGTGGGAAGGAAGGTGGACAGTTAGGAAATGATTGCCTCCCGATAATGTGGGGATTTTTTTTAGTCCTATAATCAATCTATTTCTTATAAATATACCAAATGAAAACAAATCACTGAACACTTGTTTTCGCTGTTGCCCTACACAGTAACAGGGACATCAACTGAACAAAAAATGTTTTTCATTAACTTCTCAAAAATAGGACCCCTTATTTTCATGTGACTGATTTTTTGACCCTACTTATTATGTAATGGTGGAGTTTTACTATATCAATATGAAAAACACTAATTAGTAGGTTAGCAAGTTGCTGTGAGTGGTCCCCTCACTTCAGGATATTCATGCTTTACTTAAGTTCAGTTTCATTTGTTAAAAATGGAAAAAATGATAGTCTCCAGGATAATCTAGAGATAAATAACCATGGTAGATGTTCTTTAAGAATGATGTAAAATGTGAATAAAGTACACTGAATGGTCATGCTTGTCCTATTGTGCTACATGAGTCAGTAAGGAAGGAAAAATCCTTGGCATCCTGCATAGGACATCTGACTATTTCACCATGGCCCAGATGGCCTGGTTGATCAAGCTGGCACCAGGACACTAAAGGAATATTATTGTACAGGGCTAGACAAGTGTCCAATGATAATGAAAGGTACAGTAAAGTACTCACTTATACTTACCCTCAACAAATAAGGCATTCGACAACAGCAATTTGATTAAGGAAATGGGAAACGAATTGATGATAAACCTTAAGATGTTTGCCACGCCCACCAGCCCGAAGAAGAAATACATGGTGGAATGATGCCAGCTCAGGAGTTGGACCCACTGGCCCTCTTTATAGTTATATAAAGCCAAGTGGGGCCCTTCAGTAACAAACTGCTCTCCAAGCATGCCTGCAAAGGAACATATCACAGTTTTAGCAACCTTCTCCATAACTTCACAGAGAAAGCAGGAAGATAGGAGAGGTTAAACCCATAGCTTAGTTAAGTTGAGTGTCCTTTTATGATGCTGATTCTTCTTTCTTGGCTTTTTCCCAACAGCTAAGCACTGGTGCCTACGGCTGGTTTTAGAGGTTCAAATACTGGTTTGGATGATCAATTTGTAGTCAAAGATAACCAATTTAGACAAACAGCTGTTTATCTCACATCTTCAAAGCCTATCATTTCAGTTCCCACTTAGTTCTGTGATCAGTTCCACTGATGGTCTTAGTTCCTATTGTCACCTAATGACTAGATAAATCCTGAATGATGTGGGGTTTGGATTTGTGAGCTCAGTCCTACAAAGGCCTATTACTTCCTTCTGATACATCTTACATCTTGGGGACTTGCCATGAAGGGGGGAGTTGTGCTTGATTCAGAATAAAAATGCTAGAGGTCAGCTTTTCCCCAATTAAGGATAACTGAGAAAACACAGACAGATTATAGCACATGGTCTAGTCTGTAACACAAACAGTTAAACTTTCTTAAAGATGTTATGTTGTGTATTAACCTATGGAATTTGGCATGGCAATTCTTCCCGTTGGAAATGGTTGTTCTATAATTTGATGGCCATAGCAAAGACCTAGTGCCATGAATAAAGCATGAAGAAATACAAAGGAAAATGAGAACATTATGCCTTTCACAAAGGAGAAGCTGCAGTGGAATTCTAAAAACACAGAAAATTTTCACAAAATCTTATAGTCAACGCAAAGGCTTTAGAATTTATCTGGCCTAACTTCCCTTTTCAATTTAGAAACCACACAAAAAAGGATGAAAGTGCATAAAGCAAGGTTTTCTTCAGCCTGATCTCTGTACAGTCCAACAGCAACAACTTATGATTGAAGCTTTCCCATAGTCACTTGATTATTTTGGTGCCATTTTGAAAAATGGTTTCTGATTTTCTGATAAATTTTACTCTTTAAGGCATCAGAATAAATTATATAAAATCATTTCATGGGCACCTGGTTTGATTCCAGCTCAGGTCATGACCCCAGAGTTGTGGGATCGAGCCCTGTATCAGGCTCTGTGCTGAGTGTGGAGCCTGCTTAAGATTCTCTCCCTCCCTCTCTCTCTCTCTCTCTCTCTCCCCCTCTGCCCCTTTACCCTGCTTGTTCTCTCTTTCTGTCTCATAAAATAAAATAAAATAAAATAAAATAAAATAAAATAAAATAAAATAATTTCAGAGGTTCCAACTAATTCTATAAGGGAAACTCACCTTGAGTGGGCAGGCAAGTTAATTACTATGACCAACTCATTAAGGAATAGGCCTTTGTATAAACATGAAGTGCCCCCTTCTAACAAATTTTATCAGATACAAATTATAATCAGAATATGCATTCAGGGATATTTTTGAATAAAAAATTCATTTTAGCAATTTCTTGATTTGATAATTATCTCTTTGTGTGTAGAAATACCCAAAAGGAAAAAAACAGAACACAGAAATGGTCCACTCACCAGTTAAAGCCATGCAAATTATTGTAATTCCCTCCACAATATCTATTCGATGGAATAATGCTTTGGAACCAAGGTAGGAAGTCCGTTTGTGCTTTTTGCAGGCATACTTCAGAGTGCACTTTATGGTCCACCAAATACCCATGATAATGAAGAAGGTTCCAGGGAGGGCATGACCTCTGAAACTCCCCATGTCTACCAAGATGAGAACATATAGAAGATGAAGACATTTTGTTTCCAAAATTTGACCAAAACATCACTTGTTCTCATAAAATACATGATTTTCAGATTATTATAGATACACCACTGAGTCAGAGAATTCAACATTACTGTCAACAGTAGTAGGTTCACTGCAATATCAACAATGCGAACAAAAAGAAAAATTCATACTCCCTGAGCACTTACCTTTTGTGCTAGGCACTGTGTCAAGTGTTTAGCATGCAATCTCTACCCTAATTTTTACAACATACCACGAATGATGATTATTATCCCATTTTCAACTGGGATACAGATTTACAGAGTTAAGTGACTTGCCCAAATCCCACAACTATTAAGGAAGGGCTTTGCTGTTTTTAATAGGAAACTCAAAAGGATTTCTTAAAATGATAGCATGTGGGGCGCCCGGGCGGCTCAGTCAGTTAAAGCATTCAACTCTTGATTTCGGCTCGGGTCATGATCTCACAGTTCCTGAGTTTGAGCCCCACATTGGGCTCTGTGCTTACAGCACGGAGCCTGCTTGGGACTCTTTCTCTCCCTCCCCCCAAAATAAATAAATAAACTTAAAACAAACAAACATGTGCTACACTACAGAGTTACACTTTAAGCATATTTAGAGGAAAGTAATATGAATGTTTTACCTATATGTTTAAAACTTCAAATTTTATAAAATTGCCTATAATTTTTTTTTAAGTGTATAATTTCAAGTACCAAGCACCAAGTATTTGAAAGAGACCATTAGTGCTCATCAAATATCCATGTGCTCCTCCACATACTTTTCCCAGCCTCTCCTCCAGTTGAATCAAAACCATGCTTCTATCCCTTGGGATGAGCATTGAGGAGGGCACTTGTTGGGATGAACACTGGGTGATGTATGTAAGTCGATTTGACAATAAATTATATTCAAAAATAAATAAATAAAAATTTAAAAAATAAATAAAAATCAGCATCTACCAAAAAAATAAAATTAATTAATTAAAAACAAAAAGAACCATGCTTATAGTTCTGGTCAGTGGACTATGGCATTTGTCATTTCCAGGTTGAGTGAGTTAACAGCCTTTAAGTCTCCTTTCCCCTGCCTTGGCAACCCTGGTATGGCCTATCTGCAACATAGTGGATGGCCAACAAGGCTGCTTCAGATTCTGCCAGATACAACCTCCAATTGTGCTAAGTTATTGAACTTTTGAGATTTAATAGCTTAACCCAGCCTATCCAGATGGATATTAAGCCAAATAAAATTGTAAATTCTTTTTATATGATTGTTACATAATGCAGCAAATAATAAAAAGAAATATCCTCTGTTTTTGGTCAATGCTATAGAAAATCAGTCTTGAATTATGTAAGTAGCCCTTTTTTCAAATGCATTGTACCAACAACAGAATAACAGAGAGAGAATTCAGAATCATCTTTATGAATCTGACAGCAGGCCAGATGCAGGAGAACTGAAAAAAGGAGATTTCATGTTTCCCTTGGCCCAACAGAGTGCTTTATCTCCTTGGGTGGGTACGGGGCATCTCAGTTCAGGGAAGACACTTTGGGTTACTTCCACATCCTTCTGACACAACTGTGAAGTTTCAAGGGGGAATTGTGAAGCTGACTCAAACAATAAGAGTCTCTTAAATTTCCAGTCAAGACCCCAGATGGGTACTTTGCGCACCCCTGAATCAGCCAAACCATCTAAGAGACTCTAAGTCAATATAGTTGACTCTTGAACCACACAGGGTTGAACAGCTTGGATTCATTTATGTGCAGATTTTTTACAGTACAGTACTATAAGTGCATTTTCTCTCCCTCATGATTTTCCTAATAACACTTTCTTTCCTCTAGACTTTTGTAATAATATAATATATAGTATTTATATATATACATATATATGCATATATATATACACATACATATAGTATGTGTGTGTGTGTGTGTATATATATATATATATATATATGGCATAAAATATGTGTTAGTTGACTGTTTTATGTTATCAGTAAGGCTTCTGGTCAACAGTAGGCTATTAGTAGTTCAGTTTTGGGGGAGTCAAGGGATTTTCAACTGTACAGGGCGTTGGCACCCCAAACCTCCACATTGTTCAAGGTCAACTGTATATCACATAGTGCTAATGGCCCATTCTTGTCCTAACTCTGCCTCTAATTAGTGGTGTGGTTTGGTGAGTGTCTCTTAACCTCTCTGAGCCTTGGTTCTTAATAAAAGAAGGAAATGGCCTAGATGACACCTGGAGTTCCTTTTCTGCTTGGACATTCTGTGATTCATTATCCTAAACACCATCTTTAGCAGCATTACTGAATTCTCCTGTTTGTCTTGGCTTATACAGTCATGTAGGGTTGAAAAAAATACTTTCATGTGGGCTTGAAAAATACATTCAGACTGTAAATTACTTGTACTTCTCTGGAGAAGAATTTGTTATGTTTTAAGATGCCTTAGAGGTTTTATATTCCTTGGTACAGGAAACCCATTTCAAGAAGTTATCCTAAAGATACAGGCACCATTTAAAACATGCATATGTCTAAAATCAGGAGAATGATTAAACAATTTTTGCAGCCACTAAAAGTTTTTAAATAACTTAAGTGATATGGGATATATTTAGTGAAAAGAATAGCATTTTTAAAACTAGAGAAGGGGCTTTGGATTCAGACTGACTATATCTGAATCCCAACTTTACTGTTTACTAGCTACGTAACTTGGGCAAGTTATTTAAGTTCTCAGTACCTCTGTTTCCTCTCCTGTAAAATGGGACAAATATAACAGTACCTACCTCCTAAAATTAAAATGAGTTACTCCAAAACAAATAATCCACAGGGGCATTAAACAAGATCATGTAATCCTCAACCTAGCTCAAACTACCAAAGTAGAACAAAAGTAAAATCAAATGAGAAATTCTACTTGGAAACTAACTGCTGCAAAGCAAAAAGCATCTATATAATTCTCTTGGAAATCATTTGTGTACTGCTTATAACATTTCTCCTGCTGCTGTCTTAGAGGGTTCCTGGAATCTTTTGTGGTTATTTAATTCCTTCAGTGCATTTAAAGAATAAGCTTCTTGAAAGCAGGTACCAAAATATATTCTTTCTACTCACCCACTAAATTTGGATAGTATCTTATACCCTATGAAGTTCTAACTAAGCCCTTTTTATAATATATGATCATATATTTATAAAACATCTCTACTCTGATTTCTCAAAGTTCCCTCATACTCAACATACCCACAAATTGAACGAATCACCTTATATATCCACCCACTACCAGAAAATAATTTTCCCTCAGTCACTTATTTTGTTAATACCACCACCATTCACTCACTTATCCAAACTCAAAATATGAAAACCATCCTAGAGTCCACCTATGTCTCTGAAAACTAATAGGTTATTAAGGCCTATTGCTTCTACTGTCTTGCATCAACTGACCCCTGCCCCAAATTTGGCTGACTCCTCTTGCTATTTCGATTTTATCTGCTTGGGGAAATACCTCCTGATGGCCCAAACAGGAGAGGGTCCCCTTATACCTTTTCAAGGTACCCAGTTCTTATTTTAAATGAATTCTTTGTGTGATTAGTTATGGAAAGTCTGTCCTCTTTATAAGCTTCTATGTCCATCACTATTGAGAGCCTATCTAGCAGGCAACTGGGGCCTCTCAGAGGTTAGGAGCTTGGGCTACCTTCCATTTTTTGATGCCCTGAACCTGAGAAATTTAAAAAGAAAGAAAATGACGGGGCACCTGGGTGGCTCAGTTGGTTAAGCATCCATCTTCGGCTCAGGTCATGATCTCATAGTTCGTGAGTTCAAGCCCCATGTCAGGCTCTGTGCTGACAGCTCACAGCCTGGAGCCTGCTTCGGATTCTGTGTCTCCCTCTCTCTCTGCCCCTCCGCCACTCATGCTCTATCTCTCTCTGTCTCGAAAATAAACACTAAGAAAAAAAAATTAAAGAAAGAAAGAAAGAAAAGAAAGAAAGAAAGAAAATGCCAAAACAGGGTTACAGAAACCATGGTTGCTTTTCAATGTTTAGAGCTACCTAATAAATATCTTCAACACACATGCAAAATATATTGCCACATGAAATTTTAAATTTGGGGACCTTCCTCAATGTGTGGCTCTGGGCAAATAATCTTCCTGATTTACCTTCATAGCCATCATTATAATAGGTTCCTGTTGCCCCCAAAGCTGAGTAAACCAATATATCTCACTCAGCACAGTCACTGGGATGTGATAGGGAAGCAATGGTGAGTAGAAGGTTTTTGAAGAGGGATATGAGGTAGTCAGGGTTAGGAAAGAAATGAGGCATTGCTCCTTCCTCAGTGATAGAACTTCTGTATCTTTAGCCTTTTAATTCGAAACAATGTGATGGTTCAATGGTTCTCTGTTTAAAAAAACTCAAACAAGGGGTGGCTGGGTAGCTCATTCAGTTAAGTGTCTGATTCTAGATTTCGGTTCAGGTCATGATCTCGCAGTTCATGAGATCAAGACCCACATCAAGCTCCATGTCACGATCTGGACTGACAATGCAGAGCCTGCTTAGGATTCTCTCTCTCTCTCTCTCTCTCTCTCTCTCTCTCTCTCTCTTTCTCTCTCTCTATCTCTCCCCCTCCCCCACTCACACTCTTTCTCTCGAAATAAATAAACATTAAAAAAACACCTCAAACAAAAAGAAGTCAAAGTAGGCTTGCTATATTTGCCTGGCTAAGGGACCTAACAGACCAAGTTGCTCCTGTCAATGACAATGGTACTCATTTTACTTCACTTCCATTGTGGAGAGAAAAAAAACTGCTCAAATCCTCAAATATAACTTCACTGTGATCTCCTAGAACACTGTGATCTCCTAGATTACCCATAAATCTATCTTTTATTTCCTGCTCTACTATTACCTGAAGTTGCAATTTACTGCTTGTGAAAGCCAAGTAGTCCAGAGTTTGATTCAATTTAAATCCAAAGATCAGACACGTCCCCCTTCAAAAGAAAACACAGGGCTTTTCTCACTGGCAAAGCAAATCATACTTACCAGACAACCAGCAGAAACCTCAGGGAAATCACCAGAATAGGAAACAAAAAGGTCTTTCCTCAATATCCCCCCTGCCTGATCTTGCCACTTATAATCCCATGGGGAAAGTGGTTCACCCAGGCCTAAAATGGTGGGCCGCAATATTCAATCACTGGTTCCCAGCTGCAATTCATCCTAAAAATTCATACTTCTCCTCCATCCAAAAAAAAAAAAACAAAAACAAAAACAAAGAACAAAAAGCAACCCTCTGTCCCTAATGACAACCAAACATCATTCTCTGGGCTAATAACAAGCAATGACACCTGACATGCTTTTTGGCCTCTTTTTTTTCTCACTGTGCCCCAAACTTACACACTCACTTACCACCCTAAAGGGAAATATTTTTAATTTCTAGCACTTAGAGATAATATTGGACAAATCCCAAGATCTAACTCTGTTGTCAATGTTAATTCCTGTGTTACAGCCCCATAAACCAAACAGACCAAGCCTGCACACAGAACTCAAAATAGCTCACAGAATGAGATTCTACAGTTTTCTTAGAGGAATCTCAACCAAATACCAACTTCAATATAAAATGAATACCATGGGGAAAACTAAAATTTCATCCTGAGCCACCAGCAAAATAAAGTATTCCTAAATCTTAAATAGTGATTCATTTAAAGGTACATTTGTAAATCCCAATACACGAAGCCAATTTAAACTATTTCTTAACTTTGCTTTACCATTTGCTTTAACACTTAAAGCAAAGTGTATACAAGCATTTGTAGCTTTAAAACTCTCCATCATTCCATATGAAATTTCAACTATTTCAAAAGAATTTTCTTAGTTAAATTATCCTTACCTTTACACTTTCTTCAATGTAAAGTCCAGCTCAATTCTCTTCCCCCAAGAATTTATAGTGGTTCCAGCCTCAAGAAGGAAAAGCAGATACTGACTGGTCTAAACCTAATTACTCTTCCTTCTTAGACACTAAACCAATGTGTTTATGTTTTCCAGCATGAAGGCAGCAGATAAACCTTCAAAATATGTCACAATGTCTTCATAAATGTAAATCTTGGGGCCACACCCCTTTGAAATCCTACTTCCTGTCCAAACATTGTGTCATAGAGTAGTTCCCAATAAGACTCACCTTGCCACACACCCACATGACCACTAGCCTCAGATGTGTGTCCCCTGCTGTGAGAACCAAAGCCAATGGAGCATGTGTGATCTTTGCTATCTCTTCCAGGTCATCGGGATGGACAGAAGACAAGGAGAATGGTATGGTAGCAGTAATATAACAGAGCATGTCCAATAAGTCCTATGAAGACAAACCATTTCTTAACATGCAGTGCCTCAAGCAAAAGATTGTCACATGAGCTAGGGTTGGAGTCAAAATCAAACAGTAAGAAAAGATGATGGAACAAAATTGCTATAGGTCATCAGTGCACTTGTCCTTAAGGAATACACAAACTGGTAGAGAGACAAGTGTATAAATTATTCTAAGCCAATGTGAGGCTTATATAAAGTGAAATGGAAACAAAGAAGAAGCAAGCAGCAGTTTGACTTTAAAGAGCCAGCACCTGCTATCCTGCCTGTATACAAGTCTTATTTACTCTCTCAATGATAAACCCATGGTGAGCAAGGACCATATCCTCTATAATGCTTTGTACCTAATTACCACTCAATAAATAGCCAATGAATGATGAGCTGCTGCTTGAAACCCCACCATCTTGAAAAACTGACCTGGATGGCAACCAGTATCAAAAACAGCTAGTGTAGTTAATTAAATGCAGATTCTTTGGACCCACTTCAGATTTACTGAATCTACCATCAGGGGGCGGACCATGAGTGGACCATTTTTAATAAGCACTCATCAGTTAACTTTTTGTATTCTTGAGTTTTGAGAACCAAAGGCTTAGAGTACATGAAGACAAGCAGAATGACACCAAGACACTATTTAAATGTGACTTCCCAAGGGTGCCTAGGTGGCTCTGTTGGTTAAGCATCCGACTTCAGCTCAGGCCATAATCTCGCAGTTCATGAGTTTGAGTCCCACATCAGGCTCTGTGCTAACAGCTCAGAGCCTGGAGCCTGCTTCAGATTCTCTGTCTCCTCTCTCTCTGCCCCTCCCTCACTCATGCTCTGTCTTTCTCTCTCTCTATCTCAAAAATAAATATTAAAAAATTTTTAAATGTGACTTCCCTATAACCATACCCCAGGGGCCATTTGTTTCCCATCAGTGTCATAAGCCCTAATGTGTTTGCTCACATCAGGCTTCATATTGAACAGAGGTGGGTGGCTCAACAGCTGCTCCCAAGGCCAGAATGATAATCTGGCTCCAGGAGAAGACAATAACCATTCTAGGGTGCTGTCATTCTATTTTATTTTATGTCATCATATATTATTAAGATATTTTATTTTATTTTGATCTCTTTTATACCCCAGCCTTTTACACCCATACCCCTGTCAATCTTGAAATATCAAACCCACCCATGTCAAATGGGCTATTCTTAACCAAAAATCCAGAATGTCAAACAGAACTCTACATTTTATTTTTTTATTTTTTTTTTAAATTTTTTTTTTAACGTTTATTTATTTTTGAGAAAGAGAGAGACAGAGCATGAATGGGGGAGGGTCAGAGAGAGGGAGACACAGAATCTGAAACAGGCTCCAGGCTCTGAGCTGTCAGCACAGAGCCTGATGCGGGACTTGAACTCATGGACCACGAGATCATGACCTGAGCTAAAGTCGGCCGCTTAACCGACTGAGCCACCCAGGCGCCCCAGAACTCTACATTTTAAAAAATGACCTAGGGTGAGCTAATCCAAATACATATGCATTAAAAAATAAAACCAACAAACAGAAAGTAAGAACAAATGTCATGTTGTATTACCTGCCTGTAATGAACTCTTCCAAGTAAATAAAAGCTTGGACTATTTTTGTTAGTAGTGGTGCACCTGAGATGGGAAGGAAGCTAGCATTCATAGAACATCCACTATGTGCTAATATCTTCTCACACATCTGTTTATTCTATCCTTGAGACAACAAAGAAAGTATTATTATTTCCACCATAGGTGTGAGAAAACTGAGATTCCAAGAGATTTACTGACCTACTATAAGTCATAAAGGAGTGAAGGCCAGAGCCAGGATTCCAAGGTCCTTATATATCTCATTCCAAATCTCATACTGTTACCCTACATAAAGGCAAAGACTAGAAATGACTTCAAAATGACCCGATCAGTACTCACTGAGTACCTGTGACTAGGTTAAACACCATAAGGAAAGGGCTTCTCCTTCTGGGACTTTCTACCATTGAGTTGTCAGCACATGTAAAGGACGTGAAACTTTGCACATAGCCTGAATATTCAGCACTCTTGGAGTCAGAGTCAGAGTGCACAGGGATGCCAACCAAAAGGAAAGCTGGTCTGAGTAGTCTGCAATGACTTCATTTGACAAAGGTCTAGATGCTAGAGATAAGTATCAGTGATGTGGTAAGAACCTAAAGAAATCATTCTATTCACAATTCAAGTCAATGAACAATGATTGAGTACTTCACATACATCTAACAATCTTTTTCAGGTTATAGGAGACTCTATGGTGAGCAAGTATATCTATTTTTCATGGCTGCTACAACTCAGCTGGCAAATGTTCTCCAATTTTAAAAACCCAGGTGATTAGACTGGGCCTGCCAGAATAATCTCCTCATCTCTAGGTCACTAACTTTATCCCCTCTGCAAAATCCTTTTTGCCATGTAATATATTCACATGTTCCATGAATCAGAATGTGGTGGGGACATTATTCTGTCTACATCAGCAACATATACGTGTTTACAGTTTGGCAGAACAAAGCAGAAAAAACACACATGACTGTGATACCAAAGAGGTGAGCCAAGATTTAGGAATAAAACACCAGGGGTATGATGAGTCCTTTCATTTGATTTACAGGAGTGAGACAGGCCTATGCCAAGATCCTGTAAGACTATAAGAACCATTTGAGCTGAACTTTGAAGAATGAGTAGGATTTTGAAAGTGGGGCTGAAAGGAAAGAGCACTCTAGACATAAGAAATGGCAGAAAGTTACAGGGGATAGTGAAGTCACTCTTACCGTGGGAGTAGAAGACAATAGAAAATACAACTGGAACCCCTACACACATGGGAAGCTAGTAAGTGGCAAAAATAACAACACAAATTACCAACAATAAAAAATTAATAGTGTTTTGACAATTGAGTCTTCTAGTTATCAATAAAAATCAAACTAGATCCCTACCTTGCACCAGATTCAAAAATAAATTCCAGGTGGTTTAAAGACCTAATTGTGAAAATAAAATGTTAAAATTTTAGTAGAAAACATTTGAAAATATCCTTATGGCCTTGGGATAAGAAAGGATTTTTTTTAACAAAATACATAAAGTAAAGTAATGAAGGAGAGGGCTGATACATTTGACCTCTTCAAAAAGCATATATGAATGCCAAAGAAGCACAGGAAACGATGCCCAACATCATTAATCATTTGGGAAATGCTAATTAAAATAACAAATACCAATCCTCATTCACCAGAATGGCTACATTTAAGAAGACTGACAATAACAATGACACTGGCAAGGAAGGATGTGGACCAGCTGGATCTCTCATACACTGCCAGCGGGAACGCAAAATTGTATAGCCTCATTCAAAAGCAGTTTGTCACTTTTTATAAAGTTAAACGTGCACTTATCATTTGACCCAGCAATTCCACTCCTAGGTATTTATCCCAGAGAAATTAAAATTATGTCCACACAAAGATTTGTACATGAATGCTCACAGTAGCTTTATTCATAATAACCAAAACCCAGAAACAGCCTAAATGCCCAACTAGTGAATGCACAAACAAACTGATACATCTCTGAATAACTTTCTCCATCTATAAAATCAAAGTGATAAAAGTATTTCAGAGGTTTCTTGTGAAGATTAAATAAGTTAAAATGCAAAGTACTTACTTGAAGGGTAGTTGGTAAACAGAAAGCAATCAATAAATGTTAGCTATTATTTTGACATCTACAAGTTTTAAGATTTTTTTTTTTGTTACATAAAATAGATTTAAATATTTTTTGCTGGCAACTTTGTAGATCCACCATCCCATCCCTGAATACTCTATTTTCATAACTGTTTTATGTGATATGGAAACGAAATCCTATCATGTATAAAAGTCTCTTTCAGTTTCCCTACTCCTTCTCTTCAATATGGGCCTTATCCTCATAATCTAAGATAGTTACCAAAGCTCCAGCCATCACAATCATGTTCTAGGCTGTAGGAGAGAAGAAAGGGCAGAAGGAGTCTCTGTTTCTCCTTTCAATTAGTTTCACTGAAGTATAACTTACATGCAGCAAAATTCACCCCTAAATTTTACAGATGAAGAAATTGAGGCAAAGTTAGAAATGAACTAAAATGTCCAAGGTCATGGAAGGGATACATATGGAGCTGGCATTGATACTTAGCCCTGGCTCTATAATGCCTCTATCACAATGGTACCATAAATAAAGTTAAAAGACACATAAAAGAGATAGAAGATATTTGTAATAAATATAACTGATGAAAGTTGAGTAGCCACAACTCATTTGAGTAAATACCTGGGAGCACAATCCTGGATCATACGGTAAGACTATTTTTAGCTTTGTAAGAAACTGGCAAGTCGTCTTCTAAAGTGGCTACACCATTTTGTATTTCTACCAGCAGCAAACGAGAGAGTTCTTATTTTTCCATATTGTCTCTAGCATTTGTTATTGTCAGTGTTCTAGGTTTTGGCCATTCTAATTGGTACGTAGTGCTATCTCATTGTTGTTTTAATTTGCAGTTCCCTAATGATATATGATGTTGAAGAGCTTTTCATATGATAATTTTCCATCTGGATATTTCCTTTTCTGAGGTGTCTGTTCAGATCTTCCATTCACTTTTTAATTGTTTTCTCATTATTGACCTTTAGGGGTTCTTTGTGTATTTCATATATTAGTTCTTCATCAGATGTATGGTTTGCAAATATTTTCTCTCAGTCTATGACTTGTCTTTTCCTTTTCTTAAAAGCGCCTTTCACAGAAATGGAATTTTTAATTTTCATGTGATCTAACATACATATTTTCTTCCATAAATTGTGTACTTGATGTTGCATTTAAAAACCCATCATGCTCAGTTGGTTAAGTGTCCAACTTTTGATCTTGACTCAGGTCATGATCTCACAGTTTATGAGATCGAGGCCAGTGTTGGGCCTTGAGCTGACAGTGCAGAGCCTGCTTGTTATTCTCTCTCCCTCTCTTTATGCCCCTCCCCACCCCCTGCTCACGCACTCTCTCAAAAAAACCCAAAATACAAGAAACCAAACCTCATCATCCTACTCAAAGTCTCACCACCATTTCTGGTGAAATAGAAATAGCACTCCCTACTAAACCTGCATCATAGCAAACTTGAATCTCTTGGAATCCCAAGGAGGATGGCGAACATGCATCCATCTTGATGAACTGCTTCAACAAAGACATGACTTCCACCCCAGTATTCTGCTATCCACTCCCTACCCACAAAAGAAAGCTCTGTCACTGTGGTTCAGAGCAGAGGCACAGGCACCTGGTGGCCTAGACTCACTATTAAGCGTATATAACCAAACTGCAATGACCACACCTGAATCAACAATGTTGACATGTTCCTTTGCATCAAACCTTCTACCAGAAGAATTGCTATTGTTAAGAGCTCTATTGACAAGGTCATCTGGATGAATCCTTGGCCTATCTGCAGAGAACACCCTGTGGCCACATTCTCATGGCTTTGGCTGCCTCACCTCTTCTTTACCCACCTTCCTACATCCTGCTCTTCCCTTCCTTTTCTCCCATCTGCCTACCACAACCAATTCTCAGGAGGCCAGCAGTGATGTGTCTGGATTCTAAGCAAATAGCCGTCAACAGCATGGAAACCATCTTGGGAAGGAGAGGCACTTCTGGATCAGGTTCCAAATTTTGGCTTTGTTTGTATTTGTGTGTGTGGAGGAGTGGCAGACAGAAGGTAATCAATAGGAGCCCAGAAAGCCACGAATATGTAAAAAGGAAATGATTTGCCAACTAGCGTTAACAGATCTCTGAGTTCCTGAAGTTCACAGGCTTACACAGTACACACTCATGCCATTCTCCACGTCTCTGCCACAAGTTGCCCACTGGTAGATGTCCTTTCCCCACCAGGCTATTCTACAAAATTCATTCTAACCAGATTTTCCTCTAAAAACTTATTCTGGTTATTCATTTCTTCCTTTCTCCCTGCTGCCTACACACACATGAATATGATTCCATCTGGATCTTTTTCCCCTGGGGCAGGTTCAGGTGCAGGGCAAGGGCTTGGGCCTCTGGCTTTTTCCCACTGTATCCAATACACATCCAGCCTTAGTAACCACCCCAAATAACTAACGACTGAACCTTTACCCTGTGCCAGAAGGGACAGTGTGAAACATCAGAGAAAAGAAGCTGTTTTTAATCTGAGGAAGTCTGTGGCACCCTGGGGAAGGCTTTTGGCAAATTGCTGGCCTTGTAGAAAAGAATTCATTTTTCTTTGGAATGAGTGCCTCTAAGGTTGTTCAGAGATATGTATGGAAATAATAACTAGTGCTCTCGGCTGCCTGCTTGTCCATTCATTCCCTCATTTCTCCATCTATCGATCCGTGCTTTCAACTAATATTTATGAAACAACCAAAGTGTTCCAGGTCCATCTCTATCCATTGAGGGCCTCATGTTAGTCAGATTCCCAGGTGATTCACATGCATATTAAAGTTTGATAAACACTGGTCTAAGGCAGTATTTCTCAACAGTGGCACTATTAACATTCTAGGCCAGATAATTCTTTGTTATGTGGGGCCATCTTGTGCTGTGTAGGATGGCAACATGTCTGGCCTCTGCCTACTAGATTCTGGCAGAATTTTTCCCCTCGTTGTGACATCAAAAATATCTACAGGCATTGATAAAAGTCCCCTGAGGAGCAAAATTATATTCCCTTCCCCAATTAAGCAGTACTGGTTTAGAAGACCCTAGGTCAAATCCCCTTAACATGAAAATGATTTTTTTTCTTTTCTATTGCAAAAAAAAAGAGAAATGTAACAAGTTTAACTGTTACATATTGTCTCAAAATAAGTCCAACCAAGATTATGGGTGCCTTTTTCAGAAAGATAAAGTACACATTATTGCAACTAATAAAACAAAACAACCATCATTTGGAAAAATACAGTTTGCAAGATTCTCATGACCTTTTAGGCAAAAATCTTCCAAGTTTTCTATATTACTACTAAGGAAAAAGAAGGGCCTGACATTAAATATGACATACACGAGGTCAAGGACTTAGCATTGGATATCATCACTGCCAACTATATATTTGGACCAGGTGCAATCAAATTATGATCCATATAGCACACCTTCCCGTCTTGAAAAAGATGGATAATGTGGGCATAATGCCACCCTCAAATAATGGAAGTGGTGGTGAGGGAGGACAAGTCATGTTCAAAACCAGCTATTGGAAAAATAAGTGAATAAAACAAGCAGAGGCTGAAACCAGTATAGTGACACCTAAACATTGTGCAATTTTGTTGATGTAGGGGAGGAAATGGCAGAATAACTCTTCTGTGTCTTTGTCTGTTGGTGTCAGGAAATGTATGTCTCATTGTTTATTTTAATTACTATTTTTTTAAAAATAGGCCCCCCAAAAAAGATAGGTGCAACATAGGAAATAATGACTCCTGATTTTGGCAAGTGCCTCTGACAAGTAAAGAAAGAAACAGGGTAATTTCAGCTCTTGAGAAAATAACGCAAAGCAATAAGAGCGCTCAGGCTCAGTTTGGGGCGGTGGGGACAGTGGTTCCACTTCTGAAGTTCTGAGCTAGGCTGGGCTGAGCTAAGCTCAAAGATGAAGGCTACAGTAGGGAACACATGTAAAGTTTATGACACCATTGGCCCAGTCCTGCCCTCAAATATATACATTTTTACTGGTTCCATTTTGCAAAAGAGGCATTTAGACATTTGGCAGCTTGCCTGAATGTTTGTAGCCAATAAGTGGTACAAGGCAGAAAAGCAACCCAAATCTCTGGGGTACAGATTGGCGGTTTTCTTTCTGCAACACCATAATAACCTTGTTTTAGTTTCCTGTTGTTGCTTTAACAAATTACTGCAACATCTTACGATTCTGGAGGTCAAAAGTCTGAAATGAGTCTCACTCAGACCTCATTCTCTCTCACTGACGCTGACCCCATTCTCCTGTTGCCACTTGTCCTGATTCTGATTCTCCTGCGTTACTGTTATAAGGACCCTTGTGATTACATTGGGCTTAACCTGAATAATCCATAGTCATCTCCTCATCCCCAAATCCTTAATTTAATCAGATCTTCCAAACACCTTTTACCATGTGCAGGAAACCAGAATGTGCCACCCCAAAATATGTCTCTTTGACATAAAAATTATTTCGAGCTGAAGGCAATTAAGAATGCAGGGAAAACTCTCCCTTTTACTGACTAAACACAGGTTATAAATTCCCCTTTCACTGGAGACAGATGCTTATCAGCCCAGAGATGGCACCAGAGAAATCCACAAACAAAACTTATTCCATTAGTTCCCTCCCGTATATTTATCTTCCCATGGTTTTCTGTCCTTGGAAGCTTAAAACTGATTTACTTTGTCCTGTCCTTTCTCTACAAATTTCTTGTTCTTTGTTAAAGATGTACATAAGCCAGAATTCTAAGATGCTGCTTTGAGTTACTTTTCGTTAAGGTTTCTCCTGAGTGATGTGCACTGCACAGGTTAAAAAACTGTTTTCTTCTTGTTATCTGTCTTTTTGTTAGAGTCCCAGCTGAAAAACCAACACGGGTAGAAGTCAACTTTTGCCACCCCTATACATGTAAGGTAACATCTTCTGGGTTTCTAGAGATTAGGGCATGAACATCTTTAAGGCCAAAACTGACCACACCCCCTTAGGATTGCCAGTCACAATAAGGGCTTCTGACAATCACAAAAACATTTTTAAAATTTTTTTTTTTCAACGTTTTTTATTTATTTTTGGGACAGAGAGAGACACAGCATGAGCGGGGGAGGGGCAGAGAGAGAGGGAGACACAGAATCGGAAACAGGCTCCAGGCTCCGAGCCATCAGCCCAGAGCCTGACGCGGGGCTCGAACTCACGGACTCACGGACCGCAAGATCGTGACCTGGCTGAAGTCGGACGCTTAACCGACTGCGCCACCCAGGCGCCCCACAAAAACATTTTTAAAAATCACTGACAGAGGGGAAGAAGAGAACAGTAATAGAAGGAGGCTTCGACAGACTTGCAGGATCCATGTCACTGAGGGAGGCTCAAAAGCATAGTGATGTCTACTTCTGATCCTGGCTGTATATAGAATCCCTTGAAGACCTAACAAAAAAAAGCAACCAATGCCTTGATCTCAACTCCTAGAACTGCTTCAATTAGTGTGGGTAAACCCGGGCATCAGCATTTTAAAATCTGCCCCCAGGGGATTAATAACTCAGATTCTGGAATCAGACTACTTGAATCCAAAGGCCAGATTCACCTCTGTATGCTTGATCTGAAGCATATTATTTAACTTTGCCTCAGTTTCTTCTATAAAATGGGAATTATTCCATTAATAGAACTACTTTATAAAGCTGAGGATAAACTGACCTAATGCTAGTAAAGTTCCTGCCGCATAGTAGGTACTGTATAAATGTCTCAAAGCTCTCCAGACGGCTATCCTTCCTCCTCAGGCTGGTGCCCACTGTGATTTCTGTGCATGTCCAGGATGTGAAGAGCGGGGTCAGGAGGCACCACAAGCCTAATCTCCCCTGTCCTGCCTGCTTGTGATGGGCTCCGGAAGTGCTACCCCCAATGTGCCAAGGGAGGGGCAGCAGTAGGAGTGGAGTTGCAGGAATGCATAAAAATTAGACAAGTGAATAAGAAGAAACAACCAGAAAGGCTGGAGTGGAGGTGGAAGAGGTGTGATTGGTCCATGCAAGTTAGGAGGAATGCTCAGGGTCCGGTGATGGTGATCAGGGTTTCAATGTCTGCTAGAGCAGTGGTTCTCCACACAGCTACCACAGCAAAACCATCTGGGAACGAGAAAAACACTTAGAGCCTCTGGTTCCCACACAGAACAATTAAATCAGAATGTCTGAGGGTGAGGCCTGGGAATTCTTTCTTTCTTTCTTTCTTTCTTTCTTTCTTTCTTTCTTTCTTTCTTTCTTTCTTTCTTTTTTCATTTTGTAAGCTTTCCAGATGATTCTAGTTAGCCAGAGTTGAAAGCATTGGGCCCTTCTCATAAACCTGCCATCTAAGGTTAGTCAGCCTCACCAACCACAACGTGAAGTGAAGTGGAGAGAAAGGCTCATGGTGACAGGGTTCCTATTCTATGCCAACACACCTGACACGCACCAATGAATTTAATCCCATAATTATTATCACTGTGTTAGAGATAATAGCAAAGAGGTGCCTTTCATAAGAACTGTAATGTGATTATAGTGTCATGACTGAACCCAAGACTCAACCCCAAGTCTATGTCCAAAAGGGACAATGGAAGAAAAATGACCCCTTAGAGAACCCACCACTCTAGGAACCAAAATAAAGTCCTCTCGATTCCATGAGAGGAATCATTTAACCAGACAGAGACTTGAAAAGTTAACTCACTTCCCAAGTCCATAAGCTTGTAAGTGGAAAAACCGGAATCTTGACTCAAGTCTGTCCACCTCTAATCCTCACCCTCTCTTCCATCATTTCTGCCCTCCACACCTCAAAAGCTAATTGTTACAACCATAACAAGAATCGTTCACTGAATGCTGGCTGTCTCAAACACTGTACTGAGAACTTGACATGTATTCTCCAAGGAAAATCAAGTAAAATGACTGGGACATATCAATAAAATAGTTAATACACAGGGTAAGGGGTAGCACCACTTGGAAGGGTTAGAAATGCAGCTTCTCTGGTCCCACCCCCAACCTAAGCCAGAATCTGCATTTTTAAAAAAATCCCCCAGGGAATTCATCATCACATTAAAGTTGGAAAAGACTGGGATGACTGGGTGGCTCAGTCCCTTAAACATCTGACCTCAGCTCATGACTTCACAGTTCGTGGGTTTGGGCCGGGTCAGGCTCTGTGCTGACAGCTCAGAGCCTGGAGTCTGCTTGGAACTCTGTGTCTCCCTCCCTCTCTGCCTTTCCCCCATTCACGCTCTGTCTCTCAAAAATAAATAAACGCTTAAAAAAATTTTTTTTAAGTTGCAGAAGACTGCTTTAGGTGGTTTTTATTATTTTCTTTTTATCTTTCCAAAGAGTTGTTTTGGTGATGTGTAGGCACGGCCTAAGATTCTCCATTTACCAGACCTTACAAGGCTCCAGTGAACAATACACAAGGAAGCAGCTGCCTGCATTTGGTGGTTTACAATGCTGTCAGGAAGGGCAGAGGGCCCCAAAACACCCTTTCCCCAGTACAAGTCTTTCCTTGGAGTCTCCCAGGGTGTCGGTCTCTAGATGCACACTGTTGGATTCCAAATACCCTCAGCAAGAGAGTCACTCCTTAACAAGACAAATTACACTGAAAGTGAGATTCACTAATAGCTTATGAAAGCCACAATGGGACAAAGCAGTGTTTCTCAAACTCGAGTAATATGCAGACATTTTAAAAGTAAAAAAAAAAAAAATTCTTTCCAGAGCCACTATGTTGCCTTAAATTGTTTTTATTATAAACTTTCTTACATAGTAAAAATATATATTTGGACAATTATAAAAATAAACCAATTTACAAATTAAATATAAGAAAAACTACAAAACCAACACAACCAAATAAACAAATAAAATATAATAATTACTTCTGCTAAAATAAATGGACTTTCACGGCATGACTATCACACTGACAGCTCCAGGGTATATTCTTTTTGGTTCAGAACATGTATATTATTTTGTCCTCCAGTTGACTCAATTTTCTATTCAAATTAAATTCCACTGAAAGGCTGTTTGGCATGTTAAGTCCATATTCTTTATGCATCAACCCTTGATAATTAAAGCAGTGCTTCTTGCCTGTCACAATCCTAAATAGAAATGTAAGCTTCAGCACTGATATCATTGGTTGAACTCCGATATAAGATGTGTATGCAGGTGATCTAGGAGATGCTAATAATATTTCTCAGTTCTTGTTGAAATGAAAGTGCAGAGTTAGATTATTATAATAGAAAGTTTACAGACCTCTTTCTCTGCCCACAAGAACATGTCGGCAGATGCCTAGGAACTATCAACTCCAATTTGGGAAATGCTGGAATGAAGAATTAGGAAGAACTGGGTGCCTGGGTGGCTCAGTTGGTTAAGAGTCCGACTTCGGCTCAGGTCATGATCTCCCCGTTCACGGGTTCAAGCCTAGTGTTGGACTCTGTGCTGACAGCTTGGAACCTGGAACCTGCTTCTGATTTTGTGTCTCCCTCTCTCTCTCTGCCCCTCTCCCCCTTGTGCTCTCTCTCTCTCTCTCTCAAAAATAAACATTAAAAAAATTTTTTTAAAGAATTAGGAAGAACTATACCTCAATAGTTAATGGGGGGAAATTCCTCTTTATATAAATATTTCAGCTAGTAAATGCAGAAGAAGTGATAGAATTTAGAATTCACAAGCCCTAATGAATTAATAAACTCAGCCACTAATAAACAAAGATGGCTAAATACAAATCAAAACCACAATGAGATACCACCTCACACCTGTCAGAATGGCTACAATTAACAACTCGGGCAACAACAGATATTGGCAAGGACGCAGAGAAAGAACCCTTTTGCACTGCTGGTGGGAATGCAAACCGGTGCAGCCACTCTGGAAAACAGTATGGAGGTTCCTCAAAAAATTAAAAATAGAACTACCCTATAAATCAGAAATTGCAGTACTAGGTATTTATCCAAAGGATACAAAAATGCTGATTCGGAGGGGCACATGCACCCCAATGTTTACAGCAACACTATGAACAATAACCAAAGTATGGAAAGAGATCAAATGCCCATCGACTGATGAATGGATAAAGAAGATGTGGTATATACACACAATGGAATATTACTCGGCGATCAAAAAGAATGAAATTTTGCCATTTGCAACAACGTGGATGGAACTAGAGTGTATTGTGTTAAGCAAAATAAGTCAGTCAGAGAAAGACAAATATATGATTTCACTCATATGTGGAATTTAAGAAAGAAAACAGATGAACATTGGGGAAGGGAAGGAAAAATAAGATAAAAACAGAGAAGGAGACAAACCATTACAGACTCTTAAATACAGAGAACAAACTGAGGTTGTGGTGGGGTGTTGGGTGAGGGCATGGGTTAAATGGGTGATGGGCATTAAGGAGGGCACTTGATGTGATGAGCACTGGGTGTTGTATATAAGTGATGAATCACTAAATTCTATTCCTGAAATCATTATTACACTATGTTAACTAACTTGGATTTAAATTTTTAAAAAAATGGTTGACATCCCAGAGAGATAACCTGACAAGGTGTGCCTGAAGTATTCTTGCAAAAAAAAAAAAAAAAATTAGCTTCGGTGTGATTCAGCCTCTCTATATAATTACCAATTGATAGGACATTCAGGAGCAGAGGAGCATGTCAAATGATATCTTAGGGATACAACAGTAAAATCCAGATGATGCAAAATTATACAGAACAAACTAGTTTCTTCAACAGATAAATTTAAGAAAAACAGAGGTAAAAGGAGAACACATATACCAATAGAGAGTTCTGAGTGGTATCTACAATTGCGATGTATGGACAATATTTAGATCTTAATTCAAATAAAAATAATTCAGGATTTTAAATTTCATAGGGGTAATAATAGCATTGTGTTTAAGTTTTTTAAAGAATCTTTATTTTTTAGAGATACACACTGAAATATTATGGACCAAACAATATGACTTGAATTAGTTTCAAAATTGTAATGGTTGATTTTGTGTTAAACTTGCTAAGCTCATGATACCCAATTTTTAGTCAAACACCATCTAGATGTTGCTGTGAAGGTATTTTTTAGACAGAATCAATATTCAACATTTAGACATTGAATAAAGCAGATTACCCTCCACACTGGGGGGGGGGGGGTGGGCAGTGGAGATCTCATCTAATCATTTGAAGGCCTTAAGAGAAAGGAAGTAATCTGGCCTCCAGACTGTTTTCCCAATAGAAACTGCAACATCAACTCTTCCTTGGGTCTCCAGCCTGCTGGTTTAGGACTTCAGATTTCAGACTTGCCAGCCCCCATAATTGCAAGAGTCAATTCCTCTAATATCTCTCTCTCTCTCTCTCTCTCTCTCTCTCTCTCTCTCTCTCTCTCTCTCTTTCTCCAACTCCATGTATTTGTATATACATATACATATACATACATCCTTCTGGTTCTGTTCTCTGGAGAATTCTAACACAAAAATAATGATTTGGGGGAGGAAAAGTATGGGTTAGGAAATAGATAAAAGAAAATTGGCTACGAGTTAGTGATTGTTGAAACTAGGTAACAAGTATGTTATACTATTTCTTCTACTTTGGGACCTTCTTGAAATTTTCCATTTGAAAACTTGGGAAAGATGAAAATAAATGGAAAAGTCAAGCAGAGACCCAGTTTTTCTGTCACTGAGCCTGACAACAGAGCAGCATGTTAGAAATCAAGGCTGTCCTGATTTAAATCCAAGGCCATGACTGCAAGACTCACAAAGGAGAAATGAAAGCTGGAAGGGCTTGGCCTTGGAGGTGACTCTTCTCTTGATCATGAACTTCCAGTCTAATTTACACTGCACCTCCTCTGGCCCTCAGTACCTGCACATCCCTTTACCACAGCACTTTCTTGCACTTTTACTCTCAATCTCTTCTCACTAACCAGGAGTTCCTTACTCATTCAAGCACCAAGCTTGCATTAAAAAATGTTAGATCAATAAATCTAAGCAATGCCTATGCTTTTTTTAAAAAAACTTTTTAAGTTTATTTTTGAGAGAGAGAGACACACAGAGAGAAAGAGCATGAGAGGCGGAGAAGCAGAGAAAGAGGGAGATGCAGAATCCGAAGCAGGCTCCAGGCTCTGAGCTGTCAGCACAGAGCCTGATGTGGGAACCAAGTTCACAAACCATGAGATCAGGATGCTTAACCAACTGAGCCACCCAGGCGCCCCTAAGCAATTCCTACTCTTAAGCCAACTCATGCTACTGCTTTCTAGCTCTTATTTTCTTCTAATTGTTAGAGCCTACCACTAAGTGCTCTATTTCTAATTTCTGCACATGCTCTGATTCTAAACAGTCCACCCTCACCACCAAAGGGAGTGAATTTTGGCATTCGTCATCATAGAATTTTGTAAAATTAACCTTCAAAATCCCATTTCCTGGGCAAGAAACAAAATCCCATGCAACAAGTAGCCTAATTTGCAGTGCTTTTTTTCCAACTTCTTACAAAGCAAAAGCTCTCTAACTCATAGGATATGTTATGAAAGCCATTCTTTTACCCAGCTTTGCCCCTGAGGTGGTATAATTTCAATGTGAATATTCATTCAAATGGGCTGTTTCTTTGGCTTTGTCATTGTATTCTGCATGGTTTGGGAATAAAATCATTGATTTCACAATTGGAGTTAAGAAAATCCTAGAATATCCCATTTTACAAATTAAATAAGCGAAAAAAAATTGGCCCAATGCCAGATTTTATTTTGAATCAAATGTGTACAGGAGAGAGAAACTAAGAAAAGAAAAAAGAAAAAAAAAAAAAAGAAGAGACAGAAATAGGCATCTCTGATAGGCATCTAAACTCTAGCCTCCTCTAGGGGCACTTGGGTGCCTCAGTCAGTTA
Organism: Panthera pardus; assembly: GCF_024362965.1. NCBI lineage: Eukaryota > Metazoa > Chordata > Mammalia > Carnivora > Felidae > Panthera > Panthera pardus. The sequence continues at coordinate 47,895,154 of NW_026526721.1, read as the reverse complement.
AGCGCCAACTTTGACTAAGGTTATGATCTCGAGGTTCAAGCCCTACTTTGGACTCTGTGCTGATAGCTCAGAGCCTGGAGCCCGGAACCTGCTTAGGATTCTGTGTCTCCCTCTCTCTCTGACCCTCCCCTGCTCATTCTCTGTCTCTCTCTATTTCTCTCTCTCAAAAATAAATAAATAAAATGTTAAAAAAAAATTAAAAACAAAAAAAACTCTGGCCTCCTCTAAATTCACATTCAGACAACAAAAAGTGGAGAGTTTTGTAGTTCGCTATACTCCATGGAAAATGCTCTGACTCCTATACAAGAAAATGAGGGGTCAGAGTGAGTTGAAGACTCCTTCCCTCCTACCCTATCCCCTGTCCCTTGATTCACCCTTAAAGTCATTACTTCAGCCCAAAGAAATATCCACCTTTGTTTCTGCCTCCACCTTACAGAAGGGCAGGGCACAAGGTCATGACAAACCTCAAGGTAAATGAGAATGAACATAGGGAATAAAGAAGAAAGAGTAAATTTTTCTAGGCTGGGCTGCCAGTGTCTGAGTTGAGTTACATGTCCATGAAAAACAGCAAGGCTTCGTGAGAAAACTATACACAAGCCTCATAGCCTTTGACAGAGATCTTAAAGGTCTCCAGAAAATATGTCAATAACCAGTGTTGACAACTATGCAAGAATGTCACCCACATTTCCAGTTCCTGCCCTTCAACACTTGGTACCACTTTGGACAATGTGGTGTAGACAAAATTCAGCAGCAGCAACAACAACAACAACAAAAGTATAGGATACTCAGTGACATCTGAATTCTAGATAAGCAACAAATTTTTTTAGCATAAATATGTCCTATATGTTTCATGTGTTATTTGAAATTCAAATTTCACTGGGTGCCCTGTGTTTTATCTGGCATCCCATGAAAGGATTTCCATTGGGTAAAGAACATTGCAACAGTTCAGGGTAGAGATTTCTCAAGCCATACCCATGAAGCTGGGGAAGAATTTGACACTGAAGTGCCACATGAACATAAGAGGAAAGAATTCAAGAATATGTCTGTTTCAGGGTACCTGAGTGGCTCAGTCAGTTAAGCATCTGATTCTCCATCTCAGCTCAGGTCACGATCTCACCGTTCACAGGTTCCAGCCCTGCATCAGGCTCTGTGCTGATGGTGATGGTGTGGAGCCTCCTTGGGATTCTGTCTTTCTTTCTGCCCCTCCCCTGCTTGTTCACCCTCTCTCTCTCCCTTTCTCTTTCTCTCTCTCTCTCAAAATAAATAAACTTGAAAAAGAAATATTTCTCTCCTCTCTCTGCCCCTCCCCTGTTTGTGTGCTCACTTGCTCTCTCTCTCTCAAAATAAATAAATAAACTGGGGGAAAAAGATAATATTTCTGTTTCTCCAAGCATGAAATTCATTAGAAGAGACTGACATGTTTCTCTGAGTAAGAGATCTCAAGTTGATTTAGCTGTGACTTCTAGAGTCAGACACACTACCGTTGCAGCACAAAGTCACAGGCCATGACTTTTGAATATTTCCAGATCTATATTTAAACATCCTGTACTTTTCTGGGGGCGCCTGGTTGGCTCAATCGGTTAAGTGTCCGACTTCGGCTAGGGTCATGATCTCACTGTTTGTGGGTTCGAGCCCCGCGTCAGTCTCTGTGCTGACAGCTCAGAGCCTGGGGCCTGCTTCAGATTCTTTGTCTTCCTCTCTCTCTCTGCCCTCCCATGCTCACACTATGTCAATCTCTCTCTCAAAAAATAAATATTAAAAAAAATTATAAATAAATAAATAAATAAATAAATAAACATCCTGTACTTTTCTGAATTATACCCTGGCTATTTCTTTTTCTTTTCTTTTTAGAGAGAGACAGAGTTAGTAAGGGACAGGGGTAGAAGGAGAGAAAGAGAGAGAATCCATACTAAGCATGGAGCCTGACACAGGGCTCAATCCCAGAACCCTTGGATCATGCCCTGAGCCAAAATCAAGACTCAGACACTCAACCAACTGTGCCACCCAGGCATCCCTATCCTGGCTATTTCTTAATCAAAACTGTCCCATTGCCTCATTTGTGAAATGAGAAATTTGATCTAAAACAGTGGTATCATCAGGTAAGCTACAGACCCCTGCATCAAGATGCCATTGTAAGAGGCCACCTGAACTGGTATGAGTATGTCTTTTTTTTTTCTCAGTCAATAGATACTAAAAGTATAGCCACAATCCAATTGTTGGATGGGGTAGGGAGGGATCCCAAAAGTCCTCCGATATTAAAAATGGGTCAATCTTTTGGGCGCCTGGGTGGCTCAGTCAGTTAAGCGGCCGACTTCGGCCCAGGTCATGATCTCACGGTCCGTGAGTTCGAGCCCTGCATCGGGCTCTGTGCTGACAGCTCGGAGCCTGGAGCCTGTTTCAGATTCTGTGTCTCCCTCTCTCTGACCCTCCCCTGTTCATGCTCTGTCTCTCCCTGTCTCAAAAATAAATAAACGTTAAAAAAAAATTTAATACAAAAAAATGGGTTAATCTCTTATTTGCTAAGGTTGGAAGTATTGATCAATGATGATTTTCAATGTTTCTTCCAATCTCTTCATGATTCCTAGCATCAGAGCCACCAAATAATTGGTTCTTTGCTGGTTCTTCTGAAAATCAGTTCTGAACAAGTAGAATAAGAGTCGTGGGGCTCAAAGTTAGAAGGACTGATCATAAACAACAGATGTTGGTAATGATGAAAAAAAGGGGAACGCTGTTACAGTGTTGGTAGGAATTCAAACCATGCAGCCACTCTGGAGAACAGTGTGGAGGTTCCTCCAAAAGTTAAAAATAGAACTACCCTATGACCCAGCAATTGCATTACTATGCATTTATACAAAAATACAGATTGGAAGAGGTACATGCACCCCAATGTTTATGGCAGCATTATCAACAATAGCCAAACTATGGAGAGAGGCCAAATGTCCATTGACAGAGGAACGAATAAAGAAAATGTGGCATACACACACACACACACACACACACACACACACACACACACACACACACAATGGAATATCACTCAACCATCAAAAAGAATTAAATTTTGCCATTTGTGACAGTGTGGATGGAACTAGAATGTATTATGCTAAGTGAAATAAGTCAGTGAGAGAAAGACTAGTATCATATGATTTCACTCATATGTGGAATTTAGGAAACAAAACAGATGAACATATGGGAAGGGAAAAAGAGAGAGAGAGAGGGAAGCAAACCATAAGAGACTCTTAACAACAGAGAACAAACTGAGGGCTGATGGAGGAGAGGTGGGAGGAGGGATGGGCTAAATGGGTGATGTGTATTAAGGAGGGTACTTATTATGATGAGCACTGGATGTTATATCTAAGTAATGAACCAGTAAGTTCTACTCCTGAAACGTATATTACACTATATGTCAACTAAATAGAATTTAATTAAAAATTTGGAAGGAAAAAAAAGAAGGACTGGACATAAAGGTGGTCAAGTATGATGGGCACTATATTAATCTTGCTGTTCCCTTCAATGGATTTAACAAATACAATATATCTTCTGAATTCCTGTTGGTACTTTATTTCTTTTCCTATAGTCACATACCAAAGTAATTTAGATGGGGTAATTTATAGACATTTTGGTCTCCATAAATGAGACCAAAATGTTAAAAATTTGCTTTATTTTTAAATTTTTTTAATGTTTATTTATTTTTGAGAGAGAGAGACAGAGCATGAATGGGGGGAGGGTCAGAGAGAGAGGGAGACACAGAATCTGAAACAGGCTCCAGGCTCTGAGCTGTCAGCACAGAGCCCAATGCGAGGCTCGAACTCACAAACCACGAGATCATGACTTGAGCCAAAGTCGGACGCTTAACCGACTGAGCCACCCAGGCACCCCCAAAATTTACTTTTTTGTTAATTTCCACTTATTCTTACTTCAAAAGTATTTATGATGCACTAACCCTAAACCAGGTATTATATTCTGCTCTTGATGACAAACTACTACATACTACATTTTACAAAGAGATAAATGCAAAGAAAGATGAAGTCCCTTGTTCAGTGTTTCCTGATGAAGATGATGCTCTCAAAATCATATATATCATAAATTATATTTATGTATTTTAAATACCTATTTTAAAATACTAATAGATGATGTGAGATTTTTATGTCTTGGTCTAAAAAAAAATTGAGAAACATGACTGTAGCCACATTTACTCACTTTCTGCCTTTGACTGCAAATATAAAAGTCAATCTTGACCCAAAGATTTCCTTCCACTTAGAGCTTCCTACCTTAAAAAAGACTCCTAATTACTCAGAGGACTCTGAAGCACAATGTGTTCTTTGTAACTTAATTTGTTTGAATTGTAACCTATCCTGTTGTAATCCAAAACTGATAGGAGAAAAAAAATTAGAACTGTTTTGGTGATTATATTTTTCATTATTTATTTAAAATGCAGGTTGCCTAGTTCGCTCAGTGGGTTAAGCATCTAACTCTTGATATTGGCTCAAGTCATGATCTCACGGTTGGTGAGATCGAGTGCCGCATCAGGCTCTGCACTGAGCATAAAGCCTGCTTGGAATTCTCTCTCCCTCTCTCTCTGCCCCTCCCCCGCTTTCCCTCACATGTGCGCACTCTCTCTCTCTCTCTCTCTCTCTCTCTCTCTCAAAATAAATAAACCTTAAAATAAAACAAAAGTAAAATAAAATAAAATAACAAAAATTCCTTATGACTAGTTTTCCTTAAGCCTACCTATAGCACTATCTACATGTTTCCTATGAGAAGACCTCACATTGCCTCCTCCTTTTAACGATGAGTCTTATACCAAGTCCAACAAAAACAAAATAGGTGAGGAAAGACAGCACCTTAAATCTGTGTGAGGCTTTTAACACTTCCAAGCCCATGATCTGGTTAATTCCATGAAGGACCTTATGAAGTATGATCAGGAATGCGGGAAGAAGACGACTCACCTGAAGATTCATAACTGAGGTGGTAACTAAACCGCCAGTCTCCTCTATTCCCAGCTTCAAACCTTTTTTTCACTGTTGCTCATTGACAGAAGTCAAAAAAGACATCTAATTAAAAGCGGACAAAAACATGTGATAAACCAGCAATAACAGGACTTTGGGGAGGGAAAGCCAACCAGAGACTGCCGTGCAAGAAAAATAATAAGCCCCACAAGGGCTAAAAAGATTTTTCAAGTAACTCCTTAGAATCTACTCGAACACAGTGAGGGGCCTCAGGGTCCTACACTGGATGGTCTCTTGAGGCCCCATCTAGCTCCCTGACACCACTATTCAGTGTCTGGTCGGCATCGCAGCTACACAGAAGTCACATCACAATCCATCACCAGATATAAGGAGGTTGCAAAAAAAATAAAAAAGCAAGGCCAGAGATTTCTGGAGGCAGCATTGTTAGTCAGCACATATATGGTTTACTATTTACTTAAACAGTGTGCATAGATTAGGGCTTAATATGGAGGAAGTACCTGCAAAATACTCTACTTACAGTGTCTTATCTTATCCTCCCACCTATTCTCAAAGGATACAAATTACTGCTAGCCTCCTGGTATTAACAAAGGAGGAAACCAAGGCTTAGAAAAGATAAGTAACTTACTGAAAGGGTTCTAGTTAAACAGCAGAGCTGGGATTTGAAGCTGGTGTGGGTGACTCTGGAACTCATGCTCTTACTAATCTGCCCTTGCCCCTCCCTGTGTGCTTCAAGGACAATGAGGACTCCAGCATGCCTGGCCCAGAAGGCAATGTAGGGCCGAATTGGAAATACGGGAAGATGGCTAGAGATGAGGCTTCAAAGGCTGCTCAATGTCAGCCAAAGAAGCTACCATTCCGGCTGTAGACTGAGCTTCGCTGGGAACTGTCATTATCCATGATAGGAAAAGGAAAGGGTGAAAATTGAGACAAGTGCAGAGCACCTGACATACGGCTCCCCTGCCAGTATCAGGAAGCTAGTAAAAGCTTTGAAGAAAAGAAGTTACATGGTGTAAATGGTATTTCAGGAAGATTAATCTGACAGCCACGCACAGAAGGTATTAAAGGGAACAAGAGGCTGGAGGCAAGGAAACTGGTTAAGAGGCTATTGCAGACGCTTGTTTCTGAGATGACGAGTCTGAGTTGGAACAGAGCAGTGAGAACAGAGGAAAAGGGACAAATGTAAGTGTTACCCATGATGAAAGAACTGACTGGCCCAGAGGAGCTTCACAGCCAAGGCTATGGTCTGTGATGGTCTGAGGCAGTGTGAAGAGAGAAGGAGAAACACTACCAGCTGGTAGTTGCCTCAGCCCTGCACACTCAGGAACCTGCCTTTTCTGTCTCCTCACCAGACCACAAGCTCCGAAGACACAGGGACCTTTCTTGTTCCTGGTAGCTCCATACCACAGGCCAGGTGTTTGGTAGACTTAACAAATATCAACTGGCAGTCTGTTTCCTCTGTCTGGATCTCTGTTTCCACTTTTTCCTGGAAACTTCATGTAGGAAGGCCTTCCCGAAGGCCCAGCGAAAATGTTTCTTCTTCAGAGAGGCTCCCATGACCAGTCAGCCTAAATTAGGTCCTCCAGTTTTCCTGCCCATAGAAAACCTTTCTTCACGGTACTTATTACAATGTGGAATTTTATATTTGTTGTTTTTTCATTTATTTATTTTTGTTGTTTTTGTCATCGGTGGTAGTTTCCCAACTTCCCCCACTACACTAAAAGCTCTGCAAGATCAGCATTTCTTTTCACCACTGAGTCCCCAACAACCAGTACAGCACTGTCCCATAGAGATAAAATGCAAGCCATATATGTAATTTTAAATTTCCAGCAGCCACATCTTTTACAGTAAGAAGAAACAGATGAAATTAATCTTAAGACTGTTTTACTTAACCAAATATATCCAAAGTGTTATCATTTAAGTATGTGTGATTTATTGACAAATTGATGGGATAGTTCACATTCCTTTTTTTTTTTCTTTGTACTAAGTCTTTACTTTCTGTATTTTACACTCATAGCACATCTCAATGGGGACTAGACACACATCAAGTGTTCCATAGTCATGTATGGCTAATGGCAACCATAATGGATAACACAGATCCTTGCAAGGTGTTTGACCTGTATTTCTTACTTAATAAGTAAGATTCATGAGCAAGGGAAGGTGGAAAGGGAAAAAAGAAGGAAAAAAATGGGGAGAGGAAAAAAGACAGAGAAAGTAACATTTGTCAGGTGTTTTACGTTAGGTTCTTTCATACATCAATAAATTATATGACTTATTTCTAACATCAACCCTGGTGAGGTAGACATTATGAAAACCATCTTTATTAATGGGACACCAGTTTATAAATGTCATGTAACTTGCCCAGGATTACGCTGTCTTTTGAGTGAAAGAACCAAGATTCAGAATGCAATCTTCCTTTCCCAATTGTGATGCCTGCACTCACAGAAGTCGTACATAACAAGTTTAGTCAGGCCCAGACTATTATCTAAATCTCTTTCATCCAGATAAAACATCCCAGCGCTTCTACATATTGTTTTGAATCTTACAGACACTCTCATTTCAAAAGTGTGCTCTGATCATGGCAGGCTAACATGGCAGTCTCCCTTTTTCTCCTCCAGAAATGTTTTAGAGAAATCTTTATCCTATTTTCTGCTCTCCATTAGAACACTACTATGACCAAACAAAATTGTGGCATTTGCAATACCCCAAATATGCCAAGCTCTCTAACATGCTTCCTAGCTCTACATAGTTTTCCTGCTACCTAGAACCTTTCTCCTTCACGCAGTTAACATGCATCCTACATGACTCAGTTCAAGAAAAAAAGAAAGAAGAAAAGGAAAAGACTCAATTTTTTCAGTCATCTCATCTCAGGCAAGGAATCTCCATGGCCCACTCTCCAAGTGTGAGGTCCCCCGTTTCTGTGTTCACAAAGCACTCACGTGGAATTTTTCATGCAAACCATCATTATACTTCTAAGGTCTCCCTCACTAGACTGAACTTCTAGAAAGCAAGAACTATGTCTTTTATCTTTATATCCCCATTGGCCAGCATTTGTTGAATAGGTTGTTAAACAAGTAGATAAAGAAATGGATGGATCGATGAGCATGCTCATAGCCCTGTTTAAGTACAAGAAGCAATATCTGGTACCACACAGTCCAAAGAGTTAAAGAGGACTAGAGTGCTCTTGCAATACCTGCATTGCACTCGGCCAGTCGTCAAGGTCTGGGTCACAGTAACAAGAGCAGATGGCATCAGATGAGCACCCAGTGATGCCTTCAACCATATCGTAAGAAACAATGTTTTAAGCTATGCAGAAGATGTAGCAAAATTGGGACTTACCCCACTGTTGGCTCCTAGGAGGTTAGAGATATGTGGAAGTCGGGAAATAGTTAGGGATGTAGTGGGTAGGAAGAAGCATCCTAAGCATCAAAATGTGGCCAGAGAGCCAAAGAGCCTAGGCATGCTAACCTGGAGGGGACATGCAGTGTTGGTATCCATCTATCCCTCAGAAGGGAAAATGGTGGCAGACTGCACTGAGAAAAGTGCCAAACTGTAGGAACTTAGTTCTTCCTAACTCACAACACCTTGGGCAAATATTTTTACCCCTGGGGATACCTTGAAAGATGTTTGTAGATGGAACTTTTGGCTGCACCTGAGATTGTGGTCTGTAGTAGGTGTTGGGCCAGAGCTTCTAAACTCTGATGCAGGGGCGCCTGGGTGGCTCAGTCGGTTAAGCGTCCGACTTCGGCTCAGGTCACGATCTCGCGGTATGTGAGTTCGAGCCCCGCATCGGGCTCTGTGCTGACTGCTCAGAGCCTGGAGCCCGTTTCAGATTCTGTGTCTCCCTCTCTCTCTGACCCTCCCCCGTTCATGCTCTGTCTCTCTCTGTCTCAAAAATAAATAAATGTTAAACTCTGATGCAGCACACTTGTGTACGGGATACAGTTGTGCCAGAGGAAAATACTAATTCCCACAGTCCCCGGAACAGCCAGGTGAATGTAAGGTAGGAACAAGGCTTATGGAAGCCAGAACCTACTCCCCAGTGCTGGACCATTGCCTAGGAATGAGCCCTCTCATCTGCATGGTATCATGTTCTATGTAAACTCTGTCATGAAAAAATGTTGGAAAGTATAGAGTTAGACTATAGGAGGTAAATGAGCAAGCTTCAGAGACTTAGGAATTTTAAAAAGTATTTCATTTTGACAGGGCCAAGTGAGTAGAGTGTACTAGATATGCAGTAGCCAGGATCTGGCCCAATAGTCTTGCAGGATTGTGAGCTCTCAACTGCAAGTACAGACCAAAACCAGTGGGTGCTCCTGAGAATTCAGGTGGAAGCTGGAACACTAGCTCGTGGCACCACTGAAAGTAAACTAATAACAGTAACCCACAAGAATAAGGCCCAGGTCCTCAATAAAGGCACACTCTAAAAAACCAACATATCAAGGTGAGTGACACTTCATCCCCCCCCCCCCAGTAGCCCATATTTCCTAATTGAGAGGGGAAGGACAGTGGCCAGAGTCAGCCCTACAACCACTGCCTGGCATCTCCCCACCTCTCCTCCTGGCAGAGTATAGCCAGGGAGAAATTAGTCCTTAGAAATTAGAAATGCTCATGGAATTTATCTTGCATGCCATCATTACAGCCTCATAAACAAACTGAAAAGTGAGGGGGAAGAGGATGTGATTGTCATTGGAGCTGGGCTTATTACCCCCATGCCCCACATTTAGCCTCCTGCCAGTGTTTGCTTGTCTTTTCAAGCACAGATCTGAACCCAGAGTTGGATACAGCTGGGCAGTCACATAACCAGAGGACCACAATAATAGCTAAAAGACAATTAAAGGTATTGGGAAACCATGGCTTCTTCTGAACTCTCACCACACTACTAAGCTGGTCAGAAATATACTTCAAGTCACAGCAAATGGGCCTAGAGCTGTAATAAGACCAGGATACAGGAGGAAGGCAAGAGCCGAATGTGGCAAGGAGGCCCTTCTCACTCTGAACAGGTGGCACACCAGACCCACCTCTCAGCATGGCTCTGACTGACATCACCCACCTGTGGATCTGAGTGGGCTAGAGAAGACCAGACCCATCTGGCACAAAGTAATATGGAGTAAACAGCCCAAGGGTATGTGTGTACGTGCTGAAGCTAGTGAGGCACCTCACAGCCCTAGCCAAGGAAAAGCTAACATCTGAGATCTAAATAAGCCTTGCCAAGGTGGGGCAGACACCAAGAGACAAAACTAAAATTAATCCCCACCACACCCAACCTCCACCAGAAATGCAAATGTCACCTGTACTCCATCTGTTCAACACTGCCAGTGGGGAGCTGAGCACATGCCAGAAGAATTTAGTCTCTACTAAATCCCAAATTAAAAGGCATCCAAGACCTTTACAAAGCTCCACTCTCTGAATTTTGCTCCAGCTTCTAAAGGGGTTATTCAACATTTGGAAATGACAAGAAAGCAAGCATCTTCCTTCTTGAAGGCTAATAAAATGTTCACTCACTTATCCACCATGAGCCAAAGAAGCATTAGGAAGTCTTCTTGATGTGAATCTCATTCTGTCACTTCAAAGTAGCATCCAGGTCCCAGCCTGGCAATGACACCATAATAATCTCAATTTTTTTACGTCCTCTTACTCTACCACTTCCTAGACCAAGACAGGAAAAATGAGATGTCTTTCTTAGTGATCAGATACTCTTGCTCCCTTAGAGACAGGAAATGATGAAGGCAGAGGCTGTTGTTGTCCAAAGGGTTGAAGCCAAGTTGGTAGACTCTGTCTGCTTGCTTCTCCATGAGATGCAAGAAAAGAATACTGGAACCAGAAGCCCAGCCCCACCATGGTTCACATCAAGCTGCACAGAGTTGGAGGTTCATGTAAGTGAGTGTGTCTTGGGGGCAGGGTCGGGGCGAGTGAAAAGAGTTACCTAAAAAGGCATTGCACACATACACACACAAAAACAAAAAAGAGCAGAAGACAAAAATAGGAACAGAGAACAAGGACAGTGAATAGAAAACAGTAACCAATATGGTGGATATTAAACTAATTAATAATTACTTTAAACATCAGTGGTGTACCTGCACCAATTAAAAGATAAGATTATCAGAGTAGATCAAAAAGAAAAAATGGTGGGGGGACGCCTAGGTGGCTCAGTCAGTTAAGCGTCCAACTTTGGTTCAAGTCATGATCTCCCAGTTCATGAGTTCAAGCCCTGTGCTCTGTCTCAAAGCCCGGAGCCTGTTTCAGATTCTGTGTCTCCTTCTCTCTCTGCCCCTCCCCCACTCATACTCATGCTCTGTCTCTGTCTCTCTCTCTCAAAAATAAATAAACATTAAAAAAAAAATTTTAAAAAGACCCAACAGTATGTTGTCTATAAGAAACTCACTTTAAATATCAAGGCACATATAGATTAAAAGTAAAGAAATGGAGAATTTACATTATACTAACACTAATCAAAAGAGAGCAAGAGTAGATATATTAATTTCAGACAGAGCAGACTTCAGAGCAAGGAAAGTTATCAGGAATATAAAGATGGGCATTGCATAATGATAAAGGGGTCAATTCCCCAAGAAGACATAAAAATTGTTCATGTGTATGGGCCTAACGGCAGAGCATCAAAACATATGGGGCAAAAACTGATAGAATGGCAAGGAGAAATACATAAATCCATTATTCTAGTTGGAGGCTTTAACACTCTCTATCAGAAATGGATAGATACAGCAGGTAGAAAATCAGTAAGGACCTAGATGAACTCAAAAGCACCATTAATCAAATGGATACAATTGACATCAATAAACTACTTGATCTAACAACAGCAGAATACACATTCTTCTCAAGCTCAAAAAAAATAGTAACTAAGGTAGATCACTTTCTGGGCCATAAAACACACCTTAACATATTTAAAATAATAGAAACAATACAATATATCCTCTTAGACAACACTGAAATTTAACTAGAAATCAATAACAGAAAGATAGCTAGGAAATCCCAAAATACATGGAGATTAAACAACACACAAGAAAAGAAAAAAATCTCAAGAGGAATTTTTAAATATTTTGAGTTAAATAAAAATGAAAAAAAACAACTTATCAAAATTTATGGGATGCAGCAAAAGTAGTATTTAGTGGGAAATTTATAATTTATTGAATGCATATGTTAAATTCAATAAGTTTATAATATATTGATTGCATATATTAAAAAAGAAGAAAAGAGGGGCTCCTGGGTGGCTCAGTCAGTTGAGTGTCTGACTCTTGATTTTGGGTCAGGCCATGATCCCAGGGTTGTGGGATCAAGCCCTACATTGGGCTCCATGCTGATCATGGGCCCTGCTTCAGATTCTCAATCTCTTTCTGTCTCCCCTGCCCCTCTCTCCCATTCACATGCATGTTGTCTCCCTCTCTAAAATAAATTTTAAAAAAAGAAACAGAAAAGATCTAAAATGAATAATCCAAGCTTCTACCTTAGGAAACTAGAAGAAGAGCAAATTAATACCAAAACAAGAGAAGGAAAAAATAATAACAATTAGGACAGATATTAATAAAATTGAAAACATGAAATCAATGGAGAATATCAACAAAACCAAAAGCTGGTTCTTTGAAAAGATCAATAAAATTTATAAACCTCTGGCCAGGCTAAGATTAAAAAAAAAGAAAGAGAGACACAAATTACTAACATCAGAAATGAAAAAGGGGTATCACTACAGATCCCACGAACATAATAAGGATAATAAAAGAATACTATAAACAACTTTATATACTATAAACAAAGTTATACAAATTGGATAACCTAGATGAAATGGACCAATTCCTTGAAAGATACAATTTACCAAACACACACAAGAAAAGATATAAACAATCTGAATAGGCCTATATCTATTAAAGAAATTGAATAAGTAATTAATGACTTTCCAAATCATAAAGAAACAGATTCAGATGGGTTCACTGGTGAATTCTACCAAACATTTAAGGAAGAAGTTATTTCAATTCTGTATAATCTCTTCCAGAAGACAGAAGCAAAGGGAGTACTTCTTAACTTATTCTAAGAGGCCAGTATTACCCTAACACTGAAACCAGACAAAAACATTACAGGAAAACAAAACTATAGGCCAATATATCATCAACATACATGCAAAACTCCTCAGCAAAACATTAGCAAATAAAATCCAATGATGCATAAAAATAATTACACATTTTAAGCAAGGAGACTTATCCCAGTGTGCAAAGTTGGTTAAACATTCAAAAATCAAGTAAATTAATCTATTGTAACAATAGACTAAAGAATAAAAATCACATTATCATACCAATAGGTGCAGAAAAAGCAAAATCCAGCACCCATTCATGATTACTTAATTTCTTTAAAAACCTTTCAGCAAACTAGGAGTAAAGGGGAACTTCTTCAACTTAATAAAGAATATCTATAAAAGAAATAATAAAGAATATCTATAAAAATCTACGGCTAATATCATACTCAATGTGAGAAACCAGAAGCTTTCTTCTAAAATCAGGAATAGACACCACTGTACTAGAAGTTTTAGCAAATGCAATAAGACAAGAAAGTGAAATAAAAGGTATACATTAAGAAAGAAGAAATAAAACTGTCTTTGTTCACAGATGACCTGTTCACCTATATATACAGAAAATCCAAAAGAACTGACAAGAAACTAGAACTAATAAGCAATTGCAGCAAAACTTTGAGATATAATATTAATGTACAAAAGTAAGTGGGACTGTTTCTGTAAGACAAAGAAACCATCAGCAGAATGAAAAGGCAACCTATAGAATCGGAGAAAATATTGGCAAATCATGTATCTGATAAGGAGTTAACATCCAAAAAATATGTACAAATAACTCATACAACTCAATAACAAAAAAATTAAGAATCCAATTTTAAAAAGGGCAGAGAAATTGAATAGACATTTTTCCAGAAAGACATACAGATAGTCAATGGGTACATAAAAAATTTTCAACATCAGTAATCATCAGGGAAATGTAAGTCAAAACCACAATGATATATCACCTCATACCTGTTAAAATGGCTATTAACAAAAAGATAAGAAATAACAAGTACTGCCAAGGATACAGAGAAAAGTGAACCCTCATACATTGTTGGTGGGAATGGAAATTGGTGCCGCCACTATGGAAAACTATGAAAAAAGTATGAAGTTTCCTCAAGAAATCGAAAATAGAAATACCATACCATATGATCCAACAATTGCATTATTGGGTATTTTTCTAAAGGAAACAAAATCACTATCTCAAAAAGATATCTGCACCCTCATGTTTATTGCAGCATTATTTACAAGCCAAGACATGGAAATAACCTAAATGTCTATCAACAGATGAATGGATAAAGAAAATGTAGTGTGTGTGTGTGTGTGTGTGTGTGTGTGTGTGTGTGTGTGTGTGTGTATGAAAGAAATTCTGTCATTTGGAACAATATGGATGGATCCTGAGGGTATTATGTTAAGCAAAATAAGTCAGACAGAGAAAGACAAGTAGTGTATGATCTCACTTATACGTGGAATCTAAAAAACAAACAAACAAAAAACAACAACCAAACTCATGGATACAGAGAACAGACTAGTGGTTGTCAGAGGTGGGGGAAGGAGGAGGGATAAAATGGGAGCAAGTGTTCAAAAGTTACAAACTTCCAGTTATAAGATAAATAACACCTGAGGATGTAATGTTCAACATGTTAACTATAACTAGTAATACTGTATTGTATATTCGAAAATTGCTAAGAAAGTAGTTCTTCAACATTCTCATCACACACACAAAAGATTGTAATTGTATGTAGTGATGGATGTTAACTAGACTTACTGTGGTAATAATTATGTGATATATACACATATCAAATCATTATATTGTATACCTAAAATTAATACAATGTCAAATGACATATATGTCAATTATATCTCAGTAGAAAAGAAAACAACCAACCAACTGGCCCAATTAAAAAGTGGACCAAAGGCCTGAAGAGACACCTCACCAAAGAAGATAAACATATTGCGAATAAGCATATGAAAAGATGCCAAGTATCAGCTATCATTAGGGAGTTGTAAATTGAAACAACAATGAGATACTATTACACACATATAGAATGGCAAAAATCCAGAACACTGACAGAACTAAATGCTGGTGGCAATGTGGAGCAACAGGAACTCTCATTCATTGCTGATTGAAATATGGTGTAGCAACTTTGGAAGACAGTTTGGCAGCTTCTCACAAAGCTTCTCACATATTCTTACCGTATGATTGAGCAATCAAATTCTTTGATATTTACCCAAAGCTAAAAACATATATGCACACAAAAACCTGCATACAGATGTTCATAGCAACTTTATTTACAATTGCCAAAACTTGGTAGCAATCAAGATGTCCTTCAGTAGATGAATGGATAAATAAAATGTAATACATCCATAAAATGAAATATTAATCAGTAGACATGGAAGAAACTTAAATGCTTACTACTAAGTGAAAGAAGCCACTCTGAAAAGGATACAATACTATATGACTCCAATGACATAACATTCTAGAAAAGTCAAAACCAAGGAGACAGGGCAAATATCAGTGGTTTCTAGAGGTTAGGAAAAAGGGAGAGATGAATGGGCAAAGCACCAAGGATTTTTAAGGCAATGAAACTATTCTATGTGCTATTATAATGGTAGATACATGTCATTATACATTTGTTAACCCATAGAATGTGCAACACTAAAAGTAAACCACAGGGGCACTGGGTGGGTCAGTTGGTTAGGCTTCCACCTCTTGATTTCAGCTCAGGTCATGATCTCACAGTTCGTAAGATCGAGCCCCAGATCAGGCTCTGCACTGACAGCGTGAAGCCTGTTTGAGATTCTCTCTCTCTCTCTCTTTCTCTGCCCTTTACCTCCTTTCTCTCTCTCTCTCTCTCTCTCTCTCTCTCAATCTCAAAATAAATAGACATTAGAATGAATGAGTGGATGAATGAATGAATGAATAAATAAATAAATGAATAAATAAATAAATAAATAAAAGTAAACCATGATGTAAACTATGAACTTTGAGTGATAATAATGTGTCAACGAAGGTTCATCAGAATGTACCTCCCTGCTGAGAGATGCAGATGGCGAAGGCTGTGCACATGTGGAGGTCAGGGTTATATGGCAACTCTCTAACTTCTGCTCAGTTTTACTGTGAATGCAAAACTCTTCTAAAAAATAAACCTGTTTTTCAAAACAGGCACTGCAGGCAGATGCCCAATGTATGAGGTCACATGAACAATGGAGCAAACAGCATCACTTTCCAGAAACCAGCAAGGGCAGCAAAAAGGGAGAACCCACAAATGTATTCTGTATCTGTCATCTACCAGCATCTACCATCCACCAGCCTGTTAACCCAGTCCCAAAGGAAAAGCCAGAAGTCACATTCTGTCCTCCCCAACAATTTTTGTCTTCATGACTTGAAGCTGGTGAGGCCTCTGTGGATCAACAAGAGGGAGCGGAGGAGTCTGCGCGCACTCCTACTGACTGGAAATTGTGTCCAGTACACTGCAGGGGAGCTCTCTCTGTACCTCAACAGAAGCCAGCTATGTCCCAACCTGCTGAGTCATCCTCTGGCCTTGGCCCAGGAAAAAGCCTCCCTGAAATACCTGCCAAACTCCACAGTCACTTTCAAAATGTAGGTCAGCCTCTGCAGGCCTCTAAGTATCATTAGAGCCTGAAAGGGCCATGGCCACAGCTGGGGAAGCTTCTTCGCCTGTCCTCAGTTTTTTCCTCTTTTGCCATCGTGTTGCTCAATCTATTGCCCTCCTCTGAAATCCCTCTAGGTTATCCCAATTTCAAAAGTTCTATTTGACCTGCTCTACACCTGTAATAAAACAAGTGTGGAAACATAGTAACTGCGAGGGCCTCACCAAGAGGAGACAAAAACAAGGTTTACCAGCTCCCCACAATCATACCCCAAATTCATCCTCCTATAAAGGCCTGTGTTTCCATGCAAAGGCAACGTGCACAACTATGCTGGGAAACCCCCGCTCAGGAGCAAGCATGCAGCCCCATCTTTGCCACCAGATGTGAAGGGAAATAGTAACGGGCGGCCCTTTTCCCCAACAGAGGCCGAAGAGAACCGATCTGGGGGAGTATCCCATGGTGCTTGTTTGCTAGCCCACTCTAAAATAATTTAAGGTTGCTTACAAAAATTGGCAACATAAAATAAAGATGAAAGAGAAACATGGGAAGTTGAGGGGCTTCCATTCAGTGGATTGGGAGTGAAAAAGGATTGGCTACAAATGAATGAGCTCTAACGTCACTGTTCCCACCTCATTCTGTCCCTTCTTTACCAGTCTTGTATGATTCTAGCTTTCTTGTCAAGGTCACCAAAGACCCCACATTGCTAAACTCAACTGCCAATTCTGTCTTCATCTTACTTGAGCCACTAGCAGAATTTCACAGAGCTGATCACAGCATGCTCCCTGGAAAATATTCTTCCCTTATTTTTCTTCACTGGCCCTTCCTTCTGGTCTAGTTTCTCCTAATTAGAATACTTAGAATGTCCTAGGGCTCAGTTTTTAGAACTCTTTTCTACCTTCTCAGTAATCTCTTTTCACAGCCTTCAGTAGTAAGCCACATGCCAATGACTCCCAGATTTTTATCCATAGCCCATACTTCTCCTCAGAACCCTAAGCTCCTTACATCCAACTGCCCATCCAGCTGTCCAATATACATCTCAAATTCAAAACTGTCCAGAACAGGTCTCCTGATACCTGGACCAGATCCACCTACCTACAGTCTTCCCTACTCAATGACAACTTCATCCTCCCAATTTCACCAAAAAGTTTACAATCATCCTTGATGCCTCTCTTTCTCTCACTTGCCACATCCAATCTGTTGGAGAATCCTGTTGACTCTATCTCCAAAGTATGCCCAGGATCTGACCTCTTCTCACCACCTCCCCTAAGACCATCTGGTACAGGCCTGGGGTATTACAGTGGTTTCTTCACTGGATTCTGCTTCTGCCTTTGCCCTTTTCAGACTATTCTCAACCCAGAAGTCAGAATTATCCTGTTGAAATGTAAGTTAGGCTGAGGTCCTCACAATGACCTATATGGCTCCATATGATTTCGTTCCCATCACTTCTCCAGTCTACTCCTTACCGGCCACACTGGCCTCCCTTCTTCTCGTTAAACACACCAGGCTCTGCTCCACCTTCAGGTCTTTGTATTTGCTGCTCCTCCTGCTTGAAATACTCTTCCCCCCTTACCTCCTCTAAGCCTTTGCTCAAAGACCTTCTAATAAGGCTTTCCCTTATTACCCTTCTAATAAGGCTTTCCCTGATCACTCTATTTAAAACTTCAAACTGCATCAAGACCCCATCCTCTTGTCCTGTTTTATATTCCCCATAAAACATCCCCTTCTAACACACTACATAATTTACTGACTTACTTTGTTTATTGCAATTAGAGTGAAAACTATGTTCATGTAGGACTTGTTTCTATTCTTCTTTACTGCTTAATTTCTGACTCTCAGAACTGTTCCTGGCATATAGTATGTGGCTCAGTACATAAGGGTTGTGTGGATGAATGGATGTGTAAATGGATGAATAAATGGATGGGTGGATTGGTGGATGGAAAGAGTAGATGTCAGGACTTGTGTTTCAGCTGCCAGATTCCTAAAGATCCCAGAGGGGGAAAATGTCACAAATCAAGGAGAATTCAGCATTTAAGACACAGATCTCCCCACAGCCACTCTGCCCATGTAACTGCAATGTTAGATCATAACATAAAAATGAAATGAAGTATCTATTAGGATTAGGCTAGTCTTAGTTTTGTCTCCATCAGCCATAGCCCACAATAAGCTGGCTGGGGAAACACTGATGATTACGGGAGTCAAGAATGGCAGGCCATAACTCCAATGCTTGGGAAGGGGCTAGAGAAAGAGTTAATAAACTAAAGGTACCAGTTTTCTATGGAGTTTCTACCATATGACAGATAAGACACCAGGCTCTTGGCCAACATTATCTCATTAAATCCTTGCCACACTGAGAAGCTGGTATTATTACCCCATTTTACAAATCAGGAAACTGAAGTTCAGAGAGGTTAAGTTATTTTCACAATGTCCCAAATACACAGTAAGAGTCAGGATTCAAACTAGATCTATATGAATCAAAAGTTCTTGCTCTTTATGGGGCACTTGGGTGGCTCAGTCAGCTGAGTGTCCGACTTCAGCTCGAGTCATGATCTTAAGATTCATGAGGTCAAGCCCCTCTGGGGCTCACTGCTGTCAGTGCAGAACTTGCTTAGGATCCTCTGTCCCTTTCTCTGGCTCTGCCTCTCCACCACTGTGTGCGCTCTCTCTCTCTCTCTCTCTCTCAAAAATAAATAAGCATTTTTGATCAAAAAAAAAGTTCTTCCTTTTTACATACCAAGGTTACTCTAGAAATGGTGAACTAACTTTCAACAGTTTCAGATCAATTCTCCCTTCCTAGTCAGTCCTTCATCATACTTGGTCTCAGTATATCAAACATCTTCGAATTGGGCAAAAAGAGTAAGAAAGAAGTGGAAACTGAGCCTTTGTGTCCTAATTAATGAAGATTTCCAGCAGAATGAAAAAAAAATCAATAAGCTGAAACCAGACACCTTTTTGTCAGTTTTACACACATACACACACCCATGTACACACCAAAGACAAGGAGTAGGAAAACACAGTATTGAAACTTACCTCACTACTACCGTCACCCAAATCTCTCATGGGTCTTAAGTACAGAAGATGTGCTGCTCAGCAGCTAACAATCCTTGCAGATGCTGCTTACCACTCAAGAAAGACAAACATATTTCACCAGCATCAGCCTTGCAACAGCCCCAGAGAAACCTCTTTTCTTCCTCCCACTCATGTTTCTTCCCAAGCAATGTATATCATGCCAGTGGCCTCCACCTCCACTTAACTTACAGAAACCTGGCCCATAACACCCTGCAATTAATATCATCAGACATGCAGGTCTGATTGTCAAACTACTGGGCATGTTCACACATACCAGAAAATACTGTCCTTTGCACTCAGGGAAATACTAACTGATTCACTGTCAGCAAGTGTTTCTCCAAGTCCTGCAAGGTATTTATAATCATTTATTCCCACTCTCACCATGTTTGCCTCCTTATTAATCATTTCTATGAAACTGTTCAACCAGCCAGCTCAGGTGCTCAGTGTGTAAGCACAGTTAAAGCAGAAGGCTCCCACATGGATCAGGCCCGCCCCTGACTTTGTTTCCCTTACCTGAACCAACCTATCAAGCCAACCATCTCATACCCACTTCTACCCAGGGGCCCCTAGGAAGACTAAGAAAACTCGGGAATGAATATTCACAGTCATTGCTGTGGGCTTCAGCATTTGGACCCACCAGCCAATAAGAATCTTTCTTGGTTCTTGCTTTAAAAATAAGACCTCTTGGAGCACCTGGGTGGTTCATTCAGTTGAGCATCTGACTCTTGATTTTGGTTCACATCATGGTCTCAGTTTCCTAAGTTTGGGCCCCACATCAGGCTCTGCATTGACTGCACTGCTGTGGGACCTGCTTGAGATTTTCCCTCTCTCTCCACCCTACACCCCTCCTTGCACTCTCTCTGTCTCTGTCAAAATAAATGAGTAAACTTTTAACAAAATAAATAAAAATAAAAATGAGACCTACTGGAGTGTGTGTAGAGTGCACGTATGAAATTGGGGTTGTGCCATCAAGGCCATAACACAAAGTAAACAAAGGAGATTTAGAAGACACTTCTTTTCAAAAGACAGAAGTACCATATGTTGCCAAGACCTGATTCACCTTTTTAACTACAGGCTCTAAATTAGTAGAGAAATTGTTCTAAAAAGGGACAAGATCCTCTGAAAACCCGTTAATAGGGTAAACTAACCATGAGATCAATAAAGACAAACGAATGAGTAGCATTTCCATTAGGTGCTCATCTGGACACATAAAGTTGGAGGAAAGTGATGAAAACAGGCCCTTGATTTTACTTTCTCACTCTTGTTACACTTGAATAGCCCTGAAAGCATAGAGGCGGGGCCCCAGAGCAAACTGAAAATGTGGAGTCCCTTGTTTATAAATTGTGAGAATTTCAAAACAGTGACAGCAGAGCATTAAAATAAGCACACGACCCCTCTAAGACTGGAGCCCTGTGCAACTCTACCGGTTGCACACCCACAGAACAGGCCCTGCAGACAGAGAATTTGTCCTCTAAGTGACTGAAGGGACCTGGAGGGAAATTGTGACTGAATTACATGCTCTCTGGCATCATTCATCCTGGGAAGAGTGCCCTTGAAAGCTCAAGGATCTCATGAAGGGTCATTTCATGCTGGTATTGCTTGGAGAGAAAAAGAGTAATTTCTCCCTTAAGACGTAATCCTGAACTGGACGCCATAAATATGTCTGTTCCCTGGAAGATTCAAAAGCTTTCTAACTGTGTAACTGGTATTTTTATTTATTTTTTTTTTATTTATTTAAGATTGGCTGGACCCAATTAACCTAACCAACTGGATTATCTGGAAAGATAAATCTTACAGGAATGGACCCAGTAGGAAATCTGAATGCTTGCTGGTGGAAAATTTCCTATAATTTTGGCTGGAGAAGACATTTCTCTATTCTATCAAGTTGGAAGAGTGCTCTTTGGTCATCAGCTTAGTAATGGCTGAATTTTATAAGAACTGATTACAAAATATATAAGACTCAACTCTATGGCTAAGAGAGCAAATTAGACTTCAAGCCAATTTCCAACAAAATTTTTGAGAAGATTTGCTCAGTTGTTTCTTCTTTTCTCTTTCTGCTTCTTAACTGACCTTCCTCCTTCATGCTATTTGGGGCTTCAGTGAAATAACCAGCAGGCCCTACACTTTCTACCCACCACTACCTCCCAATCAAAATCCACTCATCCTGTGAACCAAATGGTTCCTCTAATAAATTAAATTTAGAAACGTGGTTAATGATGACGGATGGTCTGGTGGTGGAGGTGAGCCCACAAGGAGGTCAGTGGAGAAGCTCATTTAAAACAGAGTCTTTCCTCAAAGGATGCCATGTAAACCACTGCCTTCTCCAATCACTAGAATAATGGTCCTTTCGATAAGAATAAGAGACTCAGCTAATGTAAGCTAACTTACTCATCATTTCTTCAACCGGACTTTGAACACCAGAGTAAATATCTGCTTACCTTTAGTCCTGTGTTTTTAGTCAACATGAGCTCAGAACTGCCCTTGATGAATTGCTTCTCAAATCATAACCAAATGAAAAAGATAAAAGGATAAGGAGAGAGCAGAAGAGAGGACATTTTTAAACATCACTTGTTAACTGAAACTTGGAAAAGTCAAGTGATGATGTGCCAAACAATGAAGGAAAGAAGATACCCTTTGAGCCCACAGCTTTTCCTTAAAGTTTACTTTTTCAGGCCGTACCAACTGCCTCATTAACAATACTCCATTTCCAAATCTGGCAATATGCTTTATGATTCAGCACAATTGGTGAGTGATAATGTATCAGAAGGAAAATTCAGAAGCTTAAGGGGGCTCAGTGTGAGAGTCAAAGCTGTCTTCCCTAAAATGTAGGACTGTGCTATCTGAAGGTAGGAGTGGGTGCTTTTCCAGTGATAGCCCCAACTGAGGTTTGATGGGGGTGGGGGTTGGGAGGAATGGGGAAAATAGGCTATAGGCATTGAGGAGGGCACTTGTTGGGATGAGCACTGTGTGTTGTATGTAAGCGATGAATCACAGGAATATACTCCTAAAGCCAAGACTACACAGTACGCTAGCTAACTTGAGAATAAATAAATAAATAAATAAATAAATAAATAAATATTTTTATTTGAGTTTAGTTGACATACAAAGTTACATTAGCTTCAGATGTATAACATAGTTATTTGCCAAGTTTATACATTATGCTAGGCTCACCATATAAGTGTAGCTACAATCTGTTACCATGCAACATAATTACGATATCATTGACCATATTCCCTATGCTATGTCTTTTATTCCTGTGACTTACTCATTCCATAACTGGAACCCTGTATTGCCCACTCCCTTTCATCCCTTTTGCCCGTCCTCCCACCCTCTCTTCTTTGGCAACAAATGGTTTGTTCTCTGTATTTACAGCTCTGAATCTGCTTTCTGTTTGTGCCTATATTCATTTTCTTGATAGCCCCAGTCTCTTTTTTCACAAGAACTAATTTCATGCCAATGTCAGGATAGATCAAAATCAAAACATTCTCTCTGTTGACTTCTTCCTATTTCTAAATCTTCAAAAATTCTTCTTTCAAGACATTGGGGGGGTGGGGAGAATGGGTTTTCTTCATTTCAGGAAAATTGAAAAAAGATCACTGGAGTGGCATATAAATTCTACTTCCGATCCAGAAAAATAAGAGCCACAGACAAGAGGAGGGAAACATCCCACCACAGCCTCTTCTGAATCCTGGGCAATTTCCCTGTAAAAGAGGTCCTGGAAAAGGTTGCTAAGAGCAGGGCAATCATGGGTTTAGGGGTAACTGGAATGAGAGGAAAAGATAGCGATGAAAGTGGGGAAATGGAATGAGACTGAGACTGAGGCAAAATAAGAGGATCCTGTCCCTTTTAATGGTTTCACATAGTCAATCTGATTCTCTTATGGAAAAACCAATTCTGATCCTAGAACCAATTAGAATGTAACCACTATCAGGGTGCAGAACCAGTTTCATCCATTCACCCCACTGTCTCTTACTCATTACCACCACGAAACACAAATAACTAAAAATAATTCCAAAAGCAAAACCAACAACTCTTACCACAATTACTAAGGCAACAAGTAGGTATTATTAAATTTTTTGTGCACATTTCTCTCCAGAAACCATAATCTTTGTCCTTAATTGCACCTTTCTGATAGGCTGATGGCCCCTGAAACATGCAGGAGTACAGAAGGGAGTCCTGAGCTCATCAGAAAGAGGCAAAAGGCTCTCACTCATGCTCTCTTAATCTTTCCTGCATCTATCTCTCTCTCAGTGGAAAACACCAGAGAGGAACAAAACCTCCTTCAAACAATGCTGATTTGGAGGAAATTAAAGTGATAAATTTACTCTATCATCTAGTGTGGCTGTTCTTACTTCTGTTATTATTACTAAATTCTGCAAATGAATCATTTCTGTTATGAGAACTGTCATAGTGACATGAGAATACTGAGCAGCATCCACTCCTACACCCCAACCCATAGTAGGGAGATCACTGGCATAAAAGTAAAGTTTTCCAAGACTTCTGATGGAAGCTTTCTTTCTAGGTGAAAAAGTGACTGTAGTACCTCTCCTTTAAAAGAAAAAATGACTTCCAATTTTCCTAAAGACTCAGTATTTAGTTCTTATCCACCAAAAAAAGTAAAACCTCTACCAAATGATAGTAATAATATCTTGTTGTCATTTTAAGTAGGAGCTTTCCCAAGAATTAATCTGGGCTACAATATTTTAAGAAGTAGTTTTCCAGCATCCAAGAAAGGTGTTAGTTGTGTGAAGAAAAGCAGTATTTCTGCACAGGCAGAGAGGGAAGAAATGCCAAGGTGCTCAGCACAGCCAAACTGAAGAAAACGTATTTGTTCTATAAACTTGTCAAATCACTAACTTGTCCACCTGAAACTAATGTGACCCTGCATGTCAACTGTACTCAAATTGAAAAAGGAAAAAAAAGGAAAACTTGATTGTTCTGGCAACAAAGCATCTATGTAGAGATGTCTAGACGATAGCAGGTCAGACTGGACTTCAGGGAAGTAGCAGAGCAGAGAAACACAGAAACTGTCCAATTCTCAGAGGGAAAATAGACAGTTCTGGCTCAAAGTCTGGGACCCTGGTATGAGGCTCCCGAGCTTTAAGCCCTTGCCTGACTCCAGGGCATCCCTCTCTGACCCAGCCTCCTACGTCTGGTAATGAAATCAAGCCCTGCTTCTTCAGCTTCAGTCATAGTCCCAACTGGACTTGGCTGAATTCACTCCCCACGTGCCTCTGTTGGGTTTAAAAGGCTTCTGGTTCTGGACTCTGGCTTAGCCAGACCTCTTAGGCCTGTCAGCAGATCTTGGCAGCGCTGCTTTGGCCCTTGCTGCTCTCTATAAGGCCTTCGATGCTCAGTCACTCATTAGCCTCGCCTCATCTCCCACCCATCATGCCCTAGTCTTAGCTCCAATCCATCGGAGGCATGATGCATTTGGCCAGTATAAACCTTAGGCGAGTTTACCTCACCATAGTCCAATGGGAGGTTGGGGTTATCGAACACAGAAAAACAATCTTAAAAAACAGTAATACATTGAAGAAGAACTTCTATCTCAGAAGCCAAAGTAAAATCAACACAGACCGTGGTTTGGCAGACTCTGTCTTGTTATGTACAAAATGTTATTATAGTGAAGACCTCAACTATTTGACTAATAGTACAAAAATGTGCATGTAAGTACACCTCCAGGACAGTCAGGGTTAGTGTATTTATTTCCATTTTCAACACAACTGCTTCGTTATTTTTGAGTGCCAGACATTGTGAATTTTACCTTTTGGGGCACTGGGTATTTTTTTATTCCTATAAGAATTATTTTGGGAGCATCTGGGTGGCTCAGTCAGTTAAGAATCTCACTCTTGATCTCAGCTCAGGTCATGATCTCACAGTTCATAAAATAAAGCCCCAAGTTGGGCTTTGCACTGACAGAGTACAGCTTGCTTGGAATTCCCTCTCTTTCCTTTTCTCTCCGCCCCTTCCTTATTCGTGCTGTGTCTCTCTCAAAATAAATGAATAAACTTAAAAAAAGAATTACTTTTTGATCCTACAATTCCACTTCTAGGTATTTACCCCAAAGAATTGGAGTTGCAGGAACTCCAACAGATAAATGTACACCAATGTTCATAGCAGCATTATTTACAGTAATTAAGGGATGGCATATTAGTTAGGATTCTCCAAAGAAATAGAACCAATAGTATATCTACCTATATGTATATCTATATCTATCTATATCTATACATCTACATGTCTGTATCTACTACCTATACATAGCCAAATCTATAGCTATATATTATAGAGAGAGAAAGACTTATTTTAGGAATTGGCTAACATGATTGTGGAGGTTAACATGTCCAAAATCTTCAGTGTAAGCCAACAGGCGAAACTCAGGGAAGAGATGATACTGCAGTTTAAGTCCAAAAGCAGTTTGCTGGCAGAATTCTCTCTTGTTCAAGAGAGGTCGGTATTTTGCTTTTTTTTTTCTTTTTTATTATTTTTATTTTTATATTTTTTAATTTAATTTTATTTTTTTTAATTTACATCCAAATTAGCATATAATGCAACAATGATTTCAGGACTAGATTCCTTAGTGCCTCTTACTCATTTAGCCCTAGCCCATCCCCCCTCCCACAACCCCTCCAGTAACCCTCAGTTTGTTCTCTATATTTATGAGTCTCTTCTGTTTTGTCCCCCTCCCTGTTTTTATATTATTTTTGTTTCCCTTCCCTTTTGTTCATCTGTTTTGTCTCTTAAAGTCCTCATATGAGTGAAGTCATATGATTTTTGTCTTTCTCTGACTAATTTCACTTAGTATAATACCCTCCAGTTCTATCCACGTAGTTGCAGATGGCAAAATTTCATTCTTTTTGATTGCCGAGTAATACTCCATTGTATATATATACCATTTCTTCTTTATCCATTCATCCATTGATGGACATTTGGGCTCTTTCCATACTTTGGCTATTGTTGATAGTGCTGCTATAAACATGGGGGTGCATGTGTCCCTTTGAAACAGCACACCTGGATCCTGTGGATAAATGCCTAGTACTGCAATTGCTGGGTCATAAGGTAGTTCTATTTTTAGTTTTTTGAGGAAGCTCCATACTGTTTTCCAGAGTGGCTTCACCAGCTTGCATTCCCATGGGGGAGGGGAAGGAAAAAAAAAGAGGTTAGAGTGGGAGAGAGCCAAAGCATAAGAAACTCTTAAAAACTGAGAACAAACTGAGGGTTGATGGAGGGTGGGTGATGGGTATTGAGGAGGGCATCTTTTGGGATGAGCACTGGGTGTTGTACGGAAACCAATTTGACAATAAATTTCATATATTGAAAAAAAAAAGATTCCATGCTCCTGGATAGGAAGAACACATATTGTTAAAATGTTGATACTACCCAAAGCAATCTACATATTCAATGCAATCTCTATCAAAATAACACCAGCATTCTTCACAGAGCTACAACAAATAATCCTAAAATTTGTATGGAACCAGAAAAGACCCCAAATAGCCAAAGCAATCTTGAAAAAGAAAACCAAAGCAGGAAGCATCAAAATCCCAGACTTCAAGCTATACTACAAAGCTGTAACCATCAAGACAGTATGGTACTGGCACAAGAACAGACATTCAGATCAATGCAACAAAATAAAGAACCCAGAAATGGACCCACAAACGTATGGCCAACTAATCTTTGACAAAGCAAGAAAGAATATCCAATGGAATAAAGACAGTCTCTTCAGCAAGTGGTGCTGGGAAAACTGGACAGTGACATGCAGAAGAATGAACCTGGACCACTTTCTTACACCATACACAAAAATAAACTCAAAATGGATGAAAGACCTCCATGTAAGACAGGAAGCCATCAAAATCCCAGAGGAGAAAGCAGGCAAAAACCTCTTTGATCTTGGCCGCAGCAATTTCTTACTCAAAACGTCTCTGGAGACAAGGGAAACAAAAGCAAAAATGAACTATTGGGACCTCATCAAAATAAAAAGCTTCTGCACAACGAAGGAAACAGTCAGCAAAACTAAAAGGCAACCAGCAGAATGGGAGCAGGTATTTGTAAATGACATATCAGATAAAGAGTTATTATCCAAAATCTATAAAGAACTTCTCAAACTCAACACCCAAAAAACAAATAATCCAGTGAAGAAATGGGCAAAAGACATGAATGGACACTTCTCCAAAGAAGACATCCAGAAGGCCAACTGACACATGAAAAAATGCTCAACATCACTCATCATCAGGGAAATACAAATCAAAACCACAATGAGATACCACCTCACACCTGTCCGAATGGCTAACATTAACAACTCAGGCAACAACAGATGTTGGGGAGGATGCAGAGAAAGAGGATCTCTTTTGCATTGTTGGTCGGTATTTTTCTATAAAGGTCTTCAACTGATTAGATGAGGCCTATCCAAATAACGGAGAGCTATCTGCTTTACTCAAGTCTACTGAGCTAAATGTTAATCTCATCTAAAAAATACCTTCAGGGGCGTCTGGGTGGCTCAGTTGGTTAAGTGTCTAGCTCTTGGTTTTGGCTCAGGTCATGATCTCATGGTTTATGAGTTTGAGCCCCACATCTGTCAGTGCAAAGCCTGCTTAGAATTCTCTCTCTCTTCTCTCCCTCCCTCCCACCCTCCCTCTCTCTCTCTGCACCTCCTCACCCCTCAAAATAAATGAATAAAAACTTTAAATAAATTAAATTAAGTTAAAAATACCTTCACAGAAGCATCTAGAATAAGCTTTGACTGAATATCTTGTCAGTGTGGTCTAGCAAAATTAACACAAAAAATTAGCCATCACAGATGGAAACAACCTAAATGCTCCTCAACAGATGAATGGATAAACAAAATGCAGTATAAACATACAATGGAATATTATTCAACCTTAAAAAGTATGAAATTCTGACACATGATATCGTATCGATGGACCTTGAAGATATTATGCTAAGTGAAATAAGCCAGTCATAAGAGGAAAAAGATTGTATAATTCCATTTATATGAGGTACATAGAGTAATCCAATTGATAGAGACAGCAGAATGTGGTTACTAGCAGCGAGCCAGGGAGTTATTGTTTAATGAGTATGGAGTTTCAGTTTGATGAAATGGCTCTGGAGATGGACAGCTGTGATCTCTGCACAACAATGTCAGTGCACCTAATGTTACTGAACTACACACTTAGAAATGGTTAAAATGGCAAATTTTATATTATGTTTAGTTTGCCATAATAAAAAATGAATTGCTTATAGGTATAGGCTTTACTATGAACCAGATACTATGCTAAATTCTTCACATGGATTTTCTCATTTGATGCCTACTGATATCCCCACTTTATAATAATAAATACAATATAATAAAGCCTCCAAGAGAAAATAACTTACTCAGGGTACACTAGTAAGAAGCAGACCTGGGATTGAAACCCTCACAGTCTGACTCCAAAGTCTGTTTGCTTAGTCAGAGTGCTATATTTAAGAGTGACGACATTAAACCAATGAAGTAAAAAGCAAATTAAAATATTTTTCAAATATTATTTTAAAGTTTATTCAATATATAAAAGACCTAAAGAATGAAGTCTCAAAAAGATTTAAAATCCAGACTGGGTATAATTAATAATGGGACACCTGAAATAATCCTGCATCAAGCTTCATCATGAGAAGTTCTTATCCCAAAACCATAGCATCTCCAGAAATAAAACAATACAATTTGATGCCCAAGAAATAGAAGTAGAATATTTACCTGGCACCTGCCTCATTTTTCCACGAGCCTTGGAATATTTCAGTTTCTCAATTTTTTAAAAAAATAAATATATTGTTGTTCCAAACCACAATATTTTCAATGATGAAAAACAGAGCTTTTCCACCACTTTCAGGAACAAGATAGGGTTGTCCACCCTTGCTACTTTACTCAAAATAGTACTGGAAGTTCTAACCATACCAGTCAGACAAGAAAAAGAAATAAAAGGCATCCAAATTGGTAGGGAAGAAGTAAAACTTTCACTATTTGCAGATGACATGATACTCTATATAGAAAACCCTAAAAACTCCACCAAAAAACTACTAGAACTCATAAATGAATTCAGTAAATTTGCAGGATACAAAATAAAATACAGAAGTCTGTTGAATTTTTATATACTAATAATGAAGCAGCATTAATATATATATATACTATATATATATATTAATATATATATATAATATATATATACTAATAATGAAGCAGAGAGAAATTAAGAAAACAACCCTGTTTACCATTGT
The DNA here is from genome assembly GCF_024362965.1 of Panthera pardus. Classification (NCBI taxonomy): domain Eukaryota; kingdom Metazoa; phylum Chordata; class Mammalia; order Carnivora; family Felidae; genus Panthera; species Panthera pardus. The sequence continues at coordinate 47,865,214 of NW_026526721.1, read as the reverse complement.
ACCAAAAATAATAAAATACCTAGGAATAAACTTAACCAAAGAGGCGAAAGATCTATACTCCAAAATATAAAACACTGGTGAAAGAAATTGGAGAAGACACAAACAAATGGAAAGATATTCCATGTTCATGGATTGGAAGAATCAATATTGTTAAAATGTCCATTCTACCCAAAGTAATCTACATATTTAATGCAATCTCTATCAAAATACCAACAGCATTTTTCACAGAACTAGAACAAATAATCCTAAAATTTGTATGGGATTTTGAACAGCCAAAGAATCTTGAAAAAAACAAAGCTGGAGGTATCACAATTCCAGTTTTAAAACTATACTACTAAGCTGTAGTAATCAAACAGTATGGTACTGACACAAAAATAGATATACAGATCAAAATAACAGAATAGAGACCCCAGAAATAAATCCACACTTGTATGATCAATTAATCTATGATAAAGGAGGCAAGATTATTAAATGGGAAAAAGACAGACTTCAATAAATGATGCTGGGAAAACTGGCCAGCTACATGCAAAAGAATGAAACTGGACCACTTTCTTACACCATACACAAAATTAAACTAAAAACAGAATAAAGACCTAAATGTGAGACCTGAAAACATAAAACTCTTAGAAGAAAACATAGGGAGTAAATTCTTTGACATTGGCTATAGAAACATTTTTCTGGATCTGTCTCCTAAGGCAAGGGAAACAAAAGCAAAATTAAACTATTGTGACTACACCAAAATAGATTTTGCACAGCAAAGGAAACTATGAATAAAATGAAAAGGCAACCTACTGAATGGGAGAAGATGTTTACAAATGACATGTTTGATAGGGGTTTAATATCCAAAATGTATAAAGAATTTTAAAGAACTGAACCCCGAAAACCCCAAATAATCCAATTAAAAAATGGGCAGAGGACCCGAATAGACATTTTTCCAAAGAAGACGTACAGATGGCCAACAGACACATAAGAATGGTTCAACATCACTAATCATCAGGGAAATGTAAATTGAAACCACAATGAGATATCGCCTCCATTTGTCAGAATGGCTAAAATCAAAAAAATGGTGAGTGTTGGTGAGGATGTGGAGAAAAAGGAGACCTCTGCACTATTGATGGGAATGCAAATTAGTGCAGCCACTGGGGAACACAGTATGGAGACTCCTCAAAAAATTAAAAATAGAATCACCATATGATCCAGTAATTTTACTACTGGGTATTTACCCAAAGCAAAATGAAAATACTAATTAGAAAAGATATATGCACCCCTATGTTATTGCAGCATTATTTACAATAGCCAAATTATGGAAGCAACCCAAGTATTCTTCGACAGATAAATAAAGATGTGGTATATATACACAATGGAATATTACTCAGCTGTAAAAAAAAAAAAAAAAAAAAAAAGATATTTCCACTTGCACCAACATGGATGGACCTAAATAAAGGATATAATGCTAAGTGAAATAAGTCAAACTGAGAAAGACAAATACCATATAATTTCACTCATACATGGAATCTAAGCAACAAAACAAACAAAATAAAAAGAGACAAACAAAAGAATAGACTGTTACATATAGAGAAGAAATTGGCGGTTGCCTGAGGGGAAGTGGATAGGGGGAGGCATGAAATAGAGAAAGAAGATAAAGAGTATACTTACATGATTAGCACTGAGTAATGTATAGAATTGTTTAATTAATTAATGTACACCTAAAACTACAATAACACTGTATGTGAATTATATTTCAATTTAAAAAAATATTGTGGTCCCATTCATATCTTCAAATTGTTTAGATCTATACTTGTGAGTGAATCCTTACAGAAGGGCTGAAAGGTTTTAGACTAAACCAGTAACAAAGCTTCTCTCTGGGGAGAGTAACAGATTGAGAAGAAAGCAGGGAAACAAAGGGGAAACCATTGCATCTGACTTATACAGTTTCATTTTTTCAAAAAGGATAATCATCTAGCGACATTTATCGAATGTCTACTATATATCCAGGTACTACCGTGGGTTTTGTTCAAGCAGGATGAAAAGACAGAGTGCTTGCCTGCAATGAGTCCCATCTTATAAACATGTAAAATGTCTTCTGTTTCCAGGCACAACACATCCCATAGACATGACCCGTGTTGGTATTCTAGCCCCTCCAAGGAAATTTTACCAGCTCAGTTCTTCAAATGTGCTCTCCCCCTCCAATTAGCCTTCTCCAATGGACTTCTTGATTACCAACACAACTGCAAACAAGAATAGCCCAGCTTTACATGCCTAAGGCAGTGTAGCTTGTGGTTAAGGCTTGGGGTCTAGAGTTAGACCAGATGGGCATCTGCCATTTGTTCACTGTGTGACCTTGGGCAAGTCTCTTAATATGCCTATGCCTCTGTCTCCTCAGTCAATAGGTACCAACCCTCATAGGTTTGGTGAGAGGACTACATGAGTTAAGACATGTTTAAGCACCCTGAATAATGTTTACCATGTATTAAGTAGTCACGAAATGTCAGCCATAGACATATCAAAGAGCCATCTGCAAGCAACAGACTGTCCCAGCGAAGAAGAGAAAAGAAAAAAAAATCATCTCAGAATCTCAGAGGTAATTTAATAATTTTACAGATGATGGCACAAAGAAACGCATAATGGCTCAACATCTTTCCTGAGGTCACACAGTTGGTCAGCAGCAGTGCCAGGACCAGAGCTCAGCTTCTCTCTGCCACAGCACAATGCTCTCAAGGAAGAAAAAGGAGGAGAGCTCCAAACTAGCTTTCCACTTAGGTATATATTGTAGGTCTCATCTAACTCCATAATTGGAAATTACAATGTTACAAGTATTAACACCTGAATAGGTGTTAGCAGGGGGAGAAAGAGCTACTCTGCAGACACTGTGTATGTACAAGGGTAGGGGAGAGGTGGAACGATTGCATCCATGTCAGACTTCAAGTCAAGGCTTGTTTCTACAAAGTATCTGGGATAATAGCCCAGAATGTCAGACTACTTCATCAGAGCTCCCAGAGAGACACCAAACTGTCAAAAAGATATGGCCAAGGCTCACTGCTCAGTCCTGACCACACAGCCTGCAAGCCCTGAAGGGACGTCATGGAAGCAGTGGAGTAGATGGGGAGTGTGTGCTGGGCAGGATGTGGAGACTGGACCCCAGAGATAGACAGTTCTAGAAACACCTTCACCATATAACTGCTGCCATTTCAGCTTGCCGTCCCCCGCCCATCTACATCCCAAGCCTCCCCTTCCCCATCAGGCTCTCCATGCAGTCCTCTCCTACCTCTCCCACCTTTCCAACCTTTCCACCCACGAACCTCTCAAAGATTTTCCTGCATCACAACCCACTGTCCCTAAGCATAGGTACACATTTTCCAGCCTCAGTGCTTTGCCCCTGCTTTTCTTTTCTCCTACAATACCTGCCACCTGCTGTTCCATGATCCTTTTCCTCTCCATCAAAACCGTTGGGCAAAATCCTTTCCCAGAAAGCCAACCCTTCTATGAAGCTATCCCACAGTAAGAAGTCCTCTTTCCATCTTCTGCACTCCCAGAAACTCCTAGCTCTTTCTCTAGCACCTGATAAATTCTCCTCTCCTCTCAAGACTCTCTTTCCTTCACAGCCTAATATTAGTGTATCACTAACAAGAGGTCAGGACTCAGTAAATGCTAGCCACTAATATGGAGGTAAGAATGGTAGCTGGGAAAATGACATGCAGCAGAGGAAGCTAAGACGGATGGAAATGAAGAGTGAGCACAAGAGCAAAGACTTACTATGTGTCAGAACTATTGTTTCACCTGTGTTAACTCACTTAGTCCTAGAGACAACACCGTGAGGTAGGGCCTATCAATATCTCCGTATTACAGAGGGGGAAACTGAGGCACAGACAGTCTGAGTAACTTGCCCAAGGTTCGAACAGTGGGGTTGCAAATTGAACTAGGCCAATGGGCTCTTTATACTGTTTCACTGTCCCTTCTAACTCTGCATCCCTGAAAACCACGTGAACTGTTCCACCCACTGAATGCACTGCCTCTCTGATTCAAAAACACACTCTGCAACTTGCAATTATGGCACCAAATTCCCACCAAAGGCTTTCTGAGCGAGAAATTAAACATCAATTCTGGTCAGATCTGCCATGACAGTAACTAACATATGACAAAGTCCCAAATCCAAAACATTGCTTAAGCAAAATTATAGATGTTTTGAATGGAATGGGCCTCAGGTCATTCACCTAGGTCAAGATTTGCCATAATTTCCATTGCTAAATCCTGAAATATGTACCACAACTGTCTGCAAGCATACACATCTAACAATCGCTCTAAATATTATTTTGATAGAATTATGGGATTAACATACAATTATAAAGTTACTGATGCACAGAGTTGTTTGTCATGTATTGAAGGAATTTGGACCTCCCACTATGGATGGATGAACACAGAAAAGATATTTTTGGGTTACAACTACATTCACATGTAAGTGAAACAGCAATTACCTACATAATTCAGAATTTAAGTTACTTAATATTAAACATCCAATGAACAGAAGCAAAGGTTTTGTGAATTCAGAGTAAGTCTGATAACTTTCTCAATCTTCTGTCAAAACAGTCAGGGGAATGAGGGGTGGATAAAGATTTCGGCTTTACAAACGCATACTTTGTTCTCACAGAAAGAAAATAGAAAAATACATCTATCAGATTCAACTTTGAGGTCTGGAGAGGCTTACAACAGGACACCAGTTAAATTTCTGTCCCTGGGAAATTTTAAAATAACACACAAGTAACCAAAAATTAAATTATTAGCAAAGCAGAAGAAAAGGAAGCCGACGGTCTGTGCAGTTTGTGGCAGCGAGGGGTATTTTCATCTCTTTGACGAAGAGAAGATAATGAGAACAGCAAAAAGACGCAGGAGAGAGATCACAGAGGGAGAAACAGATACCCAGCACGTCTCCAAAACTTACCCAACTCGGTCTGTTTACTCAACACTATTTTTCTCACTTTGCCAGTTTTAAATCAGACAGCGGCTGGGCTTTTGTTGTTGCTGTTTCTGTTCTTTTGATCCCAGAGCCCCATGAAAATTAAACTGTGCGCGGGATGAGATCTGGCCCCGTCTCAATTAGCGGAAAAAAAAGTTTTAAGCCTGGATCCTCGGTTGCTTCTTTGGGAATATGAATAATAAAAGTGACTAGCAGGAGAGGACGTGGGGGACGTGCTCAGCTGACGTCGGGCCCGCGAAGGGGCCGCACAGTTCCTCGGCGCAGCTGTCCAGATGTGCCTCATCTGGCTCCCCCCCCCACCCCCCCCCCCACCGCCACCCCCCGCCCGGGGCACGAACCTCGGCTGCCCAACTACCCCGAAGCTCCAGCTCATTGGTGGCCGCGACTCCCTGCTTGCTGCCTATTGGCCAGCCAGCCCGCCACTCTCGCAGGCCTGGACCCGCCCCCGCCCGCCGGGCTAGCTCTCTCCATCCTCGAGAGGAACCTGGAAGTGCAGCGCGGGCGCTGATGTGGCACTCAGCAGCGGCAGCGGGGCCCGGGAGGGGCTGGGGTCCTCAGGGAGTCCTGCGCACCCAGGACCTACCCCGGCCCCGGCCCCCGTTATGCTCAAGCTTTGAGGCCTTTAGGCTGGTTTGTTTAAACACAATGATTGCAGTCTGTTCTTGGGATGAAATTAAGGCGCGCCGAAGTTGGCTTAAATCCCCTGCATTTCCGAGTGGAAGGGACTGGGGCCCCGGGATGCCCACGCCCCTAAAGGGCGTTCAGGCCAGGCCTGAGGACTTCGTTCTCCCCGCTTTCTCCAGGGAGCGAATGATAAAATTCAAGAGCTTGTTCCTTGGCGATAGTATTCTTCTGTTGGGGGGGGGGGGGGGGTAGGGGGGAAGGGGAGGGTGGAGTTAATGAATCCTTCATTGAAGTCCTTATTAACCAGAAAGGTGAGTGTTTCTGCGTAGAAGCCCACTTACAGCAGTGATTGGGTTACGGGAGTGCTTTGGAAGACTTAGCTGCCGTGGGGTTTTTTGTTGGGTGGTGGCAGTCGTAGAAAAACGGGAAATACTGCTTTATTCTGTGAGAATTTAACCAGAACTGTACCAAATGATACTTTGATCCTGGGGAAATCGTGCAGGGTCGTTGACTGGTTCGTTGATTAGTTGGGGCGGGGAGGGGTGGTCTGCAAATCAATCGCTGTTATAATGTAAGGATATGACAGAAATGTGACCTCACTGAAATATTAAGATGCCGAGAGCAACACTCATTTGGGCCACCCACCGTGAAAGGTTCCAGGCCTTGTACTAAACAGCTTTACCCACATTATCATATATAATTCATACAACCATCTTGTGAAGTAGATACTATAATTATCTCCATTTTCAGATGAAGCTACCAAGATTCAGAGAAGTCTGTTCTAGTATGCCACCAAGGTCTCCAGGTTATGTTTGTGGTACTACATCATGGACACTTACCATCATGGACTTACCTACCATTTACTGGGAGTGGGTAGGTCAGAATTTGTTGAGTGTATGCCTCTACCTTCTGATGTCCAAAGCTTTTACATCACAGATGATGTCCTCATGGTTGTTGTATTTGTTATCTATTGCTATGTAATGGATTACCACAGATTTAGTAGCCTGGAACACCACGCATTTATTATTGCACAGTTTCTAAGGGTCAGAAGCCAAGGCATGGCTTAATTGCATTTCCGGCGTAAGTCTCACAAGGTTGCAATCAAGGTGTCTGCCAGGCTGCATTCTCATCTGTAGGCTCAACCGGAAAACAATCTGCTTCTGAGCTCCCTCAGGTTCTTGGCAGCATTCATTTCTTTGCAACTATAGGGCTGAGTTTCCAGTTTCTTTCTGGATGTCAGCTAGCAGCTGCCCTTACTTCTTAGTGTCTAGTCTCTTCAGTTCCTAAAAGCCAGGAGGTGAAGATCATGGGGGGCCTTTAAAATCTGTCTGACACAGTGGACTAATCAGACACCTTAGTCTAGGTAGCCCTGATTATAATGTGATCACACCTCCACATATGCTCCAAAAATTTAGGACCTTGTTCACCAAGTAAAAAATATGTGAGTGGATTAACAATATCCAATCCCTCTGTCAGTCAAGGAAACCCACAAAGAAAAGATGGCTATTGAAAGTAATCATGAGTCTGGCTTTCTGAAACATTCGTGATCTGACAGTGGGGCACCTTTTATCAAAAAAGCTACACAACAGTGTAGTCAAGATATAGGATCAATCTTCCACACTCATCACCACTGACAGGCAGCTGATATTATTAACCATTGGAAGAGTTCCCTCAAAAACTACTTTAAAAAAAAAAAGATTCCTGGGGCATCTGGGTGGCTCAGTCGGTTAAGCGTCCGACTTCAGCTCAGGTCATGATCTCACAATTCTTGGGTTTGAGCCCCACGTCACGCTGTCTGCTGACAGCTCAGAGCTTGGAGCCTGCTTCAGATTCTGTATCTCCCTCTCTCTCCGCCCCTCTCCAACTTGCACACGCTCTCTCTCTCTCTCTCTCTATATATATATATATCTCTGTCTCTCTCTCTCAAAAATAAATAAACATAAAAATTTGTTTTAAATAAAATAAATAAACAAACAAACATTCCTGGGGAATTTTGCTTGCAAAAAGATGGAGTAGACATAATTTTCCCTATTTCCCCTGCTAGTACAACTAGAAATCAGACTTAATACACAGGCATACCCTGTTTTACTGTGCTTCTCAGATAATTGAATTTTTTTCAAATTGAAGTCTTGGCAACCCTCTGTTGAGCAAGTCTAGTGGCACCATTTTCCAACAGCACTTACTCACTTTGTTTCTCTGTGTCACATTTTGATAATTCTTACAATATTTCAAACTTTTTCATTATTATTATATTTGTTATGGTGATCAGTGATTATGACTTGCTGAAAGCTCAGATGATAGCAGTTTTTAGCAACAAAGAACTTTTTAATTAAGGTATGTACATCATCTTTTAGACATAGTGCCATTGCACACTTAATAGACTATAGTGTAGTGTAAATATAACTTTTATATGCACTGGAAAACCAAAAAATTCATTTGACTCACTTTATTGCAATATTCACTTTATTGCAGTGGTCTGGAACCAAGCCAGAAATATTTCCAAGGTATGTCTGTATAAATAAACAAAGAAAGACTTTGAAAAGTTGCAAGGAGAAGGTAGACAGGCTAATAATCTAGGGACACAAGGAATGACATGATGGTGAGTTCCCCAGGTTTTCTTTTTGTCTCACTGGCCCAGACTTGGAGCCTAACAAAAGCCTGTTCTCTCTAGCCAAAGGACCAGGAAGGGGAAGCCTAGAAAGACAAAACAGAAAAAAAAATGTTTGGACAATAACAGCTATAATCTAGCCAAATACCACAGAAAACAAAATACCACCAGCAAAGGCCAAATAGAATCCTAGACCTCTCTGCCCTTACCAAGTTATACTAAGGTGAAAACAAAGGGCTAGTTCTTTGAAAGGGTCCATGTAATGGACAAACTGCTAGCATGATGGACAAAGTAAAAAAATGAGAGAAGATACAATTACCAATGTCAGAAACAAAACAGAGGATCTCACTACAGACCTTACAGGCATCAAAAAGACGATAAAGGAATCCTACAAACAACTCTACACATACAAATTTGATTTAAACATAATGGACCGTTTCCTTAAAAAACACAGATGAGCACAACTCACCCAATATGAACTCATTTGAATAGCCCTGTAACTATTAAGGAAATTGAATTCATAGTTCAAATATTTTCAAAAAAAGAAATCTCCAAGCCCAGATGGTTTCACTGAAGAAGTCTACCAAGTGTTTCAGGAAGAATTAACACCAATTCTATACAATCTCTTCCATAAAATAAAAGAGGAGATAACATTTCTCCAGTCACTTTGTGAAGACTGTATTGCTGTGACACAAAACCAAACAAACACAACACAAAAAAGAAAACTACAAACCATTTTCCCTCATGAATATAAATTCAAAAATCCTTGACAAAATATTACCAAATAGAATTCAGTAATATCTAAAAATAATTATACTCCATGACCAAGTGGTTTTTTCCCCCAAGGATGGGAGTCTTGCTTAAAATTCAAAAATCAGAGGCACCTGGGTAGCTCAGTTGCTTAAGCACCCGACTTCTGCCCAGGTCATGATCTCGCAGTTTGTGAGTTCAAGCCTTGCATCAGGCTCTGTGCTGACGGCTCAGAGTCTGGACCCTGCTTCAGATTCTCTGTCTCCCTCTCTCTCTCTGCCCCTCCCCCGCTCATACTCTGTCTCCCAAAAAATGAATGAAAACATTACATTTTTTTAATATTCAAAAATCAATCAGTGTAATCTGTGATATTAATAGTCAAAAGAAAAAAGTCACACAAACATATCAATCGATGCATAACAAACATTTGACAAGTATCAGTATCATAAAAATGCTCAGAAGAGGAATAGAGGGGAATGTCACAATTTGTCCTACAAAAATACTGCAGTTAATATTCACTTAATGTAAAAGGCTGGGGTTTTTTCATATATACATTGTGACTATATTTATATAACATCCTTACAATACAAAGTTATAGAAACAGAGAATGGATTCATGATTGCCAACAGTTAAGCAGGTGAGAGCGGGAGGGAAATGAGCGTGGCTATGAAAGGGCAACCTGAAGGATCCTGTGGTGAGGAGCATGTTCTGTAGCTTGACTGTATCCATGGCATGTTGTTGGGATATTGTACTATAATTTTGCAAAATGTTACCATTGAGGAAAACTGCTTAAATGGTGCATGAGCTGTCTCTGTGTTATTTCTTACAACTGTATGTGCATCTGCAATTATCACAAAATAAGAAGTGTAATTTAAAAAATATTTTTTACTTTATCTCCCTCACCTCCTCCTGGTCAACTTAGTAAAACAGTTTGGTCACTGAGCAAAAGTGCGGCTGTCTCCAGAAAGGGATACTGTCCTCTTGGCCGCTTCCTGGGTACTGTTTGTGTAGAAGGGGTGGAGGGTTATACAGAGGTATTTTGAGAATTCAGAATTCTGCCTCGGTGATTCTTGGGCATGATGTCTCATTCTTTCCCCTACTGGCAACACTAGGTCATCTAGGTTGGTATAAGGTGCAGGCTGGCCAGAAGGGGGCCTAGAGGATTCAAATTTCATTCTGGTTCAGCCACCTCCATCCTCTTGTTGGATTGACATGGTCCTAGATCATAAGGAGAACAAACACTTGATTGTGTACACTGCTAAGTCCTCCTACAAAAGCCCATGCAGGCACAACTGGAGGACATAAAGGATCTCTGTAAGTTTCCTTAAACTGCGTTTGTCTTTCTTGCACCTGACCCTCTGAACAAAAGATGTGGGTGTGAAGCAGGTGTGATTAGGAAAGAGGAGGTTATAGTTACTGGAACGGACACACTGATTTTGTAGAGACACAGGGAGAGCAACAGCCCTAAGGGGGGGACACCATAACCCCTGGAACACAGGGAGGAGTGGATGGGAATATTAATCATAAATTGTGTTTCAGAACTGCCCCTAGGGGCTTTCTCCCCAAGGAAAATACCAGTTTCCCCCAAACTGTTGCAAGCATCTCAGATGACACTGCGGGTATGTCATACCCTATCAGACAGCCCTCAGACAGCCCAGACCACAATTTAACCTTCCCAAAGAGTCTGGAAACAAGGGATGACTCCAGTTTCTGTAATGCCCTGACACAATACCTGTCAACACCTCTGAATGGTTTCTTCACTCCCATTCACAGTCATCCTATGAGTTAGTAGCATAGACAAACAGGACAGGTTGGACTGACTACCCTGGGGTAGTCTTTCTAAAAACAGAGACTAGGGGGGCACCTGGGTGGCTCAGTCAGTTGAGTGACTTCAGCTCATATCATGATCTCATGATCTATGAGTTCAAGCCCCATGTCAGGCTCTGTGCTGACAGCTCAGAGCCTGGAGTCTGCTTCAGATTCTCTGTGTGTCTTTATCTCTGCCCCTCCCCCACTCACACTCTGTCTGTCTCTCTCTCTATCTCTCTCAAAAAAAATAATAAACTTTAAAAATAAAATAAAATAAATTAAAAAAAAACACAGACTAGCTTCAATTATTCTAACTTAACTAGGAACTCTAAGGCTTACCAACTCACCAGGGGGCTACATAGGAGACACTGTCAATCTATACACCCTCCCCCACACCGCTGACCCCCCTGAGCAGAGACTTTCCAACAATTGTCAACAACCTTAGTCTTTCAAGGGACACCATGTGCATTCCTAAGAATGTACTTCTTGAAGTGAAAGCCAGGCACTAACTTGCCTCCCTCCCCAAAACACAGTGAATTGCACCTTCAGAATTGTCACAAGAGACCTACAAGTGTTTAAACAAATACCACCAGCAGATCACGTACCTCTCAGACCAAGAAGAAGATCTCTCAAAACTAAGACTATGCTTAGTTACTTGGAGATGCTTGCCAGAAGGATAAATGACTCATTAATCATGTGGAACTCTCATGTCCCCCTACAACGGGAGTCATCTAATTAGAAAAAAATGGTGCAAAATTTACCTCTTACTATAGTTGATCTTGTTCCTCAAAGGCATTCAGGTCAGGATTATTAAGGATGATAGACTGTCTCCTTATGGGCCAAGGCAGAGTTTGTGCAATCATAAATATATGCTGCTGAATTTAGAGTTATGCCTTGGGCCAAATGAAAAGATCAACAGAAATTTAAAGAGAAAGACATTTGGTTTTCTAAGGTTGACCCTGATGGTTTATGGGATCTGTTTAGCTGGTGAATCCAGAACCTTGGGCAGAGAAGGAGGGAGGTTTGAGGTCAATCCCACTGCTTGGAGTCCTATTGATGGTAATTAAGTTACCATCAATAATGGTAATTATTGTTATCCAATACTGGTAAATGATTTAACAATAATGGTAAATACTGCTGTCCAATTATTGTCCTTAATTAAATGGTATCCAAGATAAATCAAAAGATTAATCAGATTGGCTGAAGGAGTGGCATACTTGTGGGAAAATATGCTCCAAGTAATGATGATAAAGAAACAAGAGATGGATATTGTTTGAAGACAATTTTCCATAAGACAACACTTCTGGTTGTCTTATGAGCAGAAGTACTGACAGCCTTTCTTCCAGATTATCTTTTCAAGAATGTTTGCATTTTGTTTAAGCAATGTTTAAGCAATATATCAGCCCTGGAAAATAGAGAACGTCTCCTTCCAGAGCAGAGGGTATAATAAAGAAAATGTCTCCTTCCAGGGCAGAGGTTGAAATGGTTCGCTTGCAACCCATTATAAAATGTTAGGGTTTTCTAAGCTCAGGAACCCATTATATGTTCAGGCATCAACTGTCTCTCATTCTATAGGATTTGAGGTTCTGAGAACCAGCCCAAATGCTGACTCTGGCTGCTGTTATTACTATGAATAGCAAACTGTCCTTCCACTCTGACCCATAAATCTCATGTCCTTTTTCATCATTCATGACACCGTGACAGACTAACATGTTAGCTTACATGTAGGGGACAACTTCATAACCTTTACATTCCTTGATAGAAGCACCATGGTCTATCAGCCATCACCCCAGATCTCTCTCAGTCAAGGCACTGTAGTTGTCACTCTGACCTTGTTTGCCTTCAATCATTAAATCCACCCTTGTATCTGAGGTTAGGTGTCTCACCTGCAATCTCATATTCTGAAATCTCATCATTGCCTTCAGCAATAAAGCCCAGCACCATGACAGCATCTTCTATCATTACCCCTAGCCCATGGTAATTTCTCAAAGACACCAAGTGTCCCACCTTGTCATTAGAGCATTCCTTATTACCTTATGAATGGAGTGTCCCCTGGACCCTCTTAGAAAACATGATCAAGGGTGGGTCCTCTTGTCTCATATAATAAATCCACTCTAATATTCCCAACTTCCTGAGCCCCCTGATCCCTTTTTCAGTACTCTGCCAAGGCAGTTCTGGAATTTCCAACTGTTTTATTATAAATCTTTATCATGCCCAAGCTTCATTGAGTCATTCCAGCAGGCAACTAGGACAGACTGCAAGTGTCCTTGCCAGGTCATCAAATGCCAAGCACAGGAGAGTGCTACCATGTTTATAAACTTCTTCCTATCTGGTCTTGCATTTCACCCTATGTACTCCAATGTTCACACGTATTTTTTTACTGGTTCCTGCTAGTTCATTATAGCTGGGTCCCACAATTCTTTTGGGAAGCAGTGTATTTCATCTTGGTGACAGAAGTGTATTTCTTCACTTAGGCTATTGGTTTAGAGGCAGTGAGGTGTAGGGGGCAAATCTAAGAAGAAGGAACACTGCCCTGTGAAGCAGCCACCTCAGGGGATCTTTCATGGCTACCAGGCAAAGTGAGACCACTGTCCTCTAACAAAAGAAAGGCAACTTCTTTTGCCAACCTCAAGGATTTAGGGAAATCAGGAGGTCAAGATTCTAGAATACCTATTCAAATATCTTTATTGCAGATGTCAGAGTCTCACTGCTTGGTCAGGGCTCTGGTTGTAGCATAGAAGACATATCAAGGCTACTTATTCAGTTTTATTTGCAGGTCTGCTAAGTTTTCTACTAAATCTTGGGCTTGATTTTCATCACCATATGCTGATCCCTATCAGTGATGGAGTTCTCTTTAAACACTGCCTTTGAGGCTTCTCTGCTTTCATAGCCTAGGTCAAGTTTATAGTTGCCTGAATTGAGCCTGCCATTCTCTTCTTTGAGGCTTTTGAGGCAATTAACAAAAACCTAACAACTCCCTAATTCATAAAATCTGTTCTAATATAGTTCAAGTGCTGACCCTGCGGTATTGTCTAGTGTTTCCTCTTCCACTTATATATACTTCATCCCAAGGCATGAAAAGTAACAATCTGAGGGTTAGGGTTAGGGTTAGATGTCTGAAGCCAAAAGTGAAAAGATCCACATTCAGTGTTTGAAGTGAGATGCTGTTCACCTGAGGTAAGACTTCTCACAGGGAATTATCTGCTACAGCTGCATTAGAAATCTGAAGTGGGCTCGAGGGATGTGACACAAGGCAGCAGAGGCATCAGCTATATCTACCAAGCAAACAGAAGGGGGAAGTGGAAGAGTTTAAAATACTAAATTTTTTAAAAGTCAATAAGGGAGAAAAAAGAGGACCATAGAAGAGGTGGGACAAATAGAAACCACTTAGCAATATGGTAGATTTAAGCAGCAATATATCAGTAATTATATCACACATAAATAAACCAAACAAAAGACGTATTGTCAGGGTAGACAAACACACACACACACACACACACACACACACACACACACACACACACACATACACAGAGCTGTATGCTATTTATCAAAAAAAGCATCTATAAATATGAACACTAACCAAAAGAAAGCTTAAAAAATCATATTAATAACCAAACAGAATAGCCTTTACTGCAAAAAAAATTAATAATAATAGATATTTCATAATGATAAAAGATTCAATGCACCAGGAAGATATAACCATTCTATTTTATACACCCAGTAACACAGCTGCAAACTACAAAGTGAAAACTGGCAGAACTACAAGAATAGAGGGACAAATCCACAATCATACAGGATATTTTTTTTAATTTTGTTAATGTTTATATATTCTTGAGAGAGAGAAGAGAGACAGAGAGAGAGAGAGAGAGAGAGAGAGCATGAGCAGAGGAGAAGCAGAGAGAAAGGGAGACACAGATTCACAATCAGGCTCCAGGCTCCAAGCTGTCAGCACAGAGCCCAATGTGGGGCTCAAACTCACAAACCATGAGATCATGACCTGAACCAAAGTCTGATGTTTAACCAACTGAGCCACCGGGAGCCCCAATATGGCATATTTTAACAACCCCTCTCTGCGATTTATAAAACAAATAGACAAGACAAAATTCTAAAAGTGTAGAAAATTTTAAAAAAATTTTAATGTTTTTATTTATTTTTGAGACAGAGAGAGACAGAGCATGAGCAGGGGAGGGGCAGAGAGAGGCAAAGACACAGAATATGAAGCAGGCTCCAGGCTCTGAGCTGTCAGCACAGAACCCGACGCGGGGCTCGAACTCACGGACTGTGAGATCATGACCTGAGCTGAAGTCGGACGCCCAACCGACTGAGCCACCCAGGCGCCCCAAAAGTGTAGAAAATTTTAAACTCACAATTAACAAACAACTTGACATTTATAGAGTACGTAGAACTATATCAAACATCTGCATAATAAATACTCTTTTCAAACACACATGAACATTTACACAAGTTGATTATAAACTAGTCCATGAAATATAAACCAACAATTACAAAGATTTTGAAGTCATACAAGATATGTGTTCTGACTACAATGAAATAAATCTAGAAATCAGTAACTGAAACTAAATATAATATATCCATGATTCAGAAATTTGGAAAAATATACTTCAACATAACCCATGGGTCAAAAATGCAATCACAATGCAATCACAATAGGAACAAGAAAATGTCTCAGCTGACTGACAGCATATCAGAACTTTTGGAATGTAGGGAAAGTTGAAACTTGATAGTATTAAATACATATTAGAAAATACCAGGGAGTGCCTGGGTGGCTCAGTCGGTTAAGCATCCGACTTCAGCTCAGGGCATGATCTGGCCGCTTGTGAATTTAAGCCCCACGTCAGGCTCTGTGTTTACAGTTTGGAGGCTAGAGCCTGCTTCTGATTCTGTGTCTCCCTCTCTCTCTGCCCCTCCCCTGTTCACACTCTGTCTCTCACTCTCTCTAAAAATAAATAAACATTAAAAAAAATTAAAAAAAGAAAATACAAGAATGGCTAGAAAACCAATGATTGAAGCATCAAGAATATGGTAAAAGAACAAATTAAACCCAAAGAAAATAGAAAAAGGAAAATAATAAAGTCAGAAATACATACATTTTGAAATGAAGGGGTGACTGTATGTCTCAGTCAGTTGAGCGTCCAGCTCTTAATTTCATTCAGCTCAGGTCATGATCTCACGGTTCACGAGTTCAAGCCCATATCAGACTCTGCACTGGCAATATGGAGCCTGTTTTGAATTCTCTCTCTCTCTCCCTCTGTGTCTCTGCTCTCCCCCTCCTCAAAATAAATAAATAAACTTTTTAAAAAATGAAATAAATGACAAAAGTTGAGATATAGCCAAAGTAAAAGCGATGAATCACTGAAGTAGTAATTAGGAAAGTTTATTGGGCACACACCAAAAAAAAAAAACAAAAAAAAAAACAGTTTGCAAAAAAAGGAGACTCAAACCAAAACACGGAATGAGGTTCAGGGACATATTGCTATAAAGCAGCTTCTATCAGGGGAAAGCAGTGACTGTTTATTCTTCACAGTGATTGGTTACAGCATTGCAATTTTCTTAACTGATAGGGAATTGTTCAAGGGTTACTTCATATCAACCCTGAGAAACATTTTAAGTTTTGCTTATGGTTTTCAGAAGCATAAGCAAGAAATGGATCAGGTCAAGTTAGTCTTACAAAGTAAGCTAAATAAAGCTCTGTTTGTACGACTAAACTGGTTTTGTCTGCTCAGGGAATTTTCAAGGCTCATCTCTGCTTTTTATTTTAACAATGCATATATATATATATATATATATATATATATATATATATATAATGATATGAAAAGATATTCACAATATATTGCCAAATATTTTTTTTTAAGTAGAATATCAGGTATTTTAAGTCTGTTTATAAATGTATAAAAATGTTATCTCAGGAGATTGGTACTAGGAATGACTTTTACTCTCCACTGCATATACTAGAATGTAGATTTATTTCAATGACTATACTTACATTATATATTTTCAACTTATAATTTTTAAGTAATTTCAAAATTACAGAAAGATCAAGATCAGTACAAAGAACTCCTGTACATCCTTTATGCAGATTCTCCAATTATTAATACTTTCCTACCAAATTTCAGTTCACTCTGTCTCTGTCTCATATAAATATTTGTATTGAACACAAATACAATGTTACCATTTAATCCAAAAAGTCAAGTTTCAACAACTGTTCCAATAATGTACTTTATACATCAGGATCCGTTACAAGACCATGTGTGCATTTGCCACGTTTCTTTGCTCTCCTTCAATCTTTTTTAAAAAATGTGATTGTTTATTTATTTTTGAGAGAGAGACAGAGCGTGAGTGGGGGAGGGACAGAGGTAGAGAAAGACACAGAATCCAAAGCAGGCTCCAGGCTCTGAGCTGCCAGCACAGAGCCCTATGCAAGGCTCAAACCTATGAACCGCACTGCAAGATCATGACCTGAGCCAGGTCAGATGCTTAACTGAGCCACCCAGGTGCCCCTACTCTCCTTCAATCTTAAACAGTTTTTTAGTGTTTCCTTGTCTTTCATGACCTAGATTCCTTTTGAAGAGTACAGGTCAGTTACTTTGTAGGACCTCCTTCATTTGGAATTTGCCAGATGTCTCCTTATGAGTTATGCATTTCTGGAAGCAATACCATCAAGACCAGGAGGCACATGATATTGATTTGTCTTATTACTGGTGATATTAATTTTATCCTTTGGTAAGATGATGTCTGCCAGGTTTTCTACTATGAAGTTAATTATATACATATTGTACTTCTTACATAAGCAAGAACTACTTTGTGGGAAAATACTTTGAAGCTGTGTCTACATTTATTAGTCGGCATTCTACTGTAAAATAAGCCTTTCCTTCTTCCCCATTTATTTGCTTTTTTTTAAATTTAATCTGTATGGATTAATGGATTCCTACTTTATAACGGGTAACGTTGTAAAATTTTTTATTTGGAGTCTTAAATTGGCCCAGACTTGGCAAGTAGAAGTCCCTTCAATTTAGCTCATGAATCCTTTTGACACGTAGCCAGCATTCTTTGTTTATTCTTTACTTTCTGGTATATGATGTTCCCAGATCAACTGGTCTTTTTATCTGCCTCAACCCTGGAGCCAACTATTTCTCCAAGTATCCCTGATTCCCTAGGGTGGACAATGGTATTTAGAAACCAAGAAAGGGGCTAGATGTGCTCACTGCTATTGTGTTATTGCTTCTAGGCCCTCTTAGTGGAGTGTGTGTGTGTGTGTGTGTGTGTGTGTGTGTGTGTGTGTAAAATATCATCATTATATATGGTAATATTTTGTATTATCATATTTATGGCAATATTTAATCAATGTCAATTTCATGATCTTAATGATTATGCTATGATCATGCAGGAGAATGTCGTCATTTTTTAAAAGTACACATTAAATTATCCAGAGGTAACAGGATATATTCATAAACTAAAATATTAAAAAATTCAACATTTATTTTTAAAAAATAAGGTTTCATGTCTGCCACTTCCTCTCAAATGGTTCAGAAAATAATCACAATAAAAGAGAGAAATTTATGTATATATATATGCACATATATGCATTTATCCATATGTATCCACATATATATACACACACAGAGACATACATACCTATTTGTATATATTTAAAACCCCCAGTTTCAGCCCAACACCATAGGGCTTATTCAACACATTCTCGCACTTTCCATATTTGAACCTCCTTTCTCTGACAGTGAGATAGTTGGCTTTCATGAACCTCAATATATTTACTTATAGACTCAATCTCCCTGAATGTAACTAACCTTCCAGCTTCACCAGCAGATTCCTTAGTCCTAAGACATGCCAACCAGTACACATAAACATACCTATGCATACCTATACATGCACATAAGCCAACTACTATAGGTCTAACCCTTAATCCTGAGGAAGGGAGAAAGAAGAAGAAAGGAAGAAGAACAAAGAAAAGGAGGAGAAAGGGGAGAGGAGGAGGAAGAAAGACTACTAAATGGCCTTTTGACTAAATTACCCCTTATGGAAGGAGAAGAAAAAGTAAGGAAGAAAAGAAGGAAGACAGGGAGGGAGGAAAGAAAGAAAGGAAGAGAAGGAGAGAGAGGAAGGATGAGGGAAGGAAGGAAGGAAGGAAGGAAGGAAGGAAGGAAGGAAGGAAGGAAAGAAATATGACCACTTATTATATAACTTCATAAAAGACTTAAAACTTCTTCCAAAAATAAATATGAAAAATACGTCTAGAAAAGACTGGAAAATGTTGCTAAAATATTAATCACACTTATGTCTAGGTAGTTAGGTTTTGAATCATTTTTATCTACTACTTGTTTGTTTTACACTTTTTTCAATAATCAACATGTAGTACATTATACTTTTAAAATAAAAAAATGGAACAGAACAAAAGTCCACAAATCGATTCACATGTATATTGATGTTTGTCAAATTTGTGAAAAAAATTCAGTGGAGAAAGGATAGAGCTTTCAACAAATTGTTGAAACAATTGGGTATTCACATACAAAAAATAAATAAAATATCTTTCCAAAACCTATGTCTGCCCATACTCTGCAACATATACAAAATTTAGCTCAAAATTGATCATAGATTAAATGTAAAATTAAAACTATATAGCTTGTAGAATACATAGGAGAAAACCTTTCATAACCTTGGGTTAGGTAAAGATTTCTAAAATAAACCAAAAGCACAATCCATTAAAAAAAAAAAAAAGAAATGAGAATTTGAACCTCATTAAAATTAAGAACTTCTGCTCTTTGAAAAGCACCATTAAAAGAATGAAAATACAAGCTATCTATTGGAAGAAGATATTTGCAAATCACATACCTGATATGAACTTGTATCCAGAACATATAAGAAACCCTCAAAAACCAAAGCAATTAAAAAAAAACTACCCAGTATTTTTAAATGGACAAAATATGTAACCATATTTTATAGAAAAAAAAATACTGATAGCAAATAAGCACCTGCAAAGATGTTCAATATCATTCATTAGTCATTTGAGAAATGGAAAATTAGAACCACAGTGAGATACCATTACATACCTGTTAGCGTTAACAGCACTCCGACTGATCTTGAGGGTTTACCTGCTTCAAGCTTAGGCACTCTGCCTGCTGACCAAAACTTCAGAGTTTGTAGCAGGTTCTGCTTGACATACTGCAAACTGCTGGACTTGAGGAACAAAGGACCAGATTTTCTGGAAGGTAAGGCCTGAGCACACTCGAAAACAGACACCACTGACCATGGTGTCCTCAGTAAGAGATTCTGGGTCCAGGGGCAGGAGTCCGTACTGCCTTGCCAGGACATGGCTTGATGGACTACAGGTGCAGCTTCTACTGAAACACCTGGGAGTCTGGCAGAGGCGAGGAATCTGAAAGCCCTACAAGGACAAATGATCAACGGTTGAGCCCCAGCTTCTCCTACACATGCCCCCTGACCATTTCCCCTGCTTCCTCCTTGAAAAGCTTCCTGCTACACCCGGACTGGGAAGCTGGTCTTTGGGACATCAGTCCACCATCTTATTTTAGCTTCCTGAATAAAGCAACCTTCGCTTTTCCACCAATATTTGTCTCTCCCATGTTGACTTTCAAGCAGCAAGCAGCAGAACCTGAGTTCAGAACCAGTCCTCTGTCCGGTAACATTAGAATGGCTAAAATTAAAAGATTGGCCCCATCAAGTGGTAAGGCTGTGGAGCAAGTAGAATTCCCATGTAGAGCGAGTGGGGACAAAATAGTATAATTGCTATGGAGAACAGTTTGATGGTTTCTTCCAAAGTTAAACTACACTTACCCTATGGCCCAGCAATCCCATCCCTAAAAAAATGAAACCCTAGGTCCACAGAAAGACTGGCACATAGATGCATAACTACTTTGTTTGTAATAGTCAAAACTTACAAACAACCCAAATGTCCATCAATAAGTAATTGGATGTGGTACCTCCATATAAGGCAATACTACTCAGCAATAATCACTGTGGATGAATCTCAAAATAATTGGGCAGGGTGAAATAAGTCAGACAAAAATTTCTGTATGATTCCATTTATATAAATTTATTTAAAAAAACACAAATTAATCTTTAGTAGCAGAAAGTAAATAGATCCAGGACAGGGTAGGAGGGTTATGGGAAAGAGAAAAGGAGAACTTACAAAAGGGTACAAGTGTATACATGTGTCAATATTTATCAAATTGGTACCTTTTATGTGTATTTAATAATAAAAAAGAACAATTATTAAATTGTAAAATATAAATATGTACAGTTTATTTTATGCTGTTTTAAAACTTTATAAAGCTGTTTTACTTTATAAAGCTGTTTTAAAATGATGTTTTTAAATAAAATAATGCTATCCAAAATATCATTACGGCAGAAGTATTTTATCCCACAATTTTTTTCCCAAAGAATCCATTCATAGATTCTTTTTTTTTTTTTAACACTTATTCATTTTTTGATAGAGAGAGACAGAGCGTGATTGGGGGAGGGGCAGAGAGAGAGGGAGACACAGAATCCGAAGCAGGCTTCCGGCTCTGAACTGACAGCACAGAGCCCAACACGCGGGCCTCGAACTCACCTCCCACAATTATTTTTTAAGAATAGATTCTTATAGGGACACCTGGGTGGCTCAGTTGGTTAAGTCCAACTTAGGCTCAGGTCATGATCTCACAGCTTGTGAGATCAAGCCCTGCGTTGGGTTCTGCACTGACAGCTCAGAGCCTGGAGCCTGCTTCAGATTATGTGTCTCCCTCTCTCTCTGTCCCTCCCTGCTCACATTCTCTCTCTCTCTCTCTCTCTCTCTCTCTCTCTCAAATATAAATAAACACTTAAAAATTTTCAAAAAAGAATAGATTTTTATAAGTAAATTTACTAGATCAAATAGTAATGATATTTTTAATGTTCTTGAGACACAAATTACTTTCAAGGTTGAACAAATTGTTACTGTTAAATATCACATCTCACCCTCCCCAAGCTGAGAACTATTTTTTTTTAAATGTTTATTTTTAAGAGAGAGAGAGACTGAATGCAAGGAGGGATGGGACAGAGAGAAGGAGACACAGAATCCGAAGCAGGCTCCAGGCTCTGAGCTGTCTGCACAAAGCCCGTCACGGGGCTCGAACCTGTCAACTGTGAGATCAGAACCTGAGCCCAAGTCTGCTGCTTAACTGACTGAACCACCCAAGCACCCCTCTGAGAACTAATTTTTTAAAACATTTGCAAATTTGATGATTTTAAATGGCTTCTTATTTTTATTTACATTTTTATTACTATGGAAGCCATATTTTAAACAGAAAATTTACAAACTTGAGAGGCTCAAGGGAAAGCATTTAGGGTGAGATTGCTGTGGAACTCAGGTTCTGTGAGAGATGATGAATAGCACAGGAATATTTGCCTGAGGAAGCCCCAAAGGACGCAGAGAAAGTCCTGAACTCTCCCTTCTAGGAACCGTAGGGCTATCTTTCAGGGAAGGAACTAGACCTATGGTATAGGGCACTAGAGGGAAAGAAAAAGATCAGATTCTGTGTGGCCAGAGCTCTTACCAAAGGGAGATTGTAGGTCAGGATGAGAAAGGATCTGGTTTGGTTTTGTTTTATTTTGTTTTGCTTTGTTTTGTTTTGGTGGTAAGAAGATGAGTGACCCATAACAGCAGTGTCAACACTGTGAGCCTTAACACAATGAAATAGGCTGCCTTCCCAGCCCTGGTAATCATTAAGAAAAGCCTGGAACATATGTGGCAGACCCATTGCAAAGGGAGTTCCTGACTCAAGGAGGAACTTGGATGAGACAGTCTTGAATCAGATGATCTTTATCAACCCCCCCCTTTTATTGATATGTAAGTAGCATACATCACTGGATAAGTTTCAGCATAAAGATCTGGCTTAACACATGTTGTGAAATGATTACCACAGTAAGTTTAGCTAACATCCATCATCTCAGTAAATAGAATACAGATACAATAAAAAGAAATGGGAAAAATTTTTTTCCTAATACAAGATTAGGATTTACTCCCTTAACTGCTTTCATATATATCACATAGCAGGGGTAACTATAATCATCATGTTGTGCATTACATGCCTAGAACTTATTTATCACATGATGTTTAAAAGTCATCTGATTTTGTTTTTCTCATTCCTCCTCCTCTATTTTTTTTTCTATTTGCTTCTACACTTCCCTGGGAATAGTGACTTGTCATTATCTTACTATGTTTGCAAATTGAAGGGTGAGAAATAAAGCCACTTGTTTATAAGAACATAGTGAGAAGCCTTTAAACACATATTAACTAATCACAGACGATGGATGTATTTCAGAGATGAGAAGAGAAATTCCTGAGAAAGTACTTGGCTGGCTCCATAATCATGTTAAAATGGCTCATGACCAGCACACCATTATTATTACCCCTTAATGAATGACTAACCAGTGCCCATCCCAGACAGAATATCCAAACAAAAAGACACAATAGTCATTACAAAGGTTTCATCAGTTGCACTTATCTCTCCACCAAAACATTTGAAGGCAATTTATATACTGGCAATGAAACCATGTACTGTGAAGAAGGATGTATAACTCACAGAACTCTGAGGAGGGAGGAAGTGAGAGGGAAGGAGGTAAGAAGAGTTTGAGACAATGTCTTCTTCATTAAACCCTGAAAGCAGCTAGATGGAGTGTTTGATGCCATGCTAGAAGGTTTTGATTTAATAATGAGGGGCAGGTCTTCAAGCTAGAGACTGACACAATCATGTTATTAAGAGTTATCTCTGAGGAAGTGATGTGTTGATTTTTGTATACTATCTGTCTTCTTCATAGGGATATGAGCGCCTGAAAGGTGTTTTATCTGTTTTGTTCATTGGTGCTGCCCCAGCACAGCTCAGGCAGTCAAAATATTTTTGTTTAATGAACAAATAAATCCTAGCAATTAGTAGGCAAATGAGAGACTGAGCGATCAGGAGCCAAGGCAAGGTGTGAGTATGTTCTGGAGTCTAAGCCACTCAACAGCTGCTGGGCACACAAGGCTGCATAGGCTGGGGGAAAGAGAACAGGTAAGATGGAGGGGTTTCACAGTTACTGTTGTTTTTTGTTTGGTTGGTTGTTTACTGAGATAAGATTGACATATAACACTATGTTAGATTCAAGTGTGTGACATAATTATTCAATATGTGTATATATTGGTAAATGATCGCCATAGTAAGTCCTCTTAATTAACATCCATCACCACACATACTTATGATTTTTTTTCTTGTGATGAGAACTTTTAAGATCTACTCTTTAGCCACTTTCAAATATGCAATACAATGTTGCTGACTATGGTCACCATGCTGTGCATATGTCTCCATGATTTACATATTCTGTAACTGGAACTTGGTACCTTTTGACCACCTTCACCCATTTTGCCCACCCCCCCATCCCACACCTCTGGCAACCACCAGCCTGGTCTCTGTATGTACTAGTTTGGGGGCTTTATATTTTTTGTTTTAGTTTTTTTAAGATTCCATATACAAATGAGATCATATGGTTTTTGTCTTCCTCTCTCTGATTTATTTCATGTAGCATAACCCCCTCAAGATCCACTCATGTTGTCACAAAGGCAAGATATCCTTCTTGTTATGGCTAAATAATACTCCATTATATAATACACACACACACACACACACACACACACACACACACCCCACATCTTTTTTATCCATTCATCCATTAATGGACACAAGTTGCTTCTATATCTTGGCTATTATAAAGAATGTTTCAATAAACATAGGAGTGCAGGTACCTTTTCCAGTTAGTGTTTTTATTTCCTCTAGATAAATACCCAGAAGTGGAGCTGCTGGATCATATGGCAGTTTTATTTTTAATTTTTTGAGTAATCTCCATACTGTTTTCCATAGTGGCCACACCAATTTATATTCCCACCAATAATGCACAAGTGTTCCCATTCACTATTGTTTTTTTCCTCATATGTGCAGATGGGGCAGAACTGTGCCCATCCAATTAATGTGATAACTGGGTGCAAAACTATAGCAGAAATTTGGCTAAAACATAAATATATAATCCAAGGTTAGAATAGGACGTTTAAAATTCAAAAGATGGAGAAAAATTGAATTTATAGTCCACCTCTTCCCTAGTTTAAAATTTACCATTGTACCAAATGCAAATCATCTGTACAGTATTTTAGGCCCTCTTTTTCCTTTTGTGCCCCATGGATATAACCAGTTTGTCACCTTCCTTCAGGTACATTTACCTTTAAATGTATTATAAATCATGAAAATTACCCACTATTTATTTTGTTTAAACCAGCCTCTGAGAGTTTTGATAAGAAATGCTACATTTCTTTCTATTGGAAAGTAAGGGTAGTGGTTTTGTCATCCATCAAACACAGGCTTCTCAATGTCCAGCATTACTTGTCCAAATGTCAGCTCAAGTCTGCCCCCTAGAGCAGAGTAAACCAGTGTCCTGACAGTGTTGCTGAACTGTATTAAGTTCATAGTTCTGACCCTGGGCTTTTCCAGAGGACTGCCATTTTTCCATTTTATATGCTCCTGCATTATTTGAAAGTTCATCAGATACTACTTTTATAAGTTTAAAAGTTTCCAGTTTAGGAGATACATATTAGCTATAAGAGAGTAGTACATGACAGTGTCTTGACTAAAATAGGCATCCGACTTCGGTTCAGGTCATGATCTCGCGGTCTGTGGGTTCAAGCCCCATGTCAGGCTCCGTGCTGACAGCTCAGAGCCCGAAGCCTGCTTTGGATTCTATGTCTCCTCTCTCTCTGCCCCTCCCCGGCTCTCTCTCTCTCTCTCTCCCCCTTTCTCTCTCAAAAACAAACATTAAAAAAATTGAATAGAGATGAAGAGGAGCTCAGGATGGCTTCAAACCAACCAGGCTCCCACTTGATGACTGGTAAATGATGCTACCATTCACTGAGATAGGGACCACAGGGGCAGGGGCAGACTGAGGGCAGACAGGACACGAGACAGTAGTTTACTTTTAAAAGATGAGTTTGAGGGACACCTGAGTAGCTCAGTCAGTTAAGTGGCCAACTTCAGCTCAGGTCATGATCTCACAGTTTGTGGGTTTGAGCCCAGCATCGGGCTCTGTGCTGACAGCTCAGAGCCTGGAGCCTGCTTTGGATTCTCTCTCTCTCTCTCTCTCTCTCTGCCCCTCCCCTGCTTGTACTCTGTGTGTGTCTCTCTCTCAAAACTAAATAAACATTAAAAAAGTTTTAAAGATGAGTTTGAAATGCTTGTGAAATCTGCAGCTAGTCGTACATCCAAGGGCCAGTTGTGTGTGTGCATGCACTGCTCTGGACAGAGGTCTGCAACCCAGGATATATTTGGGGATCTTCCACATGTATGTAGCTGATGCCATGGGAATGTTTGAAATTCTCCAGAGAGAATGAGGAGTGAGACAATTGCCTAGGCAGAGCCCAGAAGAAAAGCAGTATTCAAATGATAAGGATCCCTCACCAAAGACCAACCAGGAGTGATCAGAGGTACAAGGTAACCCAAAAGAATAGTAGGTCACAAGAACCAAAGAAAAAGTTTCAAAAGGGGCAGAGTGGACAGCAGTAGCAGATGCTGACAGAAAGTAAGTAGAGTGTATTTTCATAGAATGTGACAGTAAGGAGATAATAGGGTGACTTTCATGGAAACATTTTCTTTTTTTTCAACTTTTTTTTTTTTTTTTTTTTTTTTTTGGGACAGAGCGAGACAGAGCATGAAGGGGGAGGGGCAGAGAGAGAGGGAGACACAGAATCGGAAACAGGCTCCAGGCTCCGAGCCATCAGCCCAGAGCCTGACGCGGGGCTCGAACTCACGGACCGCGAGATCGTGACCTGGCTGAAGTCGGACGCTTAACCGACTGCGCCACCCAGGCGCCCCGGAAACATTTTCTATAGAGGGTAGACAACCTCTACCTTATGCCACAGATTGAAGATTGCCACAGACTGAAAACTGAGAAAGAAATGTAGATATCTCTTCAAGTTTTCTTTGAAAGGGAAGATAGTTGAAATTGGTAGCTATTAAACATCATGGATGATACCTAGTGGTATATTATGAGAGAAGGTTTTTAAGATAGAAGGATCTTGAGCATGTTTCAAAGCTATTGGAGGGGCCCCTGGGTGGCTCAGTTGGTTAACCGCCCCATTCTTGATTTCAGCTCAGGTCATGATCTCACAATTCATGAGATCGAGCCCCGTGTCAGGCTCTGCGCTGACAGCAGGAAGCCTGCTTGGGATTCCCTCTCTCCTTCTCTCTCTGCCCCTCCCTCACTCATGCTCTCTCTTTCTCTCACAATCAATAAATAAACCTTAAACATTTTTTTAAATAAATAAAAGCTATTGGAAAGGAACCATTAAAATTATGCACTAGACTTACTGATTTGAAAAGGTGTTAATGTTATATTGCTAAATGAAATGAGTTCATGTCTCAAAAAAAAATTTTATGTATGTGTGTATGGATACACACAGACAGTATTCTAGAAGGACATATGGCAAAGTATTAACCATGTTTATCCTTGAGTAGGTAGAACAAAAATTTTAATTTTATTATTTTCCTTTATCTGTATTTTTATTATGAGAAGTATTGTTTTGTGATATTTTTTAAAAGGCAATAAGCTAGCAACTTCCTTTTCAGAGTACTCTCTCCTCCATGTGCTATGGTCCTGAAAGTATATTGAAGACAGACGTCATTCCAGTTTGATGAAATATATTGTAAAATTCTTAACCATGATTTTTACAAGGACGGCTACCCTTGAGTTTGGGGAGGCGAAGGTAACCCAGGTAACCTGGCTCAAGTAGGAGTCAGCTACTGTGTCAGCCAGCCCACCACTCTATCCAAGGGTCTTCTCATCCTGAGGGTGGGCTACCTCTCCCCACACCTTTCTGTATTCTATAAGCAGACCATCACGAAATCTGAAACTTGGTTGGCAAGACTGAAAAGTATGTGAAGCAAGGATAGGGAAACAAATGTTTCCTTCACAACTACAGCATAATGCGGACCTCGATGGTGGGCCAGGCTCCATCCTCCTCCTCACTGGTGGCAAATAACAGTCAAAACTCACCATGTAATAGCTTGAAGTCATCTTTTCATGTGTGAAAATCATCATACTGCAGTCTAAGACCATATGAAAGTGCCAATCCAAAATGGATGAAAGTATCTACAAAGAACTTTTCACACTCAACACCCCAAAAATAAATAATCCAGTTAAGAAATGGACAGAAGACATGAAGACATCTTTCCAGAGAAGACATCCAGATGGCTAACAGACATATAACAAGATTCTCTACATCACTTATCATCAGTAAAATACAAATCAAAACCACAGTGAGATACCACCTAATACCTGTCAGAATGAGTACAATTAACAACACAGGAAACAAACAGATGTTGGTCAGGATGCAGAGAAAGCAGAACCCTCTTACACTGTTGGCATGAATGCAAACTGGTGCAGCCACTCTGGAAAATAGTATAAAGTTTCCTCAAACAGTTAAAAATAGTACTACCCTACAACCCAGCAATTTTACTACTAGGTATTTACCTAAAGGATACAAAAATACAGATTCAAAGGGACACATGCACGCTGATATTTATACCAGCATTATCAACAATAGCCAAAGTATGGAAAGAGCCAAAATGTCTATCAACTGATGAATGGATAAAGAAGATATGGTGTATATGCATATACAATGGAATATTACTCGACCATCAAAAAAGAATGAAATTTTGCCATTTGCACTGACATGGATGGAACTAGAGGGTATTATACTAAGCAAAATAAGTCAGAGAAAGACAAATACCATATGATTTTACTCATATGTGGAATTTAAGAAACAAAACAGATGAACATAGGTGAAGGGGAGAAAAAGAGAGAGAAGCAAACCATAAGAGACTCGTGACTATAGAGAACAAACTGAGGGCTGATGGGGGGAGGTGGGTGGGGTATGGGCTAAAAGGTTGATGGGTATTAAGGAGGGCACTTGTTGTGATGCACTAGGTGTTATATGTAAGTGATGAATCACTAAATTCTAAACCTGAAACCAATTTTACCATATAGGTTAACTAGAATTTAAATAAAAACTTGAAATTAAAAAAAAAATGGATTAAGGTATAAGTTGTATGAAAATTGAAAAAATTCAACATCACTCACTTTCAGGGAAATACAAATCAAAACCACTGTGAAAGTGGTCCACTTTCTTACACCATACATATAAATAAATTCAAAATGGATGAAAGACCTAAATGTGAGACAGGAAACCATCAAAATCCTAGAGAATAACATAGGCAGCAACCTCTTTGACCTCAGCTGCAGTACCTTCTTATCTGACATGTCTCCAGAGGCAAGAGAAACTAAAGCAAAAATGAACTATTAGGACTCCATCAAGATAAAAAGCTTATGCACAGTGAAGGAAACAACCAACAAAACTAAAAGGCAACCAACAGAATGGGAGAAGATATTTGCAAATGACACATCTGATAAAGGGTTAGTATCCAAAATCTAAAAAGAACTTATCAAACTCAAAACCCCCAAAACAAATAAACCAGTTACTAAATGGGCAGAAGACATGAATAGACATTTTCCAAAGAAGACATCCAGGTGGCCAACAGACACAAGAAAAGAGGATCATCATCACTCATCATCAGGGAAATACAAATCAAAATCATAATGAGGTATCACCTTCCACATTCAGAACGTCTCAAATTAACAACACAGGAAACAACAGGTATTGGCAAAGGATGTGGAGAAAGGGGAACCCTCTTACACTGTTGGTGAGAATGCAAACTGTTGCAGCCACTTCTGGAGAACAGTATGGAGATTCCTCAAAAAGTTAAAAATGGAGCTACCCTACAATCCAGCAATTGCACTAGCTATTTACCAAAGGATATAAAAATACAGATTCAAAGGGAGACATGCACCCCAATGTTTATAGCACCATTACCAACAATAGCCAAATTATGGAAAGAACCTACATGTCCATCAACTGATGAATGGCTAAAGAAGATGTGAGATACACACACACACACACACACACACACACACACACACACACACACACAGAGGAATATTACTCAACCGTAAACAAGAATGAAATCGTGCCATTTGCAACAACGTGGATGGAGCTAGAGTGTATTATGCTAAGCAAAGTAAGTCATTCAGAGAAAGACAAATACCATATGATTTCACTTATATGTGGAATTTAAGAAACAAAAGAGATGAACGTGGGTGGAGGAAAGGAGTGAGGGAAACCATAAAATAAGACACCTAACTATAGACAACAAACAGGTTTGATGGAAGGAAGTGAGTGGGGGTCAGGTTAAATGGGTTATGGATATTAAGGAGGGCACTTGTGATGAGCCCTGGGTGTTGTATGTAAGTGATAAATCACTAAATTGTACTCCTGAAACTAATATTACATTATATGTTAACTAACTGGAATTTAAATAAAAACTTGAAATTAAAAAAAAACACAATGAGGTATCACCTTACACCTGTCAGAATGGCTAAAAGCAAACACAAGAAACAATTGTTAGTAAGGATGTGGAAAAAAAGGAACCCTCATGCCCTGTTGGTGAGAATACAAACTGGTGCAGCCATGTAGAAAACATAGAAAACAGTATGGATGTTCCTCAAAAAATTAGAAAAAGAACTATCATATGATCCAGTAATCTCACTACTGGGTATTTACCAAAGAATGCGGAAACACTAATTTGAAAGGATATATGCACCCCATGTTCATTTCAGCATTACTTACAATAGCCAAAGTACGGAAGCAGCCCAAATGTCCATCGATAGATGAATGGATGAAGAAGATGTAGTATATATATCCAATGGAATATTATTCAGCCATAAACAATAAACAAAAAAACAAACAAACAAAATCTTGCCATTTGCAATAACATGGATGGAGCTAGAGAGTATAATGCTAAGCAAAATAAGCCAGTCAGAGAACGTCAAATACCATATGATTTCACTTATATGCAGAATTTTTAAAATTTATTTTAAGAAAGGGAGAGCACATGCACAGGTGAGGAAGTGGCAGAGAGAGAGGGAGAGAATCTCAAGCAGGTTCCACACTGCCAGCACAGAGCCTGACCCAGGACTCGATCTCATGAACCTTGAGATCGTGACCTGAGCTAGAATCAAGAGTGAGATTATTAACTGACTGAGCCACCCAGGCACTCTCATAGGTGGAATTTAAGAAACAAAACAAACAAAGGAAAAAAAGAAACAAACCAAAAAACAGACTCTTAACTAAAGAGAACAAACTAATGGTTACCAGAGGGAAGGTGGGTGGGGGGATGGGTAACATACTATAGAGAAGATTAAGAGTACATTTATCATGATGAGCACTGAGTAATGTACAGAATTATTGAATCACTATATTGTATACCTGAAAGTAATTTAACACTGAATATTAATGATACTGGAATTAAGATAAAATTTTTAAAAAGAAAACTAAAAAAAAAAATACAAACCATAGATTGCTATTTTACTTTTCTCTCAGTTTTGCTCCCCCTTTTTTTCTTTTTCTTTTTCCTTCTTTTTACTATCCATGACAAAGTTAGTGTGTATCTTACATAAGGAACCAACTATAGTATTGATTATAACTAGTAGTTTTGGAGATATTCTTTACAGAATGGAGACTCTGGCTGCCCTTGGACATTTGAAGAGCCAAGATAGAAACAAAGAACAAATAGGGGAAATGGGCAGAGGACCTGAAGAGACATTTTCCAAAGAAGACATACATACAGACAGACAGACAGACAGACAACAGACATATGAAAATATATTTAACATCAAGAATCACCAGGGAAATAGAAATCAAAATCACAATCAGATATCACCTCATACCTGTCAGAATAGCCATGATCAAAAGGACAAGAAATAACAAGTACTGGTGAGGATGTGGAAAAAAGAGAACCATTGTGCACTGTTGGTGGGAATGTAAATTATACAGCCACTACAGAAGATCATATACAGTTACCTCAAAAAATTAAAAATAGAACTACCACATGATCCAGAAATGCTGGCATTTATCTGAAGAAAAGAAAAACACAAATTCCAAGAGAAATACACTCCTGTGTTCACTGAGGCACTATTTACAATAGCCAAGATATAGAACAAACTAGGTGTCCATCAGTGGCTAAATGGATACAGAAGATGTGGTATATATATATATACAATGGAATGTTATTCAGCCATTAAAAGAAAAAAATGAAATCTTCTCATTTCCAACAATATGAACAGACCCTGAGGACATTATGCTAAGTGAATAATAAGTGACACAGAGAAAGACACTGTATGATTTCACTTATATGTGAAATCTAAAAAACAAAACAAAGGAACAAGTAAAACAAAACTCATAGATACAGGGAACAGACTGGTCGTTGCCTGAGAGGAGGGGGATAAGGAAGTGGGATCAAGAGGTACAAACTCCTTGGGTCGTCTGGGTGGCCCAGTCAGCTAAGCATCTGACTTCAGCTCAGGTCATGATCTTGAGGTTCGTGAGATCGAGCCCCATGTCGGGCTCTGTGCTGACAGCTCAGAGCCTGGAGCCTGCTTCAGATTCTGTCTCCCTCTCTCTCTGCCCCTCCCCCATTCATGCTCTGTCTCTCTTTCTCTGTCCAAAATAAATAAACATTTTTAAAAAAAGAGGTACAAACTCCCAATGATAAAATAAATAAGTCATAGGTATGTAAGTGAAGAATGGTGACTATAGTCAATAATATTGTGTTTCATATTTGAAAGTTGCTAAAGGAGTAGATATTCTTGTAGGAAAAAAAAGATTTTGTAACTATGTGTGGTGATGGATGTTAATGAGCATTATTGTGGTGATCATCTCACAATGTACACAAAAATAAAATCATTATGTCGTTCACCTACAACTAATATAATATTAAATGTCAGTTATACTTCAATATAAAAAAAAAACTAAATAGAATTCTAGTATCTTTTCTCCTAAAGAAGAAAAATTGTGATACCATATGGCCTCAATGTGTTAATTAACCCAATTGTTGTAATCACTTCACAAAGCATACACACGTCAAATCATAATGTTGTACTATTTAAAATACACAATTTTAGGGGCACCTGGGTGGCTCAGTCGGTTGAGTGTCTGACTCTTGGGTTTGGCTCATGATCTCAGGGTTCCTGAGTTCAAGCCCCACGTCGGTCTCTGCACTGACAGCGCAGAGCCTGCTTGGGATTCTCTCTCTTCCTCTCTGTCTCTCTCTGCCCCTCTCCTGTTCATGCTCTCTCTTTCTGAAAATAAATAAACTTTAAAAAATTATAAATAAATAAAATATACAATTTTATTTGTCAATCATACGTCAATAAAGCTGAAAATTAAGAAAAAAAAAATAAGTTCTCACTCCAGCAACACATATACTAAAATTGGAATGGCATGGCCCCTGAACAAGGCTGACATGTAAATTAATGGAGCGTTCAATATCTTTTCAATAAGCCATGGGATATAATGTAAGTATGGTGACTACGGTTTATAATAATGTATGTTTGCAGGCTGCTAAGAAAGGAGATCTTAAAAGTTCTTATCACAAGAAAAAATATTTTGTAACTTTGTGTGATAATGGATGTTAATTAGACTTATTGTGGTGATAATTTCACAAAAGGTTAAAAATATCAAATCATATTGTAGACTTGAAACTAATGTTATATGTCAGTTATGTCTCAATATAAAATTTAAAAAAAAATAAGAATATGGTCTCATAAAGTTAAAACCCAGAGCATAAATCTAACCTCAGTAAATCAATCTCCACCCATGTGATCAAAATCATAAGCTATTGCCAGGTCCTGCTTTTCTCACATCCACTCATTTCCATGCACATCACACACACACACACACACACACACACACACACACACACACACACACCAAGTCAGGAGCCAGTACTAAAAGGAAATTAAGGTGCAAGGGGCATCTGGGTGGCTCAGTTGGTTAAACGTCTAACTTCGGCTCAGGTTATGATTTCGCGGTCTGGGAGTTCAAGTCCCATGTCAGTCTCTGTGCTGACAGCTCGGAACCTGGAGCCTGCTTTGGATTCTGTGTCTCCCTCTCTCTCTCTCTCTCTCTCTGCTCCTCCCTTGCTTGCTCTCGCTCTCTCTCTCTCTCTCAAAAATAAACATTAAAAAATTTTTTAAATAAAAAGGAAATTAAGGTCCTGCCTCAGGTTAGAAGCATGAGTCAGAATGAACTGGTCTCTGGCCCTAACCCTGCCACCTACCTCATCAATGAGTTCCTGAACTTGTCTAAACTTCAGTTTCCTCAGCCAGCAAGTGAAAAGAATAGTTCCAATCCCAGTGTAGTGAGGATTATTTTAGGTGAGCCATTGAAGAACCTGGCACAGTAGTTGGCATGTTAATTACCAGTTCTCATTAAATGGTAGCCATTAGACGTACTTACATAATTACTTCTAATAAAGAAGTAAACCTAGAGTCACACCAATGTCTTTTATTTGAAATTATTTGCAAGGTTGATGTGGAAGAAGAAGAGTTTGTGAAGATGGGTGGGTGGTTCTTTAAATATCTCTCTTTACATTTTTAAGAATTACTTATTCTATTAAGATACCTTTGATTCTCCTTGTGCCCATAAAAGGACAACAACTCTCAACTAAGAGGCCAGAAGCAGCTGGAGCAGGTGCCCAGTCACCTTGGGGGACTGCCATACCCACTGCCGGCTGCAGTCACTCAGCACCCGCAGACACTCTCTTACAGCTACCTCCACCTGGCCTGGCATTCGGGGACCCGAAAAACACAGTGGCATCTGTAGTCATGATGTGGAGACAAAATACTATTTGGGCTCTTTTTCAAACAAGGAGGGCGTGTATTCTTCTCTGTGTTCTTCCTTCCTAGATTTCCTTCTTTCCTCCATTTTCTTTCGAGATTTTATCTCCATCCTCAGACATTCTCTTTCATTTCTCTCCTTTCTGCTCTCAGGTCCCTGAAAGAGAAAGGTCAGAAAAGGGTAGGAATGTACTAACAGCTAACAACGTGCAACATTTCTCCTATCAGAGATGAAGAAAGCACTGCTCATGTAGTAGACTTGCCCATCTTAATTTCACATAATAAGTTAGCATAAGCCTAAGTGTGTTGCTAAAGGTTTTAGTCATAAATAAAGGGAATGAGCCTTGGGTATCAGCAGAGAGACTGTGGAGGAAACTCAGCCTGTACACAACCCTGTGTCTGCCTCTGACATGTAGAGAGATGTGTTCTCACAGTACGATATAATTAATAGCCTCCTGGTGCTTTTCTGAAGAGGAATATGGCAAGTGAATCATACATGGACTGATTCTAACTTCCCAGGGCCCACTTCTTTTAAATTACATTAATAGTAGGGTTTGCATTAGTTTTAATGTGTGAAGAATGGAGTGTTGAGGAATGACATCCAACCACATTGTCATTCCCCAACAGGTTGCCCAGGGGTCCACATTCACTGATTCATTGAACACACACTACTGCTCTAAGATCAGGAGATACAGCACTAACTAAAGAAACCCTACTTCTTCAATATTACACCTAGGTGGACAGTGACAGGCAATCAATAAGCCTAAAAGGCAACAAACGATATAACAGATAGTGATAAGTACAACAATGATGAGCAAACAGGGTGATATGATAGGGAAGTGTGGAGGGGGGAGGGGAATGTTTCTTCAGTTTCCATGGTCAAGGAGCATCTTTCAAAGGAATTACTGACTAAAGAATGGCACTGATAAATGTGCTGATGGTGTCTACTTACACTTCTATTTTTAAGAAAAAAACCAAATAACATCATTACTGTCCCCCGCCTCCATAGGAACTGGAAACGCGGGGGAACGCCTGAGTGTCTGTCAGTGTGATGAGAGGCAGTCAGATGAGCAAGATCGTGACTCAGTCCTGCAGGCTGAGTTATGAGGGTGTCCGGTTCCTGCAGTGGTGTCAGCTACTCTTCAGTGCTGAGTTGTTTTCATACCTACATTGCTTCATTTCTAACTATAGTGGTCCAGGGGTCAAAGTCACAAAGCCAAACAAACGATGAAGCTGAGATACAGCTTAAGAGAAACCTAAAAATTGTACCAGGTCTGTAAATGTGCCTCCAGATTGTGTTCATCAGACCCAGCAGCTGTATTAGATCCATCAGGCTGATAAAAGTTCATATTAAACAGTCATGAATGCCTCTAATACTTATAAAAGCAGTACAAAAAAGGAGGAAATACAGTGATGATTACTTTCAGTCTGGCTTTTCCCTTATTGAGAATAAAGATTATCTGAGCAACGCTCATTAATAATGAACTGAAATCAGGGTGCCTGGGTGGCTCAGTCGGTTGAGCGTCCTAATTCAGCTCAGGTCATGATCTCACAGATTGTGGGTTCAAGCCCTGCATCAGGCTCTGTGCTGACCACTTGCTCAGAGCCTGGAGCTTGCTTCAGATTCTGTGTCTCCTTCTCTCCCTGCCCCTCCTCCACTCACGCTTTGTCTCACTCTGTTTCTCAAAAATAAATAAATGTAAAAAAAAAAATGAACTGAAATCTGTTTTCTTATTTCATTTAAAAACAAAATGTAAAAATTTTCGAAATAAGCCAGTTGAGTTTTTCAATATCAAAATGAAAGAATTTAATTTTGTTGGTCATGATCAGGTTACAAAATTAGTTTGTGGCTCTTTTTGATGCTGAAGGATAAAAAATTTTAATTTACATGTTACTATACATTTGGCTCCCAACCAAAATACATATCATTTTTAGATTTGCTAAAAAACCACACTTTTTAGTGTAGTTAGCTTTAGAAAAGTATGTCAATTGTTAAGTAGGAACAAGTTTTAAAGTATACGTATGTTCTAAATTTTTTATTTTACATTAGGATAAACTTTAAAGTATATACTCTTTAAAAATTGATATAACAGAGAGGCATCTGGGTGGCTCAGTTGGTTAAGCGTCCGACACTTGGTTTCGGCTCAGGTCATGATTACACAGTTCATGAGTCCAAGCCCTGCATCAGACTCTGCACTGAAAGTGTACAGCCTGCTTGGGATTCTCTCTCTCTCTCTCTCTCTCTCTCTCTCTGCCCCTCCCCTGCTCACACACTCTCTCTCTCTCTTAAAATAAATAAAGTTTTAAAAATTGATATAAAATAAAATATTCAATAAAATTATTTATCCTATATACATTTATATATATATATATATATATATATATATATATATATATATTATATATATAATATGAAAAAATAACTGATTTTGTGAATCCCTAGGAGGTTTCTAGCTATCATACATAGCCGTGAAAAGAGTTCTTGAGTCAAAAAATTGAAAATGCTGTCTTGCTTGCCTCAACACTCAAAAGGAAGAGCTTGGGAAATGAAATATTAGCAAATATTTTAGGGAGAATATGATGAGTATCTTTTTAAATAGGAGAACTGATTTCATGCTTGCACACTGTTAGGACTTATAATATTAGCAAATCATATCATATAAGCAGTTATATAAGATGTGGATCATGAGGACATCAGATCAACAAAGAACTGTTAAGATTAAGTTTTTGTTGTTTTTTTTTTTTTCAAAATATACCGTGACTTGCTCTGGAAAAAAAAAAATTGAGGCTGATATGTCTCCTGAATTAATATAATGAATTACTTTAACAAGTAATTTTAAAACAAGAATTCTTTCATTTCTGTTTTATTCCTGCCAAAAGCTCATAATCTAAATCTAACCATGAGGAAATATCAGATAAACCGAAATTAAGCATCATTCTAAAAAGGTGTCTAAAAAAGAAGCCTGTATTCTTCACATGTCAGGGTCATGAAAGACAAGGAAAGACTGAGGAACTGTTCCAGAATAAAATCAATTAGGGGGATGTGAAAATTGGTTGCAATACATGATCTGGAATTTCACTATAGAGAATATTAATGGGGCAACTGACGAAATATGAACAAGGTCAATAAATTAGATATAAAAGTATTGTGTTGGTGTTAATTTCCTGAGTTTAACTATTATACTGTGTCTTTCTAAGAGAATGTTCTGCCCTTGTTTGGGATTTAGGAAGGGGAGAAAGATACAAGTAAATATAACATAATAACATTTGGAGGGAATCTGAATGAAGAGTATATTTTTTATACTATTCTTGCAACACTGTTCTAAGTCTGAAACTGTAGTGTTTTGAAAAATGATATAAAGAGGGGCGCCTGGGTGGCTCAGTCGGTTAACTGTCCAACTTCGACTCAGGTCATGATCTCGCAGTTTGTGAGTTCGGGCCCCACGTCGGGCTCTGTGCTTTCATCTCAGAGCCTGGAGCCTGCTTCTGATTCTGTGTCTCCCCATCTCTCTGTCCCTCCCATGCTCATGCTCTGTCTGTCTCTGTCTCTCAATAATAAATAAACATTAAAAAAAATTTAAAAATGATATAAAGAAAAGACAAAACAGGAACTCTTAATAATATTTAGGTATGGTAAGTGACAGTTGCTCACTATTCTTCCTTCCTTACTCCTCTTATGATCAGGTGGAGAGAGCAGCCTACTGAAGGACAATCACACCCAGGGTCACTCTCTGGTAAAAGTGAGGTGCCAGCTGCAAGGCAAAGATGCATGGTGACAGTCCCAACAGCCATCACTGCTAACCTGAAGACATTGTGTTCACATGGACAATGAGGCAGGAAGCACCCGCAAGTCTTCCTCTGTACATTCATAGGACATAGCTCAAAAACCGGGTGGCAATATGCCTAGTTGCTTATTTTTCTGCCTGGTGCATGGCAGAGACATATTACTATTCTTGTTTTGCAAAATAAAACAAACAAAAAACAGAAAAAAGAAGTTACTTTTCTCAAGGCCACTCAGCAAACATGTTGCATAATTCAAAAACTATCCCCAAATTAATAGGTCTCTAGTTTATTACTTTATATATCAAGCTTGGCATTTGGAGTTTCTACTCTTCACCCATTTCATGCCTGTCTCTCCTTTGTGTTTTACGTAGACTCCCACAAGGCCCCCTGAATGCCTGGACAGCTCCTACTCCTGGACACTCACTAGACGGGGTTCAGAGATCTCCTTCTGTGTGCTTTTTACAAGTGCAGGGGAACACACTGCCGTCACACACTATCTGCTACAGAATTAAATACGAAAGGAACAGTTGGGGTAGTTTTTCCCTTCTTCAAATAGTGAAAGAAGAACAAGTCACGATTATTTATAAGAGTGACAAAAATAGTCTCAAAGAACCAGAGGACCTCAGTAACAAAAACATTCCACCTATAGTCCTCCAGGAAATCTTCTTACACTTATTGGAATCCCCAATAAAAATAATTTAAAAGATGAATATGCATCTGGGCTATCTAAAACTGAGTGTCATTTTTCATAGACCTCATCACTAAGCTGTAAATGAAGAAGTAAGAGTTGTTCTCCTCAAACTTGGGGAGGATGAACCCCTTTGGGTTTCCTTTTCTAAAGTGGTTAAATATTCAATAACTCTGTTACATACCGAAGAGACAGAGCGTCTGGTTCTAAAGCACAGTTGTTGTTCAAAGGACTCTGAGAATGCTTGAATTTTGGAATGGGATCTTCCTTTTGATTCCAGTGGCTCCTTGAATGACTCATCTGCTGAACATTTTCTATAATCCCGCATGTGGGTATGGCATCGAAATCCCTGGTCCTCATGAGAATGCCTTCTGGGATGGCTATCAGATGATGTGATTCTGGGAAGCACAGGAAACTGGAAATACAGAATAAAAATTTTTATAATATAAAGAGACTGTACAATATTAGCACAGGGACAGATTATCCATAAATTACCAACTAAACAAATCTCATGTTGAACTGAAATTTTATCTTTTTGATTAGCAGGACATTCCTTCTACAATGAAGGAGAGTCAATTGATTAAAACATTAAGTAGAACATCCCAAGACTAACTTTGTTCGTCCTCCACCATTAGGGCAATATAATGAAGCATTCCAAGCCCTAAATTGATACGTAAAAATAAATTCCAAAATTTAAAAAAAAACTTTAAAGAATATAAATGTTTAAGAAATAATGCAAAGGTGAATAGTTATATGATTGCTATATTTAGAAAGAATTTCTAAGCAAAAGCAATGGAAAAAGCCAAAAGGAAAAAACTAATTTAACTGCATAAAAATAAAGCTAATGTGCAGCACAAGCAACATAACAAAATTCATGGTAGATTTAAAAACTTTAAAAATATTTTGCTACATTTTAGTAATGTTTAATCATAATATCCTGAAAAGAACTATCTCACATACATATAAACATACAAGTCATATAATGTAATAGTATCAATGTTAAAGTCATAATCAGAAAACAATCAAAAGACAGACAGTTCAGGGAAGCCAATCTTGAAAGAACTATTCTCTTAGGTCGCCTGGGTGGTTCAGTCAGCTAAGGGTCTGACTTTAGCTCAGGTCATGATCTTGAAGTTTGTGAATTTGAGCCCCTCATTGGGCTCTCTGCTGTCAGCACAGGGCCCATTTTGGATCCTCTGTCTCCCTCTCTCTTTGCTCCTCCCCCACTCACTCACTCTCTCTTAAAAATAAATAAATATTAAAAAAAAAAAAAAAAGAGGGGCGCCTGGGTGGCTCAGTTGTCCAGCTTCGGCTCAAGTCATGATCTCACAGTTTGTGGGTTTGGGCCCCGCATCAGGCTCTGTGCTGACAGCTCGGAGCCTGAAGCCTGCTTCAGATTCTGTGTCTCCCTCTCTCTCTGCCCCTCCCCGGCTCTCGTTCTCTCTCTCTCTCTCAAAAATAAATAAACATTAACAAATTAAAAAAAAAAAAAAAAGAACTGTTCTCTCAATTTTTCTCACTTCCCAACCGACTCCAATTTAGCTTTTGCACGCAAGGCTGATTTTGGTCAGGATATTGGTCTCAATGTTGCCAAACTCTGTGCACTTTTGCTCTTTAATCATTTTGTAGCATTCAATCCAGTAGCACACGTGGCTCCCCTGGAAACAATCTTTCCTTGTCTTCTACCACTGCAGCTCAAGGGTGATCTTTCTGCACTGTGTTTTAGACATTGCTACTCCCTTGTTCCTCTAGCAGCTTACAACTATTGGAGTTCCTCTGGGTTCTAAACTAGTCTTTCTTCCCTTCCTTTCCTTTCTCACTCTACACTGTCCCCCTAAATATCTCATCGTCAGGCTTCAGTTTCTAGCTATATTATGATTTCCTAATGTGTATTGTTAGAGCAGACATCTCCTTGGAGTTTCTGCACCCTCAAGTTTCCTCATGGTATCCCACTGGCACCCAACTTGACTTGTGCAAATCTGAACTCATGACCTCTCCTCCCCAAACCTGCTCCTCCTGTGTCCCCTAACTTAGAAGATGGCACCACCATGCACTCAGTTACTCAGACCAGTAACTCAGGAGCCACTCTTCACATTCAATTGCCACGTCAGCAGATTCCACCTCTCAAATGTCTCTAAAAACTACCCATGCTTTTCAAGCACCACTGTTACTATTGTAATTCAAGGCACCCAGATCATCTTTCAGCCAGGTTACAGAAGCAACCTCTTCATAGTGGATCTCCCATATCCATGCACTCATTTATTTTGTTGTTCCTGCAGCAGAAAGAGTGGGGAGGACAACTACCAAGTCACAACTGATCACTTTTCGTTTTGCACCTCATCTTGTATCACCTGCCCTTTCGGTGTCAGTCTCACTGGTTAGTCACTTCCTCCAACTCCCATGCTCCTACCCGGCACAGGCACCTTCACAGATGGTCCTCTGTGCTCATGACCACTCACCACCCTACCACATTACCTCAGGTAATGGCGAATCATACTCAGTCATTCTGCATTTCCACAGAAACCCTTCCCTACTGCCCTGGTTGGTTCCGGTCCCAGTTAGATGCCTTCCTGGGATCTTGTACTTCTCCTGTATGATACTCATCACAACTATACTCAAAATTTGGGGTAATTTTGTTACACGTCTCTCTTCTCCATTAGACCATATGCTCCATCACATCAAGAGCCATGTTTCATCCTCTGCTAGAATCCCACTATGCAGCACTTTGCCTTATTCACAGCATGAGTTCATTAAATATATATTAGATGAGGGGCACCTGGCTGGCTCAGTTAGAAGAGCATGAGACTCTCAATCTTGGGGTTGTGAGTCTCAGCCCCACATTGGGTGTAGAGATTACCTTTTTAAAAATCTTAAGCCTTTTAAAAATAAAACCTTAATATATATATGTATATGCATATACATATATATACACATATATATTCTTTCATTCTCTCTCTCTATATATATATGAATAAATATACAAAGAATGAAAGAAAAATAAATATCAAAATACCAACTGGTAAAAATTGTTTATGCTTATTAGTAGACAAAGATTATGGAAAATGAAATAATACACAATCTTACCTTTCAGTTTTAAAACAAAAATGTTACTAATGGTACCAATACCAGCAAGAGTGCAGGGATCTAGGCTGGTAGGACCACAAATGTGGATAGCCTTCCCAGAAAGCTGTTGGCGATATGTGCCAGGGGGCTTACAATATCCCCCTCCTTGGATCCATCCATTGCACATTGTTGTTTGCTGTATTGTGTCCCCCTGCCCCAAATTCGTATGTTGAAGCCTTATATGAGTAGCTCAGAATATGACATTTGGAGACAGGGCCTTTAAAGATTAAGTCAAGGTAAGACCATTATGGTGGGTCTCATTCCAGTCTGACAAGTGCCATTATAAGAAAAAGAAATTTGGACACACACGGAGGGATGCCAGAGATAGGCTCACACAGAGGAAGGAACGTGAAGACACAGCAAGAAAGTGGCCATCTGCAAGCTGAGAAGAGAGGCTTTGGAAGAAACCAAACCTGCTCACACCTTTATCTCAGACCACTAACCTCCAGAACTGTGAGAAAATAAATTCCTGCTGCTTCAGTCACCCAGTCTGTGGTATTTTGTTATGGCAGCCTGAAAAAAACTAACACACATGTCTAGAAACTTTCTCTCAAAAAATAATCAAAAATGTGGTTAAAGATTTGTAAAGCTACTAAAAAGACATGAGGTAAATTTGTATATATTATTCCATTTATTATAGGTAATACTGAGTACTTGGTGCTTTGGATAAACTGGGGAGCTAAACACTTTGGATAAACTGGGGAGCTAAACACTTTGGATAAACTGGGGAGCTAAACAGGCACAGTGTCCTGCAGAGAGATGATGTCTGCATAGGAGAAGAACACTAAACAAAAAGGGCATATGCCTACAGCCTTGGCCAAATGCTGTAAAGGAAAAGTTCAAGGTGCCTTGAGAGGATATAAAATAGGGTAAAATAATGTATGTTTGTGTGGGTGCTGGAGTGGCTAAGAGGATCGGGGAGACTTTTGTGAAGGTGTGATGATTAAGATACAGTCTGAAGGATGAGCAGGGTTAATTAGGGAACAGGGAACACTCTTCTGCCTGAGGATGAGCCCCATATGTGCCACAGAAGAGCTTGCAGGCTGTAAGGAAAAGAAGCTCGCTGAGCGGGAGCACCTGGGAGGAGGGAGGTGGGAGGAGGGCTTGAAGCAGGATAACATTGTAAGATGGACAACCTTAAAACATACCTGAATGTTTTGAAAGGTTTTCTTTGTGCCATGGAACTTTTTTTTTTTTTTTTTAGCATTTTCTAAGTTTTCTGCAGTGATCATGTATTATATTATCGAGAAAAAAAAATGGTACTTTAAAAACTTGAGACTGAGACACAGAAGAACACATACTAAATGACTCCACTTGCATGAGGTCTCTAAATTCCTCAAACCCATAGAAGCGAGGAATAGAGTGGTGGTCGCCAGGACTTGAGAGAAGGGGGAAACAGGAAGTGGCTGATCAATGGGTATAAAGTTCCAGTTATGCAAAGATGAATGAGTTCTAAAGGTCTACTGTACAGCCTTGGACCTATAGTTAACAATACTGTATTGCACACTTAAAAATCTGCTAAGATGGTAAATCTCGTGTTAAGTGTTCTTGCCACAATAAAATTTTATTTATTTATTTATTTTTATTTTTTTTAACGTTTATTTATTCTTGAGACAGAGAGAGACAGAGCATGAACGGGGGAGGGTCAGAGAGAGGGAGACACAGAATCCGAAACAGACTCCAGGCTCCGAGCTGTCAGCACAGAGCCCGGTGCGGGGCTCGAACCCACGGTCCGCGAGCTCATGACGTGGGCCGAAGTCGGACGCTCAACCGACTGAGCCACCCAGGCGCCCCCACAATAAAATTTTAAAAATAAAATTTTTA
Source organism: Panthera pardus (assembly GCF_024362965.1). Classification (NCBI taxonomy): domain Eukaryota; kingdom Metazoa; phylum Chordata; class Mammalia; order Carnivora; family Felidae; genus Panthera; species Panthera pardus. The sequence continues at coordinate 47,821,207 of NW_026526721.1, read as the reverse complement.
GGGGCGCCTGGGTGGCTCAGTTGGTTGAATGTCCAACTTCAGCTCAGGTCATGATCCCGCGGTCTGTGAGTTCGAGCCCCGCATGGGGCTCTGTGCTGACAGCTCGGAGCCTCGAGCCTGCTTCGGATTCTGTCTCCCTCTCTCTCTGCCTCCCCGCCCCTCACTAACGCTCCGTCTCCCTCTGCCTCAGAAATAAATAAACATTTAAAAAAAAAAATAAAAATAAATAAATAAATATAATTTTTAAATTTGAGGTTGGATATGAAATGAGAATGTTTGCACAAAGGGCATAAAAAAAAGGCAAGAGTTATATACTTAATATTATACACTTAATATTTCCTATAAGATAGGTTTTTCCAGTTGTTTGTTTTTGTGTGTGACTTTGTGGGAAACAGGCTTAAAAGATCTCTCTAATCGATTACAGGGAGAAGTTCCCATTTTTAAATATGTTTACTTACCATGCAAGCTCTACTTTTGGAATTTTATATGCCCTTCTAGTGTAATTTTCCTGGCAAAGACATGAAACAGTGCCCTAGCTTATTTTTATGTAGCTTATTTTTACCAAGTACGTACATATCACCTCCACAGCCATGGACTAGCCTTAGAGGTTTCTCTCCCACACTGTGAGTGTGGGCTCTTGCCCACGGGATGGGATCCTTCATTTTGAGCTCACCAGCTGGGGTCCCAGATGACAGAGTGACAAAGTGTGTACAGACACTGCCTTCAGACCAGTCTCTGTCCAGTTCCCAGTTCTGACCCAAGGCATAGGTTCTCACTTTAATTAATTAATAAGAAATCGGTGGGGTACCTGGCTGGCTCAGTCCATGGAGCATGTAACTCTGGATCTCAGGATTGTGAGTTTGAGCCCCACGTTGGGTGGAGAGATTACTTAAAAATAAAATCTTTAAAAATTATAATAATAAATAAATAAAAAGACATTGGTTATGTAAAATTTTCCTCTGGAGAGCTTAACTATTTGATATTCTTTGTCTTGGCTTTAATTGCAATCACCCTTCACTTGTACCCCTCCTGCTCTCTGTGTAAATACAAGCCCCTGAGACACCCATTAACACCAAAATGAGAAACAATGAGGAGAAAGTTCCAGGTGCTGGGATAATAAGACCCATGTTAAGTCGTAGTGCACAGTACCAGAGTACCACACTCTCTGGGGACCATGTCCTTGACCTCTGACCTCAGAACAAATCCTGGGAGGGAATCATCCTTCCCTTTTACAGATGAGGAAAATGAATCTTAGGTCAGCTAAATGTCTCGCCTAAGACTTATGCATGCAGGTGGAGAGAAAGAGAAAGGGCAAGCTTTATGGTGTCTCTTCTTATAAGAGTAGTAATCCCATCTCACCTCATGAGCTCATCTACACCTAATTACTTCCAAAGGCCTCATCTCCAAATACCATCACATTCAGGGTTAGGACTTCAGCATATGAATTTTGGAGGGTTAGCAGGGGGCGGGGGCGACATCGGTCCATGACAGAACATATGCCAAATGCCAACCACCAGTATAAAATTACCTACTGTCTTCCCATTGTGATATAAGAGAGAAAGAGAAACATTAGAGACAATGAGGGAAAGGCAAAATGAAAGACTCTAGAACTTTTTGCAGTACTTAACTAAAGCATCATCTGGAAAAAAATTCCCAATTTTCAACACTTCCAGCACATAATAATAAGAAGCATAGGTGCTCGTTAGGTACCAGGCAATGTCCTAATTACATTATATAAATTACTTATTGAATCTTCCCTACACCCTTATGAGGCATATGCTGTTCCCATCAGTCACCTTTACATATGGTCAGAGAGACGTAGGTAACTCAGTCAGTTACGCTGCTAGTGGCCGACCCTGGGTGGCTGCCTCTGGAGCCCTCCCTTCATCCTTCTCTACTCTGCTGTCCTTCCAGCGACTCCTCTACATCCAATAGAAAATAGAAAACAAATCCATAGAGCGTTATGCTAAAAGTGCTACTGTAGAGTTGTCACTGTTGCCTGAAACTCTATCACTAGTTTCATCTTTGGGATTAAGGCATTGTCTCCTGTTGAAATTAAATATAAATTTAACCTGAAAAACAAGAAACCACTGTTACTCACGTAACTTTAGGGCACTCCTTCTCCTCAGGTTTATGAAAAATCCTCTGAGGGGGCCATGCCCCGCCCGCTCCGTGTAGTGAACAAATGCGGGCAAACCACCCCTATGGTGAGATACTGTAATGGTGACAGTGTGTAGCCATACTCAGGTCAGTCAGGATAAAAATGAAAATTGTAAGTGTCTTCTATTGCTTTAAATTGAGACCATGAAGAGAGAATATAAAAATGGTTAAAGGAGATTATTTATTTATTTATTTTGAGGGAGACAGTGTGCATGGGGGAGGGACAGACAGAGAGAATCCCAAGCAGGCTCTGGGCTGTCAGCACAGAGCCCCACACAGGTTTTGAACTCAGAAACTGGGAGATCATGACCTGAGCTGAAACCAAGAGTCGGGTGCTTAACCAACTGAGCCACCCAGGTGCCCCAAAGGTGATTATTTTCAAAAAGAAAAAAATGGGGACACATAGGTGGCTCAGTCCGTTGAGCATCCAGCCTCTGCTCAGGTCATGATTTCTTGGTTCATGGGTTCAAGCCCTGCCTCAGACTCTGTGCTGACAGCATGGAGCCGGCTTCAGAGTTTCTTTCTTTCTGCCCCTCCCCTGCTTGTGTTCTCTCTCTCTCTCTCTCTCTCTCTCTCTCAAAAATGAATAAACATGAAAAAAAAATTTTAATCCCTTGGGTGCAGACAGGTAGAGGCTTATTTTTATATCCCCTCAAATGATATCATGTGGGCAAGCATATACTGTGCCTACCTTGGAGCACTGAGAAAGCATTTAGAATTAGCAAAGCTTGGGGTGCCTGAGTGGCTCAGTTGATTATGCACCCAACTTGAGCTCGGGTCATGATTTCATAGCTCCTGGGTTCAAGCCCCCCACTGACCAGCTCTGTGCTGACAGCTCAGAGCCTGGGGCCTGATTGGGATTCTGTGTCTCCCTCTCTCTCTCTGGCTCTCCCCCACTCACACTCTGTCTCTTTCTCTATCTCTCAAAAGTAAATAAACATTAAAAAATAAATAAATAAATAGAATTAACAAAGCCCTCGGCCAGGGAATTTGGTTCTTCCTTGAAGACTCCTTTCATTTAGCATAATCTCCCCTTCCATAGGCCCAAACTGTGCCAAAGGATGGTAAGAGAACCATGGTAAGATACAGAAGATGCCTAGAAAGCTGAATAGACTAAAGTCTTTAAAATCCGCTTTCAAAGAGCAGAATAAATAAGGAATACAGAAACTTTTACTTGTGGCGCTGGAGGTACAAGGCACATCAGTTCAGTTAATGAAAGAGACTTCATATCACTTCATTTTTTTCCACCAAGAACATCAGGACAGTAAAGTTAGATTTTTAACTTCACTTTAAATCAGCAATCATAGATCATTAAACTGAGGCTTGTTAAAAAATAGTGTTCTCTAAAAAGGACCACGCTCTACCCCTTGTCTACCTTGTTCTTTCTGACAAATTGTATTTTCCACTAGACTGGAAGTTCCACAAGCTCAGAGATTTTGTTTGTCTTCTTGTGCCCTATAAGCCTATAGAGGCTTGCATAATGTCTGGCACATAATAGGTATTCAATAAATATGTCCAATGAATCAAGGCTCCATCGCTATGGTTTTGCGGGAATCATGAGGCTGAAAGCCATATTAGAAACCACATTCAAATGGGAAAGAAGGAGAAAACTCTTCTCTTCCAACGCATGTAATATTTATGGATACAGGTTACTAATAGGTTGTGAGAGGGAAGAGCCTTAGGTTGGAGCAGTGGGGAGAGAAGAAAAGAGATAAGGCTAAGAGTAAGCTTTTCTTTTTAAGTTATTCATTGAGCTCAAAGCAAAACACACACACACAAAATGAAAACCTAATGGTTCTCATATCTCTAAGGTAAGAAAAACCTGAGTACATTTTAGAATTCGAACAGTTAAGTATCCAACTACAGGCTCTCTTCATAAATATGTGGCATAATGTGACCAGAGGTGGAGATTCAGACCCCTGACTATTTCCCAGGACTCTGCTCACCTCACTCTGGGTCCCCTGCTCTGTGTTCTGTGCTTATGCTCTTGCTGTTCTATTGAATAATGTGGTCATTTTTATTCCATGCTTTGCATCCTTAAATAAGCACATGCTTTCTGCATGTTAGTCTGATAATTATGGAAGTCACTGTTGACTAAGAGAATCTGAAGAGGTTAATTCAGGCAAATGCTCAAAGCTAGCATGGGCAGGAAAAGATATATGGACATCTTTTAGAAATGTCATACATAACAAATTCCACCCTGATAGTTTAAGGCAAACAGCACTGAAACCTAAAAATTGATTCTCTAAAAAGGATTATGTCAGTATTAAAAGTCTAATAAATGCTAAAATTTATTCAACAAAACTGTATTTTAAAAGTCATGTTTCTTCTTTTGTTTTCCTATTTTCAGTGGCTCCAAAGGGCTGTTGAGATAAATAGCAAATCAGAACTTTTCTCTTTGTTTCTCCCTGGTCCTCACTATCTGGAAACTGGAAACTAATTACACTCCTGGTTCACACATTGTGAATACCTCACTCGAAGTGGAACATAAGAGATTAAAATGAGAGTGTGATATGCAGGTGTTCATTTACAACAGAATCATGGACAATTAGTACTAGAAGGGTTCCCAGGGATCATCCAGTCCAGCCTCTCTTCTTTTTTACTTAAGGTACCTGAAGCTCAAAGAGCTGTTGAAACTTGCCCTTAGTCCCTGAGTATGCATTTGGTAAGAAACCTATTTTCAAATATTTGTGTCTTAAAGACATTCTTCAAAACTTGCTGGCCAGTGGGAGTAAAAGAGATTTTGCCTTACACACTTTTATATCCCTTATAAGCATTAAGCATCTGAGAACTCTAGGGATAAAAATGAAATAAAATAACATTACCCCAAAACTTACTTGTTTCTGGGGTTGACAGAGGCAGAAGGTTGAGAATGTATTCTCTACAGCTGGAATTTTAAGTGACTCAATGAAAAAGAAAAGCTGTATTATTGTTGTGTAACTGGGAAGCAGAGGACATGTGTGTCTGCAGTGGAGTCTTCCAGCACCACAGCTGAACAAAGAGAACCACTGTCTGCACCTGCTGCGGAGTCCTCACCTGGTCAGGCCCACCCACTCCCCATCAGGGGCTTTCCTGCTTGCATCTTGTTCCCTAGACATTGGGTGTTTGCCTTGCTGAGGGCAGGACAATTGTGGCTCCTTCTACCCTCAGGAAACCAAAGGGGAACCAGAAGAAAGAGGATATCAAATTTATTCAAAGGTGGTGATTTATCATGTGGAATCACCAATTCTTCAGAGGTTATCAAATAGTGGAGCTTATTTTCAGTATTTTAAAAAGACTATAGGAAATCACACATTGACCCATGCCGATGCTGCACAAACTATAATATCAAGTGTCTTTCCTTTGGCTTGAATTACATTAACCCTCAGAAGGATTGTCTCAGGTTTATCAGTAGCTCCGAATTGTAGTTAAAGATATCTTAGACTACTAAAAATGAAGAAATCTTTACCTAATAGATGAACATCAGTTCCCCTGGAGAACAAGATAAAGTAATAAAAGGGATTTTTGTGGATATAAAAAGGTTTAGAAGTACTGCTTTTTAACCAAAGAAAATTTTATACCAAAGGCCTCTTCAAAAATTATCCAATAGAAACCCCCCTCCCCTAGTCCAACTCTCCCCTGGTTCTCTGATAATAACTCACTGGGCAGGGCAGGGAGGTTTTCCTGTAACTGGCAGCTTGTGATCCATGACGGTCTCGGAGTCCTCTCTCATTCTCTTCTATCCAGCTGTGACCCCAGAAGCTGCTCATCCATTTGGCAAAAGACACATCATCATCATCATCATCATCATCTTTGTGCTCCATGTATAGGTGATTCAAGGTACTGAAGGCCTGTCCCTAGATCTGACAGAGAGCAATATCATCCAACAGGGCTGACTTGATGAAACCCAGGATCTCCCCCAAAAGACAAAATGAAACTGGTATTTTCAAATGCTCTCCGATAATGGGATTCTTAAGGGAGAAAGATTTACTAAACAACCACTTCACCATCAGGCAGCCTCAGGGAATGTCTATTTATAAATTGTGCAGCCCACATTCCCTCCCCTCCCCCTGTCTTTTTAAATTGAGGCTTTTTAATCCTTCCATTGCTGGGGCTTGTGCCTCCAAGCCTAAGGGTGGGAAGCACAGTCCACTGCCTGGTTTTCCCTGTGCTTTGCTGCCGATGGCATGTGATGGCATCTCCAGCTGTCAATGATGATGGAGCATGACCTTATAATATGCCTGTCAGCTCCAGGCTAGTTCTGAAATGGGGCCACTTACAAGGGACAGACTGACTACAGCCTGCTAGATGGCCAGCTTTTGGCATGTTATATTGTCTGCTAGATACACTCCTAGTAAATAAAACTGCTATTGATACAAAATCCTGGAATTAAGGGAGCATTTTTTTTACTGATGTATCATTTATATCTGCATAAATGTAAATAATATACATGTATGTATATAATGTACAAATATTAAGCGTTCAGTTTGATGAATTTTTTACATGCATATACCCATATATAATCACCACCATGCAGGTGAAGACAAAACATTTCCAGCATCTCAGCTGGCTCCCTTTGTCCTTCCTCCAATCCAACCTCCCTCCAAAAGGTTATGACTTCTGCCCGCTGACTCTATAATTTTGCCTGTTTTTGAACTTTGTTTCAATGGTATTATACAGAATGTATTATTTCATATCATTCAATGTTATATTGGTGAGATTTATCCATACTTTTGTAGTAATGGTAGTTCATGCTATATAGTACTGCATTGTATGAATATCCCACATTTAAAAAAATTCAATCTACTAACTGATGGTCATTTTGGGCTGTCATTTGGGTTGTGTTCAGGTAGGGCTATTATAAAAAGCTTCTATGAACACTATAACCTTGCCTTTTAGTGGGCATTTTTTTGAGATAACAGGAATAATGGATTTATTAAACCCCTGCTTTGTACCAGGTATGAAGTCAAATATCTTACATATTTGTAAATGTACATATTTTTAAATGTATCCTGGGAGGTTTGTATCACATTTTATAGATAAGGACAGTGAGATTCAAACAGATCATCACTTGCTCAAGGTTAAATTACTACTAAGCAGCATAGCCAAGTTTGAAGCAAGGTGTAGAATAATGAAGTCCAGACTCCACCATTCCACCAGTATTACAAGAAAACTTTGAGAAATCTTGCATTTGTAAACAGAGGTATTCTTGGCCATTTCCCATATGAAAACTCTTTGAGCTGCAAAAAGACATGCTTAATAATTGTGACCAGTGTTTCTAGAGCATGGTACCACAATTTCTAAGTTGCTAAGGGAAAATAACCAAAGCATAAAATAGCTTGCAACATTTTTACTTCTTGTTTTAAATAGTGAGAGATACAGGCTTGTAACTTTGTATATTTTTATTACAGAATGCAGAAAGCCTGCTTCTCAATGGCCCAGATGAGAAAAGTTATAACTATAAATGTATGCAACCACTATTGGTTGTCTCTATTATTAAAGAAAGAAACATGGTAACTTCATTGGGGAAGCAGGATAGGTATGTCCACAAAACTTAACTATGGATAAACCTCTTCTTTTCTATTCCTCTTAAGACAGGAATGTCTTTTCTTCCAATTTTTGAAACAAAATAATAAATCTATGACCAGTGGATTGAAAACCCAGAACAGATCATACCTAATTATTGCTTAAAAGTATTTTGAGGAAAAGAAATAGGACATTATTTTAAAAACCTTTTTGAGTGACATCTATCTCTTGGAGTTCTGAACCCTTCTTATATTGGGAAATGTTCAGATAAAGTTATAAATATGGAGATTTATTATGTGGAATTGGCTTATGCAATTATAGAGGTTGATAAGCCTCACAATCTACCATTTGCAAACTAGAGACCCAGAAAAGCCAGTGGTGTAATTCAGTCCAAGTCTAAAGACCTGATAACCAGGGGAGCCAATGGTGTAAATCCAAGCCCAAGGGCAGGAGAAGATGAGATATCCCAATTTATGAAGTGAGGCGGGAAAAAAGTGCAAATTCCTCCTTCTGTCCTTTGTTCTAATCAGACCCTCAACTGATTGGATGAGGCCCACCACACTGGGGAGGACAATCAACTTTATTGAGCCCATCACTTCAAATGCTAATCTCATCTAAAAACACCCTTACAGACACATCCAGAAATAGTGTTTAATCTGGGCACCCCATAAAATTGACATAAAATTAACCATCACAGGCACTAATCCCATTCATGAGGGCTCCACCCTCTCATTTATCTCCCAAAGCCGTTATCTACAAACCATCATATTATATTTAGGCTTCAACATATGAATTTTGTAGGATTACAACATACAGCCCATAGCAGGGTCCCCACATAAACAGCACCCATTAAAAACCATGGGCACTAAGTCCCAAATGAGAATGTAGACACTTCACATGTGTTGCCAAAACTCATTACTGGAGAAATTAAATGCATCCTATAATAAGGCTTCAATGGAAAAAATATATATATATTTTGGAAGCTTGTGCCTGGCTTTCTTCAGACTTCACCCAACATGCCCTTTACCATTTTAGATTTTACTTTGTATCCTTTCAGTGTAACAAATCTTATCCATAAGTATAACTATATGCTGTGGATTTTTCTAGCAATCTTTAAACTGTGGTGCCAGTTGGTGTCAGAAGTGGGATTTATTAAAAACAGCTCTGACTCACTGAAATATGGCTAAAACAGTGTTTGGAGAAAGGAGGTATGAAAGGGATACAATTGTGAACCTTCACCTCCCAATGGCTACCTAGTCACCTGTGGTATGAAACAGCAGCTGAGATGATGTCTCTTGTGAAAGGTGAAGTTTACCTATGGAATTAAAAATGATAGATCCAACCCTAGGAGAATTGGGTTTATTGGCTGCTTTCGGCCATGGTAGCTAAGGTGAAGGAATAAAAAAGTGCAGGCTGGGTGACACCTTTAGGTTTTGTTCTGTCCTTCAGGTGGGAAGAGAAAGGGTTCAAACATTCCTTTAAAACATTTTGTGTGAGCCAAAATGTTGTATGTTTGTATTGTTCACTCCTCCAAGTGGGAGGAAATAAGATTAAGTCAGTTCCAAGGCTGGAGAAAACTTTACACAAATTAGGAAAAAAAGACAGAGATGGGGGGGGCGGGAGAAGAAGAGGGGAAAAATAACAATCTACCCACTGGTGCAGCAGCCTGTTGCATTCCAGCTGGGATTTCTCAGTAGTTGTAATGTTAATTCTAAAAGTGTTGAATTTACTGCTAAGGTTTGAGTAAACTTGCAACAACAACAACAACAACAACAAAAAAAAAAGAAAAAAAAGAAAAAAGAAAAAAAAGAAAAAAGAAAGAAAGAGCAAGAAAGAGACTTTCTAAAATGTGTTTATTTTTTGTTTTATGGGTATTGCATCTGGGTATATAATTTTTTTAATGATGTAAAAAATATATGCTTGTAATTTCATAAAGGCTAGAAGGATTATTCTAATCTGGTGAAGTCTCCCAATAAAAGTGTTAATATAACATAACTTTCTTGTTTGGATGGATTAAAAATTTAAACTCTTTGAACTTCTGAATATTGAAATCTTCATAACTAATTATTTTTGCTATGATTTTTGCCTGTTGGACCCTATGAGAAAAGGCAGACAACATAAAGAGAAATATTCTCCACAGGAAAATAGAGTTTTTGAGGTTTAAAAAGTAGTTTTTTAGCTTGATAATAAGTTTCTGTAAAATCAGAGGTCTGACTCTTACAGGCTGGTGATTTTCTAGACTAAGTGTGTATATTTTTGAGTAGGTCAATTTGAACTCTAAGTCCAACAAGATAAAGGGGGCTTAAAAAGCCTTGGAACACCACTGTCTAACCTGTAGTCTCTCACCTTTGCTGCTGTCAAAGAAAAGTCATTGGCTTTTTGGAATCCTGAATTCAGAGATCCTAATTGCCTGGACTCGATGGTATGCTGAAACCTAACAACATCTGTAACAGACAGTTCCAATCTTGGAAAGTAGACATAGGCTAAATGAATCAAACAGACTCTAAGACGACTTTAGACTTAAGACACCCCTCTGTGGGGCCAGAAACATTGTGGATGCTGGCTGGACAACATGGGTCACCTGTAGATACCCACTAGTAAGGGCTCATTCTCTGATGGGACCATCTGAAACCAAGCTGCTAGTGGCTGTATATTTCTAACACAGGGGCTAATTGCATTTGGGATGAATGATCACAAGGAACCTAATGTGTGATTCCCATTGAAAGCTGTTAAGTTGGAAGACAACACAGAATGTAGGGTAGACCTCTCCACTCCACTCCTGACAGAGGGGGGTCTCCTCTCACCCGCTGCTCAGGAATGTCTCACTGCTGTTGACTTATGTCTGACTTTCAAGATTATTTGAAATTTGCAACGACAGACCTGATAGCCTGATTCTACCTTACTTACCTTTCTCCTTAGTTAGGCAATTTGATTATTAAATGCAGCAATTCCCAAACAAAGATTGTTCTTTTTCAGGCTGATTATTGAATAAATGATCAGGATGAAAAGGGTGAGGGTTATGTAAACATGTTCTGAAAACTTTTGAAAATTCAGGATTTTGTCCTAACCAGTTCCTGAAGATGATATGTCTTTCTGGTTAAGTTATATTAACAGTGTTTTTCTGTGTAAATTCTTCTATCCCTCTGTTATGAATTTGTTAAATTATCACTTATTAAGTGGAGCATGGGATGTCAGATGGTGAACTGTGGTTCAACAACAGACCACAAGCAGAATTAAAATAGAGAAGGTTTTTATTTACAGGTCCTGGAGGAAGTACCTGGCACACCTTGAGGGCTATTGTGGGGAGGTCATGGCAGAGTGCCGACAGAGTGAGGCAGAAGCTGGGACACAGGTTTTTATTAAAGTCTGCAGGTGGAGTGCTTTGGGATTCCCAGGTCTAAGGTTACATTGGTCAACTCAAGCTAAAAGGGCAGGGTCTGATAAGCCACAGGGTAGTCTTATTTAAGGAGCTCCATAAGGGGAAGGCAGTGGGGGTCAGGGGAGATTGTTGATCACAAGGGCTGTTGGGGAAGTGATAGCAGGAACTTACATGTGCCTGTGACTCTGCAGACTGCTATCTAGGGCATGTGGTTGTATGAGGGGTCTAGTGTCAGTTTAAGGTCCCTGCTTGGTCAAACAAAATGATGTCAAGGTAGCAATACCATGGAGTAACAGCTAAATTCTCAATACCCTCTTTACACCCAACCCTTGTTGATGAAAAATGAGAATAAAAAATGACTGGGGAAGAAACATAAAGTAATGATTATTAAATGAGACACACTGATTTTGTAATAACAGAAAACACACACACACGCACACACACACACACACACACATACACACACACACACACCCAGCACCTGGGAAATGCCGGAAGGAGGACATTAATGATCCCTATTTCTCATAACTACTCTGTTTTTCAGAACTACTCCTGAATGCCAATGTTGCCTTCCCAGGATGCTGTGAGGTCCTGAATTCAAACCAACTACTGAACCTATGATCACACCTGACAGTGCTGACTGTGGGGCAGCTCCTATGTTCCCATGAAGAACACCTCTAGATGTCGTCCACACTCATGAGGCAAATGAACTGATGTCAAAAACAAGCAAAACTGGCTGAAACTGCCTTCTGGAAGTCCTTCTGGAAAACTAGGGACTCAACTGCATTGCTTGGACTGGACAGAGACCCTAGAGCAGAAGGACCCACAGTGGGAAGCCACACTGGGGGGCCCTGTTAACCTCTAATGCCTAACTAATGTATGCCTTCATTGGGTGACCTAACAATTGCAAACTTTTTGTTTCCAAGAGTACTCTCTGGGATTATATATCTTATACATGCACCTTGACTTTCATGAGTCACCTCAGTCCTGGAAGACATGCAGGACAGCTTCAGCTTTACTAGCCTTGTACTGCACTTGAACTGATGACTTAGGTCAAGTAAAAAAAGTTAATGCAAAAACTTTAGGAGAGGGCCACCTGACTTACTAAAATTGAAATTGTTAATTTTTTAAAAGGTTACTTATTTATTTTGAGAGAGAGAGTGCCTGTGGGCCCATGGGTGGGGGAGGGGCAGAGCTAGAAAGGGAGAGAATCCCAAGCAGGCTCCACAATGTCAGCACAAGATCATGTCATGAACCGCGAGATCATGACCTGAGCTGAAATCAAAAGTCAGACGCTTAACTGCCTGAGCCACTTAGGAGCCCCTGACCTTTATTGTTAATGGGACTTGTTTAATTTTAATTTTTTTAATTTATTTTTAGAGAGAAAGCACGAGCAGAGGATAGGGGCAGAAGAGGAGACAGAGAGAGAGACAGAGGGAGAGAGAGAGAGAGAGGGAGAGAGAGAAAGAGAGAACCTTAAGCAGGCCCCATGCTCAGCACAGAACCCAACTCAGGTCTCAATCCCGTGACCCTGGGATCATGACCTGAGCCTAAATCTTAACCAACTGAGCTACCCAGGCGTCCTAGTGGGATTTGTTTTAATTGGCTAAATCCAGGACTGTGGAGGGCATAAGAGAGTCAGTACAGCAAGTTGCCTTCACCCTGCCGCATGGGGTTCTACTGATGATAATTTTGCTCTAAAAACGTCTTGGCCAAATGGGGTAGACTATGTGGAAAAGAGTTAGCATAGTAGCCTGAGATTACATATCCTTAGAAAAGCCTTCCTGAAAGGTTGGCCCTTGACTGGCATCTGGGAACCTGGCTGGTTAACTTTCCCTAGTATTATAAAATTTACCCTAATTAATGAGTAGTCTAAATAGCTTATCCAAACTTTGGTTTATGCTGAACTAGTTTTTTTTTTTCTGAAAGTCTGGAATTTCTGTACATGCTAGACAGTGTGTGCCTCATGACCATCATCCAATAAAAGGCCTGGGGTCTGAGTTCCCAGTGAGTTTCTCTGGTAAACAACACTTCTCATTAATGGAAGAATTAAGCATGTTCTATATTCCAAGGGCTCTTGGAAGCTTGAGACAGTTTTCCTCCAGACTTCGCTTATGTGTCTTTTTACTTTGATGATTTTTCTTTGCATCATTTTATCAACTGCATGCTGAGCCCTGTGAGTCCTGTGAGTCACTGCACCTAAGGCTGGTCTCCAGGACTCCCCAATACAGGAAGGAAAAGGAACCCTTCACAACTTTGGCCAAAAATTCTCCCAAAGAAATAAGCTATGAAGTTACCCCCCAAATGAAAAAGAATTTGGTCTACATTATATAAAATCAGTCCACTTCCATTTTTTCTCCTACTTTAGCTCATTTACTTAAAGGTATGAGAAAGATGGCTCCCTGATTTGCCTGAACAAAGGTCCTTATAACAAACCCGGAGCAGCAAGGGGACAGCAGCAGCAGTTGTCAGGTCTTGGCAGCTGGCGGAGAACTGCTCTTCCAGTCTGTCTTAGAATCCCTCGCACAAGAGGAGGCCATGTCCCAACCTGGGAGCCTGGCCACCAGCTTCCCCTGGCGGAGCCCTGGACACCTGCCTTGAGGAGACAGTGCCAGGGGCACTGGACCAAAGGGAGCTGCCCTTTGGCTCCTGCTCTAATGTTCTGCCTTGCCAGGCCCACGGTGTGTACTCAAAAGTGTCAAAGGGGCCAAGACAGCTGAAGTTTTCTAGAAAGCTTAAATGTGTGTTTTCTTATCATTCTTAATGTGAAAGGAATTACCTTCCCTTCGAGGGTAGGAAGCTTGTGGTGTGTGTGTTCTCATAAAGCAGTCAGACATCATGGGTACCCAGGGAATCAGTGAGAATAATCCTTGGGCTATGTGAAAATGAAGCAGCTTTTCGATGCCCCCTCTCACATTCACTGCTTCAGGAGATTACTATCATGAAAAAATGATTTTCTCTTTATTTCATTCTCTCATTTATTTATTTCCCTTTATATACTGCAATGCCTTCCCTTTATTTATTTCATTCTCTATAGCCCCTATGGTTATAGTAATTTATTTTTTTGGTTCATTTTCTTCCTTGGCAGTTAAAGGGAAGAATTATTCCCCATACTATTTTCAAGCTTTCCTGAGCCAGTCTCATTCGAGAAAGGAGGTGCTATGTATGGGAGAACTGAGCTGCTACATCCTTATATATTTATGTATAGTCAAAATACATCAGCGGTTTTTATACAGTTTCTACTTGCCAGAAAGCAGTGCTTGAATATTTGAAACTGTGTGCTGTTATATTTAGTGTCCTGGTTGTTAGAATGTTCTTTTGCAGGCAACATGTCATAATGTAGTCATCCATTTCCATGATTGTTACCAAGTTACACTGTGAAGTTTGCAGTGTATCAAGTTACACTGTTGAAGTGATCATCAAAGGCACGACTGCTTGGTGTTTAACCAAGGGTCTGAAAGTATGTATTATTTGAGGGCAGATAATCATTATTTATTATTCTAAAAAGTTATGTAGCTTATATCATGAAAACTATTTTTAAAATATACTATTGTTGATGTAAAAAATATATGAGGAGGATGGGCGCCTGGGTGGCTCAGTCCACTAAGCCTCCAATTCTCTCATTCTCTCAGGTCATGATCTAACAGTTGGTGAGTTTGAGCCCTACAATGGGCTCTGAGCTGGCAGCATGGAGACTGCTTGGAGAAGTCTCTCTCTTCCTCTCTTTCTGCCTCTCCATCACTCACAAACACACGTACTCTCTCTTTCTCAATATAAATAAATTTTAAAAATGTATGTATATGAGGGTGGAAAAGGTTTGCCTACAAAAATATTGGTTAGATAAATATCTAGTTACTTTGGCATTAAGCATCATTAAGTTCTGCAGGATTTGGGCTACTGGTGGGTTTCATAATAGTCAAAGTCATTAGATGCTGGAATAGGTTTTTATAAGACAATACATCATCTCTTCCACAGAGAACTTTAAGCATGGCATTCATTCTCATCTGCCAGAGATGGAACCTGTCTAGCTTTGCCTCCAGTAGTATTCTTAATTTTATGGCCTATCAAGGTCTTGTTGATCCCTGAGCAGCTATTATTCTAAAACAGATTGCACATCCTATTTGTTAAAATTTGCCATTATGTAAAAGAAAAAAAAAAAACTTTATCAGTTTAGTTCATCGGTGTGTTATACTTCAGAAAAGGCTTCCTCCAAGTCATTAATTACAATTTCACCGAAACTAAGGGTGATGTCTTAGCACTTTCTTTTAATCTGAGTCTACAAGCCTCCCCATAAGAAATGCCTCAGAAAAGAACTGAAGGAATTAGATAATCTTTTGAGCTCACTTCTAAGAGGGGCAAAATTGTGCAATGTACAATAATGGTGTAGACCACCAAACATTTAAAGGAAACTGTGACAAAATATGACATTTAGGAAAAGAAATTGCAAAGTTTGAGTCAATAAACAATGGGTGGTCTTCAGACTATTACAAATAAAAATTTTAATGAAGCTTCAGAACAATATTTTCTGAGGATCAAATGCCATATAATGTTAGTATGAATATAGTCTTTCTGGAAAGAAATATAGCAAGATGTATTAAGAAGATTTTTAAAAAATATTTATATTCTTTGATCCAGAAATTTTTCTTCTTAGTATTATAGGTATATAAACAGGTACAACAAAAGATATTTGTTCATCATAACATTATTTAAAATAGAAAAAATATGGAAACATCTTAAATGTATGACAATTGAAGACCATGCTAATAAATTATGATATATTCATATAACAGAATTCTGTGCAATCATAAAAAAGCAAGGGATTTAATGACACTGAAAACTTCTCAAAATATTTGTCAACTTGACTGGGCCATGTTACCCAGATGTTTGGTCAAACATTATCCTGGATATTTTTGTGAGGGTGTTTTTGGATGAGATTTACATTTTTTAAGTGTAAACTGTTATTTATTTATTTATGGCAAATAAAATTTCAAAAAAATTTTGAATATAGTTGACACACAATGGTACGTTAGTTTCAGGTGTACAACATAGTGATTCCACATCTCCATATGTTATATTATGCTCACCACAAGTGTAGCTATGTCTGCTACCATACAACATCATTACAATATCATCGACTATGTTCCCTATGCTGTGCC
The DNA here is from genome assembly GCF_024362965.1 of Panthera pardus. Classification (NCBI taxonomy): domain Eukaryota; kingdom Metazoa; phylum Chordata; class Mammalia; order Carnivora; family Felidae; genus Panthera; species Panthera pardus. Next base: position 47,805,007 of record NW_026526721.1, on the reverse strand, counting down.
TTTTATTCCCATGCCTTCTTCACTCCATAACCAGAAGCCTGTATCTCCCATTTCTCTTCATCCATTTGCCCATCCCTCTGGCAACTATCACTCTGGTCTCTTTATTTATAGGTCTAATTCTTTTTTTTTTGTTAGTTTATTCATTTGTTTTATTTTGTAGATTCCACATATAATTGAAATCATATGTTAATTGTCTTTCTCAATCTGATTTATTTCACTTAACATAAGACCCCTAGATCCATCCATGTTTGTTGTAAATGGCAAGATCTCTGGATGAGATTTATATTTCAGCTGGTGGACTTTGAGTAAAGCAGATTGCCATCCATACTGCAGGTGAGCCTCATTTAATCAAAAAAGCCTAAATAGAAAATAAGGTTGACCTACCCCCAAAATAGGGAATTCTACCAACAGACTGCCTTTGTACTTCAACTGCAATATTGCTTACCCATGAGTCTCTAGCCTGCTGGCCCACTCTGCAAATTTTGGACTTCCAGCCTCCATATCACGTGAGCCAATTCTTTAAATTAAATCTCTCCCTCAATCTCTCTCTCTCTCTCCATAACACACACACACACACACACACACACACACACACACACACACACACATCCTACACATCCTATTGGTTTTGTTTCTCTGGAGAACACTAATATATACAATTCATTAGTATGATCTCAAATATCAACTATGAATCATGGATTTCAGATAATTTTTATTTGTTCTTTATACTTATTTCTATTCTCTTCAAGTGATTATGCATCACTTTTGTAATCATGAAAAGATGTTATTTTAAAATTTGTTAATGTTTATTTATTTTTGAGAGAGAGAGAGAGAGCACAAGCAGGGGAGGGGCACAGAGAGAGGGAGACACAGACTCTGAAGCAGGCTCCAGGCTCTGAGCTGCCAGCACAGAGCCTGATGCAGGGCTCTAACTCACGAACTGTGAAATCATGACCTGAGCCAAAGTCAGAGGCTTGACCAACTGAGCCACCCAGGTGCCCTGAAAGATGTTATTTTAAAACGACTCATGCGGGGCGCCTGGGTGGCGCAGTCGGTTAAGCGTCCGACTTCAGCCAGGTCACGATCTCGCGGTCCGTGAGTTCGAGCCCCGCGTCAGGCTCTGGGCTGATGGCTCGGAGCCTGGAGCCTGTTTCCGATTCTGTGTCTCCCTCTCTCTCTGCCCCTCCCCCGTTCATGCTCTGTCTCTCTCTGTCCCAAAAATAAATAAAAAAAAAAACGTTGAAAAAAAAAATTTTGAAAAAAATAAAACGACTCATGCATGTCATACTTAATGGGGAAAGACTGAAAGCTTCCCCCCTGAGATAAGGAAAAAGGCAAGAATGCCCACTCTCACCACTTTTTTCAACACAGTGCTAGAAGTTCTATCCAGTTCAATAAGGGAAGAAGAATGGAAGTTGGGTGAGGGAAGGCATACAGATTTTAAAGAAAGAAATTAAATTGTCTCTATTTGTGATAATGATTGTCTCTATATAAAATCCCAAGGGATATACAAAAAATACTCCTAGAACCTAGAAGTGAGTTTCAGCAATGTTACCAGATACAGACTCAATACAAAGAAAAATTAACTGTATTTTCTACATACTGAAAATGAACATACAGAAATAAAAATTAAAATTATAATACCATTTACAATTGCTCCAAAGAGAGTGAAATACCTAGATACAAATCTAACAAAACATGTACAGACACTGTATGCTGAAAAGGACAAAAAGCTGATAAAAAGAAATCAAAGAAGATGAAATAAATAGAAAGGCTTACTCATGAATTAGAAGAGTCAACAGAGTAAAGATGTCATTTCTCCCCATACTGACCTCTAGGTTTAATATAAATGCCTATCAAGGTGTTTGTAGACATAGAAAAGCTTACTCTAAAATTTATAGAAATTCAAAGGACATGAAATAGTTAAAAACAGTTCTGAAAATGAAGAATAAAGTAGAAAAATCATGCTATACAATGTGAAGGCTTACTGTATGGCTACAATAATAAAGAATGTTCTATTGATAGAGAAAGACACACATGGACCAATGGAACAGAACAGAGAATCCAGGAACAGATATAAATATATATATTTAAACTAGATTTTGCAAAAGTGCAAAAGCACTTTTGGCAGGGTGGGGGTGGGGAATAAGGAACAATCTACTCAACAAATGGTGCTGGGACAATTGGACATTCACATTTTAAAAACTGAATCTTCCAGCAGCCATCTGGCAGTGCACACACATGTGTGTTTGCCCTGTTTAAAAAAAAAAACAAAGTAAAAACAAAGTAAAAAATGAATCTCGACCTATGTCTCACACCTTATACAAAATTAACTCACAATGGATCACAGAATTAAAAATAAGTTGTGAAGTTATAAAGCTTCTAGGGAACAAAATGGAGACAATATCTGAGATCAAGAACTAGGTAAAGAGGGGTGCCTGGCTGGCTCAGTTGGTGGAACGTGTAACTCCTGATCTCAGGGTTGTAGGTTTGGGTGTAGATATTACTTAAAAATAAAGTCTTGGGGCACCTGGGTGGATCAGTGGGTTGGGTGTCCAACTCTTGATTTTGGCTAGGGTTGTGATCTCACAGTTCATGGGATCAAGCCCTACATCAGGCTCTGCACTGACAGTACAGAGTCTCCTTGGGATTCTCTCTTCTCTCTCTGCCTCTCTCCTATTCACACACACTCTCTCTCAAAATAAATAAATAAATTTTTAAAAAATATTTAAAAATAAAATTTAAAAAAATAAAAAAATAACAAAGCAAAGAGTTCTTAGATTGACACTAGACATATAATTCATAAAAGGAAAAACTGATTAGCTAGATCCCATCATATTAAGAACTTTTGCTCTGTAAATCACCCTGTTAAGAAAATGAAAAGAAAAGCTAAAGACTGGGAGAAAATATTTGCAAACAATGTATCCAACAAGGACTAGTTTCTAGAATATATAAATAACTGTCAAAATTCAACATTAAAAGAACAAAAGAGCAAAAGACATGAAAGACACTTCATTGAAAAAGATATATAGATAGCAAATAAGCACAAGGAAAGGTGTTGACATCATTACCCATCAGGAAATGCAAGTTAAAGACAAAATCAGTTATCCCTCTAAACACCTATCAGAATGGATAAAATTTATTAAGACTAGTGTAAACACCAAATGCTAGAGATGCAGCAGAGAAGCTAACTCATTCTTGCCTTGCTGGTAGGACTTAAAAGTGGTACAGTCACTTTGGAAACCAGTTTGCTAGTTCATTTTAAAACTAAAAGTGTGGGGCTCCTGGGTGGCTCAGTTGTTTAAGTGTCTGACTCTTGATTTCGGCTCAGGTCATGATCTTACAGTTTGTGAGATCGAGCCCCAAACTGGAATCTGTGCTGACAGTGAGGAGCTCACTTGGGATTCTCTGTCTCCCTATCTCTGCCCGTCCCTGACTCATGGCATGCACATGCATGCTCTCTCTCTTTCTCTCTCTCAAAATAAATCAGTATTGGGTATAATGCACTATTGGGTATTTACCCTTGAGTAATTAAAACCTATGTTCATGCAAAAACCTACACGTGAATGAATGTACAGATTTGATATACACAATTTAGATTGCCCTCAAGAGAATTATGCTGAGTGAAAAGTCTTAAAAGAATTCATACTATATAATTTTATTTATACAACATTCTTGAAATAACACAATCATAGAGATGAAGAACAGATTAGTGATTGCCAAAGGTTAAGGATTGGGAGCAGGGGGTTGTGGCTATAAAAGTTTAGCATGAGAAAAACTTTGTGATGATGGAACAGTTCTGTATTTTGATTGCAATGGTAGTTACATGAAACATGTGTGAAAACTGCACAGAATTTTAATACACACATACGAGTGCATGTATGACTAATGAAATCTGAATAAATTTTGTAGATTGTATCAATGTCAATTTCCTGGTTTGATATTGTCCTATAGTTATGCAAGTTGTCAATATTGGAAGAAGTGGCATGAAGGGTACATGGGACCTCCGTGTGCATTTATTTGCAACTTTCTGCGAATCCATAATTATTTCATAATAAAAGTAAAAAGAAAAATGACTACTAAGAAAAAGAAACTTCTCTAAATGGGTAGCTACAAGATCAAAATGCTGTTGAGCTAGAGGTATTCGGGGATGACAATAATGAAGACAGCATAGGTTTTCAATCTCTCTGAATCCCCACATAAAAAAGCCAGTAGAACAATTGTAGAGGAACATATCCATAGACAACTCTACAGCAAATATTGGTGACAAAATGGGCTCTGCCCCCAAGTGGACAGTGTGAGTCAAACCACCAAAAGCTAAGACCTGGGACAGTTGTCCAAGCAGGAGGAAAAAGAAGGAAGCAACAGGGCATCTGCCAGACCTGAGAACAGGAGAACCACAAAACAGCCAATAGTTTGGCAAACATAAGGGACCAGTTTAAGAACAGTGCTAATCTTTCATCCACCAGCATTGCTAAATTATTTTATTATTTCTAGTAAATTACACTTTTGGGGGGGTTCTATGGAGACAACCAGATTGTCTGTAGATAATGAAAAGTTACTTCTTCCTTTCCAATCTCCTTTTATTTTCTTTTTTGTCTTATTATTTTGTCTAACACCTTCAGTACTATGTAATAGAACCTGAAGTCCCTGACTGATTCTTGACTTAAAAAAGAGAAAAGTACTAACATTTCATTGTTAGGTATGATAATTTATTTAGACTTCCAGATGATCTTTATAAAGCTTCTATAATAAAAATGTTTTTATAATTGTGTCATGGGCAATTATGGCAAGATAGTAACATTGGTTAAATCTTAGTAGAAGATGGTGGTAGAGTAAAAATAATTGCAACTTTTTTGCTACTTCTCCTATGGAAAGTTGGAGTCTAATTCACCTCCCCATGAATCTGTGCTGGCCTTAGTAACGTGTCTGACCCATAAAATGTGGCACAACAAGGCTTTACAAAGCCATGCAGCTTCTTCCTAGGGCTCTTGGGACATTCTCTCTAGGAACCCTGAGATGGCCCCGACTGCCATGCTGGAAAGGCCACAAGAAGGTGTCCCCCTGAGTAATCTGAAATGCATCCAGTCTTCAAGCCATTTTCACCAAGGTGTCAGGCACTGAGTGAAGCTTTCTGGAACCCTCCAGATCAGGCCAACTGCCAGGAGTATAAACCATTGACACCAACAGGAGAGTCAATCAAGCCTTGCCCAAACTCCTGAGCAATACAACTTTAAGATATAATAAAATGGTTGTTCAAAGCCACTAAGTTGCTTTAAGCCACTGCTACTTGGGATAGGTTGTTAAGCGGCAATAGTTAACCAGAACATAGACACAGAAACTATCTTTTATGGCTTTACATTTTTTCATAATTTAGCAAAATTGAGTCTCCTCCTCATTGCTGGATTTGAAGCTAGTTTCCACTGGTTTGGAAAAACAACAAAAGGTAAAGATAGGGGACGTATAGCCTAGAGGTCCTCAGGTTCAATGCTAGATCAAGGCTAAGATCAAGTTTGCATAACCAAGGTTCCTAGTCTAATAGGAATGAATTAGAAAATGGTACCCTTTTTTTGGTGGATATTCCACTGCAGGCTGATCACTTAGTGATGGACAGTATCTTCATGCAATTCAGAAAAAGGAGCACCTTTCTCCAGGCAGACACAGCCTGATACCAGACTATGAGGAACAGAATGCAGGCTGGACCTTAGCCCCCACTTGATCCAGCCTTCTTGTGTAGGGCACAATTCATGTAACCTATATATAATATCTTTATAAGTATAAGCAAGGCAACATTTCCACATGCGCAAATGACACAAATTCTTGTGGGTGGTGATGAACTAAATTGATGAGGATAGAAAGATCTTAACAAATCTGTGAGTGGGCAGAAAGGTAGCAAATGCATGCATCAAGTATATGCATGCACGATCAGTCACAGCTAAGGAGAGGGAGCTAGGGTTAAGGAAAAATGCAGAGGTTCCTTCTGACAGCAAAAAGAGCAGCTACTTGATTGAATCATAAAGTGACATTCCCCCCGAGAACAAAGAAGTACCACCCACTTAACTGATGCTTTGATGGAAGTTGAATAAGGCGGAATCCATCAGGAGAAAAATTAGAGAAAAATTAACAGCATGAGGGCTCAGAGGAAACATGGACTTCGATATATCATAAGTAGGGTATGAAGGACAAACCAGTCAGGTCCCAATGGAAGCAGCTTCAGTGGTGCCGATGGTAACAATGACTACAGCATGCTTGGACTGGAAACCAGTAGACAGGATGATGGTGGATGGTGGGGAAGCAGACTATTTCTGGTGATGGCAGCAGTGACAGCATGAGCTGGTCTCTTAGATGATACCTGTGGTTGGACAGCAATGGTGGCATTAGATTATTAATTTTGGCAACAGTAATGGAAATGAAGCAGCAGTCAGGGAATTGTTCAACAAACCCTTCATCAACTCTTTATTCAGCACTGACCACGTTTCAGGTATCATGTTGGGTGGATAAAACAAGTATGTTAACGAACAATTCTTATGTGCTCAGCCACGTAATAGATGTAGGAGCACAAAATGACCAGAACATGATTTTCACCCCTCAAGGACTCAGAATTGAATATGGGTAGCACATGAGAACAAATAATTATGGCAATGTAGGAGTTGTGAGGGGGAAATATATATTGTTGTGCAGGTCCAATGCAGGAAGAGAAAGCATATCCCTTTGCTCTGACATATAGCATTACAGGAGACATTGTGTTATGCACTGTATAAGATAAAAGATGAATCAGATATACCTTCTGATCTAGGATGATTATAGTCTAATAGATGAGGCAGGACAAGTATAATTCTATAAAACAAGGTAAAAAGAGTTCTGTTTTAAGAAAGTTCCAGAGAAGTATTTTGGGAGGTTAAAGGAAGGCTCATATATAGTAGATATACTATATATACTATTAAAATAGACTATTTTAAGTAAATGGAAATTCTATTTATTCTATCCTAAATGTCATTTTTTCCCCTTTTTTGATACCCTTAAATATCATTTCCTTAAAACAGTATCTATTGAGTGCTGACTATATGCTTTGGCCTGAATGTTTGTGTCTCCCCTGCATACACCAAATTCTTAGGTTGAATTCTTAGCCCTAATGTGATGGTATTTGGAGATGGAGCCTTTGGGAGGTAATTCGAATTAAATGGTATCATGAAGGTGGGTGGGGCCCTGGTCCTATGCAATTAGTGCCTTTCTAAGAAGAAGCACTAAAGAACTTGTGCACGTAAGCACTCACTCTCACACACTCTCTCTCTCTCTCTCCCTTAGTTACCACACAAAAAAAGAGAGGTCATGTGAGGACATGCCAGGACTAGAGCTCTCACTAGAAACCAAATTGGCCAGAACCTTGATCTTGGACTTCCCTGCTTCCAGAACTGTGAAAAATAAATTTCTGCTGTCCAAGCCACCCAGTCTATGGTATTTGGTTATAGCAGCCCTAGGAGACTAATACAGATTTTGGCACAGTGAGTGAGGCACTATTCCCCCAAAACTCATGTCCTCACAGGTAAAATACATTCATTTTATCCCAATATCCCCCAACTACTCATTCCAGCATATATTCTAAAAGCTAAAGTCCAAAGTCTTGTTTCAACATCATCCAAATCAAACATGGATGACGAAAAAAACATTGAGTGAGACTTAAGATATGATTTATCCTGAGGCAAAATTCCCATCCAGCTGTGAACCTGTGAAACCACACGTTATTTCCTTCTGAAATACAATGATGTGACAGACAGATTATAGACATTTCCATTCCAAAAAGGAGAAATATGAAAGAAGGGTTGAGGGGTCCCAAAAAAGTTCAAAATTTAGTAAGGCAAATCCCATTAGATCTTAAGGCTCAAGAACAATTTTCTTTGTTTCCATACTCTGCCCTCCAGGCCCAATTGGGTGGCAGGGTCACCTCAGTGAGGGAGGGGAACAGCCCAGTCCATGCAGCTTTCTACAAGGGTGACTGCCTCTGAGACACCTGGTGGGCCCACCCTTTGAAATAGAAGAGGAACCAGCCCTGCCCTCTGACTCTGTAGTGGGAATGGCAGTCCTCATTTTTTAACAGCCTCTGGGGTCATTGTTCCCTTTTGAAAGATAAGGCATGCTTATAGCAGAGTAGCTCTATGGTCCCATATGGTCTCATATATCACAAAAGTCCAATAGCCTTCCTTCATTCTGCTGTTCCCCCTTCATTTTGGTCCTCTTTAGTCCCAGCTGGCAGTGTTTCTTCTAGTATTACTCCTGGCTCTGCTGAGATGGCTGATGAAGCTCATGAGTTGTACTCAAGATCTATCAAATAGTTGTTCAGCCATACCATTAGTGTTTCTTTGAGAACAAGCTTTCTCATTTTGCAATATGGATAGGCTAAGAATTTTCCAACCTCCAGTTTTTAGTTCCTTTTTACTTAACAGTTTCTTCTTTGGTACATCTCTCTCCTCTCCCATTTTACTGAAAGCAATAGGAAGGACCCAGACCACAGCTTCCATATCCAATTTTATCACTCATAAGTCCTACCTTCTACAAAACACTAGGACACAATTCAGCAAAGTTCTTTGGCACTTTATAACAAAGATCATTTTCCTCCAGTTTCTAGTAACCTGTTCCTCATTTACTCTGAGACCTCACTGAAAGAGCCTTTAACATCTATATTTCTACCAACATTCTGTTCATGATTATTTATGTATTTCAGTAAGAAAATGGATGCTTGGTCTCCATCTCTCACTTTTTTCTTTCTGAGCCCTCAACAGAATTGCCTTAAATGTCTTTGTCTACCAATAGTTCCTTCACAGAAATCTTGGCTTTTTCTAGCACATAACTGAAAACTCTCAGCCTCCACCCATCACAACTCCAAAGCCACATCCACATTTTTAGATATTTCTCACAGCAGCACTCCACTCCTAGTACCAAAATTTGTATCACTTAGTACGCTCCAGAGAAACAATCTATTGGATATATATGTTTATAAAGATATTTGTTATAAGGAAGAGACTCATGCAATTATGGAAGCTGAGAAGTCTCAAGATCTGTAGTTGAGAGACACCCAAGAAAGCTGATGGTACAAATTGCAGTCTGAAAGCTGGCAAATTCAAGACCCAAGAGCCAATGCTTCAGTTAATTCCAAAGGCAGGAAAAAAAAAAAGAAAAAGAAAAAGAAAAAAAACAAACAATGTCCCAGCTACAGGCAGTCAAGCAGTGGAACCTCCCTCTTACTGAGGGAAGATTAGCTTTTTTATTCCTTTCAAGCCTTCAACTGATTAGGGCCACTCACATTAGGAAGAGCAATCTGCTTTACCTAAATGTTAATCTCATCCAAAAACAGCCTCACAGACACACCCAGAATAATATATGGCCAAATATCTGGGCACCTTGTGGACTAGTTGACCAGATAAAATTAACCCTTACACTATCTTCTGGGCTCTGGAGTACAAGATGAACAAACTTTTTGTAGAGTTTATGTCCTTTGAGGGGTCACATAAATAATTTCAAATACTGCCAAGTGCTATGAGTGAGCCTCACTCATAGATGAGCTTCATCTATAAAATAGATGAAGTGTATGGAAGGAGGTGGGGGTGGGCAGGCATTTCCTTATAGGAAGTAGAGAAGGTCTAAAAGTTTCTGAGCTCAAGAATGAAATTGGAGTTATGCTTTGGGAAGAGTAATCTAGTCTCTAGGTGCAGAGTAACACATAGAAGAGAGGTTCTGGAAGCTGGGAATCTAATACAGCATTCAGAAAAGATAAAATAGAGAAAAGAGGGTCTGTGGACTCATTGGAAGGCTTGAACACCAATCAAGCAGCTATCTACCAATTCTACAAATAATAAAGTCTTTCAGGTAGCAATGACAATTAAGGGCATAGAATTTCACAATTTTAAAGCTATGAGGAGCCTTAGAAATGATCTAATCTGGGGCACCTGCGTGGCTCAGTCAGTTAAGGGACCGACTCTTGATAATGGCTCAGGTTGTGCTCTCACTGTCTTGAGATCCAGCTGCTTAGAGTCCCAGATAGGGGTCCCCACGGGCTGAGTGTGGAACCGGCTTAGGATTCTCTCTCTTCCTCTCTCTCTGCCCCTCCCCCACTCATGCTTTCTCTCTCAAAAATAATAAACATTTTAAAAAAAGAAATCATCGAATCCACTGGTCACATTGGTGCTCACAGTCTCTCTCTCTCTCTCTCTCTCTCTCTCTCTCTCTCTCTCACACACACACACACACACACACACAGCTCAGTAGTATTAAAATCTAGAATGAGAACTCGGGTCTTGCAACACCTGGCTGGCTCAGGCAGTAGAGGATGCAACTCTTGATGTCACAATCATGGGTTCAAGCCCCATGTTGGGTATAGAGCCTACCTAAAACAAAACAAAACTCAGATCTTTTGCATTCCAGTCCATTAGATGTTCTACCTCATTCAACTGACTCCTAAGATACAGACCAGAGAAGAGATAAAGAAATCTTCTATTGAGTTCCATGAATCTAGCAAGAGAAAGAAAATGTCTGTGTTCACATACACAAAACTTCAGTTTTCTTAGAAACAATTTTACTTCTCTCCTTTCAAATTTTAGAAATAGAAAATTAAGCAGTGAATGTCTGCTATTTTGCAAAAAACAAGATATGAAGAAGACCTTATATATTATCTAGTTAAATCTTTCATATAAAGGGGTGAGAGGTGTGTTTTCGCTATTTCACAGCTTAGAAATTTATGCATCAGGTCAATAAGGTCATAGAACTAGTGACATGCAGTTCTATATTATAATCAATTAGGAAATGATAGAGAAAATGGGAAAAAGATGAATAGGCTAGGGAATGAAAATGTTATGTTTACCAAATCACAAAAGAAACAAGAACAAATTCATTTACTGATGACAACCTTAAAAATCAAACCAACAAAAGCAGCCCTTTAAATAAATATTAAAGTGTTTCAAGAAACTCTAACACTGATGTCTTTGGAAAGGGGACCTGGGTGGCTGGGGACAGGGAGATTTTTCACAGTAAAACTTTTATAACTTGTATTGCAACCATAACAATGTTACCTATTCTGATAAATAAGTAACAGCTAAAAATAAAAACCTTCAAATGACTTAGTTCCTGCCAATAGTAATTACTAGCATTCTACAATCCCCCGAGGCTGCTGAAAAATGGAAATTTCAAGAAAGAAAAATCCTAATTCTATTCTGAAGAGGCAAGGGTGAAATTACATTAAGGGTCAGAAGACTTTCCTTTGAGGTTTGGGAATCAAGAAGAGGACTACCTACCCCAACCGCTATTTGATCAACTCAATTCTATTGCTATTATTTTTAAATTTTTTTTAACGTTTATTTATTTTTGTGACAGAGACAGAGCATGAATGGGGAGGGTCAGAGAGAGAGGGAGACACAGAATCCAAAGCAGGCTCCAGGCTCTGAGCTGTCAGCACAGAGCCCCACGCCGGGCTCCAACTCAGGGACTGTGAAATCATGACCTAAGCCGAAGTCGGATACCCAACTGACTGAGCCACCCAGGCGCCCCAATTGCTATTATTTTTAGCTCATCTTTTAGTCTGTTACTAAGGAATTCCTTTACCTGAAAGCAATTTACTAACTGGAATCTACATGAAGCGGGAGAAAAGCAATGATCCTGAAACATTCAAATCAGCCCATTCTAATTTAATCCGTCTATTTTGGATATTTTGGATTGAAATACATTGTATTTCAATCTTTATGTAGCTCTACTGTGATATTGAAAATTCTGTTGTGCCCCAAAGCAAAATGATCATTTGTAAATTTTTAATATAAGGGTTTGCAGACCAGTGTATTTGAAATAGGGAGTCATAGCTCTGAATTGGTTCTCTAGTAATACTTGCCTTTTCCCATTGAAAATACTATGAATTCCGAAAAATTCCTTGCAAGGGAAATTCTTGTATTTTAAGATGTCTGGTCCAGAGCACGGGGAAAGGACTTGACAAAGCTATTCGATATATGAAAGCTATGGATTGACATTTCGGTTTAGGAATGAAGCAAGAAATCTGAGACAGCTAGTGCAAAACACCCAAGGCAGCGGGCGGATCAAAGCACTGCAGAGGGCGCGGGTGCTCCAGGGATCGCGATGTGGGCTGGTGTGTCAGGAGAAATCCAGCAAAAGGCACAAATATGTACTGGAAAGCCGCTAATAGGTGAGAACTCTGGGTCTTCGCATTTCTACCTACTCAGTTCCCGTACATCATCATCGCTTTCGTAACTGGTGCAGACGGTGAACCATAGGGACTCAAGCCGTTTTGGCCGAAGCAAATTTAGATTTACCCGTTTCCCCCAAGTCTGATTTCTGCTATCTGCCCCCAATCTAAATGCCTCCAAACTAAAATCTGGCCATAGTAGACATAAAAGAATCAGTGACACAACAGGCTACCTATGGCTTTGAGCTCTTCTTTAACACACCTTTACAAGTCCTTCTAATCCACTGGCTTCACAGACATGAAGACAGAAAACCAAGCTACAGGACCTGAGAATCTAAGAAGCGCCTACGTGGCTGAAACGGGAAAACGAGGCCCAAATTCTACCAATAAATTGGGCTATTTGGGCTACGCCCCGCCCACCGCTCCTGCCAGCCAATAACATTCACAACTCTTCAGCCACTCCCGCCCATTCGTAGGGCTGCTGCAAATCCTCCACTGACCGCCTGCGCACTGTAGATCCGACTTATATGCGCCCCTCCTCCGCTTCTCAAGATAAGAGGACCCTCTGAAGACGGAGAGGACGACACTGGCTACCACTGGAGTCCGAAGACTCCAGAAGCTAGTGTCACAAACAGCGAGGGGGCTTAAAGAAAGAGAAGGAGCCACTTACGACGACTCTCTCCCGCCCTGTTCCCCCTAACCCGGAAGTAATTCTCCCCTATTTCCGTTCCCGCCTACGGTTAAGACGGGAGGAGAAGGACGGTAGGGTCTGGCCCGGCATGCCCTGGGCTTCCGGTGACCTCTGGCCCTTTTCTGTCGTCCGCTCTTGCTTCCCAGCGTGCTCGCTCGCTCATTGCCTCCCTTCCCTCCTTCTGGTCTTCCTTCGCACGCTACCTGGTGACTGAGGCGCCCGCGACGAGCAGTGAGGCGGTGGCGGAGGACACTCAGTCATGGCCGCCTCTAAGCCTGTGGAGGCGGCGGTGGTCGCAGCGGCTGCGCCCAGCTCCGGGAGTGGGGTGGGCGGCGGCGGTGCGACTGCAGGCCCCGGCACTGGGGGCCTGCCGCGATGGCAGCTGGCGCTGGCAGTCGGGGCTCCCCTGCTGCTAGGTGCAGGTGCCATGTACCTGTGGAGCAGGCAGCGGCGGCGCCGGGAGGCTGGGGGCCGAGGAGACGCCGGCGGTTTAAAGCGCAACAGCGAGCGGAAGACCCCGGAGGGTAGGGCCAGTCCGGCCCCGGGCAGCGGACATCCCGACGGCTCCGGTGCTCACCTGGAAATGGTGAGAAGTAGCCCTGGGCCGTGGAGGTGGAACCCAGCGGGTGCAGCCTTTTCTTGACGAATTGTGCAGGTCAGGGGGCTTCCCGTCAGACGAAAGCTGCCTGGAAGCACATGAGTTTAGGGACGCACATTTCTGGATGCTTTTGTAGGGATTGGAATAGCCCGAGGGCACAGGTTAGCGGCCTTCTTTGACAGTTTCCTTTTAGTTTCAGAAAAATACATATGTGGGGTTTTTGGTTTTTTGTTTTTTTCTGAGTGACACAGCATTTATCTCTGGTGTTTTGGGTACGGGGGATATTTGCAAATGTGATGATTGTGTTTAACTAGTGAGGGAAGCCAAATTCCATGAACGATTAGTACATTGTGGTTGATAGGAATTGTGATTTCCAAGGCCTAGAATTTGATAGATAATAACCTTTAATAATGAGCCACCCCGGTATTTGAAGTCTCAGGGTATGGGATGGGTAAATACAGTGACTGTTGGTTGGCAAAGCGAAATGGTGTTGAGTAGCATTTGCTTTTTTATCTATGGGAATGAGTTTTTAAACTTTCTGGGTAGAAGCATCTTAAATTCGTTTTTAAATTTTACCTGAAAAATTACCAGACCAAGCCTGGCCTGCGTGATAAAGGTTCTTTGATGTCAGGCCATGCATCAGAGTATCTGCTGAACTACTTTGTATGGTTTTGTTGAACAGACTGTTAAATCCTTTTGGTATCTGACAGCTGTGGGCAATTGACCTGGCTACATTTAACAATACTGGGATAGGGTGGGGTGGAGGATTTTATCTGCCTCTCGGATTGTACAGTGGTAATTCCAGAGTAACTCAGAGTTCATTGAAACCTTTGATCAAAAAACTCCCAGTTAAATACATTTGCAAGTCATTTCCACCTTACATTATTCAGGTTAAAGACATGGTTTTGCTAAGTAGTCAAATAAGCTTTAAAGGAAGTTTTATGTGGGAGTGAACTACCATAACTTCATGCCTAATATATGTCAGACATTGTGCTAGGCCATGAAGAGAGCCAGAGACAGTCTTTGCAATGGCAGAGTAAAACATTGCCCCCTCACCCCAGCTTTTTTTTTTTTTTTTTTTTTTTTTTTTTTTTTTTTATGTAGAAAAATGCAGTGTAGTAAGCTGGAAGAACCTATGGACTGTAAGAACTAGGAAATGTGCACTTTATGGTGGGCTCTCCAGCATAGTTACCTTGGGAAAGTCATTTGATCACTCTGATCTTAGTGTCATCCCATACAATAAGAGAATTAAAATACTCTCTTTAAGTCTTATTTTTTCCAGCCTTGAAAATTGGTGATTCTGAATGCTAATGACAAATCTGAAATTCTCTGGTCATTTTTATTTCATTTGTTAGTTTAACTTTAATCACGGAAGAATAATGAATGAATGAGAAATATATAAAAGCTTTTAGTTCTATAATCACTAAAAAAAAATAATTCTTACACATGAAACTTTTTGACATTTTTTTGTAGTTTCAAAAACTTCCCTGTCTCAAAAACTTCCCTGTCTCACTCATTTGGTGTTTGAATTTAGTACACCATTGGTATAGAATTTAGCAAATTGTCTTACAGATTTTAGATTTTCTTGAGTCCATTTTTAGTTTTTCAGCATTGCCTGGGATAACAGGGTGATGATTTTTAAATTTTTGGAGTGTTTTGTCATTTTATCAGAATAATTTTTTATTAATTCACTGCTGCTAAAAATTAGATTTTAAGATTGACTTCTTTGTGTAACTTGAACTGCTCTAAAATGATTTATTATTTTTGACCTTAAATAAAACTGAGCAAAACACACATATGGTTGTTCACCTTGTGGAATTTGTGGGCTTATATTCTTGCTTTGAATTACTAAATGATTCTTCACTAAAGCAACAGTAGGAATGTCTTTTCCATTTTTGTAAAGGAAATTTGTGTTTTTACTGATGGACCAATAAATACTGGAAGACTATTTTTTGTCTTTTTTATAGTCTGGTCCTTAGAATTATTATTAGATTTATCTAAATATAACTGACCACTAGTTATAATTTATTTATTATCTGTGGTTGGAGAAATTGCTTTATATTTGAATAGCACCTTTCAGTTGGCAACCTTAGTGGGTTTTGTAAATAAGGAAGTCATTTGTTTCAACTGAGGAAAAACTGGCAGAATCCTGATGCTCTGTTCTTTCTCCACCTGAGCAATAGCTATAATTTTTAAGGGAATGAAGGAATGGACAAATACTGTCTGTTCAAGGTTCAGTGAATAAAACAGAAAATCATTGCTTTTTGTCTGTTGGCCTATGTTTGCCTTAATGTAAAATGAACTAATAAAACTGGCTGGCTTGAGATTTTTGTGTACAATGTAGACTGTATCCAGTTATCTTTTTTTCTGGAATAAACACCGGAAAGTAAAAGCAGAAATTCATATTTCTGTTTAATTAATGGGGATTTTAGGATTTCACTAAAGAAAGGCATCTAATTACAGTTGATAGCATCTGACATTGAAATACTTCAAGTATTAAATCATGTTCCATTTGGGGGCACTGGAAAACCTACCACAAGGTGCTATTTTGCTTCAGTAATGTTTTTAAAAAGACTTGAAGAATTACAGATTTCCAAAGTTGGAAAGATTCTTTGAAGATCATCTTATCCATATGGCTTCTCAATCTCTGAGTGTCTGAGGTATCACAAGGGACTACCACACCCACATATATACCAAGTATGGTATTCTGGCTGCACAGATGTCTTAGGTATTTCTTTTTTTCAAACAGGATTTTTTGAAAGGTGCATTTATTTAAAACTTTGATTGGCTATAGTAGCGTTCTATCCTGTTGTTTTTTAATCTGATAAAAAAAATACAGTTATTCTGGTGTTCAAGCTTTTTTAATGTTGCACAGTAGTTATCCCACATGAAATGGTTAGAAACCACTAATCTAAGTCAGCCCTCTAGAATGGGAAAGGAGAAATGTACTTAAGCATTTTAATTAGGAGAGCAAAGACTGAGTGACCTGGTGTTTTCAGTCATCTTTGAAATGAAGTAATTCTCTCCCCTCAAATGATCTGTTTCTAGTCATTTTTTTTTAAAAATCAGGGTCACTGGGTCACCTGGGTGGCTCAGTTAAGCATCTGACTCTTAGTGTTGGCTCAGGTCGTCATCTCATGGTTTATGGGATCAAGCCCCACATCAGGCTCTGTGCTGACAGCACGGAGTCTGCTTGGGATTCTCTCTCTCCCTCTCTCTGCTCCTCCCCCACTTGTTCACTCTCAAAATAAATAAACTTTAAAGAAAAATCAGGGTCACCAGTGACATTTCTATGTAACAAGTACAGTGAACACCTTTCAGTCTTTATCTTAACTTGATCCTTGGCAGTATTTTACATTGTCTTCTCTTAATTTCATAACTTTTCCTGTGGCTTCTGACATCTTGTATTCTGATTTCCTTTGCCTTTTAAAAAATTCCTGATACCTCCCTTGCTGATTGTTCTTGGTCTCCTTTCCAGGCTCTTTTCTCTACCTCTTCCTTTTGGTGACCTTCATGGTTCTATCATAAGCATTCTCTTACTTTCCACACCTTCACTGGATACTTGCTTGCTGTGCAGGAACTTATCACGTATACTGATAGCTTCCTAATTTCTTGTGTATAGCCTACACCTCTCAAGAGGCCCAAATTTAAGGGGGAATTCTCACTTCATTACCTTACAGGTATTTCACATCCAGACTCCTTCCTGTTTTTCTTGAGAATACCAACTAATGTGCCTCATCAGACTACTTTCCTAAGCCAGAGACTTGGATATCATCCTTAACTTTTAACTATTGGCATATTCTCCACATCTAATCCAGAAAAACATCCAGAAGAGTTTTAAGCCTGACTGCTACATTCACACAGCCATTATTTCTCAACTGAATAACTGCTACTCTCATTGTCTTCCTTGAATCCATTTGTCACTACCAGAATAAAATCCTGACAGTTATGTGCTTAAAATCATTAAGTGGTGTTCTGTTCATTGCCCAACAGATAAAGTTCAAACTCATCGTCATTTAAGATCCTCCATGATCTTGATCCTGTTTACCTCTTCAACTTTATCTCTTGACATTTCCTCTTATTTCTTGGCTTTGGATATTCTGTGAACACTGCCCAATACTCTACCTTCTCATCCTTCAAGTCACAACATGTAGATCATTTAACCTTTTCTGAACCCTTTACCTGGGCATAGGTTATGTGATTACATAACACTGAACTTTTCCCTTCCATAGCACTTACCACATGGTACTAGAGTTGCTTATTTATATCTTTCCTACTATATATACTCTTGACTATGTGAAGGCTGGGACTGGCTCTATCTCACTATTCTCAGAACCTAATAAATGCCTTGTACAAAGCAGGTGTTGAGTCAGTGTACCAATGAAGCTTCATTCTTTGACGTGTATGTGTGTGTCCACATCTCCACAAGTTGAATATTTTTTCAGAATTCAGCTTTTCATTTTTATTCCACCAATCAACCTAGAACTTGGTATAACAGTCTTAAACCTTACTTAAACATTCTTTTTATAAATCACTTGATTTTGTATGAACTACAACCATAATCCTGCAGAAGCTGCATTCTTACAAATGAATTCTTAGGTAAAGAGTGTTCTGTATTATGATTCAGTGGGTGGGGTTGGTTGTAGATTTTTGAAATATTGGGATACAATACGGGAAAGGACTTATTATCTCAGGTATTATTCATATAATAGGTTTTATTCATATAAAAGTAATATTTGGTTGATAAAAGTATTTTTAAAAGACTTTCTCATGCTATAAGTTTTCCACAGTTGATTGCTACTTCTGTTAAGCTGGGATTCGAATTTTTAAATATGCTTTTGGAATTTGGTAAATTTAAGAGAATGAAGCCATTGAAAAGAAACAGTGTTAAACCACTTTGTCTATATTTTGATATATGTAAATGTATATTAGGGTGATACCCATTTTATTTTCTTACACATAGATTACCTGATTCCAGTTCATTTCCTTTCACAGTAACTATACGTGATTATCAGAATAATATTTTGTAAATATTTGCTGAGCATTTACAGTGACTCCTTATTGCCAAATGTCTATCATTGAAAGCTTTCTATAATGTAGTCAATGTTACCATTGCAGGACTTGTTTTAAAGGACCCTTTCTGGTCTGAATTTGTGTGTGTGTGTGTGTGTGTGTGTGTGTGTGTGTGTGTGTGTGGTTTTTCCTCCTTGGAGTATTTTCCTGGCTGTTCTTTATTAGTCATTTTTGTTCCAGAGCACATTCCTGTAAGTAACCTTCACTGACTATCAAATCTCCATTACTTTTTTTTCAACTTTGTATTCTACTAAATTTACTGGCATTATGCCTTAATATCTGTTCCTTTGGTCTTTAAATGTTACTTGTTTTTTCCAGAGTAGATTAGCCTCTGCAAAAGGTACAGGGTAGATTTGTAGGTTTTGCCTCTTGTTTGACAAGTTCTAGCACAGTGCTTATGGAGAGGAGACCTACATATTTACTGTGTTTTTCATTGTTTCCTTTTAGATTTATTACCTGAGTTACTTGTTTTTAATTCTTGTGTCTTACCCAAATACTTTTGGATATATGTGTGTATATTTATATGTAGTTGCTACTTTGGTTCTAATAATTTTCTAGTTATTAGTTACACAGTTTACTAATTACCTAATCACATTTTCCCGATGTGAATTGGGGTTTCCGGTTTTTTAATCAGTGGTGATTCTTTAGAGAAGCTGCCAGTCTACTTGTTTCTTGACCTGCCTCTAGTGTTCCTTCAGGGTAAAGACTATCCTGTTGATTGTGGAGTCACATCAAATGTGCTTTTTATTAAAATGAATTCAGTTATATTTCCTTGGCATAAAGAAAGAAAAAGATCTGATTGTGCTGATGACTCTCTTTGTCTTTTCATTTAAAGACCTTTTGCCCTAAAGTTAGTAGTTAGCAAGATAGGATATCTGAATCTGTTTTGTTTCAGTTCCAGAGTGTGAATCTGGATGTGATTGTAATAATAATCTTCATAAAATGTGGATGACAATCCATGCAGTACAGAAGTAAAGTTTAGGCAACCTGGAGTGGAATTGCTAGAGTTTGAATCCTGCCTTGAGCAAGTTACTCTGACTGTCTGGCCTTCAGTTGCTCTTTATGTAAAATGAGGATAGTAATAGCACCTACCATGCATCTCCAGTGTGGTGCTCTGCTAAAGATTTGTCAAAAGTAATTTTGACAGTTGATTTTTTTAAATGTTTATTTATTTTTCAGAGAGACACAGTGAGCAGGGGAGGGGCAGAGAGAGGGAGACAGAGGATCTGAAGCAGGCTCTGTGCTGACAGCAGAGAGCCCGATGTGGGGCTCAAAGAACCACAAGATTGTGACCTGAGCCAAGTCCAGTGCTTAAGGGACTGAGCCACCCAGGTGCCCTTTTTGCTTAATGCATTAACTTCAGGATTCCTTGTGAGATTTGGCTTCAAATATTTATTGAATTCATTTAGCAGAATCACATGGAATCATGGAGTTAACTCTGCTGAACAGTTATTCATTATGAAAGAGATGGAACTTACCCAAATCATGCATGGGGGAAAAAACCTAAGTTTTCTAGTAGACCATTTTAAATCATACTTTATGTGACATACTAGGCAGATGTCAACATCTTTTTCATAGTTCTTCTGTATTCTAACCAGTATTGATGAAGTTTGAATTCACACTCATGTATGAAAATTGAGTATGTGGCTGAAGTGGAGTAACGAAAGTTTGGAGTCTTGTGTGTAGGTCTTGGTGGTGGGAAGTTACTGGAAGGTTTTGAGCAAGGAATGATACAATTTACTTGTTAAAAAGAATTTTCAGAGCAATTAGAAAATAATTCGTTGTAATAAATGCAGAGAGAGCTGCATTTTCACATAACTTCAGTGTAAAATATTATGGAATGTTCAGAACCTGAAAACGGCTACCCAAACCAAAAGTGATTTCCAGTAACATAAATGGCTTTTAAATGTCTTTTAAACATAAATGGTTTTTAAATGACGTTTAATCCACCTGAGTACTTATAGATATGCAAACAAACCGTATGAAATAAACTGGCATTTCAGGATGTTCCCATTATGTTTTAGATCAGTATGTCTGCATCTCATTTATCAAATATGCTTTCAAAATTGTCTTTGAGCTTGTTTTCTAACTCCAATCTTTAATTATGAAAGTTCTTATTATAACTCAAGAATGTAGACTGGTGGCGGCAGGTGGGGATTACTGAAAAGCAGTGTGAAGGATTCTTGTAGGATGGAATTAAAATCCCTCATAAGGAATTGTTAGTCATGTGTTCTCTAATGCAAACTTTTTTGTCCAGTGCATTTATTTTAATTTCTGCCTGCTTTTGGCCTCAAAGCTTGTGAAAATAAGGTCTAGTTCCTGATGTAGGGGAAGGCTGGCATTGTGTTAACCAGCTTTTTGTCCTACATTTCATCAGTGGGCCAAAATGATTAGTTTTTCTGTACTGTCCTTGCTGTAATGCCATTCTTTCTCTGCATTTTTATTTTTTTTATTAAAAAAATATTTTAATGTTTATTTTTGAGAGAAAAAGAGAGCACAAGTGGGGGAGGAGCAGAGAGAGAGAGGGAGACTAAGAATCTGAAGCAGGCTCCAGGCCCTGAGCTGTCAGTACAGAGCCCCTGTGCAGGGCTTGAACTCAAGCTGCGAGATCATGACCTGAGCTGAAGTCAGACGTATAACCCACCCACGCCCTCCGTCTGTATTTTTATTAAGGAAGGGAAATAGTTGGACAGAAAGTAATGAGGCAGACAGTGGGCGTGGGGTGATAGGGATGTTAACCAAGGTTGTGCTCTCCAGAAATGTGGTTTGGTTTGCTTTCTGGAGTGGAAATGGAAGCAACTGAAGAAAATTTGCACTTGGTGATTTGCCTATGTAATTTGATCCTTTTCCACACAGTGTCATTCAAACCATTGTTTTTTTTACAGTATAATAAAAAGAAGTTAATCAGATTCTAATTTTGGCCTTAGGAGTTAAAAGACTTTTTTTTTTTTTTTTAAGACTTTTCAGGCCCAACATGAGGCTTGAACTCAACAACGCCAAGATCAAGAGTCGCATGCTCTACTAACTGAGCCAGCCAGGTGCCCTGGAGTTAAAGAATTTTTAATAACTTTTAAAAGGAGCTATTATATAAAACGACTAATGGAGGAAAATAGCTAATTGAAAGATTCACTTGGTTGGTTTTAAGTTGATTTAGACTTTGCTGGATAAAAATAAGTATCCATCCTCTAAGTAGAGAAAGGAAAGCCTTGTGTACTCATCTCTCCAGATATGTCTGTTCTTTTAACTTGTCAGCCCTTGCTATAACTGCCTCTTCTTGTATTCTGTATGATATTATTTGGCCTTAAACTTCTAGTAGACAGGAAGGAGTTCATTACCTGTTTCTGCGGAGACAAGGTCATTACTCTGTCCAGAAGATGTTTTTATCTAATCTGTAAATCTTTATTAAAAATACTGAATAAGGGCACCTGGGTGGCTTAGTCAGTTGAGTGTCCGACTTCTGATTTCAGCTCAGGTCATGATCCCAGGGTCGAACCAGGCTCCATGCGCCTGTGTAAGATTCTCCCTCTCTCTCTCTGCCCCTCTCCCCAGCTCATGCTCTCGCTTGCTCTCTCTCTCTCTCTAAAAAAATAAAAAAGTTAAAAAAAAAAATACTGGGGCACCTGGGTGGCTCAGTCGGTTGAGCATCTGACTCTTGATTTCAGCTCAGGTCATGATCTCACAGTTGGTGGGATCATGGGATCTAGTCCCTCATTGGGCTTTGCACTGATAGTGCAGGGTCTGCTTGGAATTCTCTCTCTCCCTCTCTCTCTGCCCCTCCCCCCTTTCTCTCTCTCAAAATAAATAAATAAACTTTTAAAAACAGTCTTCAGTAGGTCTGTAGTCAAATATACTTCTCACATGCTTTTAATATGCCACATTATTTTCTACATAAACAGTCCCTAGTGTTTAAGGATGTGTATTTGCCATGTCCTAAATGAGTTAGAAACATTGTAAACGTTTTGCCAAAAATTGGAAGAATGTTTATCTTGATATTTAGTATCAAAAGTAACTTTCCTTATTTTGAAGTTTTATTGGCCCATAAAGATTCCTGATTATGATGTGTTCTTGGCAAATTGAACCTTTTATCAGTAAAACTGTCCTTTTGTGTTCCATCTGAGGCTTTTTAATGCTTTTTTGGTCTGATACTGCCTTATTTTTCTTAGTGTTTGCCTTCTCTAACTTTTATAGTCTTTTTGACCTGTCACTTTGTTTTAGGTTATGCCTGATAGCATAGTTTGAAAATTTTTTAATATGGAGATTTAACCTATTGACATTTAACCTATGTTGTTATTAACCTGTTTAATGATTCGTGCCATATGTAACCTGTTTTGTTTTTTCCTTTATCCTCCCCTTTCTACTTGTATTGATAATTTGCCCTACTTTTGGGTCTATTTTTAGTGATAAGGAAGTTATACTACCTCTATTTCTGTTCTTGCAGTCAACCTTAAAAACTAGTTTGGCTAGGTATAAGATTCTAAATTGGAGATAATCTTTCGTCAGAACTTTAAAGTTGTTACTTCATTGTTTTTTAGTACCCCACGTTGGTGATATTCTAATACCACTTTGGTTCTTTTTCCTTTGTGGATAGTCTGTTTTTTCTACCTAAAAACTTTTAGGATTTTTGTTGGCAAATTTCACCATGATGTGTCTAAAAATGTGTGTTATTTCAGCTCCAGGAATTTTTCTTTTCTTTTCTTTTCTTTTTTTCTTTTTTTTTAATTAGGGCTCACACTCAATGTGGGGCTTGAACTCACAACCCTGATCAAGAGTTGCATGCTCTGCTGACTGGGCCAGCCGGGGGCCCTTCCAGGAATTTTTCTAATATTTCCTTCAACACACCATTCTGTGCCTTTCCTTCTAAATTCCAGATAGGTAGATGTTGGAACATCTGAATTTATATTCCATGTCATTTAGGTTTTCCTCCAAATGTCTCATCTTCCTGTCCTCTATTTTCATTGCATTCTGACAGATTTCCTTGGCTCTATCTTCTACTTGTTAATTTGCTCCTCAGTTATGCCCATTCTAATATATAGTCCCAGACTGTCTATTAAGATGATCTCAGCAGAAACTGAGTTTTTCTTTTAATGTTTATTTTTGAGAGAGAGACAGGGAGGGAGAGAGAGGGAGAGGGAGAGATATCTCAAGCAGGGGTGGGGCACAGAGAAGGGAAGGCATGGAATCTGAAGCAGGCTCCAGGGTCCAAGCGGTCAGCACAGAGCCCGATGTGGGGCTCAAACCTATGAAATGTGAGATCATGACCTGAGCCAACGTCATATGCTTAACCGACTGAGCCACCCAGGCGCCCCAATCCCAGACCGTCTGTTGAGTTGATTATAATAATCCTTTTTAATTTTCAAGATGTCTAATTAGTATTCTTTCAAAGCAGACTCCTTTTAAAATCACTGTGATAGCCTCTTATTCCTCTGATGTTAAAGTTTCAGTTTGCCTGGTTTATCCTGTTTTCTCAAATACTAGTTTTTCTATTTGAGTTGGGTGCCTCTCTCTTAGGGTATTAAATTTTTTTCTATGGTAGCCGTTCTCAGCAGTTTGGTCTCTTGTAAGACAGCCAAGGTATGCCTATCACTTACCTCTTGGGTGTAGGGGATCCTCGCTCCTTCTGGATGACAGCCCTAGTCCAGGCTCACTTCTCCTCTCAATGGAGTGGGAGGACTGTAGGGGCTGCTTCTAATGCACTTTTCCAGCAATAACTTGATAGTTACCCTCCTATAGTCTATAGCTATATACGAGATTCCTGATTGTCTATGATGGATATTTTGTGCTAAAGATTTTCACTGTCAAAGCGTTTGGAAGATGATTGAGGCTTTTGACAAATGGAAGATTTTATATTCATCTTTTAATTTATTTGTGGTTTATTTGGGTCTCCTACATCCTAGTTTTAAAATACGTTCCTTATTGACACTAGCTGGCTTAAACTAGCTGTTTAATATTCTGAACTTAGATAAATGGAGTTTCCGACAAATTTTTGCACACTATACTTTTAAAAAATAATTAGAGTAGTACTTGGATTAAAGGAGAAGGGAAACAAAAGGTAAATAGTGGGGGGAAAGCAGCAAAGAAAAATGAAGCAAGAGTAAGGGGGGAAAAAGAGCACGTTCAAAAAAAGGTTGGTGTTTCACTTTTCTGTTTAGGAGTGAGATGCCCTGGTCCATAAGCAACTTGGCTTTCACGACTCCTGTAAGTTATTTGTGAGGGCAACTACTTCTGCTTTTGTTTTGTCAGTGCTTACCTGTTGCAGACATTATGTATTCTTTCATAATCACATATTTGTTAAAGTTGGATGATGCTGGGGTGCCTGGTGGCTCAGTCGGTTGAGTGTCGACTTCAGTTCAAGTCATGATCTTACGGTTTGTGGGTTCGAACCCCATGTCGGGCTCTGTGCTGGCAGCTCAGAACCTGGAGCCTGCTTCGGATTCTGTGTCTCCCTCCCTCCCTCCCTCCCTCTCTCTGTCTCTCTCTCTCTCTCTCTGCCCCTCCCCCACTTGCGCTCTGTCTCTCTTAAAAATAAACATAAAAAAAATTAAAAAATAAAGTTGGATGATGCTGACAAACAATAAGTTTTGGGTAAAGACATGCCACAAAGCTCTTGGACTTAGCAGCTAGAACCCGGATAACTGGAATTGTCTCCAGAATGCTTCCCAAATGTTGACTGAAGTATTCACAACTGTCCTCAGTGGGTACTACCTACGAACTCTTCTTATTGTACACAGTATGTAAGTTGGGTCCTCTAGGAAGACTCTGAGACTAAGACAAGAGTACAGAAAATTTATTGATGAGCAAACAACAGATTTGGGATAACAATTATAATGAAGATGACAAAGTGTGTCTAGTATCTATTCTATACTATTGACAAACAGCCCAATAGAAAAATAGCAACACACATGAATAAGTGGTTTTCAGAATAAAAAAGCCTCGTGGCCAATAAACATGAGAAGATTTTCAGATTCATTAATAGAGGAAAATGTAAATCAAAATAATATTGGAGTATTACTTTATACCATGGTTTTTCAATGAACTTGGCACTATTGACATTTTGGATTTGATAATTCTTTGTGTTGGGGGGCTGTCCTGTGCATTGCAGAATGTCAACAGCATCCCTGATGTCTACCCACTAGGTAACAGTAGCAGCTACCCAAACCTACCCCCTGCAGTTGTGACAATCAGAAATTTCTCCAGACATTGTCAAATGCATCCTAACTGGTAGTCACTTCTGACTGATAACCCATTAGACTGGCAAAAATTAGCTATCACAACTCTTGCTGGCAGGAAAGTGGATTTTAAATATAAAGTACTACAGCAGTTTTTTTGAAATTAAAAATACATAAACCTTTGGCTTAGCAATCCTACTACTAAGACTTTATCCCATGAAGATATTTATATGAAGTGACTTACATTGTAAACAGCTATTCTACATACCCATTTTTCTTCTGTCAGTTTATCACTGTTTAGTCTCTGATCTTAATCTATTCCTGAGTATTGATAAGTGTTCTTTCTTCTCATTTCAGAACTCTCTTGATAGAGCGCAAGCAGCCAAGAACAAAGGCAACAAATATTTTAAAGCAGGAAAATATGAACAAGCTATTCAGTGCTATACTGAGGCGATCAGTTTGTGCCCTATAGAGAAGAATGCTGACCTTTCCACATTTTATCAAAACAGAGCTGCTGCCTTTGAACAGTTGGTATGTATCTTAGGGTTGTTTTTTTTTTTTTTCCTGTTCTTTTTGTTTTCTTTATTTGCATAATGTTTCAGTTAGTACCACTCAAACCTAATAAGTTTTTTGAAGTTTTGAAATTACAGGCTTTTTGTTTTCATATCTTTTAATTACATAACTTTTTTAAGAACAGATTTGAGTTTTGCTGGTTAAAAATATAATCTAAAGTTATATATATCAGGTTCTATAAAATTAGACAATACAGGAAACTACAGTTTCTGATAACCCCATCCTTCTCAACAGTTTGAGGCTATTTTTTTCAATTTTTTGTTTCCATAAATATTAATAGTAGCGTGCGGGGAGACCAAACTTATTACACAGTATTGTTTGTGACATTCTTTAATTGCCACTATATCTTGTGCAGCTTTTCTTAGCACATGCAGATTTGTTTTATTCTTTCTGAAATGGTATATGTAGTAGCTGTTACATGTTTGTATACTGGAGAACATCTAGTGATGAACATTTGGGTTGTTTCCTGTTTTACCTATTGCATTCAGTATTTGAGTAAATATTTTCGTTAAGTATTTTTTTGCATACTTTCGGGAGGATAAAATTCTAGAAATGGAAATCTAAAGAGATAGCATCAGCACCTACTCCCAACAATATGAGCATGCTTGTTTTCCATTACTCTCGCTGACTATATTATCAATCTTAATATTATTTGCCATTTTTTCTCTCATTGTTTTAATTTGCACTTTTAGAAATGTTGCTGAAGTTCACTATTCTTTTCTGTGGTTATTGGGCATTTGTAGTCTCCGCGTTTTTTTGTTCAACCAAATATTATTGACTATCTTCCTATACGGAAGGTTGCTATGGTACAAGCTGGGTCTATAAAAGCAAACCGTTATGCATAGAACTCAAGAATAGCTAAACAATGAACTATTTAAATGACATTTTCACAAATGCTTTAAATAATTAACATGATTCAGTAATAAAAAAATGACTGGCGATGGGATTGGTGCATAAAACAGTAGAGGAGACAGTGTTACAAATAGAGGAAACGGTGTGTATAATTGCTCTGAGGCAGGAAAGAGTTTGGTGTGATTAAAGAATTATAAAGGATCCTGGAGTATAGAGAGATGCAATTGGAGAGGCAGCAGAGGGCAGATGAGACAAAGTCTACAGCGGTAAGGAGTTTGGATTTGATTCTGAGTGTAATGGCAAATATTTAAGGGTTTTAAGTAAGGCAGGGACATCCTCTAAAATTGCTTTAAATGTTCTGTCAAGAATATATTGTAGGGAGGCAAGAGTGGAGACGGGGACACCAAGTAAGGATGTTGCTGAGGTAGCCTATGTGAAACATGAAGTAAGCTGAGACCAACAAGTTGCTGTTATATTGGATATGAAGGGTGAAGAAAAGCAGGAATGTAAATAATAGTGGAATGGGGAAGGAGTGAGACAGCTACGTAGAAGTTGAATTGAGAAATGTCTCTTTTGGGAGTCATCTAATTTTCTATTTTATATAATGCCAGGATGTTAGATGTGGTCACCTAGGATGAGAGAAGAGATGAGACCTTGAGGACTCAGGTGGAGGGGAAGAATTTAGCAAAGGAAATTGAGAAGGAGCAGCCAGTGAAGTAGGTAGAAATCAATTAGAGCAGCAGTTCTTTGGAGGTTTGGCAATAAAGAGGAACCAAGAAATGGGGTAGTAGCTGCAGGGAATTATGGACTCAAAGGAGGGTTTTTAAAAGATGGAAAATAACTAGAGTAAGTGGTTTTTTTTCGTTTTCTTTTTTTTTTATATGCTCATGGGAATGATTCAGTAGAGATATAGATTGATGTAGAGGTGAAATAGCTAACAAAGTAAAGTCTTTGAAGTGGAGAGAGTATGGATCCAGCTCACAAGTGGAGGATTGGCCTTTGATGAAGAGGGGTGCTTCCTCAGTTTTAACAGGAGGGAAGGAGATGATAGGAGCACAGAGATGCAGGTAGGTTTGTAGATTTGGTGGTAGAAAGATGGCCTAAGTATGTCCTTTGCCTGTTTTTGAAAATCAGGTTGCTTTTCTTTATTTACAGGTATTTATAGAGCTGTTGTAATATATTGTGGATCTTAACTCTTTTTATGTACTGGGAATATTTTTGTGTGTTGTGAGACTTAACACTCAGCCTGTTAAGTTTCGAAAAGTAATTTCTGTTGAACAGCGATTCCTTTAGTGTGACTTTTTTTAATACTTTCAATTACAGCAAAAATGGAAAGAGGTGGCACAAGATTGTACAAAGGCTGTTGAACTTAATCCCAAATATGTGAAAGCTCTCTTTAGACGTGCAAAAGCCCACGAGAAGCTAGACAATAAGAAGGAATGTTTAGAAGGTGAGGGTATTTTTGTGTTTACATATGAAAATTATATAAGGCTTTGTAGTCATTGGTAAGTTTATATGAAGTAGAGAAATCACTTGTATTTAAAAGTTAGATTCTTCCCCAACTGAGAATTTGTTTTCTAATTTAAATTGAGATTTCTGATACTTGAGTATTGTTTCTGTTCTCAATTATGGGACTAAATTAGTATTAAGATTTGAAGTTTATGTACCATACATTTTTAACTTGGCAATTAATGAGCATCAGTGTAATTCCATGATAAAGAAATCAGAAAAGAGGTTTTAGTAAGTGATAGTGTTGCTAAGATTCTACATATTTTCAGTTAATGTCCTATATAAACATGAAATAATTTTAAGATGAGTCATTAAAGAAAACATTTGTATTTTTGTGCTTGGTATTTTCAAACATTATTTTATACCCAATTGGAAATTATGTATTTGGTACAAAGCATCAGGTGAATTTGCCATTCTGAGTAAATTCTGTAAGTAAATATTCTGCAGCCTCTAATTGGCCATATCTGCTTCTAAAACTCCAATTAGAATATAGGCTACTGGCTTATTTTAAAGTACATTTTTGTGGGTGACGTGGAGCTAAACCAAAGTGATTTCTACAAGCTAAATCTGCTTTAAAAGCATCAATAATCAGATTTAGCCTTAATTACTTTTTAAAATAACATTATTTAAAAGGAAAAATCCATTTTATTTTTAAAAGTCTGGATTACCAAGTGAAGTGGTTTAGAGAACATTTTAGAAAAATTTGAGGTTTTGTGGTGGTGTGTATTTTGGTGATGGGTAGAAGGACTGTTGCTTTGGAAAAAGAGAATTCTGAGTTTTGAGCCAGCCCTTGAAGTTATTACCAGTTAATAATTGGCAGAAAGCTGATTAAGTGGATTTTAGATAGGTAGACTGAGATGGGAAAAAGACATTGACTTTGGCATTAGCCAGGTTATCCGGGGAACATATGAACAGATTGACTTGTTTGGAGGAGCAAAGATTTGGAATTCTGAGAAATTGAATTCAGAAAGAGTGGGAACAGCCAATGCTTGAATACTCTAAAAGGTTGAGAGGTTCAGGAACCACTGATCTTTTAAATTTCAAACCACTTTATCTTGAGCTGTGGCATAACCAGATGAAAATGGTATTTTGAAGCAGATTTAATTGAGAGATCCCTGGCAAGATGGCTTTGGACACAAGGAATAACTTGTGAGGTCTATAAAAAGAATCAGACATGAGAAAGCCACATTACATTGATAAGGCCTTTAGGTGCTGGGCACAAGGGAATCTTCCTGGATTCTTCATTTATTTACTATGTAGAATGTGAGGGTGGTAAGAAACATCACAAACCATACAGGGTAGTTCCTTGGATTTCACAGGTGAGAAAAGTGAATAACCAGAGAAGTGGAATGAATTTCTGAGTTTCGAGTTTGAGTTATAGAGTATATAAAACTAAAATGTTGAGAAGCAAATTATTGGAAATGAAATTGATAGCTACATCAGGCCATCAATTTGGTTTGGCTTTCGGTGGTACATGGTGCCCGTTTGATGCTGCTAATCATCTTTGCAATAATTTTATACTTTTGTTTTTTCCATCATCTCTAGATGTCACTGCTGTGTGTATACTAGAAGGGTTCCAAAATCAACAAAGCATGCTGTTAGCTGATAAAGTTCTTAAACTTCTTGGAAAAGAGAAAGCCAAAGAAAAATATAAGGTAAATCTAAGTTGGTTAATAGAGGGGATATACATTATGAAGAGTCATTTTAATTTACACTGCTTGAACTTGGGCATGATGGCAGTGGTAACAACTGAAATTAGATCTGTGTTACACTTCTTTTCCTGTAATGTTGGGCTTTTGTGGCTTATCTTTTTAAAAGAAGAATGTAAGCTATATGCAATATTGTATGTGGAGAATACTGAAAGAATTCATCTGTATTAGACGTTGCCAAACAAAGCCTATGGACCGCATCCAGTCTGCCACCTGTTTCTATAAAATTTTATTGGAACACAGCACTCAGCCATCATTTTTGGCTGCTTTTAAGGTAAAACAGTAGAGTGAGGTGGTTGTGACAGGGACTGTATGGCCTGTAAAGCCTAAAATACTTACTACCTGGTCTTTTATAGAAACAATTTGCCAGGCCCTGTCTATATCATTAAAGGTATATTTTTAAGCATATACTGTATAAATTGGCATTGGTTTTAAGCAGTCTGTAACAGATAATTTAATTCAAGAAGCCTTACTGAACAAAACTCCATGGTGGCCATTTTAGAAATAAATGGTCCTTGCCCTTACAGAATTACAGTTTAGTGAGAGAGACCATTAATAAGTATAAAAGGCATGATATGGGGAAGTGTCATGAGGGATAGAAGTAGTGTCATGGGATTACCACAGGCATCACGAAATATCTATCACTGGAAAATTTCTGCTAAACTTCAGTAATATCAAGGCAATTGTTCCTTTTTTCTTTAAGAATAATGTTTCCCTTAAGTTGATTTTAATAAGCTGTGTGTTTTTTAAATTTTACACCCCTAAATATTAGCTGAGTTAAACAGTTAAAATGGGTTTCTTCACTGCAGGACTTTCATGTGCTAGGATATGTTGTGAATCTTGGAGAGGAGTATAGCTGTAGTTGTTCTTGGTCTCTTTAAACTGTGCTTTTTTTCTCCTTGAGCATTTCCTAGAACTGGGATTCCTCACAGCACTGTAAAATATCATTTAATAGTCTCGCAACCTTGAGGGAGCCTAATTTCCTTGTGTATATTTATAATGTTATCGTGGAGTGATTATATTGGTTGGTCTTCAGGGTGCTCAGAAAATACGAGATAACCCACATTTACGTAGGTTCCAAATTAGTTTCCACTTATATTTTCTTTGAAGTTTTTATTTAAGTAATCTTTACACCCATTATGGAGCTTGAACTCACAACCCCGAGATTAAGAGTCGTATGCTCTTGTGATTGAGACAGCCAGGAGCCTCTCCACTGTTCATATGCTACCTTTGTAAATCACAAAATACTTTTCATGTTATTGTTTTTATTTCTACAACAGCCCTATGAGAAAAATAAGGCAAGTACATTTGTTGCCATTTTACAGATAAGAAAACTGAAAGTGACATGTGCAGGGTCACATGGCTAATTAGTGGCACAGCTGGAACTTGTATCTTATTCCTTTGTTACTTAAGTCCATCACTTGCATTGTATTTATTTTAAATGTGTAATTCTGTGTGGAAGGCAGGAAGATACCTTTTCCAAGCTGAAATAGTAAACTAAAAGACAGTAATGATTTAGTCTGTCTTCAGCAACTGCTATTTAAAGTGGCAAATGATTGCCACTATATATTCCTATACAATCGTTAGTGAAATACTGAAATTAAGCATACTTGTCATTTGATGGGTGACCAATTGATTTACAGTATTAACCTGTATAATCCTAAATGAAGACATTGAATTTCTCCCATAAAAATAGGGCTTTCCCTAAGATTTCCTTTGTCTTCTTTCCCAATCTTATCTATTCTAGATTAGATAATTTACTTACAAAGCCAAATTCCCTTGGGGTGCTGGGGTGGCTCGGTAGGTTAAGCCTCCAACTCCTGCTTTCAGTTCAGGTCATGATCTCATAGTTAGTGGGATTGAGCCTGTTTAGGATTCTCTCTCCCTCTCTCTGCCCTCCCCTGCTTGTGCTTGCTCTGTCTTCTCCTCTCTCACTCGCTCTCTCAGAATAAATAAATTTAATAAAGAAAAAAGCCAAATTCCTTTTTGTCCTTCTTCAAATACAAAGGCATTGAATCTACCAAAAAAAAACAGGAATGGTATTTATTATGCATACAATTTAAAATACCGTATTTCAACTTAAAAATCTTTGGGTTAGATTTTTAAGATAAAGGATCCAAAATATAAGGGCCCTACGGTTATGTTATTCCCTGTACCCTCTTGAAGATTTTATCCTAATTGGACTAAAAGGAAATAATTCTATAATGATGAATCACGTTGCCATGCCAAAAAGTAATTAAAACAAAAAATGTGATTTCATTCAGACTTTCAGTGGCATTTACTGTAATGGAGATCTTCAGATGCAGTACAGCTGGAGGTCAGATGAGAGCCCATGGTAAATGGACTTAAACATTATAGCACCTGTGTAAGATGTGGTCTTGAGTGATTAATTAAGATGCTGATCTAGAACAGAGACCAGAAGGAGATAATTTTTATTTTTTATTACATTTTTTAAAAATTTATTTTTAAGTAATGTCTATACCCAAGATGGGGCTCAAACTTACCACCCCCAAGAGTTGCATGCTCTGCCAGCTGAGCCAGCCAGGTGCCCCAGGAAATAATTTTTAACTCGGCAGTTATTTGCCTCCTGTGTTTGAGATTTCACTTTCTTGGACTTTAACATGTAGTCCTAGGAGGTCTGGATATTTTACATGTTTGGAGAGGAGAGGTGTCATTTAAAACCTGCTTTGAACAACTGGGATGAGTAGCTTTACCAGTTCCACTGTCTCTTGTCCTGTGGTTTGCAGTCTGATATTCTTCAGTTATTTGAGAATGAGATCCTAGTTTTTACAGCAGTCATTCTCAGTATTGTACAAATGTACCTGCTTCTTTGGTCGGTGTTTTCTCATTTTGAAATATTTAAATGTGATTGAATTTCAGAATCGTGAACCTCTGATGCCATCTCCACAGTTTATCAAATCTTACTTCAGTTCTTTCACGGATGATATAATTTCTCAGCCCATGCTTAAAGGAGAGAAGTCTGATGAAGATAAAGACAAGGAAGGAGAGGCCTCAGAAGTTAAAGAAAAGTAAGTTTATCAACTGTAGTATCTACGTAGTACCACATGATACTCTCAAGAGGATTCCCAGTGAGTCGAACAGTTGACTGTATTTGAATAGGGGTACTAACTTGAAAATTATCATGTAGCTCAACATACAGATGTTTTAGTGCAGGGAAGTTTATAATTTATAACTGTGAGATGCTTAGGAGTGCCCCATAGAGTGACTTTCTTCCAAGTTTTTCCTGCTTGCCTAGCCATTCTTTGGGCTTCTTGTGTCTGTTTCTGTAGAAAACTGAAACCAAAGTACAAGATGCTGTGTTTACAACTGAGGATCAAGTCATGTATGTATAGAAGTCACCTAGTCTGCTCATCCATTTATATTTATCAGTATTGTGTTTTGCTGTTAAGGTTAGCTCTCCTTTCTAAGAGAAGGTATAATATTATTACCAACATGACATTTTTTAATGAGTTGGGAAGAAAAGGGAATATTTGTTCTAGTAGCAGAGCATAATTTTGTGTCCATGGCATATTGGAAAGTTTGAGGAAACATTGCTTTTGATTTGTATGTCCCTAATTTTTCAACCAATGTTGGCCACCTTTTAAGGGAGGATACCATGTATAATTGTAGTTGATACACAGTCTTTTCAGAAAATTGTAGTACAGAAGTAAATGTTGAAGACCATGCCAATAATTTCCTCTTCGGGTTAGGGAACATTCCTTGCTAGAAAAATTGCAGTGAAGTTAGAGTGCAGGGAATATTACCATGTAATTATAGGATAAGTTAGCAGAGTTGTAAGATTTTGACTGATAAGTTACTTGCCAGTTTTCTCTACTCAGGATATATAATGAAGGAAATGAGAAATGTATTTTAACTTACAGAGACTTATATTTGTAAGACCCCTTAAAGGTCAGCTAGTCATCTTAGAAGAATACTGATGTCGCTGTATTTTAAAAATTTAGGGAACGGTGATTTTTTTTTAAAGTCCTACTTAATAGAAGAATCTTCCCTTAAATTTGCTTCTTTGGTATTTCCACCTATTCATTCTAGGTCTGTTTTGTAAACAACACAACTTCTGGGTGAGAGTCCTTCAGATAATTCTCTGCCTCCAGTATTGCTCCTTGACAGTGCATTTTCTACAACATAGCCAGAGTGTTCTCTACCAAGCAGAGATCAGGTCACGTCTCTTCCCTTGGCTTATGTGACCTAAACTTAATTATCTGCTAATTCTCTGTTCTTTCTGTTAGGCATAAAATAACTGTTGAGTGACATCAGTATGCCACAGGTGTGAAGGTGAATAAGACTGGATCCTTATCAATGATGCAGATCAGTCAGTCATTAGCTCATCCTTTAACATATATAAATGTCGAAGCCTGCGCAGTAACCCTCGGTTTCTGCTGTTGACTCTGCTGTTTACCTTTTTTTCCTAGTCTCCAAGACATCGAGAAAAATCCCAGTCCGCATCAGAAATCCTAATCAGTTATTCCTCCACCACCACACCACCCTATTCCAGTCCCATACTGGAATGTTAAGGGGAAGTAGATAGTTGATTAACTCTAGCATACGAGATGTTGCAAGTTTCAGCATTTGATCCTTTCTTAGTAAATAATTTCCTATGTTCATTTTTATTTTCAGTTCTGGATATCTAAGGGCCAAACAGTATATGGAAGAAGAAAATTACGATAAAATCATAAGTGAATGCTCAAAAGAAATAGATGCTCAAGGCAAATACATGGCGGAAGCATTATTACTACGAGCCACCTTCTACCTGCTTATTGGCAATGCCAATGCGGCCAAACCAGATTTAGATAAGGTCATCAGTTTGAAAGAAGCTAATGTGAAGGTACATTTAAAAATGTGTGTGTGTGTAAAACTTGATTAAAAAAAGAGACTTACAGGTTTTCCCAAATTTTCAAATTTTAGTTTCTGTTCTCCAAAAGGCTGTTTTTATTTTGGAAGGAACTACCCCTAATGATGATTGGGTCAGTATGGTGAAACTGAAACATAAATATGAGTGATGTTTATCTTTAGCTAGGAAAGGATTTTTTTTTCTTTTTTCTATGGCATCTGGTAACTTGAGCTTCCCGTGATAGCCACTGCTTACTGTATTAGACTATACTTGGATAGGGGTAAGGGTGATATAGCAGTGCTATAGGTAATATTGTAAATAAAAATACAATAGGGAATACAAGATTATAAAATGCATTCAATAAAATAAACACATTTAATCTGAAAGATTTTTGTTACATGAATTAAAAAATAGGTTCTAAAAATATGATATAGAGATATATTGAAATATACCAAAAGTTTTTGTAGTTGCATAGTTGGAACAGCTTTTTATCTTCCAGGTATTCTTATGTGTACATAATTATTTTCATAATTAAGATTTAGGGGGACCTGTTGAATTATATGAGTCTTCTACTCAGTGTTAACAAGACAAAGCTTAGCTACCAATTAACTAAAATTTCTTACTAGTTTGTTACATTTGTTCGGCCTGTTTGCTCAGTGAATTAAGTGAATTCTGTCTTTTTTCACCTCCAGATAATTCATTCATGTATTTTGTGTAATATAAAAGTTATTTTCAAGGCCTGAATTTTTAACAAACTATCTTAACTTCTTATAAACAAAAATAATTACAACTAAGTATTATTAAAAGTTCCTTTTAGAACTACCCTACGACCCAGCAATAGCACTACTAGGAATTTACCCAGGGAATACAGTAGTGCTGATTCATAGGGGCACATGTACTCCAATGTTTATAGCAGTGCTTTGAACAATAGCCAAATTATGGAAAGGGCCTAAATGTCCATCAACTGATGAATGGATAAAGAAGATGTGGTTTGTATATACAATGGAATACTACTTGGCAATGAGCAAGAATGAAATCATGCCATTTGCAGCAACATGGATGGAACTGGAAGGTATTATGCTGAGTGAAATAAGTCAATCAGAAAAAGATACTATGTTTTCACTCATATGTGGATCTTGAGAAACTTAACAGAAGACCATGGGGGAAGGGAAGGGGAAAAAAATAGTTACAGAGAGGGAAGGAGGCAAACCATAAGAGACTCTTAAATACAGAGAACAAACTGAGGGTGGATGGGAGGGTGGGGGAGAGGGGAAAATGGGTGATGGGCATTGAGGAGGACACTTGTTGGGATGAGCACTGGGTGTTGTGTATAAATGATGAACCACAGGAATCTACCCCAAAAACCAAGAGCACGCTTTACACACTGTATGTTAGCCAATTTGACAATAAATTATATTTAAAAAAAAAAAAAGTTCCTTTTAAAATGAGGTTTTCAAATTGAAGATACACTAATAATATGATCTTTATTTTTATTTCCTAGTGATCACAAATATGTTCTGTTTTTGTTAAAATTGTGGGGGTGTTCTTACTTCATCGAAAGAAAATTTACATGTACTTTTACCTCAAAAAAATTTTTTTTGGAGAAGAAACCTATTTCTTCCTTCATGACCATAACTTTTTGTTGTAATGGCAAGTGGTAACAATGCTTATCATACACCCTGTACAAAAATTCACTCAAAATGTCAAAATGTGGTGTTCTCTCGCTCTCAAAAGAAAAAAAAAAAAGACTTGTATACTTTTAAAGGATGAGCTTTATGGTGTATGAGTTATACTTGAATAAAGCTGTTACTTTAGAAAAACTAAATTGGAATAAACAGTAACAGTGAACCTTTTCTTTTCTCATTTTGGTTATGTAGCTTCGCGCAAATGCTCTCATCAAAAGAGGCAGCATGTACATGCAACAACAGCAGCCTTTGCTGTCTACTCAGGATTTTAACATGGCTGCTGACATTGATCCTCAGAATGCAGACGTTTATCACCACCGAGGACAGGTACTTTTCTTATCAAGAGTTCTGACCTTTGTATTAAGGAATAGGATACTAGTTTTGAGAAGGTTGTCAAAAGTTTTCTTGTGTCACTTCTGATAGCGTGAACAAAGTATCAAAGTATTTCACAGTCTGGGTGGGCATTTATGTAGTCCTGTCTTGAATATTTGTCCTTTATAAAAAAAGAAACAGAAGGTTACAATTACTGGCTTGCTGGTTCGAGTTTGTTTTTCACGTATTTCTGGCTTTTAGGTTTTCAGTGAGTAAAACATTAAAAGCATTTATTGAATATTTTAGGTTAATGCTAGAATCAACAGGATGATTTCTGTGGGCTTGCTGTAAGGAAATAGCGTCCTAAACTATACAAAAAACTGTACAAAAAAAAATCTCTTCTGAATGGAGTTTTATAGTATTTGGTTTTTTAGTAAAAATTTGTTTTTTAGCAAAAATACATAGTGAAGGAAATCATTTCCAATTCCAGCCTTATCTGGGGAAAACAGGTCTTTATAACCCGTTTAACATGGATGGCTTCTTGGACTACATTAGGGTGGAATGTATAGGCTACATTTCCATACAACAGAAAAGCTGAAGTTCTTTCTAGTGTAGGAAAATTTTACCTAATACTTCTATCTGAAGGCTGTTACGAGATGTTAAGATAATCTCTTAAAATTCTTGACATTTTGATCCTTACTGGTAGTGTCTTAAGATTAATTTGAAAGATAATTACTCTTGTCTGATATGTTTGAAATTTGAAAGTAGGGATGTTTTAGTCTTCTAGGAGAACAGGTTTCTTGCTTAAGAGTGACCAAAACTGCAGTACAAAAATGGTGGGTTTAATAGTATTTAGTGTTTTTGAAAAAACTGGACACTAGTTTTTACAATCTTTCCTTTAAATGATAGGATTTTCTAGTTCATGATTTCTAGAAAGTAATTTTGTATTGAATACTACATGCTTAGCATTATGCTAAATTGTGGTAAGAGACACTGTATAGATAATTGTTTTTTTTTTCTTCCTTAGCTGAAAATATT
This sequence comes from Panthera pardus, assembly GCF_024362965.1. Classification (NCBI taxonomy): domain Eukaryota; kingdom Metazoa; phylum Chordata; class Mammalia; order Carnivora; family Felidae; genus Panthera; species Panthera pardus. Next base: position 47,766,774 of record NW_026526721.1, on the reverse strand, counting down.
GCTTGATCAAGTTGAGGAAGCAGTGGCAGATTTCGATGAATGTATTAGATTAAGACCTGAGTCAGCCCTGGCACAAGCTCAGAAATGTTTTGCATTGGTGGGTTCTACTTTCTTTTGTATTTTCCTAAACATCATTTTTATTTCCCATTGTTAACAAAAATAAGTGTTTCATTGTCTACAAAACCGTCACCTATTTTTCTGCCAAAGGAAGACTACAAGAGAAAAACTGTTGGTTTAGGGAAATGGAAGTATAGTTGCTAATTGAGGTTTTGCTCCTATATTTCTCTGGATGTTTTGAGTTTATCTTGATAGGTGTTTGTCCCTGATTTCATCCTCCCCTAAACAGCACCGTTCTTCTTACTTTTCTACCATAAACTAGCACAAAAAACAAAAGCATTTTGAGGAAGTACTCTTCAGTCATACCACATAACTGCTTTCTCATCTCGCCTTTGTAAAGCTGTTAATACTCAGAAACATGACGCTAAAAATCAGGTAAAATAAGTCCATTTCTAGTGAAATGAGGTACTTTCAGTTAGCCCTTATAGTCTGAGTCCTAAAAGAGTTTTTCTTAAAGAAATTGGGTCACAAGCACATTTATATTATGGATGAAAAATGTTACTAGATGAAGCTTTATAACACCTGTAGTAAGGTGATAATAAATTATATTTAGAAGCCACCATTTACAAAATGGAGAGCATACTGGACTTCTAAAAGCCCTCATTTATATGCAATGGTAACTTACACGTTAGTATGCCTTCTTCTAGATTATTAAACATCTTGAGATTGTATAATGGCAATGAAGTCATAGTTGTACATAGCAAATGGAGATACATCCAGAGATAGTTTCTTGCAACCCTTTTAGATGCAGCAAATTAGGTTAGCAAATCACCTGCTTTTCTGGAAATAATTATGTGATTTTTGTGTGACTTTTGTAATATGTTAAATTCCATGAGTTTTTGAGTTCTTGATTTGACAGGCCTCTTTTGATTTATTTCCACAGTATCGCCAGGCATATACAGGAAACAATTCTTCACAAATCCAAGCAGCTATGAAAGGTTTTGAAGAGGTTATAAAGAAATTCCCAAGGTGTGCTGAAGGCTATGCACTGTATGCTCAGGTAAATGTGATTTTTCATATTTTTTTAGTGGGCAGTCCTTTTTTTTTTTTTTTCTTTTTTCTTTTAAGATTTTATGTATGTATGTTTATTTTTTGAGAGAGAGAGAGAGAGAGAAAGGGAGACACATAATCCAAAGCAGGCTGTAGACTCTGAGCTCAGAGCAGTCAGCCCAGAGCCCGACACGGCTTAAACTCACGAACTGTGAGATAATGACCTGAGCTGAAGTCGGACACTTAGCCTACTGAGCCACCCAGGTGCCCAGAACCCCTAGATGGAGAGTTACATGCTCCACTGACTGAGCCAGCCAACCAGGTACCCCCAATTACCAGTCCTTTTAAAGAACTGTATTCATACGCTGAATTCCATATGGAAATCAGAAAACTGTGCTTCCCTGGTTGCAGCTTCTATGAATACAAATAGCTTTGTTCCTGTTTTGATTTTCCTGGCACCAAAATGGTCTTGAATCACCTCAGGAGTGGCTCTTATGTTAATACAGTTTGAAAACCCTGGCCCTAAACTCCTAACATGGGGAGTCTGAAGTAGAGCATTTCCCTCAAGTGTTCATTTGGATTGGGTTCGCAAAATTAATTCCTTTAGGAAAATTTACCCTGTGCAATTGGTGAGAAGAATGTCCAAGGAAAGGTTTTTCTTTCTCTTTGATCATTGTTCTTTTAAATGGTTAGATAGGCTGTAACAGCTTATTTTAATTTCTCTATGGTTTGCCAAGTCCTGAGCTTTCCTTGCTTTAGGATTGAAGGTGTGGAAAGTGGGATGTATATTTGAATTTTTTTCACTTTTTAATTGTAGTCTGAAGTCTCTGAGAACTTACCAATTTTCAGTCATCCATTTAAATGAAAATGGTTAGCTTCTTATAGCCACAGTTAGACTTTTTCCTAAATGATCTTGGAATGGCTGTTTTCTTTCTTAGTCTTTAAGTTGAAATTTGCTTTTGGTATATTCATAAACCAGACATCTCAATACGCTGTATAATATCTTCTCTTACTCTTTTTTATTCCAAATAAATGTTTTCCCCCTGACCCAAACATCACAGAAATAGGAAACATTTAAAAATGACCATCTGTGGGGGTGCCTGGGTGGCTCATTCAGTTGTGTGTCTGACTCTTGATTTCAGCTCATGTCATGATCTCACTGTTGTGAGATCGAGCCCCATGTCAGGGTATGCCCTGAGCGTGGAATCTGCTTGGGATTCTCTCTCCCTCCCTCTCTCTCTGTCCCTCCTCTGCTCGCTCGTGCAATCTTTGTCTCAAAAATAAACTTTTTTTTTTTTTTTTAAATGACCATCTATGGTAGATTCCTACCTCCAAACCTTTCTGAAGGTTGTTTTTGTTTTTATTGTCTTTCATGCTACCTTTAGTCAAGTTGTAAGTGCCACAGGCCATGACTTTTTTTTTTTTTTTTTTTTTTTTTTTGTGAGTGGGATTATGACAAGATGGACTCGTGTTAGCTCTGTTCTTTAAAAGTCCTAATATCACTGCATTGTTAGGAATTGAGATTCAGGATATGAAGTACAACCCAGAAATTCTTTAAATTGAGTGTGAGGAATGCCTGGGTGGCTCAGTCAGTTAAGCGTCAAACTCTTGATCTCAGCCCAGGTCATGATCTCACAGGTTTATGAGTTTGAGCCCCACATTGGGTTCTGTGCTGACAGAGCAGAGCCTGCTTGAGATTCTCTGTCTCCCCCTCTCTTTGCTCCTTCCCTGCTTGCTTGTGCTCTCTCTCTGAAAAGTAAACATTTAAAAAAAAAAAAAAAAATAGAGTAGGAGCACCTGGTGGCTCAGTTGGTTGAGTGACCGACTTATGGTTTCAGCTCACTTTATGATCTCATGGGGTCTGAGCCCTGCATCCTGCTCTGCACTGATAGCATGGAGCCTGCTTGGGATTCTCTCCCTCCTTGTCTCTCTACCCCTCCCCCACTAGCACTCGCTCATTGTCTCTCTCTCAAAAATAACATTTAAAAACCTTTTTTTTTAAATAAAATGAATTGAGTTTGAAATGATCTTATCTCTCCTTAGAATTTCTAGACAGGATGATGAAACATTGCTGATTACGCACAGTATTGTGAAAGCATGTACAAGATAAAATTTTATAAAATGTATTATATAAGTTAAAATAGGACAAACACACATTATAATTGTATGACATTTTTATTGAAAGGTACACTTGGGTTTGATTAGGTTTGATTAGGAACAAACCAGAAGACGACAGTACCACCCTGTCCTCATCACGGAAATGAAATTCAAAAGGATTTTTTTAGCACAGATACTAGGTACAGGTCTTCAGAGTTTTCCTAATTGCACATTGCCCTGTCTCCTCTGTGCCATCTTCAGAACAGCTGTGGCTTACTCGGGCTATCTTCTTATCAGCCCTAACATTACTAGTCTGTTTGCACTAAAATAAGTATCCTTTGACCCCTCCTCTGCTTTTTACTTCACATATAATATATATGTTACTTTATACACAAATAGATGTGGTTACATAGTGTAACTTTTTTAACTCTCAAGCTTGAGCTTAGATGCTAGCCAGCTCTCCATAGTTTCAGTGTGAACTGGTATCCATGTAACCAAGCTTTCCATTTCTGCCATGGGATTTGCCCTAAAATAGTTGACTGTAGCTGCTTTTTTTTTTTTCTTTTATCAGTCATTTTTAAGGAATCACTTTGGTAACAGTTAACACCTAATTGAATTTATTCTTCCAAACGAGTGGCTCGGTTAGTTGAGTACCCAGCTGTTGATCTCGGCTCAGGTCATGATCTCAGAGTCCATGAGATCAAGCCCAGTGTCGGGATCTGTGCTGACAGTATGGAGCCTGCTTGGGATTCTCTGTTTCCCTCTCTCTGCTCCTCCCCTGTTCTCTGTTTTAAAAATACATAAATGAACATTAAAAAAAAAAAAAAAAAAAAACTGGCACCAAGAGTGGGATTTTCTCTACGATGTACCAGATCATCTGTTATTGTAATATCACTAACCACTTGCCAAAAAGAAAGAAAAGTTAATATTTTGTATTTATAACAATGCTTTGTAAAAAAAAAAAAAAAAAAACACTAAGATGTAACATTTTTAAATAAGTTTATATCCCCAAAACAGAATTTGGTAATGAATGGATAAATTAAGTAAATTTTAATAATTAGTAAACAATATACTTTTAATTGTTTAGGTTGACAGTTACCTTAATATAACTGAAGTATCTCCTCATATAGGCATTAACAGATCAACAACAGTTTGGTAAAGCTGATGATATGTATGATAAATGTATTGATTTGGAACCAGATAATGCCACAACATATGTTCATAAAGGGTATGTATATTTGTGGTTCTCTTTGTTTCTGTAAGAAACTGTATTTCCTGCATAGTAATAAGATGGATTTCTTCTAGTCCTTAAGAAAGGAAGTGGGGGACTGTGATAGAGAGTGTCAGTGAGTTAACTGACAAATTTCCTAATGCTGTGGATGCTTTATTAATTTTTGAAATTGTACTTACATTTCATTCTTACACAGTAATAAATGTACTAGCATAAAGATTTCAGTTCTGAACATCCTGTCAGATATTACCTGTATCAAAATAAGTTTTTTCAGTCCTTGTGTACTTGAATTATCATTAAGAAAAAACCTTAAATTATACAAAATAAAAAATTAGGCCATGCAAGGTAAGTCCGTAATAGAGCCTAGACCTTTGGACACTTTTTTCATAATAAGGAATTTGGACTATAAAACCAATATAAAATTGAGGGGGGGGGGAATTAATGCTGATTATGTACTGTTTTAGTTGGGTTTTCCTTGTAAATTCATTGAGGTCGGAAATTGAGTCACGTACTTATCCTAATGATACTGTGCCATCGTCCCATCTGACTGCCTTGTTGCATTTGCAGTTTACTTCAGCTTCAGTGGAAGCAAGATCTGGATAGAGGTTTGGAGCTCATCAGCAAGGCTATTGAAATTGACAATAAATGTGATTTTGCATATGAAACCATGGGAACTATTGAAGTGCAAAGGTAACTCCTACAGTATGTTAGAAAATTTAAGGCAGCGCCATAGATATTTATCTTCATTCTTCTCATTACAGATATGTTATTGTCAATATCCACTAAGTCTTATTAATATGTCATGCCTTTTGAAGTAAGCTTCCCTTAAAAGTATACAACTTTGATTTGCCTTGTTTCATTACTTTTTCAATTTAAAAGTCACACTTTAAGAAATTGTTTAAGTCAAGCATATGCGTTAGAAAGGAAAATTTGAGCATTATGTGTAGGTAGGAGCACAGCCAAGGGACTTGGGGGAACCTGTGATTGGAGGGGAGGGACATGGGGTGGGAGTGTGGTGGTAGGAGATGAGGGGAAAGGTGAGTTCACACACATGTGAAGGTAAGGCCCCTGGATACTATTAATGTTCTCTGAGGTTACATCACTGCTTTTTTTTTTTTAATCTATCTTTGGGGGGTGGGGGGAGAATGCAAACAGGGGAAGGGCGGGGTGAGGGGGACAGGATCTGAAGCAGGTTTAGCACTGACAGGCTGACAGCAGCGAGCCCTACGTGGGGCTCGAACTCACGAACTGCGAGATCATGATGTGAGCTGAAGCTGGACACTCAACCGCCCCATGTCACTGCTTTCTAAAGGAGCCTTATGATTTAGTACAGAAACACAATGAATTTAGGGGCCAGACAGGATTATAATTTTGAGTAAGTCATTTAATTTCTCTAGTCTCACTGTTCTTATCTGTAAACAGAGACTACAGAGGTATAATGTAAGCACATAGTATTTATAATAGTAGCTAACATTGAGTGCTTTCTTTGTGCTAGGCACTATTTTGTTTCTTATAAAGGAGCAAAGAATTTATTAGGATCATAGTTGAACCTTAGTGGTCAGAAACTTCACTGTATTCTTTAAAATTCCTATAGGATGTGAAACATTTAAAATTTTGTTCTTTTAGAGGAAACATGGAGAAAGCCATTGACATGTTCAACAAAGCTATTAACCTGGCCAAATCGGAGATGGAGATGGCTCATCTGTACTCACTGTGTGATGCTGCTCATGCCCAGACAGAAGTTGCAAAGAAATACGGATTAAAACCACCAACATTATAAAATAGGGGGAAAGAGAATGACCCTCTTTTTAGAAGTTTACTCCCTTTTCAACTGAACCCTAAAGACACTGTCATGAACTGTGTTGAATGGTGGAACTTAGTATTTCTGTTTGTGCTGTTGTCATTCATTACAGGTTTCATGTCTAGGTGTTGTGGGAGTGGCTGTTGAAGGAAGTTTGCAGTGTTGCAGCTTTTATTCCCTGTGCAACAAAAGCTTAGAACCTGTTAAAGGGATATGAAAGCTGCAAAGAGTACAGATGATAATTAGCCATGCAAATAAAAACTTTGATTTGTTGATTTGGCTTTTTTTTTTTTTTTTGAGGCGGGGGATGGGGGGCGATGGTTATGTTCTGGATGATTTGTGTGTGTGTGTGTGTGTGTGTGTGTGTGTGTGCGCGCGTGTGCACGCGCATAATATATTTTACAGCATGTTGGTTTTTAAATTCATATAGTAAGTGCTGTAAAACAAGTTTCTTTGATTCAGTTAATCCCTTTTAGTTTATTTAAGGAAACAAAGCTTAAATGGGGATTTTGTTTTGAAGGCAGCAAAACTGAGACCCTTTAAACCACTGTCAGCATGCACAATGCCTCTGATTCTGCAGAATTGTTAGATTCAGTGGCAACTTAAGCCTTTTGACCCCATTCAACTCCAATGGATAATGTACATTGTTCCTAAAGTCTATAGCAACTGGCTTTCATACAGTAAATCACACAGAACCAAATATTCTGGTATATATGCTGGAAGACTGAAAATTAATGGGTGAGTGAACCAGGCAAGAGGTAAGATGAAATAGAAATGGGTTTTAATTGCCTGTGGCTATTTTTTATATTAGGCACACTATTTAATAGTGTACTTTTGAAAGAAAATTCAGGTTGGTTGTGTGTATAAAGATGAAGTGTTATACATGGGAGTGTTTAATTAGCTTAAAATGTGTAGTGCAGAAATGTGGCTAAAGGTTCCAAAAGGATATGTTTTGGAGTCAGAAGCATAGTACTTCGGTAAGTTTAGTGTTTTAACTATGGCTATGTGTGCTTAAAGAATTTTAAGCCAGTATTTTCAGAAGTGCTGAAGAAATGTGGAATGCTTTTTAGTTTGGAGCTAACCTTGCTCTCTAGTGCCTGACTGCCCATGCCTAGATCTTTACTAGGGACACTGACAGTTTTATCTTTACTTCACCTTCTTACTGAAAAAAAAAAAAAAAAAAAAAAAAAAAAAAATTTGTTTTTGTTTTACAATTGTCACTTTTCTAGACCATCCTTTTGTTTATATGCTGGATTTTTCTGGTGGGAGAGAGGTTGTGTTCTTAAAGTGTCTCGTTTTGAGATATTCGGAGTTGGGAGAGGTTTATTTAAGTCTGAGTATAATAAAAAAGCAAGCAAGCCTTTGGTTACACTCTGGAAATGAATTCTAATTAGTTTACATTTTTGGGAGTAAAGGAGCACTGTATCCCTCTGTAAGAGGGTGCTTTATCCTAATGAAGTCAAAAAGATTCTGTCTACAAGTGCTACTTTTTTAGAAACTATGAGAAATGACCCCTTCCAAAGTCAGTCTGGAAGACACTGAGGAGGCCTCTAGTGGGGACAGTTTAACATAATTGAAGATGGCCTGGATAATGGAAAGTTTGAGAGCTGTGCATTTTAGTTCTTAAACTATGTACCAATTATCATGATCCCTGAATACAGAAATGTTCTACATATCTGAATAACCTCGGACTTAAAGTTTTTATTTGCATGGCTATATTTATATTAACACTGGTATTTTCTTCTACTCTTCTCCCTTCCTACCCTTTGGGGTTGGGTAGAAAAAGACACGAAGGAAACTGAAGCATGTGCCATTCAATACTATCATTCCAAATCCTCATGGACTATTGCTTGTTCTGAAAAATTTGAAACTGCACTGAAAGCTGCATTTGTCTGTATCTTTTCTTTTGTAAATGACCTCACATGTAAATTCACCAAATAAATATTACATTCAAGCTTTTCTATCTGTCCTTTAAATAAAAAGATAGGTACTTTATTCGTTTATCATAGTATTGAGTAAAACCATAATCATTCTCTTATGGGCTTAAAATAACTGAAAATAGGTCTCATTAGTATATGAAGCAAATTAAATTTTTGGTGTGAATTGTGGAGGTTCCTGAGAACATCTGTCCTTCCTATTGGAGAAACAAAGCTCTAAGAAGGGCTACCAGAGCCAGCTTTCTTTATTCCTACCTATACCTGCCCTTACCTATGCTTGCATGGCAGCCTAGAAGTCTGCCAACCAGACCTGAGCCTTGTGTCTAACATGATCTTCGAACTGGTTTCACCAAGTTTTGGTCACAGTTTGCAACCACTCTAGTCTTTCAGAAAGGATGCCTGACATTATCTGTCTAGTAACTGAGGTATAAATAGGAATACATCCCAAAACAACAGTAAAAACTTTGGTTTTAAAACAATTCTGGTAGAACTTTCAGATCTCTGGGAACTCAAGGCTGTTTATAAATAGGAGGACCATATGATTTAAGCAAACCAGGAAACTTCTGAGTATAAAAGTAATAATTACTTAAGCCTGTTCTGGGTACACTGGGCTCTTTGCTATTTGTATATATAAGAAAATAACATACAAGGAGGGGGGGAGTAATTAATCCTAACCTCAGTCCTCTTTAAAACTGATTTGTGAATAAAGTGATAGAACTTTAACTTGATCTGTTTTCAAGCCTTAACACACTGTGACTGAATAATGGTCCCCCAAAATATACCCACATCTTGATCCATGGAATCGGTGAATGTTAATTTATATAGCAAAAATGAACTTGGTAGATATGATTGTTAATGATCTTGACATGGGAGGATTATGCTGGATTATCTGAGTAAACCCCAAATGTAATCCCAAGTGTGTTTGTAAGAGGGAAATTGCAGACAGAAGATTATGTGACTACAGGGAGAGAGTAGAGTGACGTGGCCACAAACCAGGGGATGCTGGCAGCCACCAGAAGCTGGAAAAGCAAGAAATAGATTCTGCCTTAAAGCTGATGTTAGCCCTGCCACTAAATTCGTGGCAGCTTGGTTACAGGACTGATAGGAAACTAACATACACTCCTCCCATCTATTGTGTACACATGGCTTACAATTTAAAGGAATTCTTTTAGGTATCTCAAAGTCCAGCACGTCTTCGTGTACACTTAAATTTTGGCAAAAAGTGGTTTAGGCAATGAATGTATACTCAGGCCACAGTGTGGAGGTTTAATCAATAGCTGGAACATTTGTGATGTAAAATACATGTGATCATGGTACACTCAACCAGACCAAAAGGCTGCTCCTTCAGTTACGAGGCAAAAGTTGACACACCAATCTCTCTGATGAATATAGATGCAAAATTCAACAAAATATTACCACACTAAATCATGCATTAAAAAAAATCATTTACCCCAGTCAAGTAGGATTTAATCCATGGAGATTCAAAATTTGCAAATCAATGTACTATATCACATTAATGAAAGATAAAAAGATATGATCGTCTCAATGGATGCAGAAAACGCACACGACAAAGTACAACATGCATTCTCTCAAAGTAGATTTAGAGGAAACACATCTCAACGTATTAAAAACTACATATGAAAAAACCTATAGTATACTAACATACTCAATGGTGAAAGCTTTACTTCTAAGATCAGAAACACACACATGTCCACTCAACACTTACCTGGAAGCCGAGCCACAGCAATCAGACAAGCAAAAAAACAAAAGATATCCAAACTGGAAAGACGTAAAACTTTTACTTTTGTGGATAGCACAATGCTATATACAGAAAATCCTAAAGACTCCACCAAAAAACTACTAGTACTAATAAATGAATTCAGTAAAGTTGCAGGATACAAAATCGACATTATGTAACAGATTATGTAACATATATCTGTTACATTTCTACAGACTAATAATTAGCAGAAAGAAAAATTAAGAAAGTCTCATTTACAATTGCATCAAAAAGAATAAACTTTAGGATGAACCTTAACCACGGAGATGAAAGACATGTACTCTGAAAACTATAAAACCATAATGAAACAAACTCAAAATGGAATAAAAAGATACCATGGTCATGGAATGGAGGAACCAATCTTGTTAAACTGCATACTACCCAGAGCAATCTACAGATTTAATTCAATACCTGTCAAAATACCAACATTTTCCACAGAACTAGAAAAATTCTAAAATTTGTGTGGAACCTAAAAAGACTCCGAATAGCCAACGCAATCTTGAGAAGAACAAATTAGAGATGTATCACTATCCCAGATTACAAATTACACAACTGTAGTAATCAAAACAGTATGGTAGTAGCATGTTAAAGGACCCATAGATCAATGGAACAGAATAGACATCTCCAGAAATAAAACCATGCTTATATGCTCAATTAACCTATGACAAAGGAGGCTAGAACATAACAGGGAAATGACAGCCCCTTCAATAAATGGTGCTGGGAAAACTAGACCACTTTCTAATGCCATACACAATAATAAACTCAAAATGGATTAAAGGTGAGACCTGAAACTATAAAACCTGCAAAAGAAAACAGTAATTTCTTAGACATCAGCTGTCACAACATTTTTCTAGATCTGTCTCCTCAGCCAAGGGAAGCCAAAGCAAAATTAAATTACTAGGACCACATCAAAATAAAACGCTTTTGCACAATGAAGGCAAACCATCAACAAAACAAAAAGGCAACCTACTGAATGGGAGGAGAAATTCACAAAAGATATATCCAATAAAGGATTAATGTAAAAAACATATAAAGAACTTCTACAACTCAATCCCCCCCCAAAACAAATAATTCACTTAAAAAATGGGCAAAGCACCTGAATAGACATTTTTTCAAAAAAGACATACAGATGGCCAACATACACATGAAAAGATACTCAACATCACTTATCAGGGAAATGCAAATCAAAACCACAATGAATGGCTCAAATCAAATCAGAATGGCTCAAATAAAAAAGACGAAATAACAAGTGCTGACAAGGATATGGAGAAAAAGGAACTGTCCTGCCCATTGGTGGGAAGGCAAATTGGTGTAGCCACTGTGGAAAACAATATGGAGGTTCCTCAAAAAATTAGAATTACCAGATGACCTAGTAATTTCACTATGGGCTATTTGCCAAAGAATAGGAAATACACTAATTTGAAAAGATATATGCACCCCTATGTTTACTACAGCATTATTTAGCTAAGTTAGATGAATGGATAAAGAAAATGTGGTGTAGAGGCGCATGGGTGGCTCGGTTGGGCATCCAACTCTTGATCTGGACTCAGGTCATGATCTCATGGTTTGTGGGATTGAGCCTTGTGTCTGGCTCTGCACTGACAGAATGGATCCTGCTTGGGATTCTCTCTCTGCTTCCTTCCCAGCTCACACACGTGCTTGCTCAAAATAAACAAACTTAAAAAAAAAAAAAAAAAAAAAAAGGTGGGGGCACCTGGGTGACTCAATTGGTTAAGCATCTGACTTCAGCTCAGGTCATGATCTCACAGTTTGTGAGTTCGAGCCCCACATAGGGCTCTGTGTTGACAGTTAAGAGCCTGGAACCTGCTTTGGATTCTGTGGCTCTCTCTCTCTCTGCCTCTCCCCTGCTTGCATGCACACGCTTGCTCTCTCAAAAAATAAACATTAAAAAAAATTTTTTAAGAAAAAATGTGATATACATATATATCATATATATTATGTATATAATATATATGATGTACATATATATATAAATATATATATGTATATATATATATAGATATGTATAGATAGGTAGATATAACACACACATATAGTGGTATATTAGCCATAAAATAGAATGAAATCATGCCATTTGTAACAACATGGATGGATCTAGAGGGTATAATGCTAAGTGAGATACATTAGAAAAATACCATATGATTGCACTCATGTAGAATTTAAGAAACAACAAAGAAAAAAGAGACAAACCACATTTCTATGCACCAAATGGTCACCAGAGGAAGGGAGGGATAATTGAAATAGGTGAAGGGGATTAAGAGTACACATACCATAATGAGGACTAACATATAGAGTTGTTAAGTCATTATACTCGTGCCTGAAACTAACATAACACTATGTTAATAAAGAAAAAGTGGAGATGCCTCTGCCAATATATGAAAGAAACATGAAAGGAATGACACTATTTCCAAGTATTTTTTAAGTGTTGAAATTATACAATATGAAAAATAACTACACTCTGGTGTACTTTAAGGTGACAGAGCACAAATTCTATTGGGGATTGACAGCTAGTATTCTTTCTAGATGGTCTTCATGCTAGAGGGTATTTAAGGTCCTGCTGATCACTGGGACAGAAATGGCAGTGGTGCCTGTCACGAACCAAAGGAGGGGAGGAAGCTAAAGGTGGGAACACACTAAGGATCAACATGACTACTGCCTTTCAGAGTGCAGAGCACTTAATCTTGCCAGTTTTTTTGTTGGCACTGGAAGAAAACAGAACTCTGTGCAAGCATTGTCCTAGAAGCCACAGGAGGGCTCAACAGACACAAAAGGCTTCCAGAGCAAGTGCGGGGGGAAAGACCATGACTAAAACTAACATCTGGGCATCATGAAAAGTTTAAAGTACGGGGGACTGGACAAAGTACATAAGATTCTCTGCAGAGATGTCCCATTGTCTAAATTATCAATGAACTGCTGTATTAAACAACTTGTACCCAATTTTATCTCCGAGTGTCTGCCTTATGTCAAGAATTGTGAAGGATCTAAGATTTTACCTAGGACTTGAGATCCTAGGTCAGAGACATGGACTTAATTAAGAACAGAAAGCTTCATGTTCGCTTTGCTTCCCTTGTACCCCAGATACTATGGAGATGATCTGAAATAATCTAAGTGGATGCTGCATGGGCAGTGGGACTGTGTCACAGATGAGAGACTCTGAACATAGGAAACTCAAATCTTAATAGGCTGATTGCAAGCAAAGCTGCCTGACTTTGGCAGCAGAGGAAAACATTTTTATTATACTGGTTTGTAAATAAACCTGTCCTAAGCTCCAGAAAGAGACAGTCTCTATATTCCAAAACTTTCAAACTTCTTTGAAAGGACAGTCTGGAAGAAATGCCTCTGTTCACAAGACAGGCAGAAACTTAAGAGACTCACTGAGAAATGATTACCCATCTCTACATGTTTTTACCTTCTATTCACCTCAAGCTTAATCTTTCACCAGTTCAGAGGATTATGCTGTCTATCTGGGACGATAGCATGGTGCAGGGAAAAGTATTAATGGCCTCAGCATGAAGTGACTTAAGTTCTAACTAACATTGCTTTCCACCGGTTGCATTATCTTAAGTAAATGAAGGTCCCACCCAGCTCTAAGTTACATAAAGTTATACCATGTCCCAGATCTTACCCAATTAGAATCCTTTAGGGTAAAGAAATGATTCCAGCAAACGTAGAAAACTTATTTAGCCAGAAAACTTGTACATGTATTAGTGCAATCTGTAGGAAAAAAAGTCACTCCAATTCAACTTGTTTTTACTGAGCACCCATCACGGTGAGGACTAGCCACGAAAAGAGCATAAAGGCCTTGAGGAACTCCAAAACTAAGATGACAAAATTGGTGCCATAAAGTTCTATACAATGTGGTATGGAAACACAACAGTAATGAATTCTGCTAAGACTTGAGGGATAAGTAGTATTTGAGTAAAGAGCTTTCTAAAAGATGGGGAAACCACCAGAATTTAAAAATAAAACCTAAGTGAAGAGACATTATGAGTATGAGTTGAAATAAGCCTCTGAGTCCAGCAAGATGAAGCTTTTGTGTTTCAAAACTGGTGAGAAGATGCCAATAGTGTAGCTACATGTTTGCGAATTATCAGCATATATTTAAGACAACATGTAGATGAGCTTACTTCAGGAGAAAATTAAAATTAAAATGGGCTAAAAATAAAACTTTGGGAAACATCAACATCTAAGGGAAAAAGGTGGCAATGAAAAAGTGGTCAGACCACTTACCACAGTGAGACCAAGGTCACATTGATGGTGTTAGGTTTCAGAGAGGTCAAACGAACAAGTCTACAAATAGATCATCAGTAATCTTCGTCAGGTAAGTGTCATTGGAATGGTGAGGGCAGACGCTGGCTGCCAGGCTCTGAAAAGTAACTGAAAGATCAGAATGGACTAGTAAGCCGAAATGACTCCTTTAAGAAATGTGTTTAAAAAAAAAAAAAAAAAAAAAAACAGGGCAGTTCTAAACTAAATGAACCTCAGGAGGTCTATGCCAAAACACATAATAATTAAAATGGCAAAGTTTAAAGATAAAAAGAATTTCAGAAGTTGTAAAAGAGAAGCAAAAGCTATATATAAGGGGAACTCCATAAGGCTATCAGATGATTTTTCAGCAGAAACTTAATAGACCAGAAGGAGGTGGCATGATATATTCAAAGAACTACAGTCAGGAATACTCCACTAGTCAAGGTTATCATTTAGAATTGAAGGAGAGATAAAGAGTTTCCCAAACAAAAGTAAAAGGAGTTCTGGTCTTACATGAAATGTTAAAGGTACTTAACTGGGGGAGATGGGGGAGGTGGGGTAAGGCCATAAGTAGAAGTAAAAAAATTATGAATTAAAAAGATGTAAAATATGACAACATACACCTAAAACACGCAGGAGTAAAAAAGAAGAATGTGTTCAGACTTAAATGACCACCAACTTCATATAGTTTGTCAGATACTTAGAATCCTATATATGAACTTCATAGTAACCACAAACCCAAAACCTCTAACAGATACACAAAAATAAAGAGAAAGAAAGCCAAGCCTAACACTATAGAAAGTCATCAATCACAAGGAAAGAGCAAAAGAAGAAACAAAAAAATACAAAAACATCCAGGAAACAACTAACAAAATGGCAATAAGTACATATCAATAATTACTTTAAATGTAAATGGTCTAAATGTCCAATCAAAAGACAGAGTGACAGAATGGATGGGGAAAAAAGCCATCTATATGGTGTCTACAAGAGACTCACTTCAGTCCTAAAGACACATACAGACTGAAAATGAAAGGCTAGAAAAAGATATACCATGCAAATAGAAGTGGGGGGAACGGGGGAAAGCCAGGTAGCAATAGTTAGACAAAATAGACTTTAAAACAAAGACTATAACAAGACAAAAAGAAGACCACTACATAATAAAGGGATCACTCCAACAATCCAAATCTCAGTAAGTTTAAGAAGGTTAAAGGCATATCATGCATTATTTCCAACAATGATATGAAACCAGAAATCAATCACAAGAACAAAACCAGTAAAAATATAAACATAGAAACTAAATCATATGCAACTACACAACCCATGAGTTACAAAGAAATCAAAGAGAAAATAAAAAAAAAAAACTACACATAGAAAAATGAAAATGAAAACACAGAAGTCCACAATCTTTGAGAAAAATCTCAAATTAACAATGTAAACTTACACCTAAAAGAACTAGAAAAAGAAGAAAATAAAATCTCAAGGTTAGGAGAAGGAAGGAAATAATATAGGTCAGGGCAGAAATACATGAAATAGAGACTAAAAAAGAAAAGATCAATGAAACCAAGGGTCAGTTCTCTGAATAAATAAATATTGATAAATCTTCAGTCAGATTTAAAAAAAGGACAAAAATAAAATCAGAAGTGAAAGAGGAAAAGTGACAACACCCACAGAAATGCAAAGTATTACAATAAAAAAAATTAGCAGCAAACTGGACAACCCTGAAGAAATGGATAAATTCCTAGAAACATATGTTCTTTAAAAAATGAATTACAGGGGCGCCTGGGTGGCTCAGTCAGTTGAGCGCCAACTTTGGCTCAGGTCACGATCTCACAGTCCGTGAGTTCGAGCCCCGCATCGGGCCCCTGTGCTGACAGCTCAGAGCCCGGAGCCTGTTTCAGATTCTGTGTCTCCCTCTCTCTGACCCTCCCCCATTCATGCTCTGTCTCTCTCTGTCTCAAAAATAAATAAACATTAAAAAAAAAAAATTAAAAAAAAATGAATTACATACATACATACAATGGAGTATTACTCAGCAATCAAAAAGAATGAAATCTTGCCATTTGCAACTATGTGGATGGAACTAGAGTATATTATGCCAAGCAAAATTAGTCAGAGAAAGGCAAATATCCTATGACTTCACTCACATGAGGACTTTTAAGATACAAAACAGATGAACATAATGGAGGGGAAGCAAAAAAAGATATAAAAACAGCAAGGGGGACAAAACATAATAGACTCTTAAATATGGAAAACAGAGGGTTACTGGAGGGGTTGTGGGAGGCGGGATGGGCTAAATGGGTAAGGGGCATTAAGGAATCTACTCCTGAAATCACTGTTGCACTATATGCTAACTTGGATATAAATTTAAGTAAATAAATAAATAAATAGGAAAAAAAAAACTGAATCACAAAGAAACAGAAAATCTGAACAGACCAATTACTAGTAACAAAACTGAATTAGTAATCAAAATACTGACAAAGGAAAGTCCAGGACCAGATGAATTCACAGGTGAATTCAACCAAACATTTAAACAAGAGATAATACCTACTCCCCTCAATTATTCCAAAATAGAAGAGGAAGGAAAGCTTCCAAGTACATTTTCAAGGCTAGCATTACCTTGGTATCAAAACTAGACAAAGGCACTACTAAGGAAGAAAACTACAGTCCAGTATCTCTGAACACAGATGCAAAACTCCTCAACAAAATATTAGCAAACTACATTCAACAATACATTAAAAGGATAGTTCATTGCAATCAGGTGGTATTTATTCCAGGGATGCAAGGATGGCTATTTGCAAATCAATCAACATAACACCACATGAACAAAACGAAGGATATGAATCATATCATCTCATATGCAGAAAAAGCATCTGACAAAATTAAACACCCATTCATGATACAAACTCTCAATAAAGTGGATTTTGAGGAATCATATCAACATAATAAAGGCCGTATGTGAAAAAAACCACAGCTGACATCATATTCAAAGGTAAAAACCTAGAAGTTTTCCTCTAAGACCAGACACAAGACAAAGATATCTGATAGCCTCACCACTTTTATTCAACATTACTACTGGAAGTCCTAGTCCTAGTCACAGGAATCAGACAAGAAAAAAGGAATAAAAGACATCCAAATTGGTAAAGAAGTAGTTAAAATGTCACTATTTGCAGAGACATACTAGACAGAGGAAACCCTAAAGACTCCACCAAAAAAACTATTAGGAATAATGAATACAAAATTAACACAAATCAAAAAAAAAACAAACAAAAAAAAAAACAAAAAAAATTAACACAAATCAGCTGAGTTTCTATACACTAATAATGAAGTAGCAGAAAGAGAAATTAAGAAATTAGAGAAATTAAGAAAAAAATTTAATTTACAATTGCATCAAAAAGAATACAATACCTTGGGGCGCCTGGGTGGCTCAGTCGGTTAAGTGTCTGACTTCGGCTCAGGCCATGATCTCACAGTTCATGAGCTCAAGCCCCGCACTGGGTTCTGTGCTGATGGCTCAGAGCCTGGAACCTGCTTTGGATTCTGTGTCTCCCTCCCTCTCTGTTCCTCTCCCACTCCCACTCTGTCTCTCTCAAAAATAAAGAAAGATTAAAAATAAATTTTTTTTAAAGAATACCTATAAATAAACTTAACCAACGTGGTGAAAGATGTGTACTCTGAAGACTATAAAACAATGATGAAAGACATTGAAAATGACACAAATGTAAAGATTTCCTATGCTCACGATTGGAAGAACCAATCTTGTTAAAATGTCCATTCTACCCAAAGTAAACTACGGATTCAATGCAATCCCTATGAATATACCAAAGCATTTGTCACTGTAGTAGGATAATACTAAAATTTGTATGGAATCACAAAAGATCTCAAAAAGCCAAAGCAACCTCAAAGAACAAAAACAAAGCTGGAAGTATCACAATCCCAGATCTTAAGATACAGTAATCAAAACAGTATGGTATTGGCACACACACACACAAAAGATACATAGATCAATGGAACAGAATAGACATCCCAGAAATAAAACCACGCTTATATGGTCAATTAATCTATGACAAAGGAGACAAGAACATACAACAGAGAAAAACAGTCTTATCAATAAATGGAGCTGGGAAAACTGGACAGCTACATGCAAAAGAATGAAACTGGACCACTTTCTTATACCATACATAAAAATAAACTCAAAATGGATTAGAGACCTAAATATGAGACCTGAAACCACAAAAGTCCTAGAAGAAAACATAGGCAGTAATTTCTCTGACATCAGCCACAGCACTATTTTTCTAGATCTATCTCCTCGGGCAAGGGAAACAAAAGCAAAATTAAACTTGTGACTACATCAAAATAAAAAGTTTTTACACAGTGAAGCATACTGTCAACAAAACAAAAAGGCAAACTACTAAATGGGAGAAGATATTCACAAATGATATATCCAATAAGAGGTTAATATCCAAAATATACAAAGAACTTATACACCTTAACTCCCAAAATACAAATAGCCCAATTAAAAAATGGGCAAGGGACCTAAATAGACACTTTTCCAAAGACATACAGATAGAGATGTCCAATAGATACATGAAAAGATGGTCAACATCACTAATCATCAGGAAAATGCAAACCAAAACTATAATGAGGTATCTTACACCTGTCAGAATTGGTAGAATCAAAAAGACAAGAAATGGGGCGCCTGGGTGGCGCAGTCGGTTAAGCGTCCGACTTCAGCCAGGTCACGATCTCGCGGTCTGTGAGTTCGAGCCCCGCGTCAGGCTCTGGGCTGATGGCTCGGAGCCTGGAGCCTGTTTCCAATTCTGTGTGTCTCCCTCTCTCTCTGCCCCTCCCCCGTTCATGCTCTGTCTCTCTCTGTCCCAAAAATAAATAAAAAAACGTTGAAAAAAAAAAATTAAAAAAAAAAAAAAAAAAAGACAAGAAATAACAAGTGTTGGTGAGAATGTGGAGAAAAAATAAGCTTGTGAATACTGGTGGAATGCAAATTAGTGCAGGCACTGTGAAAAATGGTATGGAGGTTCCTCTAAAAAATTAAAAATAGAAATTCCATATAACCGAGTAATTCCACTATTGGGTATTTACACACACACACACACACACACACACACACACACACACAACCACATAAGCACTAATTCAAAAAGTTATATACACCTCTATGTTTACTACAGCATTTATAATAACCAAAAAAATGCAAGCAACCCAAACGTCCATAGAGGAATGCATAAAGATATGATCTATATGTACAATGGAATATTAGCCATAAAATGGATGAGAACTTGCCTTTGAGACAACATGGGTGGACCTAAAGAGTATTATGCTAAATAAATCAGAGAAAGACAAATACCATATGATTTCACTTATATGTTGAATCTAAAAACCAAATGAATAAACAAAAAGCAGAAAGAGGTTCATAAATACAGAGAACTGATGGTTGCAGGGGTGTGGAGGGAGGTGGGGTGTGCAAAATGGGTGAAAGAAAGTAGGAGACACAGACTTCCAGTTACAGAATGAGTAAGTCATAGGGATGAAAGGTACAGAAGGAATATAGTCAACAATATTGTAGTAGTGCTATGTGGTGACAGAGGTAGTCACCCTTGAGGTGAGCACAGCATAATGTACGACTTACTGACTCATTATGTTGTACACCTGAAAATACTGTAACATTTTGATAAATTAGTAATAATAAAAAGAAATGTAGTAAAAAAAAATGGGAGTTTTTTTTTATAGGATGGTATAGTTTTAAGGGAGAATGACTCTACAGATACAATAGTAATGATAGTTGAGCACAAAGGAACACATTTGTAGGTTTAAAATATTTCAAGAAGAGCTAGGCATCACAACACTTAGAATATTACTACACCTTGCCCACCATGCTCCATTTTTCCAGATTCATGTTCACTTGGTGAATTATGAGCCAGCTGTGAAGTAATCAGTGAACAAGAAGTAATGTCCTCACACGTTTGAGTTTTGGTATTTGATGGTAGATCTAGAACTTAAGTTTCTTTCTTTCTTTCTTTCTTTTTTTTTTTTTTTTTAAGTAATCTCTACACCCAACATGGGGCCTAAACTCACAACCCCAAGATCAAGAGTTGCACGTTCCACCAACTGAGCCAGCCAGGTGCCCGTGTGGCTTAACTTTTTAATTTCTGATTTTAACAAGACCATGTTATCCGAAAGCACTTTCTTTCTTCCAACAACTAACTAGCTTTTACTTATCCTTCAATCTTTGATCAAAAAGATACAGAGCTGAATCAAGATAATAACTTGACAAGAAATATGAAACTGCAACACAGAAGTGGTTATAAGGCATAAAGGAAAAAAGCCCATACGAAACCTGCTGCCCTGGCAATTATGTTTGGCCAGTGGAGACATCACAGAACACAGCTTTTCCCTTGCCATCCCCTGGCTTCATCAGACCCATTTACTACCAAAACACACCCCACAGTGCTTAGGAGGCAACATAAAAGACATAAAAACTACTGTTAGTAGAGCAGATCATTGATCCTGAAACCTCAACTCTTTGTCTAAACCTTTTTTCACTTGGTAGACCTTGCACAGACCTAATTCTTGGTGGCAGCAAGAAGTCTTTCCCTAAACACCCACTTGATGTCACAATCTGACTAGTAGTCAGTTTAAACCCTGTAATGTTAGTAATTTACTCATTTGCGACCAATGCAAAACCCATTCTCTGTTAGCTCTCAGCTTTAAAAAGCTAGGCCAATGTTTAGGGCCACTTTCATGACTACCAGTATATCCTAGCTTATTTCAAAAAAGGACATAATTTTTGTAAGGGAGTCACTTCGATTAGTTAAGTGTGTTGCCTTATCTAAACTGCAGAAGAGACAGCCTAGGAAAATTGCCAGGAAATGGAGAATGACTACTAATGTGTATGCAATTTCTCTTTGGTGTGATTAAAATGTTCGAAAATTGACTGTGGCGATTGCCACACAATTCTATGAATATACTAAAACCACTGAATTGCAAACTTTAAAAAAATAAACTGCAGGAGAAAGACTGCAACATATGATAGCAGACTTCAAAGTATCATGCAAAAAAAGTATTACTGCCTAACTCAACAAAAAGTGAGGGATTACGGGGAATGACCTTTGAACAAAACATTTCATGGCCTTGAACTGCAGTGTTCTACTGTTTCAAGCAGACCAAATCCTGGGTTCATTTTGATCAGTATCACTTTATTAAAGGTAGAATCTGGGGCCATGTCACCACATACTGTATGAGAATAAAATGTAACACACTAATGTAGATGTCTACTTTATTCATTTACTTCACAGTCTTCGAATGCACCAGAAGGCAGGATCACCCAATATAACACCAAAAGGACAAGATGACTTGCATTTAATGAAATACAAAAACAAGTTCTAGTATCCACATGCTTTATCTGATATAGGAATGCTACATAAAGATAAAGTGTCCTTCCTTCTAGAGCTTCAACTAGATAGTTAAGTTGGCTTGTCCATTGGTTTCCAAACTATTCTGAGCTCTTTGGAGGAAATACCATAAGGTGTTTTTTGGGGACTAAGGGAATCCAAGGCAGAGGGCTCCTAGGCTCTCCACACCCACATCAGCCAGATCATTCTTTCATTATTGTTACAGACATAAGGTTTACTGCAAGATTTTCTATTAAAAAACTGTTGCAGGGCCACCTGGGTGGTTCAGTTAAGCATCCGACTCTGGATTTCAACTCACTGATTCATGAGCTTGAGGCCTGAGTCGGGCTCTGTGGAGGCTGCGTAACATTCTCTCTCCCTCTCTGCCCCTCCCTTGCTCACGCACTCATGCTCTCTCAAACTTTAAAAAATTTTTAAAATAAAATAAAAAATTGATCACACTAAAATTATAATGTTTACATTTTTTTAATGTTTATTTATTTTTGAGAGAGAAAGTGGGAGGGGCAGAGAGGAGGATAGAGGATTTGAAGCTGGCTCCGTGCTGAGAGCAGACAGCCCAATGTTGGGCTCAAACTCACAAACTGTGAGATCATGACTTGAGCTGAAGTCAGACACTTAACCAACTGAGCCACCCAGGTGCCCCTAAAACTACAAAGTTTAAATATTTGCCTGTGGGCCTACCAGGATACACAGCAGTGATTCTCAAAGTGTAGCTCACACTTACCTGAAAGTTTTGACATCCTTTAAAAGAATCTTTTAAAGTATTTAAAAATACTTTAAGTAAGCCTTTTAAAGTATTTTTTATAATATTATGAAGTTATTTGGGAACTTCTACTTCAGGCCAAGATGGAGTTACAGGGATCAGATTTACCCTCCCCTCCAAAATAGCTAAAGAAAAGACTATGTATGAAACAGTAGTTTTCAGACATCAGACCTCAGGACAGTGATCCTAAGAGAAGGTAAACAAAAGAAGTGAACCCTCTAATTGCTCTAGCTTATTAAGTTTCCAGGTTGTAGCACAGGGAACATGGCTGGAGGTTTAACAGTTTCCCTGAGTTGAGGAGGGAAAGTTGGCAGCCTTAGGAAGCAAAGATGGTAACAGTTCACAGGGCAGAGGTACTGGAGAGGAGAGAGTTGCATAAAGAGGAGGTTCAAGAGATCTGCAGAGAGCTGTGTTCACATCTTCAGCTAAGTACTGATCAGCACATGGATATGAGGAAACTACCTGAAGCACAGGCAGGAACCACTTGACAGTAACAAAGAAAAGACAGATACTGATATATCAGACACCAATAAAGAAAAAAATACACTGAAGACCCAGACACTAGCCAAAAGGAAGTATCAGGAAAAAGACTGGGTGGTGGGGGGCAGAGAGGAAGGGAACAATAGCATCATTGTTGATGGGACAGTTCCAAGAACCCTGATGTATGCATAATTAAGAAGGGTTCCTAATATTTTAAGAAATCATAGCTGATGTTCTAAATTGGATGAAAATTATAAAACCAAGGATGTAAGAATAGTAAAGAACTTCTAAGTACAAGATAACAACAACAAAAACTGCACTAAAGCACATCACAACAAGTTGTATAGAATTAATGATGAAGAGAAAAATCTTAAAAGCAGAGGAAAAAAAGGCATTATAGAGAGGGAGAAAGGATAATAATGACAGTACACTTTGCCTCTAGAATGCAAGCCAGAAAACAGTGTAGAAGCAAATTTAAAGCATTCAAAGGGGGGGAAATGGTGAATTCTATTATCAGCAAAACTATATTTTAAAAAATTAAAGCAGGGGCACCTGGGTGGCTCAGTAACTGAAGCATCCACTTCAGCTCAGGTCATGATCTTGTAGTTTCTGAGTTCGAGCCCTGTGTCGGGCTCTGTGCTGACAGTTCAGAGCCTGGAGCCTGGTTTGGATTCTGTGTCTCCCTTTCTCTCTGTCTCTCCCCCTCTTGTGCTCTCTCTCAAAAATAAACTTTAAAAAAATCTTTAAAAAATGAAAGCAAAATAAGAAATTTTCAGACACACAAAAGCTAAAAGAATAAATCACCAGCAGAGCTACACTACCGAAAATGTTAAAGTGGTTCAAGCAGAAAGAAAATGGATCTACGCTAAGGAAGAATATCAGAAATGGTAAATATGCTGGTAAACAAAAGATGTTTACGTGCTTTTTAAGTATCTTCAATAATTACTGGGTATTTAAAACAAAAATAGCAATGCATTGTGGGATTCATACATGTTGAAGTACAACGTATGACAATACAAAGGGAGGGGTAAAATGAAGTATAGTACTTTAAGATTCTTATATATCAAGTGGCATATTACTGTATAAATGTTGATTGTGATGTTAAAAATGTACACTATAAACCACAGAGCAACAAGTAAAATAACACAACAAAGAATTATAACTTGTAATCCAACAAAGGAGATAAAGTGAATCACAGAACAATATTTACTTAATCCAAGAGGAAGAAGAATAGGAGGAAAAAGTAAACAAAGAACAAATGGGATACAAAATAAAAAAGATGGTAGATTTAAATACAACCATATCAATAATCATAACAAATATAAATGGCCTAAATACCCCAATTAAAAGGCAGGGATTGTCAAACTGGATAAAAATGCATGACCCAGCTATATGCTGCTTAACAGAAACTCACTTTAAACATGAAGACACAAATAGGTTAAAATTAAAAGGTAAAATGGGCAAAAAACAGATACTTCAAATGGAAAAAGGGTCAATTCAGCAAGATGATATAACAGCCCTAAATATTTATGCACCTAATAAGAGACCTTCAAAAAACATGAAGCAAAAACTGATAGAAGTATAAAAATAGACAAATCCATAATTATACTGAAATATCAACACCTCTGTTGATACAAAAATTAGAAAATCAGTATAGACAGAGAAGACTATGTCACATTATCACCCAATGTGATTTAATTGACATCTATAGAATACTCTAAACCTAAAATTAAAATATACAATCTTTTTTAATTTTTTTTTAATTTATTTTTGAGAGAGACAGAGCATGAGCAGGGGAGAGGTAGGGGTAGACAGAGAGAGAGAGACACACAGAATCTGAAGCAGGCTCCAGGCTCTGAGCTGTCAGCACAGAGCCCAATGCAGGGATCAAACTCATAAACTGTGAGATCATGACCTGAGCTGAAGTCGCTTAACTGACTGAGCTACCCAGCTGCCCCAACATACACTCTTTTCAACTTCACATGGAACATTTACTAAGATAAAGCATACTCTGACCCATAAAACAGTCTCAATAAATTTAAAAGGATTCAAATTATACAAAGTATGTTATCTGGCCACAGTGGGATCAAATTAGAAATCAGTAACAGAAAGATTTGGAAAAATCCCCAAATCTTTAAAAACTAAATAACACACTGGGGTGCCTGGGTGGCTCAGTTGGTTAAGCGTCTGACTTTGACTCAGGTCATGATCTCACCGTTCCTGAGTTCAAGCCCCACATTGGGCTCTGTGCTGATAGTTCAGAGCTTAGAGCCTGCTTGGAATTCTGTATCTCCCTCTCTCTCTTCTTCTCCCCTGCTCATGTGCTCTTTCTCTCTCTCTCTCACTCAAAAATGAATAAACATTAAAAAAAAAAGATAAAAACTAAATAACACAAACAACCCTTGGATCACAGAAGATGACTAAGAAAAGTCAGTATTTTTTTATAATTGTTTTCATGTTTATTTTTGAGAGAGAGAGAGAGAGAAAGAGAGGACATGAGAGAATGAGCAGGGGAGGGGCGGAGAGAGAGAAGGAGACACAGTATCTGAACTAGGCTCCAGGCTCTGAGCTGTCAGCACAGAGCCTGACATGGGTCCTGAACTCCTCAGCTGTGAGATCATAACCTGAGCTGAAGTCCAATGCCTAACCAACTGAGCCACCCAGGCACCCCTAGAGGTTATTGAATGACAATGAAAACACAACATATCAAAGGTTGGGCATGCAATTAAAGCAATCCTGGGCCATTTATAGCACTAAACTAACCTATATTGGAAAGAAGGAAAGGTCTCCAATCAAAGATACTCAGCACACACTTTAAGAAAGTAGAAAAATAAGAGCAAATGAAACCAAAAGTAAGCAGAAGAAAATAAATGAGCAGAAATTGATGATATATCAAATCTGAAAAAAAAGGTTAAAAAAAATCAACGGAATAGGGGCAGCTGGGTGGCTCAGTCAGTTAAACATCCAACTTCGGCTCAGGTCATGATCTCGAAGTTCATGAGTTCGAGCCCCACAATGGGCTCTCTGCTGGCAGCTTGGAGCCTGGAGGCTGCCTCAGATTCTGTGTCTGCCTCTCTCTCTCTCTGCCCTCCCCTGCTTGTGCTCTGTCTCTCTCTCTCTTAAAAATAAACATTAAAAAAATTTAAAAAAACAAATCAATGGAATCAAAAAATGGTTCTATGAAAAAATCAATAAAATTGATAAACCTCCAATCAGAATAATCAAAATTAAGAGACAAGGTGCATATTATCACACAATTCTTAGACCACTAAAGAGAAGGAAATACTTCTCAAGTCATTTTATGAGGACAGCAGACTCTGGTACATAAACCAGAAAGAGGTATTACAAGAAAACAACAGACCAAACTCCCTTATGAACAGAGATGCAAAACTTCTTAAAACATTAGCAAATTAAATTTAACAATATATAACAAAGGACTTTAATTCATTATGGTCAAGTGAAGTTTATCCAAAGAATGGAAGGTTTTACACCTTCAAAATCAATCAATGTAATTCACAATATAAACAGTCTAAAGAAGAAAAAAAAGACATGTTTGTCTCAATGAAGACTGGAAAGGCATTTAAAAAATTCCAGCATCCTATCCTGATAAAAACTCTCCACACATAGCAATAAAAGGGAATTTCCCCAACCTGATAGATGGCATCTATGAAAGGTTACATGTTTTAACATCAGGACCAATACAACTTATGTCCACTCACTATTTCTACTCAACATTGTTCTGGAACTTCTAGCCAATGCCATAGGCCATAATTAAATGAAAGAAAGAATGAATAAATGAATAAATTATTTAATGAATAAATAAATATATAAATGAATGAATGAATAAATAGGAACCAGATTGGAAAGGAACAAGCCTATTTATTTTACAAACTGTCTTCATTTGCAGACATGATCATCTATGTAAAAAAAAAAAAACAAAAAAAAAAAAAACAAAAAGCATGCAAAATCTACCCCCAAAATGTTGCTAGAGTGAGTTTAGTGAGGTTGCAATATGTAAGATCAAATACAGGAATAAATTATATTTTTACTAGCTATGAAAAATTGGAAATTGAAGTTTCTAAAACAATACTATAGCATCAAAAATATGTAGTCCCTGTCGATAAATCTGACAAAAGATATATATTACCTTTACACTGAAACAAACAATCATTGCTAAGACAAATTAAAGGCCTAAATAAGGGAGAACATAGCTCACGTTCATGGGTTGATATTAAGATGTCAATTTTCCACAAAACTGTTCTATGGATTCAACATAATCCCAATCAAGATGCCAACAAGCTTTTCTTCTGTAGAAATTTACACTCTCATTCTGAAATTTATATGGGAATGTAAAAGACTTAAAATAGTCAAAACAAAAAAAGAGCTGGAAGACCAATACTTCCAGACTTTAGTATTTATTATAAAGCTACAATAATCAACAGTTATTTGTGTAAAAATAGATGAATAGATTGATGAAACAGGAGAACACAGAAGTAGATCAAGATAAATACAGCCAATTCTTTTTCCATAAAGCTGCCAAGGCAATTCAATGAGAATAAAATAATCTTTTCAACAAATGGTGCTGGACCAGCTGGATAGTTGGGGACGGGGGGTGGGGAGGGATGGGAAAGAAAGAAAAGAATCTTGACTCTTCACTCACACCATATATAGAAAACTAACTATTCAAAATGGATCATAGGACGCCTGGGTGGCTCAGTTGGTTAAGTGACCAACTCTTGATTTCAGCTCAGATCAGGGTCTCTGGTTAATGGGATCGAGCCCCAAGTCGGGCTCTGTGCTGGCAGTACAGAAACCTGCTTGATATTCTCTCTCCCCTCTCTCTGCCCTTCCCCCATTTGTGCTGTCTCACAAAATAAACTTAAAAAAAATGGATCATAGGCCCAAATGTAAGAGCTAAAAGTATAAAACTTTCAAAAGAAAACATAGGAAGTTAGTGACATCTAGTTTGGCAATTTCTTAAATACAACATTTTTTAAAAATAATTTATTGTCAAGTTAGCTAACATACAGTGTAAACAGTGTGCTCGTGGTTTCAGGGGTAGATTCCTGTGATTCATCGCTTACATACAACACCCAGTGCTCATCCCAACAAGTGCCCTCCTCAATGCCCATCCGTCAATTTACGCCTCTCCCCCCACTCCCCCCGCCATCAATCTTCAGTTTGGTCTCTGTATTTAAGCATCTCTTATGGTTTGCTTCCCTCCCTCTCTGTTTGTAACTATTTTTTCCTCTTCCCTTCCCCCATGGCCTTCTGTTTTCTCAACATAAAAAAGACAAACTGCAAAAGAAGAAAAAGCAATTAACTAGCCTTCACTGGTAATTAAAAACTTTTGCTCTGTAAACAATACTTTTTAAAAAAATGAAGACTTTTTTTTTTCTCAGACTTGGAGAATATATTTGTAAAACATGATATGCGACAGATGGTTTTTAACTAGAG
Source organism: Panthera pardus (assembly GCF_024362965.1). Taxonomy (NCBI): domain Eukaryota; kingdom Metazoa; phylum Chordata; class Mammalia; order Carnivora; family Felidae; genus Panthera; species Panthera pardus. Next base: position 47,738,428 of record NW_026526721.1, on the reverse strand, counting down.
TATATAAAGAACTGTTACTGATCAATACAAGGATAAATAACTGAACCAAAACAAGGGGAAAAGATATGAAGGGACACCTCACTGAAAAGGATACAGGAAAAGCAAAGGAAAAGATGACCAACACTATTAATCATCAGGAGAATACAAAGTAAAACCACAATGAAATCACATCACATGCACATTAAAAGAGCTAAAATCAAATTATCACACCAAATATTGGTGAGGACGCGGAGCAACCGGGACACTGACAGACGGATGGCAAGAAATAAAATGGCACAGTCACTTTGGAAAATAGTTTGGCAGTGAAATACACATAGGCCCCTGCCATTCCACTCCTAGATATTTACTCAAGAAAAATGAACAATTTGTGCAAAATGTTTTCTAGCAGCTTTATTTCTAATAGCCAAAAACTAAAAAGTCGAATGTCTATCAACAGGTGAACAGATAAATACAGTGGACTACCATTCAGCAATAAAAAAGAAATGAGTGATACACACAGGAATGAGTCCCCCAGTAATTACGATGAGTGAAAGAAGATGTAAAAAAGTATACATATGGCATGATTCCACTTTTGGGTTATTATAGAAAATTCAAACTAATCTACAGTGACAAAGCTGATCAGTGATCGCCTGGGGAGAAGAGTGGCTGAAGGGATTATATAACAGCTTAAGAAAACACCAGGGGAGGGTTCATTATCTTGATGAGAGCGCTTTCATGGATGTATACATGTGTCAAATTTTACCAAATTGTAGACTTAATTTTAAAACGTCATTTGCCTTTTTCACTCCTGTACTCCTCTGGGTATACAATGCCGGTTTCCAAGGGTTAAATGACACATGATGATATCATCACTCTTATAGCTAATAGAATGTGTGCTTGTGTATTATTTTAAGGTTTTGTTTTATTTTCCAGGATGATAAATATCTCTACATATGTAAACAGTGGTGTGCGAGAGCAGGATTACACCAGCTCACAAGTGCCCACTGTGCATCTATTTCCAACTCTGTGTTTAGAGGGGTCATGTTGATAGTCTGTACTTGGCCACAGTGAAAGTATTTATACCAAGGAAATTGGCAAATACTACTGCCAACTACTGCAAAATCAGGGCCTTTTTTTTTTTTTTTTTTTTTGGACAGCTGGTTGTTAAATGTTTATTAGCCCACCACCAACTGTAACATACATAAAAACAAAGTTCATTGGAATCGTTAATTTTTAATTGTGCAAAAGGATTCTGAAAACCACTAGGCTAAAACCACTAGCTTGCCTTCATCAAGCTAGAAAGTGTTACTAGGGAGAAAAGCAAAAAGACAAAGATATTTTCAGACACTCACCCCATCAGGAAAATCTTTTACAGAGACTCATACTTTAGTTGCCTTGACCAAATGCCACTGCTGCCATTCTTCCACAGGACTCCCTGTTGATACTGCCTTTTCTCTAAGACCAGGAGGGTCTGGGGTTGATTCATTGGCTCCTTCTTGAATTTGAAGAGCCCCAAGGCTGCCGGGAAGGGATGGGACTGCCATCTCCTCTAGCAAACACCAAGGGTCCATAACCTTGCTTTCCATAGCTACTCACAGACTAAAAATATAAACTTCAACGTCCTACTCAAAAGAGAGTGGCACCAGACCAAATTTTCTACGTAATGGATTCCAACCCCAGCAGTGAGATAAGCGGTATGTGACATAAATCTATTGGTACCAGGTGAAGCAACCACCAGGATACCAAGATCTGATACTTTCACCAACTGCTATGAAGCAACTTAGTATGGGAGTTACAGCCATCTCCTTTTCCTTCTGCTCGCAAGGCCAGCCTGAGCCCTTTTTAACTATCTAATATGGTGTGAAAAATATCATGTGCTGATGCTCCATCATCTCAATAGAGAGTTCCCAAGAAAGGAAAAGTCTGAAATTAGAAAAAGAAAAAATCTCCTTAAAGAATTCAACAGGGAGTTGATTACATTGCAGAAACATCATCCTGTTTTTCATGACATGTTAGAAGCATAAACCTTAGGGCTTTTTCGCCTCCACTGCATAAAGGTCTGATCGCTTCTGGCTAAAAATGGGGATTTGCTGGCGTATTTCAGCCAACCTCTTCAGGTCTGCAAAAACAGGAAAGTGTACTATTAATAGGATGTAACTCCTCACTAACCAATGAGAATTTCTTCCCCAAACAGTATAAAAACCACCAGAGGCTCGGCAAGTAACTCAGGAATATAGAGGCCTTGTCCAAAGGCACCGGGTGACCTGGCGGTCCCGCTGGAGTTATTTCAAACCAAACCAAGAAAACTCAACCAGAGTTATAGCCCCCAGGGTTTGGCCAGAGAACCAAGGATAAACGAGAAGGTGGCACAAGGGAGCCCCTCCAAGCGACAGGAGCTTCACAGCTAGGAATCACCTCAGACCAATGGGGATGCCAGAGACCTCAACCGTGCCGCAGCAGATCTTACCTATGTCTGAATACACGATGGTCTCTTCAGTGCCAGCCTTGGCAAGGACATCTCCCCTGAAAGAGATTTGTTAGGGAGTAGGTCACTAATGTTTGTGGGTATCAGGATCCCTATTCTTGTCCCACCTCGAAGGCCTCAGGGGAAGGAATCTGAGATTAAAGACAAGAAAGGAGGGGCATAAATTCCTGTTCCACCATTTAAGTAGCCATTTGGCCTTGTGCCAAGTCACCTGTACTCTCCATTTCCTAGTCTATAAAGTGGAAATCAGAGCTCTGTGAGGACTTAGATTAGATTACGGAGTATGTTCTGTAAACTGCCAACTGCTAGGAAGTGGTAGTTCCTCCATGATTATAAACCTCTGAAAACAGAGCTACCTGTAAGCAGCGGGAAGCTCTGTCCTGTCCCTTCATGAGTGCAGATCAGAAAGACCCCTTTCGGGAGGGTGGTCTGGCTCTGCTCCTTCCATGTTTTCCAAGGCAGGGGATGGTAAGGTTGGGTCTGAGCACAGCCCTGCACTGCCTGGATCTCCAGTCTTGTGCCTGTGGTCCCTGGGTCCCTATGTTATTGGGTTTCAGTTTTTGAAGGAAAGGTTTCAGCCTGGGGTCTGGATAGAAGTGGTGTGTAAAGCACACCCCAATAGGAGAGAAGCCTCACACTTAGAAACAGGAACACTCCTTCCCAAATCTGGGGAAAGGCTGATGTGGAAAAGATTCCAGTGCTGAGTCTCTTGGCCCAAAGCAGGGCTTCAAAAACATCTAGTGAAATGAAATTTCTCCAAAGCACAAAATAATCTGACCTAACAAACAATCTGATACAGTAATTGGTTCCATTTCCCAGATGGCCACAAACAAATTTTTGGCACAAATGAGCTACAAACATCATCATTAATGCCACTTAACTGAATTCATTTTTATTCTTTTCTATTTCTTCCCCATTTGCTCTGGCATTCAAAGATCTCCCTCTCTGGGTTAACCCCAGGCAGCCATTCCTGATGTCAATATAAGACCGAGGGCCCCAAGTCCTACAGATAGAATTCTGAAAAGAATAAAGTACAACTACTTTGTGTCAGAAGCAGCCAGCCTGATCAGCAATGAAGTTCATCAGGAGAACCCTAGCAGGGAAGCAGAGCTGCCCAGAAGGCCAGGAAGCCTGTCACTAACAAATGAACAGAGGAACTTGAACCAAGTTTAAGAAAATGTTCAAGACAACTTAATCCTTCCAGTCTGCCAGTGCCTTCCAAACCTAATATGCAGGAGGCTCCCTGGAATCTCTCACTGGTCTTATCTTCCAAGGCCTTCCCCTATCACATTCTTTCATCTTTGGGGCCTAGAAGGTCAGAAGAGAGAATTTCAGACACACCCCAGTGATATATAACCCTTCTCGGCCTTGTTACTGGCATATTTATCCTGAAATTATGTAAATACACAGCAGTATGTGTGTAATCATACAGATGTGTGAGTGGTATGGAATAAATCCGAGTTCTAAAGTCAGAAGTCCTGAATCTGAACACCAGTTCTGGCTATTTTATCCCACGAACTTCAATTCTACCATCTATAAACTGAGCTTAACATAGGAAAAGTCTCATTCACATGGAGGCCATGTGTGTGAAAGTGCTGTGGAAACCATTCAAGTACAGACCATGAGTTACGTACAGTAACATACAACTGGGTGTGCAGGTGGGAGAACTCCCATGCTGGCTTCTCTAAGACAATGCTTTACACTCTCACAGAGGACAAGGTCACAGTTTTGCTTAAATGAACCCATCCTCCCCCATCCTCTAATCATTATGCAGGGAGCAAAATCCTCACCCTATAACCCATTTCTGCTCTACAACTAATCACCTAGCTTAAATTTTAACCAAAAGCCAACAATCTGAGAGCCTCTTTTACTAAAATCACCCACCCATGACTGCTGTCGTGCTTCCCCCATGTGATCAAAGTCTGACTGATAACAAAAGCTACTGAGAAGCTCAGAAGAGGGCTAAGGTCAAATGCTCAATCAAGAAAGACAGCAGGCCCCGATTCTTTCTCACGTGGTTTCCAAGTGCAAGTGTCTCTCGCAGACGAAGTGGAGACCGAGGAGGTATGTGAGGATGAAGGGCTGGGAAGGGGCAGGGCTGGTGGGGAATCAGACAACCCACCCCCCCAGTGCAATCTCTCCCAAGCTCCTGGAGAGCCTTTCCCTGCTTAGCCAACTCACCAAGGACTCACAACAGTGCTGTGTCCCCAGGCAACATAGGAGGCCTGATCATCCCGGGCAGGAGATGCCGTGGCCACATATACCTGATTATCAACAGCCCTGTTGTCAACAGACAGAAAAGAGGTAATTCATATATTATAGATTGGCAACATTTTTCTATCCCAAGGGTACAGATCCTTCTTTTAAAAACTGGGACGGAGTGGGGGGTGCCTGGGTGGCTCAGTTCATTAAGCATCGGACTTCGGCTCAGGTCATGCTCTCACAGTTTCTGAGTTTGAGCCCCGTGTTGGACTCTGTACTGACAGCTCACAGCCTGGAGGCTGCTTCAGATTCTGTGTCTCCCTATCTGCCCCTCCCCTGCTCACGCACGCATGCTCTCTTTCTCTCTCTCTCTGAAAAATAAATAAACATTTAAAAAAGTCTTTTAAATAAAATAAAATAAAATAAAATAAAATAAAATAAAATAAAATAAAATAAAATAAAATAAAATAAAAACTGGGACAGGATAGGCTGGCTCAGACATGGAAGGGAACAAACGAAGCCATGAAACCCTCTCTTCTAAAAGTATACTTAATGCATAAGCCACTTCTCAACTGGGAGTGATTTTGCCCAGTAGGGCCATTTGCCAATGTCTGAAGACACTGACTCTGACTTTTTGACTTTCATGATGGGGGTTGCTATTGGCACCCGGAGGGTAGAGGTCAGGGATGCTACTAAACATCCTACAGTGCACAGAACAGCCCCTATAACAAAGAATGAGCTAGTCTAAAATGTTAATACTGCCACAGTTGAGATCCTGGCCTGAGCCAACCTTTTACCATATAAACGAGCAGATCCTCTCTGGTTAATCAAGTCAAGGTGGCCAGAGAGACTGGACTGGACTTGCTGGGGCCAAACACTTTGCAGGGCTGTGTGGCATCTCCATGCCTCCAGTGGCCACAGCCCCATCATCTCAAATTAGGTAAGAATTTCAGGTGGCAGGCTGGGTACATCAAGCCACCTCACCTGGGAGCATCCTGGGCTCAACCAACAGGTCCATGCCAGGCCATTCCGATATCTCCCAAGCTTTTCCTGCTCCCTACAAGACTGCATTAATTAATATTCATGGTATCAGACACCCCTACCCCATCTTCCACCAAGCAACCAACCAAACACCTCTGCTTCCTCCTCCAATAAAAATTGCCAACCTCTTTAGAAGTGAGAATAGTGGCCATATCTGGGCAAAGGAGAGGGTAGACGGAAGGAGCAAAGGGGAGCATTCTAGAGATCCGGAAGTGTTCTATATTGACCGCGGCCAGAGGTGCATACACATGTAAAAACTTCCCAACCTACAGACTTAAAATCAGTGTACTTTCCTCTAAGTATAGGATACCTCAACTAACAGAACTGTAACGGAGAGAGCCAGTGTCTCTGACCAATATTTCATGGTTTTCAGCACACTTTACACAGACACACAAGTCACACTCCTTTCCCCTTCCATATTACATCCACCTCAGCCATCTACCCTTCACCACTCACTCCTCAGCCTCAGGGACCCAGGTAACAGCTACTGGGACATGCCAAAGACACTATGCAATGCCTGGGATTCGCAGAATAGAAAAACAGTGTCTCGGCAGGGTATTCTAGGACTAGCAGAATGAGGTAAGGGCTGGGGTAGGAGAAGCATCGCGATCCAAGCAACATAGTCAACAGGGTGATTCATCCTTTCCCACTGCATCTGGATGTCAGGGCACCTGAGTCAGGGGCAGCATCCTGTATCAGGAAGGTTGGTTCTTCCCCCAGACTGGAAATCTCTGCAACAAGGCAACACTGACATTTGAAGGTGTGCCTGAGATGCTTTCTTACCGGCCTCGTTGAAGCAACTCCCAGTGGGCTGGTCCAGTGGTCAAATTAAAAGCTCCAGGATATACCAACAGCTGGCAGCCTTGAGACAGAACGGCCAGAGAAGAATGGGTGCAGGTTGACACCACCCCACACTCAGTCCCCATTTTGGTCCTTACCCAGTGGGGAACAAACTCAAACTCTCCCAAACCTAAAAAAAAAGATGTCCGCCAAGGTAGGATTCCTTTGGGGACACACACACGCTGCACATAGACATAGAAGAACAGTGCTATTGATGACCGAAACCACTGTATGTGACTTCACAGATTTCTGTCAGCACCATATGGCCAGCTCTGCGTGGCCAAGGACCACATTTTGTAATGCTTTTCAAATGAAATGAGGGGCAGAGTAGGTGCTCTAACACTTACTGACAGAAGTCAACAGAAACCGCCAACACAGAGCCTGTGCACCCCCCACCTGTTTTGCTGACCAGGCAGTCACAACGCCTGCACCCATTCCACTTGAAGTGACAGTCAAGTCCAAATCAGAGTAGCTTGGACAGTCTAGTGGGATGCTCCTATTTGTTGACTACCACATAAAGAGCTTTCTAAGCTCTCCTTCCTTAATCTCCACCCCATGCCTATGAAAAAATGGAGATCCATGCTGCTGTAAAGATTAAATAATTTACTCAAAGTATCATGTCCATTAAGGGAAAGAGCTGGAACCAGAACCCAGATCTTGTGACTTGGCTCCGTGCTCTTCCAGGACAGCAAGGACACTTGTTCTCTGGACCAGAATGTCACTGACTACATTTCTACTGTGCCCAACCTGCAGGACCACTGAGTGTGAAATCATGACAGGCACTATAGACCACATCCTCACTTCTAGCGGGCTCCAAGCTACTCTTTCCAAACACAGTAGCAAGAAGGGTTCGAGGGGCAGAGAAGATTTAGGAGCATGGCTCCTGCTTAGCTCCACGGTGTGCTGAAATGCAACCTCCAAACAGCTGTGCTGTCCACGTGCAGCAACGTCTGAGCAGCCGGGATGAGGGTGGACAGAGTAAGGCTTCTCCTCCGGTTTTTCTGACCAAGGGCTCCCTCCCTCTACCCACGAAGACCAGGCCGGAACCAAAGCTGGAAGCACCTCCACAGCACAACCTCGGTGATCTCACCTCTCTGCGCATAGATTTGTGCGAGCTCTGCGAAGCGGATGTCATAGCAAATGCCCAGGCCCACTCTGCAGTAAGCTGTTTTTCAAACAGAAAATGCACAAATGAAAAGTTAACCTCTTTTGCAACATGGCGTGGCAGGGTAAAGCCTCCATTTGAGATCACCAAACAATGAAGGTAATACATTACCCAGGGCCCATGGATGGAGAAAATGTACAAGCTTATGCCTGCTTGGATTTTCCCTCACGAAGACATCATTTATGTCAGCAGATTAGAAATAAGAAGTTCATTCTAATTGAATGCTTATTTCTATGTGGGAAGTATTCAATCACAGCCTGACAGATAAACTCTGGAAGTGATCATACGAATAGTCTGTGACCAAATGGCAGAGCAAAATCATGACAAACCCGTAGTTCTCCATTCAGCCCACTATTTCTAGATCTCTGGCCATTCTATACCCTTCTCATTTCTGGTCTTATAGTCAGGGTATGTAAAGAAGTCGGGGAGGAACATAAGAGAAAAAAAAAAAAGAAAAGAAAAGAACGCCTGGCCCTCGTCTACTGAGACTGCTGAAACAGGTGAACTTAGTACTTACGAGTATCAAATGTGGAGAAACTATCACCGGGACTCAACGTTTCAGATTCGTGAAATGTAATTTTCCCCGGAACGTCAATATCAAACAGATGGAGCTGCATCACAAGTAATGGATTTGGTTACCTCTTTTCCAGCAGGGTTCACGGCAGCAATTTACAAACGTCCTTCCATGCCCAGAAATAGGGATGCTCTAAGATCAACTATACGAATAGTAACCCCAACCTGCCCACAACCCAACCCACAAGCTGACATCTTATCAAAATGAGCTCTAATATACAAAACTGGAAAAAATCCACAAAGCAGTAGTTTTATGACACTTCTTTCCTATGTAGTACGCAAGGTGATATCTAGGTTTCTTACGGAAGGCAGCTAATGTGTTACTTTCTTATTCAGTATAAATGCTTACTGAAGTCTTCATCACAGAATCATAATCAAACTGACACATTGGCAGGAGAGGTGGAGAGTGGGTAATTAAAAATCGGTACAATTTTCCCAACTAAATGCAGCAATATATAAAAAGTGCAACACATCATCTGAAATTGGATTTATTCAAGGAAAGCACGTGTTAACATGAGGAAATCAATGTAATTTACTACAAATAGCTAACAAAATAAAGGAGAAAAGTCATATGAACATCTTAAGAGGTACATAATGAGCATTTGGCAAACTTCTAAATCCATTCATATTTTCAAAACAGAAGAAAAAAACTCTTCTGGGAAGGGTATTCCCTTACTCTGACATAGCATCTGCAAAAGTAAAAAAGGAAGGAACATCATACTTAACAGTGAAACATTAAAAGCCTTTTCATACTGAGATCAGGAACAAGACAAGGACTCCTCCTATTCAGAGGATCTCAGAGATCCTAACCCAAGCAACAAGGCAACAGAAAGGAATAAAAACCATGAGGATGAGAAAGATAAAATTAACTCTGTAATTATTCTCAGATGATATAACAATGTACCTACAAACTCCAAAAGAAATCTACAGCTGAATTATTGAAATTAAGGAGTTTAGCAAGGTTACAACATACAAGGTCAGTACTTTTAAAATTAGTTGTACTTCTATATACTAGCAAGAAACAGAAAATGAAAGGGCATCAAAAACCACCAATTAGGAATAAATCTAGCAAATGATATACAAGACTGTACCCAAAGCACTATAAAAACAATTCAAGAGAGGGGTGCCTGGGTGGCTCAGTCGGTTAAGCCTCCGACTTCAGCTCAGGTCACGATCTCACAGTCTGTGAGTTCGAGCCCCGCATCGGGCTCTGTGCTGACAGCTCAGAGCCTGGATCCTGCTTCAGATTCTGTGTCTCCCTCTCTCTCTGCCTCTCCCCTGCTCATGCTCTGTCCCTCTCTGTCTCAAAAGTAAATAAAAACATTTAAAAAAATTTTTTTAAAAAATTAAAAAAATTAAAAAAAAAACATTTCAAGAGAAATTTTTAAAAGCTTGAATGAACGGTGGGATATACACATTCATGGACTGGAAAACTCAATACTAAAAATATGCACTTCAAACAGTGAGGTTACTAGCACAAAAAGCTAGTTGTTTAGCCCCAAAGCTAACAACTTTAGATAGAACAGAGCAGCTGAGGGGTGCCTGGGTGGCTCAGTCGGTTAAACACTGGACTTCATCTCAGATCATGATCTTGTGGTGAGCCCCACGTTGGGCTCTGTGCTGACAGCTCAGAGCCTGGAACCTGTTTGGATTTGGATTTTGTGTCTCCTTCTCTCTCTGCCCCTCCCTCACTCATGCATGCACACGTGCTCTCTCTCAAAAGTAAACATTAAAAAAAAAAAAAAAAAAAAGAATGGAGAACCTGAAGTTACTGCCTACCTCACAAAGGAAAAAGAGTATGGTGTTTGAGTACAATGAAGTTAACTACTTACTAAAACAAAAAAATTCAACCCTTTTCAGAGTAATATAATAGAAGCTGGAATCTCAACAACATAGAATCTAATATGCAATCCAAAATTACTAGACACACAAATAAGAAAATGTTACCTAACTTTAAAGAAAACGTAATAATCAATGAAGCAGACCCCAGCCTGAGTCAGATGTGATAATTACCAAAAAGGAGCTATTAAACTAGGCTCAAGGGTATAAGGAGAAATATGCTCTTAATGAATAGACAAATAGGATATAATTAGTAGAGAAATAAAAGTTTATCTGAAATTTTAAAAGATTTCACTGGGATGGCACACAGGAGACTAGGGATTACAGAAGAAAGACTCTGAGAACTTGAAGACAGATGAATGGAAACTGTCCAAGCTGAAGAAGATAGAGGAAAAAGGTTGGAAAAACAAAAAACTGGAGTCTTGGAAACCTGGTTTGGTAGAACAGTATCAAAATTGAAGTCCAATAAGAGAATGGAACAGAAAGGCATTTAACAAAATAATGCCCCAACAGGACGAAAGAGTTAAATTTACAGATTAAAGAAGCACAAAGCAGGGCTCTGGGTGGCTCAGTCAGGCGTCTGACTTCAGGCTCAGGTCATGATCTCACAGTTTATGAGTTCGAGCCCTACATTGGGCTCTGTGCTGACAGCTCAGAGCCTGGAGCCTGCTTCAGATTCTGTGTCTCCCTCTCTCTCTGACCCTCACCTGCTCACACTATCTCTCTCTCAAAAATAAGTTTAAAAAATTTTTTTAAAAATAATAAATAAGCACAAAGCAAGAGAAATAAAAAGAAAACTATATCTACATAGGCACATCAGAGTCAAAACACTGAGAACTAAAGATTATGGAAAACATTTTGAAGGCAGACAGAAAAAAACCACGAATTACATACAGAACAACAATACAAATCACCACCGAATTCTTATCAGAAAAATGCTTAAAAAGAGGCTAGGAAATACATGAAAAACATTGCTCAAATTGCTAGGAGAGAAAAGAAAACTGTCAACCCAGAATTCTATTCCACCAAAAATATCTTTCAAGAATGAAGACAAAATAAAGATATATTCATAAACCAAAACTAAGAGCATTCCTACCTACCAGATCCTCACTACAAAAATTCTAAAGGAGGTCTTTCTGTTTGAAGGCAGATACCAGACAGAACTAGGATCTTTAGAAAGAAAAATACAAAGAAGCTAAATATTTCAGCAAACAAAATAATTTTATCTAAATTTCTTTACATACAAATGATTACTTAAAAACTTAGTGTTTTGTGGGATTTATTATGCAATACGTATGACAACTATAACAGAAAGAGGGGAGAAGGAAGGAAATTGATCTATATAATTGTGAAGTTCTTAAATTTCATATGAAATAGTAGGATATTAATTCTAAGTAGACTATGAAAAGATAGGGTGCGTATGGTAATCCTTAGGACAACAACTTAAAAAAAAAGCAACGAGGGGCGCCTGGGTGGCTCAGTCGGTTGGGCGGCCGTCTTCGGCTCAGGTCATGATCTCAGGGTCCGTGAGTTCAAGCCCCGCGTCGGGCTCTGAGCTGACAGCTCGGAGCCCGGAGCCTGCTTCAGATTCTGTGTCTCCCTCTCTCTCTGCCCCTCCCCCGCTCATGCTCTGTCTCTCTCTGTCTCAAAAAATAAATAAACATTAAAAAATACTTTAAAAAAAAAAAAAAAAAAAAGCAACGAGGTATAACTAAAAGCCAATAGTTAAATTAAAATGGAATTCTAAAAAATACTCAACTAAACCAAAAGAATGCTGGAAAGAGGAACAAAGAAAAAAAACACTAAAATGTCTAATGCCTAAATCAAACCATATCAAAAATTAAATATAAGTGAAGTCAGTGCTCCAGCTAAGAGGCAGAAATTGTCAAAATGAATAAAACAACAAGACCCAACTGTATGCTAGCTACAAGAGAATCATTTTAATTATAAAGATACACTGGACTTCAAGCTGTATTACAAAGCTGTAATCATCAAGACAGTATGGTACTGGCACAAAATCAGACACTCAGATCAATGGAACAGAAGAGAGAACCAAGAAATGGACCCACAAACGTATGGCCAACTAATCTTTGACAAAAGCAGGAAAGAATATCCAATGGAATCAAGACAGCTCTTCAGCAAGTGGTGCTGGGAAAACTGGACAGCGACATGCAGAAAAATGAACCTGGACCACCTTCTTACACCATACACAAATATAAACTCAAAACAGATGAAAGACCTAAATGTAAGACAGGAAGCCATCAAAATCCTCAAGGAGAAAGCACACAAAAACCTCTTTGACCTTGGCCACAGCAACTTCTTACTCAACATGTCTCCAGAGGCAAGGGAAACAAAAGCAAAAATGAACTATTGGGACTTCATCAAAATACAAAGGAAACACACAGCAAAGGAAACAATTAGCAAAACTAAAAGGCAACTGACAGAATGGGAGAAGATATTTGCAAAGGACATATCAGATAAAGGGTTAGTATCCAAAATCTATAAAGAACTTATCAAAATTAACACCCAAAAAACAAAGAATCCAGTGAAGAAATGGGCAAAAGACACGAATAGACACTTCTCAAAAGACAACATCCAGATGGCCAACCGACACATGAAAAAATGCTCAATATCACTCATCATCAGAGAAATACAAATCAAAACCACAATGAGATACCACCTCACACCTGTCAAAATGGCTAACATTAACAACTCAGGCAACAACAGATGTTGGCAAGGATGCGGAGAAAAAGGACCTCTTTGGCACTGCTGGTGGGAATGCAAACTGGTGCAGCCACTCTGGAAAACAGTATGGAGGTTCCTCAAAACATTAAAAATAGAACTACCCTATGACCCAGCAATTGCTCTACTAGGTATTTATCCAAGGGATACGGGTGTGCTGTTTCGAAGGGACACATGCACCCCAACGTTTATAGCAGAACTATCAACAATAGCCAAAGTATGGAAAGAGCCCAAATGTCCATCGACTGATGAATGGATAAAGTAGAAGTGGTGTGTGTATATATATACAATGGAGTATTATTCGGCAATCAAAAAGAATGAAATCTTGTCATTTGCAACGACGTGGATGGAATTAAAGGGTATTATGCTAAGCGAAATTAGTCGGAGAAAGACAAGTATCATATGACTTTACTCATATGATGACTTTTAAGATACAAAACAAATGAACATAAGGGAAGGGAAGCAAAAATAATATAAAAACAGGGAGGGGGACAAAACATAAGAGACTCAAATATGGAGAACAGAGGGTTACTGAAAGGGTTGCAGGAGGGGGGATGGGCTAAATGGGCAAGAGGCATTAAGGAATCTACCCCTGAAATCACTGTTGCACTATATGCTAACTAATTTGGATGTAAATTTAAAAAATAAATTAAATACACCTGCTAAAATAAATAAATAAATAAATAAAATACAAAGATACATTCAGGTTGAAAGTAAGGAATTAGAAAAAAAATGTACCATACAACAGTAAGTATAAGATTAGAATGGCCATGGCAATATCAGAGATAAACTTCAAGACAAAGATTATTGTGAGAAAGAAAGGGATTTCACAACAATAAAAGGATCAATACCCAAAGTATTTAACAATCTTCAATGTATTTGCATTTACCAAATGTCAACTGTTCCCAAAGTGATCTCTATTTTCAATGCAATTCTTTTTTTTTTTATCATTCTAAGTATTCGCTTTATTTATTTATTTTTAATTTAAATCCAAGTTAGTTAACATTTAGTGTAATTACGATTTCAGGAATAGAATTTAGTGATTCATCACTTACATATAATACCCAGTGCTCACCCCAACAAGTGCCCTCCTTAATGACCATCACCCATTTAGCCATCCCCCACCAACCTCCCCTCCAGCAACCCTTAGTTTGTTCTCTGTATTTAAGAGTCTCTTATGGTTTGTCTTCCTCTCTGTTTTTATCTTATTTTCGCTTCCCTTCTCTTATGTTCATCTGTTTTGTATCTTAAATTCCACATACAAGTGAAGTCATATGTTTGTTTTTCTCTGACTTATTTTGCTTAGCATCATACACCCTAGTTCCATCCACCTTGTTGCAAATGGCAAGATTTCATTCTTTTTGATCACTGAGTAATATTACATTGTATGTATGTGTGTATACATATGTATATATATATACATGTGTATATATATATATGTGTGTGTATATATATATACACATATATATATATAGTTACAGATATAGATATAAATATATTGATATATACACATATACCACATCTTCTTTACCCATTCATTAGTCGATAGACATTCGGGCTCTTTCCATACTTTGGCTATTGTCAATAGTGCACTATAAACACTGGGCAATTCTAATCAAAATTCCTACAGATTTTTCCTTTGCTGAAACTGACAGGCTAAGTCTAAAATTTATATCAAAATGCCAACAGCCAAGATTCGACAAGTTGACTATACCAACTAGTCAAACGCCCCACATGTGTAAAATTTGATGAGAGGAACTAGGGGATTTCACAGCAAATTCTCAAGAGGTAATGAGGCTTGCCACATTCCCTACTTACCTTTCTGTACTTTATCAGTAAAGTTCCATCAGGCCCAAACACAGCACAGGTGTTATAGAATTTCCCAGCATCCTCTTCAGGAACAGAACCTTTCATTGAGAAGAGAAACACAGGAGCAAAGAAAATATTCTGAATAAAGCACTCTTGTATGATAACAGGACAAACACTTGACAAACTGTCACTTGGGTCCAACAATAAAGCATACTATCTTCTAAGGGTTATTTAATTATGTTCTTTTTTGTCTTCTTTAATATGATGTTTCAGAGACAAACTCCAGAGTAGAGACGAAATGTAATTAAGTCAGATGCCAAAGACAGGTTCAAAAATAACCAAACTGGTTCTGAATTCTGCTTTGATCTTGAGCTACAAGATCTGTTAATCTATAACACTAGAGAAACACAGAGAATTCACTGTTGCTCAACTTCAAATCACCACGTCCTGCAAAGTAACTGTATCCCCATTAGGCCTCCTGATGGGAATGGAAGCCAATCCTGCCATCACTGAATGTAGTTCCCGCATTTCTTTTTTATTGCTTGTCTTTTCTTCACCTCTCATCTGTTTCTAATTCCAACATGTCATAACAGAGAATAATTTTGTTTGCTAGATCTATTGAACAGCTTTACTGTACTGATTTTTATTTAAGCAAATACATTTTAAAAATTTATTTTGAAACCACATTTATTTCAAAACCATACTTATAAAGCTACCTTGATATATGTGGCCTCTTTATGAGAAAACAAAATTTCCTAACATTGTATTAGTATAATGAAAGACACTCCAATACAGTGTTTTCTTTCCACATTTCCACCTGCCCTGTATTCCCATTCCTTCTCCAGGGAAAAGTCATCATTATCAGTTTGGTGCGTCTTTATACAATACTTACTATGTGCTACATATACAAACACATACAAAAATATATAACCTTTTGTGGCAGGGATTAATCTGAGAGTGCCTGTTCATATCATACGGAACGTGCTTCTTCCACATAACTGTGTCTTGAACATTCTTCCACATTATTACGTAAGATCCACCTCATTCTTTCAATGTCTGACTTACATGCTTTGTATTTCATTGTTTAAATGAAACAAAAATTATTTGGATGTTTCTCATGTTTAGGTCATTATACCTTGAGGGTAGGAAGTTACCTCCAATGAGATATATGCTGCACTCCTTTGCTACTTCAGAAAGCTTCTGTGTAGATTCACCAGGAATTTTCTCAGCATATTGGGGAAAATATTTCGTGCCATATGGACAATTAAAGCATTCCTAGAATAATGTTGGCAGAGAAAAGGGGGGGGGGGGGGGAAACCGTGAAAATAGCCCACCCATTTTAAACTTAAACTCAGAAGACACAGCTGCCTCCCTTAGCCCTGCTCTCAAAAGGGTAAAACACAGCCGATAAGAAAAACACTGGCATCCTAGGGCTAAAGAGCCTGTGGCCTCGAGCCGAACTTGACAGCTGGCTCAGGTTGGGCCAGAGGACACAAGTCATGTGTGCTCTCTCAGATCCCTGTCACCCCAGCTAATCCGCCTCTCCCTCGGTGTCCGCAGAACTCTGAGTTCCCACCCTGGGCACCTGAGCCCCATGACAACTGGGTTTAATCATAGGACTTCGGGTGTTAGAATGAATCCATTGGCTCAAAACTATATTATTAACTACGTAAAGCAATAAAGCCTGTGTTTGAAAAAATACAGAAATTTCTCATTTTCCAGGATATGCTATCTGCCGCAGCTCTGTGAGAAAAGAAAAGCAAAAACTAGACTTTGATTCTAATTCATCATTCACTGAGACTGTGCACCAGGCACTGTGCTAGCAAACTCAAACCTGAGGATCATCAGCTTACACAACACACGTTAGAGAGGACACATGCAGAATTAGGTGCTTTCATTCTCGCTCCTGGCAACTTAAAGCAACAAGTGACCGTGATCAGGCTACAGGCGAGTCCCATAACTGTGGCCATAAGGAAGACTGGATTCACATTAAGATCTCAAGCTCCCTTGTTAAAGATTCTGACTCACTGGCCACATCTGTGATGGACTGGAGCCTAAAACATAAGGTGGCCCTGAAAATTCTCTAGTCAATCTAAGCAGGGTTTACAAAGGGCCACCTCCTCCCCACAGCGCAAAAGGGAAAGTGGAAGAGGGGGCTGCCTGGAATAGTTCAACCACTGATCCCAGTAGTCCTTTGACCCAAAATGCAGTATAGGCGTGTCTTAGCATGAGCAGAACCCAGCTCTGAGCCAACACTACACCTGCTGACAAGCAAATGTGGTGCAACCTTTACCTGGTTCTGTTCTAAAAGCAATCACCTAGAAATACATGCAGAGCCCTACTGGCTTACTACAGGCTACCATATTTAGGAAGATACTGCAGGCTTCCTAAATGTCTCTAGTAATTTCCAGTTTTCAACCATTTGCTAAAAATGTTGGAGCCTTAGCACTACAATCAGTTATGTGTGCCATAGTCCTGGAAAGACTTACTTATACAAGGAAAGAAGGTAAGTATCCAAGGCACTGAGTATTCTATCTTTAAGTAAGCCACACAACTTACCAGGATTCTGAACATGATAGATGATCCCAAAGAGCTGTAAACACGCTGGCACATCCTATCACAAAGACCCTTAAACATGGAACAATCCTGGGGACCCACAAGACCCTGCTGGACCCCAGGACACAAGAAGACAACGAGAGGTAGCAGCCAGTATGCTACTGGATCAGAAGTTCCCAGAGGGCAGCGGCCACCTCCGCCTCCATACTTACTGGCAGAGAAACTATTTTGGCTCCTTGTGTTGCTGCCTCCCGCACGAGGCCACAAGCTCGAGTGAGGTTATCTGATTTGACGGAAGAAACCTGAAGCTGGATGAGGGCCAAGCGGAAAGCTGAGGACGAAGATACAAGAAAACAGCTGTCAGAAGACCTGACTCCTGGATCAAAGCAACTCTCAACCAGAGACAGATTCTGCACCCCCTCCCCAAGACATCTGACAACGTCACCACCGTTGGGGTGCCAGTAGCTTCTGGTGCGTAGGCATCAGGGACATTGCTAAACACGCCACAGTACACAACAGTCCTTCACAACAAAGAATTATCCAACCCACAAGGTGAATGATGTGGAGGCTGAGAAACCTGGGGATAGAGCAACATCTCTGGGCGAGGCCCCACGCCAGCACAAGAGCCTCAAGCAAAGCAGGCAGGGCCAGCTTCTTACATACTACTGACAACACGGCTTGAAGGAAGAATGAACTTGAAGATGGAACTGTCCCTCACAATTTGTTCTTGGGACTCAAGCTACCCCTGTTCCAGATACAGAGTGCATCTCAGTGCAGGTGAAATCCCTTGGAAACTACCCAGTGACCTGGGGCAGCCAGCCCAATGGAAGGGGAGTTGCCTGCCTCCACCTCCCCACCACCAGCTGGGGCAGGGCGCAAAGGTCCAGCGGCTGGAGGGAGGGAAGCCTGGCGGCTAAGGAGCTGCACATGTGCTTAGTCATTGGGCAGGGCCCCCGGCCACCTGTGAGGTTTTGCACTGGCGCCATGAATATTCCTGTGCCCCCAAAGAGCACAATATTAAGTGGCAAATAACACCACGAGAGGTTGCAAGGGAGACTGTTAGAAAAAGCTAACAGTGCTTTTTCCTGTTACTCGAGTAAGAGGCTCCATATTTTTATCAGGGACTGAGTCCCACAGAGCCAACAAGATTTGCCATCAGCCAAGAAGGTCAGGGGTTCTTCCAGGCTTATTCCTTCTTTGAGCTAATAACCACACCCTATATGTGCTTTTCCTATATTCTCTAGAGTTCTCTTGTAACTCTTATAGTCATCACCCACTGGTTAATAATTTTTTATATACAATTTCCCGTGTTCAAGTGACTGGTGTGGTTTCTACGTCCTGCCTGGACCCTGATTGATGCATAGTTTTTGCTCCTGGTCTGACGGGAGGCTACATTAAAGGATCAAAAGCACGTGGCAACCTATGAAGCTCTGCAAAACTTCAGGAATCTTCAGTAAAGGCCTTCCCTAGCTTCCCTCCCCCACCGCTGCTCTAGAAAAAACTAAGCTCTAGAACCTGAAAACCATTAGAGTTCTCCCTCTGGGTATCTGCTGTACTGGTGCAAATGTCCCCAGAAGAGGCAACACCGACAGACCCCGACCTCTGATGGCCTGTTTGGCCCACTGTGAACCCTAAAAGTAGGAAAACTCAGATGCTCCATTCCTTGGTGTATCTTAAAAACAGTGAGAAGAGCTAAATGTAACCCTGAATGTAGCTTGTTGAATAGTTTCAGAATCTGAATGAATACAAAGGAATCTAAAACAAGAAACGAAAGCTGGGATAACTTTGGAGCAAATTTTAGCTGTCACCAGAACATCACACAGACCTACTAAAAGTCTCCACGGTAACTCAGGAGCTGGGCTTTGTCTCTGCTCTGGAGGGATTAAAAGATGAATACACCATGGCTATGCTGAGAGTTTCCTCTCTCCCTCATCCTATCCAGAAAGTCCTGATCCAAGCTTGGGACTGTCTGACATTCTGCAGATTACCCACTCCACACAGGGGCTGAGACACGGAAAGGCTACCATCGGGAAGTTTCTTGATGTGGAAAACAATACTAGTCAATTCATCTCCTCAGCTGTAAAGTGAAAATTACAATGACTTTTAAGGTTCCTGGCTGCCCTAATATTCATCATCATCTAACAATGAAAGACTTACCAAAGGGGATTAAAAAAAAAAAAAAAAAAAAAGGATAAAACATAGTAAAGTGAAGGGACCAATGTGGGAAAAGCATACGGAATGTGCCAGGCCCTCTATACATGCAAACATCTGTGAAGCGTCATTAACACTATTTGGTAGATGAGGAAATTGCAGGGGGGAGGGAAGCTGCACAAAATCAGTGAACAAAGTCAGTGAGACAATCCAAGCCAAAATCTGGAACTGTAAAGCAGGACTGGAACCGCATTTGTTTGTTTCTGGGTGGGCCGGGGAGAGGTCATGTAACTTGAAAACACTCCTCAAGGAAATCAGACACCATCCTCAACACCATCACGAGCCACATCTCTCAAGCCCACCAGCCTCAGTCTCGTCCTGGCTCTTCAGAGACAGCAGGCACATCCAGAGGCAGGTGTGTAAAAGGACTTCCATACCCCGATCCTAACATTCAGTCAGCCACTGACTTGCTCCGAGCACTGGCAGGTTAAAATGAAAACCAGAGCACTTGCACAAACCTTAGCATCTAGTGGGGGCCTCGCAAGACCTCAGGAGGGGCAGTTGATGTCCAGGAAACTGAGGTTCAGAAAGATTAAATGACCTGTTGCCACGGACTGAGGCAAAACTGTATTAATCCAGGTCTCCAGACTAGGGGTCCAGGACACTCCAAAACCTCATGTAAAAGGATCGGGCAAAGACCTGGGGACAAAGAAAGATGGCTGGAAACGCCCCCTGGGGCTGATCCAGGATAGACTTGTGTAACATGTAATACCTAACCCGAAAGCTCAATGTCCAGGTGCAGAAACAGCTCGTCCAGTTTTTTCTGTTTGGGAAGAGAGCATTCTCCACTGGGTGTGACGGGCGGTGCAACATGGGGCAAGTTAATCAGGCCTCTTACCATACAGCCCAAATCAGAGAAAAACGATGCTTCATTTTCACATGACGGGGTTCAAAACACAAATAATTAGGATACATGCTTTTGCAAAACTCAAGTTAAAAAATCAATCTAAGGTGAATACAGTGAACGCGACACCCCTGGATAGTCTCGCTTTCTCATGCAAAACCTAACAGCCTCCAAGAATCCCACAAGGCAGAGGTTCCCACACTCGAGTAAGTCTCCTAATTACTGAAGGTGCAGTCTTCCGGTCGGGACGGGGAGAAGGGGGCGCGGAACTTGTGTGCACCCGTCTCCCTCCTCTTCCGGCGCAGGTGAATTTGCAGCCGGCGGTGCCGAAACGCAGCTAGAGGCACGGGACTCAGGAGGAGCCCTGCAGGGAGCAAGACGCGGGCCCTTCCGGTCGCGAGGCCTGGCGCTCCCGAAAGCCTGGACTCCCCGGGAGTGCGCCGGGCCGCGCTCCGCCACCCGAGACCTCAACCCCGCGGGCGCCGGGTCAGGAAAGGCCCGGGACGCGGCGGGGACACAAGCGGAGGCGAGGGGCTGAGCCGGCGATCCCTCCCCCGGGCCGCCGCGCTACTTACTGGCCATGGCTCTCTCGAGCAGCACCATGGGCGGCGCGGCCTGACCCGGTTCCCTGCGCGGAGAGCGGCGGCCCGGCGAGAGGCGGCGCAGAGCCGCACGCAGGACTTGGTGCGGCCGAGGCTCCGCCTCCGGACCGCCTCCCAGTCCCGCGGCTCTAGGGAGAGCGTGTGGTCTTTCCCGCGCTCCAACACCTGTTTAGGTGTCCGCTGTTGGCGCTACCAAGGAGCAAACCATGGACCAAGGAGAACCGACGAATAACAACACCACGCTCCAGTAAAAGGAATGCCTCGCAAGGCAAAGGGGTACATTGGAGTGGTGTTTAACAATTGGCCAGCGAAAGGATTGAACCTCTTGCTGGTTAGAGCACCTCTAGCCGGCAATAATACCGTATATGCTGATTGCCTTGGACTCCTTGAACAAGTCGCTCTGACTACTGGGGATGGAATGGGATGGAATGACCTACCATGGTTTAGTCACGCAAGACATCAGTGGGATCTGACCAGAAAGCTGCTAGGTCATGGGGGAGAGGAAAAGAGCGACAAACATTGTATCCTCAAAAATTCAGACCTCTTACATACTGAAATATGCTAATATTGTGTGAGGACTTTTGCATTTGTATTTTTTAGGATTGTTTGTGTGTGTGTGTCTCATGTCTTTGTGCTTTTTGTTGTCAGGTTTGGGGATCAAAAATCACAAAACTAATAAAATCTTGCCTTTTTTTTTTTTTTTTTTTAATGCTCTGTCCTGGTTTTTAAAAGGATACTCTAGAAGAGCCTGAGTAGCTCAGTCGGTTGAATTTCCCACTCTTGATTTAGGCTTGGGTCATGATCTCACAGTTTATGAGATCGGCCTGCGGGCAGCCTGCTTGGGATTCTCTCTCCCTCTGCCCTTCTTCCCTGTTTTCTCTGTCTCTCAAAAATAAATAAAAGGATACCCTTAAAACATTTTTGGAATAATTAGGGATATTTATGAACTGGATATTTGATGCTTTAATGAATTGTGTGATGATGACATTGTCATTATGCCAGACAATATCTTTACTCTGAGAAGTATTTGCTGAAGTATTTAAGGGTGAAATGTCAGAAAATCTGACTTGAACGTAAAAAGAAAATATGTGCTTATACAGAGACAAAGCAAAGGTGGCAAATTTAACAGGAGAAAATATAGCTGTTCATGTACTACTTTAAGACGTTTTTAAAAGTTTTTAAAACTTTCTTAAGCTGGGAGGAAATACATAGCAATTACACGTTCTATTTTTTTGAAGATTCAACAATCTGGACCTGGCTTTGTAGCAGGAAGATAATAATCTGTTAATTTCTGCTATGTTTAATTAGCCCGCTGAGATTCCTGCGTCAATACTGGCCACTTACAACCTGTCAAAAAAAAGGTCACCCATTTCATTTAGATTTGCAAGTTCACTGGCATAAAGTTGTATGTAACAGTGGTACCAAACATGGCTGGGCATGTTATTGGAACATCGAAGCGGAGACACCCAGTAGGCAGTTGGTCCTAAGCCTCAAACTCCCATATGCAGGCTGGAGGCTGATTTAGGAGTCATCAGCAATTTAAACTAAGACAAAACTCTGAATATGGGTGACAAGTTGCAAGTGGACTATGAAAGGCACAGGTATAAGAGGGGCCTGTGAAACCTGATAAGGGGCCACCTGAGAGGTAGGAAAACCAGGAGAGAAAGGGCCTTCAAGACCAAGAGTCTGTGGGCACTGTCTTCCCTACGTCGCATGCACGGAAGCCAGTGACTTGGATTCTAGGGAGGGAATGGTAAGAAACAATACAAACTGTTCTTGAACTTTCCTTTAGAACTTTATGGGCATAATGGAACCGTTAGTCACGGTTCCAGTTCTGGCTCTGACACTGATGTGATGTTAATACCTAAGGCAAATCATCTCATTCCCAGGAACTTTTCATCATCTGTAACACAAGAGGATTCAGAGGCAGAAGGTGAGAGGCTGGATGACCGAGTTTGCACAGTCCTCCTGTCACTTCACTCCGACTCTTCAACCACACAGCTCTGTCTTCACGTTTCCATATTCTCTTTTATCTGCCACTTGAAAAGTAGCCAAAGAATTAAACGACTACACTAAATGAATCTCCAGAGCCCAGATCAAAAGCTGGAAGTGCCAACCAAGTCTCACAGTTTTAATAACCATTGCCAGGCTGGTACTGATCAGATTTCTACTTTTACTCCAGAGGATCTATTCCAGCATCTCCAGCTGCCCAAAAGCCATCTGTTTACACGTCTTGACATCAATTTAAACTCAACCATCTGAAACTAATTTTATCATCTCTAAAAGAGCTTCTCCCAGGGACACCTGGGTGGATCAGTCGGTTAGGCCTCTGACTTCGGCTCAGGTCATGATCTCAGAATCTGTGACTTCAAGCCCCACGTCGGGCTCTGTGCTGACAGCTCGGAGCCTGGAGCCTGCCTCGGATTCTGTGTCTCCCTCTCTCTCTGCTCCTCCCCCACTCATGCTGTCTCTGTCTCTCACAAATAAAATTAGAAAAAAATAAAAAAAATAAAAGAGCTTCTCCCAGCTTTCCTCCTACATATAGGCACCACCATTTATGCTGTTTTCCAATTCTCCTAACTCCTCATGCCCTCCCCTGGAAAATCTAAATCACTTCTGTATCATTCTTTTTTCCTCCACCTCTGGTTAAGAACAGGGCCCTTCTTACTTTCCTGCAGTACCCCTTGATTGCTGCCTCCTTTTCTGTCCTTGTGACCACCATTCATGGCTAGGCCTTTCTCATTTTGGGGAGACTGCTTTTAGGCAACTTAACTGGCCTCCTTTCCCTCAGCATCTTATCCTCCAATCACTCTTCATATAGAAGTCAGTCTGGGGGGGCCTAAGTTCAATTTTTCAGGGTGAGGTAGTTACACAAATGACTAATATAGATGAAGGGCTGAAAATTAGAATTGGAATCATCTCCACAATAAGAACAGAAACTATCAAAGTGGATGAGATCTTAGGGGAATGTATGGTACTCCAAACAAAAGATCAAACTTCGGAATTACCAAATTGGGCTTAGAGCTTTGCACAAATGTCCATCGAGTGATGAATGGATAAATAAAATGTGATATATCCATACAATGGAATATTCTTCAGCCTTAAAAAGGAACGAAATTCTGACACATGCTACAACATGGATGATGCTTGAAAACATCATGCTAAGTGAAATAAGCCAGACACAAAAGCTACTTCTTGTAATGATTCCTTTTATCATGAAATGTCCAGAAGAGGCAAATCCACAAAGACAGACAGGAAATTAGCAGCTGCCAAGGACTGGAGGGAAAAGGGGAGTAACTGCTAACAGGTAGGAGGTTCTTTTTTGAGCAACCAAATGTTCTGAAATTAAATAATTGTGATGATTGCACAACTCTGAATTTGCTAAAAAGCACTTTGTAGACCCTTCAAAAAGGTGAACTTTATGGTATGTAGGTTATATTTCAACAATTTTTTAATGTTTATTTCTTTTTGAAAGAGAGCACACTAGCAAGTGGGGGAGGGACAGAGAGAGAAGGAGATACAGAATCTGAAGCAGGCTCTGAGCTGTCAGCAGAAAGTCTGATGCAGGACTGGGAACTTGTGAACCGTGAGATCATGACCTGAGCCAAAGTCAGACACTTAACTGACTGAGCCACCCAGGTGCCCTGAAGTGATTCGTTATCTTAAGTGATAATTCTCAGGGAGTAGGGAGGGAAGAGGGGATACCTTCCCTTTTCATTAACTCAATTTCTTTCAGCCTTGGTTTTCTAATCTTGGAAATACAGGAAATAGTAACAATCTCATAAAGTTGCAAACTCTGCAATCCTTGAGAGTCAGTAAGAGGTGAGTATCCCATAGTGAATTCTAGTTCTGTACTTAGTGGGCCAGTTAAGGAAGGATGAGCAGCCTTGTAAGTGCCTAGTACAATCAACAAAATGTATTTTTATTTCATACTCATGATTAGTAACTGTGATGTTATTTCAGAAGAAGAAACTAAAGTTCTGAGAATTTAAGTGGTTAAAGGTAGTAATTTATTCATGTGGAATTTAATGTCATTAGTTTTAAACTAACTCTTTCCCCCTCCCTATACAGATGAACACAAACAGGAATCTAATACTTTCAAACTTAAAACCTGAACATTAAATTCCACTGAAGGATAGTCCTCAAATTTCTGATTTTGTGTTATCTACACAGATTTGCAAATGGGGGCGGGGGGAGGGAGGGAGAGGGAGAGAGATTGTCATTAAGAACAAAGTTCTGAGCAAATTGTATTGGTTTATTTACAATTGTAATTTTATAAACAGTAACACAAACATCTTTACATTAATATTATGAAAAAAGTCCCATGGCTGAAATGGGCAAAAAATGGAGACTTCACGGCATTTGTAAAGGGGGCACCAAAAAGAAAGAAAAAAAGAAAAGAAAAAGAAAGCAACACAACCGTTGTGGGTAAAGTCATAAATATAGTATGCACCAGGTGCAATTTCACGCAAATGTCTTCAACCACTCAAGAAACCGCTTTTATTTAGATATTAGAATAAAATATCTTGAACTATGTTGCCTGTTATGTGCTTGATTTCCATTAAGTAAATTAAAATAACTGGCTATAAACAGTGTACATCTAAATATTTTTTCCTATAAACCCCTTAGAGATAATCCATTGCATTTTAGGACACAGCAGATTGTTAGGATTTGCTACTTCCCAAAAACACTTTATAAGGAGTCCTTCCATAGCCCCAAACACGTTCCCGATTTCTCTCACCAGATGTGTCTAATATAGACCTCAATAAATTAAATTGAGAAAGCTGCAAAGTAAAGCAGATCACTTTTTAGTTCTGTCAGATTAAGAACATAAAAATAGTTTCGAACCACTGGAACAGAAGACAAAAACCAAAGAAGAGTAAGAAATTTCAGAAAGAGCTGATAAAACAATTGTAGTTTATATAGCTCTCTGGTTATTTGGCTTTTATTTAAGTGGATATTCGTTGTGGTCACAGACCATAATCTCAGTAAGGATAAATCAATGTGTGCACAACAGCTGTTCTGAAATATCCCAAATCAAATATTCCACTTGTAATAAAGACCAATGACATTTTTATAGATACAACTCTGTCCCCCAAATGTTTATTTTAATCTTAATACGCCTACCTACTTATAATTTTAACCGCTCCTTAGAAACCAGTAGGATGAAGTTTAAGATCTGAAGCACTCAGTGTTCAAATCATTAGCTAATGGGAAGAGATGATTTAGAAACTGATACTCCAACATTTCACTAGCTGGACTGCATTTCTGGGTTGGCTGGAATCTTTATCTGCTTCGTTAAAAACATTTCACATTTTTTAAGAACAGAAACAGCAAGCTAATTATTAATCTATGTAATACTTTCAGTTTCTGATACTGCCAAGTGGATAAAACTAAATGTAGCAATTAAAGGGGTCTCTTCAACTAATTCTATCTCTAATTTTCAGTGAAGACATTGCAAGTATATATGTGCATGGATGTTTTTAAATCTGAAAGTGATGCATATTCCCTTTTAAAACACAGCTCTTCAAAACAGAACTGCATTCTGTACCCTTAGTTCACAAGGGTAGAGGGTCAGTTACCTCAAAGTCATTTAATAACTGACCTTTATAAATCATTTTACAAAACCGAAAATGCAAAAGAAAATTTAAGTAAAATTTTAGCTGTCTAGAAATTGATTATAATAATTTACACTTAGACCTGCAACTCAAGCACCCCCATGAGCAAATGAAAGGTCTTCTGTTAGTACGCAATCAGGAAAGTATGTCCATGTTTCTTTCTCTTGGTTGCCTCAATTTCTTTTGAAATAATTCTCTCTTATATTAACTTTCCAAAGCATCCAAAACTTTCATGATCTGTTGTTTAATGGCTTTAGTAGCGTCTCCTGCATTTGGAATCAAATACCTAAGGGGGAAAAAATATACATATATATTAACATAAATTGTTTTCCCTTCAGGCCTCAGCTTAGGTGACACTTCCAATGCAAAGCTTCCCCTAACCTACAAAGCCAGCAGACATACCTTCATATTTACTCCCCATAACTTATTTCAATACATACATGAAAGCATATTTGAAAGAAAGAAAATCTAAGTGTGCAAGCTGGTGACTCTTCATAGCCAAATGGAAGGAACCAGAGATCTGGAGTCAGGACAGCTCCATTTGGTCCTGTCACAAGCAAGGTGTGAGGATTTGGAAGTCATTCAACTCCTCTGGGCTTCACATTTTTACAGGATTATAAAAATGGTTTAGTTTCCAGATAAGTGAGGTCCTATGGCCCTTGATGCCCATCCATGAACTGTTTTGTCACTGGTCCACAATAAGATAAGGAGTTTGTGCCAGATTGTAAATTAAATATAACACTCAGCACGTTGCTTACTTCATGGATACTTTTTCAAAAGAATTTTTTGATGAACGGAAGTAGAAACACTGACTTATATTCTGAGACAAGCTTCTTATTTGATAAACCAGCATTTAGTGCAGCAATAGTATAAGGACCCTTCTGTCAAAAAGTTAATGAAATTAGCTACGAAACTTACTGAAACCATGTGTTAATAACTAATTGACATATGATTAAGGGTACGGAAGAAAAAGATAAGCAAAGAATACTAATTAAAAGTGGCTCAAGTCGCCTATGCCACCATCTATTCTCCAAAAGAGAGAAACAGTGTTTAATAATGAACTAATTCAATAATTCAGATAATACCATTCTAAGAAAATCTTACCTTTCAATTGCCAAGATTTCTATTCCTGAAGCACTGCTATTTCCGTACTTGAAAGTAATTAGCTCAGGATGCTTTTTTTTAGATGTAATTTTAACTACAGAATTTAGTGCTTGTCGAGACTGTATATAAGCCAATCCTTTCCGTGAAAGAATCTCCCTTAAACAGTACATGTGTGTTGCAGTAACCAACAGATGACTTAAGAGGCAAAAAAAACATTAAACAACAAAAAGAATTTTAGACACGTCATGCAAAACAGCTGTTACTTCAACCAAAAAAATATTCAACTCCAGATGAAATTACTTTTGAATTAAAATGAATCATCTATAAACAAATAAACTACCCAATAAAAGTTCTTAATTTTCCTTTAGTTGTATGGAAAATTAACATTTTATTAATAGGAAATCCTGTAACCGTTTAAGAGCAAAGTTTCTATTTTATGTAATAAAAAGTACAATACTATTAGAAATCATTAAAATAATATTTTTAGAATCTATTCTATATGGTATATGGAATACAGTCCTTTTCAAACTTTTTCACAATACTGCCTATATTCATAAACTACTCTCAGTCACTATACCATAGTGTATACTTTTCATCAAAGACCACTAAGCAATAGTTGGGCTGCCTTACATATTTTATAATATTCTGTAACTGGATCTTGAAGGTAAAATGGGCATGGTGTTATTAACACACCCCCTCCCTGTGTCTTAGCTCACTTTTAATGTAAGGCAATGATATACTCATACACATTTATGTAATACGGTAAAATCTTGGATTGTAACTTGTTCAGTCAGTGTCCCAGAAGATGAGCAAACCTTTCTAATACATTTTAACTTGATAAATGAGCGATGTCTTATGAGTAGTACATGATGCCAAACATCACATGATCGCAACTGAGCCAATGGTTCCTGAAATTCACTTTGATACACGAGTGCTCTGGATTACAAACTTGTTAGCAGAACGAATTATGCTCGCAAACCAAGGTTTTACTGTGCAGTAAAACTATAAAAGTCCAAAACGCAGGACACTCTGCAGAATACACAGCCTAGCCTCAAAAGAGTCATTCATCATGCAGAAAAGGGGAGGTGGTGGTAAAGGCAGAAGTACTGCTGCACACCGGCTGAAACTAAAGAGACTGACAGGCAAATACAATGCAGGAACCCTGACTAGCTATTGGATCAAAAAGGAAAAAAACGACTATAAATAATACTTTGGGGGCACCCTGAAAAATCTGAGTGTCACATGTATGTTGAATGATGTTCATTTTAAAGTTTTTAAAGAGTGATAATGCTATTTTAAAAACAGTCATAATGCTATTGAAGTTGTATAAGAGAATGCTCATATTCTTGGGAGATTTACACTAAAGCATTTTTGGGGGTTAAGGGTCATATCTGTAAGATTCTTCTGAATGGCTTGACAATAGAGAACTGTATGTGTATGTGTGTCTATAAATAGATATATAAATAGATTGGAAAAACACAAAAAGAAATTAAAATCTGGTGAATTGAGAGAGGCTTATAAAGATGTTCAATGTACTGTTTCTTCAACTTTTTAGAATATTTCAAAATAAAAAATTACATCAAAAATATTTTAAAAATCAAGACACATAATACAAGTTGACAAAGGAAAATTATATCTTATTGTACTTAAAGAAAATTTCTCCTGTGGTTAAGTTTTTTATTCCCCAAATTTAATTTTACTTCTGAAGAAGGCATTTAAAAAAGTACCTAGGAAACATGTGTCCACTTTCTTTCACTTCTTTACAAGGAAAATGATGCTTGACGTCTGGCTTGTTTATCCAAGTCTGAATGTTTACAACCTCTTTTCTGTCATCATCTGACATTGAAGAGCTGTCAATTTCATCTGAAAGAGTTTAAAGTGTTAAAAGTGGGAATTACCAACTTTAAAAATGAGACATTCCTTAATAGCCGGGAAAAAAAATTGAGTATTTTAAGCATACAGGTTGGGGGAAAAGAAAAAAACAATTCAAATCCTGTTACTATGTTTCCTTATGCCAATGGCATAATACAGAAATATTATTATGAAGCATTAGGCTACATGGTAAGAAAGGTGAAAATACTAAGAATACCCCGTAACACTGTGTGTCAACTATACTTAAATAAAAAATAAATAGGGGAGCCTGGGTGGCTCAGTCAGTTAAGCATCCGATTTCAGCTCAGGTCATGATCACATGGTTTGTCGGTTCGGGCCCTGCGTTGGGCTCTGTGCTGGCAGCTTGAGCCTGGAGCCTGCTTCAGATTCTGTGTCTCCCTCTCTTTCTGCCCCTCCCCTGCTCATACTCTGTCTCTCTCTTTCTCGAAAATGAATATTTAAAAAATTTTTTTAAATAATAAATAAATTAAGTAAGTAAGTAAGTAAGCAGGTAAGTAAGTGCGCCTAGATGGCTCCGTCAGTTAAGCACCCGAATTCAGCTCAGATCATGATCTCACAGTCCATTAGTTGGAGCCCCACGTCGGGCTCTGTGCTGACAGCCCAGAGCCTGGAGCCTGCTTTGGATCCTGTGTCTCCCTCTCTCTCTCTCTGCCCTTCCCCTACTCATGCTCTGTCTCTCTTTCTCTGTCAAAGATTTAAAAAAAAAAAACAAAAAATAAATAATGTAAATAAATTTTTTAAAGACTACACTGCCTGAGGAATTTCAACTTTTTTGCTTTATGTAACATGACTCTAATCTATGTCTAGACTATAGAAAGATGGCTAAATTGTCCAATAATAAGCATCTATCTTGAGGGCAAAGATGTTAGAGTTCTTTTTCTCTTGCTGTTTTTTGACTTTAAGAAAAACAACAAAAATCCATCCTTGGATAAATAAGTAAAAATCTCTACAGTAGCAGTAACATTTATATAAATAGTAGACCTTTCAACTGTATTCTTCTGCAACTGCTTCTTCACTCTGAACAGTGTAAAATTTATACATGTTGATACACGTAGCTCTAGTATTCTCATTTTCATTACTGTACAATTTCCCAAATACAAATATATGCATAAATATATGACACATGTATGTATACTATAGTTTATCCATCCATTTGCCTCTTGGGAATTAAAAGAGTTGAAATGAAAGTTATTAAAGAAAGGAGCCGAAATATTCAGGGACAGACTGATAAATAACAGGAAGATAGCAACAAAAATAGAAGGGAGAGGAGAAAAAGAAACAATGAGAAATAGCACACAGAAAATTTCATTTACTTCATTCAATGCAAGTTTTTAGGAAGGTGATTTTGTAAATATTTATTAAAATGTCAAATGTGGCTCCCTATAATCTATTAATCTTACTGCTAAGAATATAGCCTCTGTGTGTACTTACAAAAGTTCAGATAGTTATGTATAAAAATATCTATTGCCATTTGAAACAAACAAAAAACCTGAAAAACTACCAGTGTGAATTTTGAAAGACTGATTAAATAAATTATGGTGTGTTTATGTGATAGAAAGAGAACTAAGGTGGAATATGGGCTGAGATGGAAAATATACAGCATGTATTACTAAGTAGAAAAAACAAGGAGAAATTTGGGAAGGTTTTTTTTTATTTGCTACATTGATTTACTGCTTTATTTTTTCTAACCCAATACACATACTAACATTCATTATTATTACTTAACCAGGGTAATCTTGGCAGCAGCATTATGAAGCAAAGTAATAAATCATTTTTAAAAATATAAAGACAACCACAGACGATGATACAATTTGCCTGGTACAATATCCCCACCTTGTGGCCTTTTAGGATATTACCTCGAATTTAAAAAGGCTCTTTCCAGATGTCTCCATTTTGGAATTCCCTGAACTTTAGTCCCACAGCTCTCAATCACCCAGGTGGGTGGATCAAGGGGATTTAAATAAAATCCCATGGATTTAAATACTATTTCAACACGGATAATTCCCAGATCAGCACCACGTTATTAGACCTTCTCTCTTCATCTAAAGACTCCTATAATCAAATGCATACTCAGCATTTCTGCTTGAATTCTAACAGGCATAACTTAAGAGGTCTAAAACCAAACTCTTAGGAAAAAAACTAGAAAAAACTCTTAGGAAAAAAGAACAGACTCCCCAATCTCATCTACAGAATTTCATTGTGTCTTTTTTTTTTTTTTTTTAAAGTTCAGCTAGTCTCAGAATGATCTCTATAGTCATTCCTGGTGCCTAAGGAAAGCATCTACAGATAAGTTTATTACTACACCTGTGTCGTATTCTTCTTCATCCCCAATGCTGAAAACAGGCTTTACACCACGGTAAGGCTTGCCCACTCTGTCACTGCTGCTCACATGCCTATATTCAAAGAATTTTAGAGGGGAAATTATCACTTAAGAAGTTAACCGAAGATTTTTACCAAGTATCATTTGAATATTTATACAAAATGTATACATTCTTTGTTCCTCACCCCCATATACCACCCAGCTTTAGAACAGCTATCTATGTTAAGGAAACTGTAACAAGATAGGAAATTATGTTAGCAAAAGTGGCATAATGTCTTGACAGGCTGAATGTTTTCAATCTGTAAAAATTAAATTTTAAAACAATTTTATTATTCATATTAGAACTAGTGCTTAGATCTGTGTAGCTTTAGGGAAGTCATTTAACCTCTCTGATTCTATTTTCATATCTGTAAAGTGGTAGTTAACAACAGTACCTACCCTTCAAGGTTACTGTGAGAATTAAATTAGTTAATATTTTGTAAAGCTCTTAGAACAATGCCTGGCATCTAGATAGTACTATGCACATGCCTGTTAGGTAAAATAGATTATGGAACTGAATACTCCAATTCTAGGAGGGTTGTTAAGGTTTTCTTATATGGGGGCAAATATTTTTGGGGGATTTTGGGTGGATATAAAATGGGATTTTTCCTCCCATTTTTTTAAATCATAGTTTCAGTTGTACAATATGATTCAACAATTCTATATATTACCCAATGCTCACATTATAATCCTCCTTTTTTTTTTACTATTACTTTTGCTTTAATAGAAACTAACATGCTACTAGTTCTTTTACATAAATGTAAATAAACCATGAAAATTAATCTGCCTTTCTTTTTCAAGTGGCAGAAGCATAAACAATAAACTTGATTAGTTCTTGCAGGAAGTATAACCTCTCTCTTTTTTACTATAAAAATTTATAACTCAGTACTTTTCAGGTAATCTCAAACAAACCAAGAAGAAAAATTAAAATATTTCAACAAAATACATGTTGTTGTGGAAAAAGCACTGTATATTTGTAAGATAAAGGTTCCATCAAGATTATCTACAATGAAGAAAAACTGGCTTATTTTTATTTATTGATTGATTGATCATATATCAAGAGATAGTCCAACATGGAAAAAATTGGGGTTACACGTCTTTAATCTTAAATTCAATTTTTCCAGAATATAGAGATCGAATATGTATTTTAAATAATACATATCATCAATCAAAATCTTAATCATAACCTAATTTTGTTCAATGAGGCTTACTTAAATCCTTACTTCTCCCAGAACATTCCTCAATGGAACACTTACTAGAAAAACCAATGAGAGCTAAATGTATAACATTCTTTGGGAATTATAAGCTAATCAATACATAATTTACAGTTTAAGTTAAATCATAAAATCATTTTATTTTATGTTAAAACATATCTAATGTAAAGTTATCCAGTAAATTATCAAACTATACTCATTAGATAAAGTGAAATAAATAATTCAAATACCTATGAAACTCAGAATCAGCCTACTTATAAAAGACAAAGATAATACAGTTTTGTCTAAAAATACTTTAGTGCCATCTAGATTACAAAAATTTATGATTAAATTATTGGTTCTCTCCTGACATTAAAGCATAATTAAACTGATGTAACGTCGAAAGTAACAAGGATAATGTTTATAGTAAATGCATGAACCAGAATTCAAGTATGCAAAGTGAAAAGTTTTAAAAAAACTAATCATTATTGATCTACATTTATAATGCAAGGCAGTTTTTATAAAGATTGCTAAAGATTACTGGGTTATTAGTTCTTAAGTATTGGCTAAAAATTAATGAAATTTGGGGCGCCTGGGTGGCTCAGTCCGTTAAGCGCCAACTTCAGCTCAGGTCATGATCTGGCAGTTCGTGGGGTTCAAGCCCCATTTCAGGCTCTGTGCTGACAGCTAGGAGCCTGGAGCCTGCTTTGGATTCTGTGTCTCCCTCTCTCTCTCTGCCTCTCCCCCACTTGTACTCGGTCTCTCTCTCTCTCTCTCTTTCTCTCTCAAAAATAAACATTTAAAACAATTTAAAAATTAATGAAATTCACTGGACTTTTTAAAAAGCAGTATATTTATACTTTTTTAGTTGAAGTAATAACAGAAACATCTATAACATATTTTGACCAGGTTCTAATTTATTTACTGAGCTCAGAAAGAAACCCAATTCTAACTTTTCACTAAATTCTATTTTCAAAATAAATATATTTACCTGTAGATCAGAGAAAATAAGTTAAATTTTTATAAATTTAAGAATTTGGGAGAAAACCTGGGAGTTAAAATTAGACTAATTCAATGGTCCTATAACAAGAAAAGGTAGAAAGATGATTCACAAACAGATTATAATTTTAAAAGAAGCAAATGCCTTTAAAATAGTCTCAGGTAAAACTGTAATAGAAGCTCTGTAATTGGCATTGTGCAGGAATAGTTACAGTAAATAAAAACTCTTACCACTAAGTTAAGAGTGAACTAGTGCTTTTAAAAATGTTACTTCTAGTCACTGAAAACATTGAAATGACCAAAGAAAAATTCAACTCCATAATTCCAAAGCTTAATTTATATTTAAAATACAACTAGAATTTCTTTTAAAATCTCCATAGATATTGCTGTAATTGATATTCTAATTTAAACTGCTTAATGGGGCACTTTGGTCGCTCAGTTGGTTAGGTGTCTGATTCTTGATTTGGCTCAGGTCATGATCTCATGGTTCTTGGGATTGAGCCCCACGATGGGCTCTGCACTGACGGCATGGAACCTGCTTGGGATTCTCTCTCTCTCTCTCTCCCTCTCTCTCTCTCTTTCAGAATAAACTTAAAAAAAAAATAAACTGCAGAAAAATGCTGTAGGTATAAAAACTACAAAGCTATATAAAGGTATTAAGTTAGTAGAGTTCTTCTGTGCACCCTAATTGAAGATTCAGTAGATTTTTAAACTTTAGACTTCTATAATCTAATGACAAGTACCACATGTTACTAGGGACAGAGAAGGGATGGATTATACATTAACATGTCCACCATGACCTAATTTCTTTTATGGAAAACTAAAGAACTGTGGTTCTTTGGAACTGATTTAGATATGTGAAGTCACCAACCTAAATATACAAATCTAATTAAGAAAAGTCTTTTAAAAAATCATAAAATTACATAATATACTTGAATTAACAACAATTTTGAACTATGAACAATGCCCTTTGTTAGGTGCGATAATACTCTATACTGTTAGTGCAGGAAATAGAAATACATGATCTCCAACGCTAACACTCTGCCAACTCTGAGACTAATTATTTTCTTTGTTTCACTCCTCTCTTTCAGAATAAAAACGGCAGGTTTTATGAAGTTCTTGGATTTGAATGTACTTGATTTTCATCTGAGGAATGGAGATATAAAGAAGCATGCAAGGAAAAAAAATTAAAATGATCAAGCCAAAAAACAAATACAGCTCAATCAATATCACACACTCCTAAAAGCAGAATAAGAAAAATTCAGCATTTGAAAACAGCTGCATCAAATTTAAGCCAAGACAGTGTGAGGCTTATAGACAGCATGAGGCATGCTAAAGAAAAGGATGGTCCCGTAAAGCTGCTCTACTCATTGGCTTACCGCTCTGTACATGCTCTGTCTGGCCAAGGAAGATTGAAAGACATTCTATAGCAAATTGAGGTAGAGGACAGAACAAAATGATTATTAAAAACACAACAGCTTTAAAACAAAAATACAGTATAATCACTTTTTCTAACCCAGAGCATACATTATAAAGAAAATGTTTTGATCATCCCAAGTACAAAGAAAAATGAAGAAAAGCCACTTTCAAGTCAGAGTTATCAC
This sequence comes from Panthera pardus, assembly GCF_024362965.1. Lineage (NCBI taxonomy): Eukaryota > Metazoa > Chordata > Mammalia > Carnivora > Felidae > Panthera > Panthera pardus. The sequence continues at coordinate 47,702,770 of NW_026526721.1, read as the reverse complement.
TTGTTCATTTTAAAATAAAATGTTAAATGTTCATGCTACCAAATGTAGCAATAGTACTCTAACTCAGAATGCACTGAAAGTAAAAAAGTTATAGGCTTTTGAGAACAGACATAATTTTAATGAGCAAAGAAGACTTTCAGGCTTGATAAAACACTTTAATATTATTTATGAGTTGACCATTTTAGACAGGTACAATTTTTTTGGATTTGTGAAAATAATCCATTCTTCCTTGCTATTTACTAAATGGGGGAAAATGTACTTTTGTATGCATAGGTACTATAACTAATAAAGTAACAACAGTAAATTCCTAACATTCAATTCTTAAAGTCAAAATATTTCAACTTTCCTAGGATACTGCAAAATAAGAAAGTGAAATTAATATCACACATTTTCAAGACCAGGTCTGCTTAAAAATAAATTCTATGCTGGAATTATTATGTTAGTTTTGAACTGTACAACAAGAAAGATGAATTAGACTAATACGTGGAGGAGAAAACATTGTGGACTCACAGTTCCAATAAGAAACACTGTAGCAGACATTCTTAAATTTATCAAACTGTGTCCTTCATTTGTAATTCGTGGGAAAACAGATGTCACTTATATTCTGTGGACAAAATTCTATGAAGAGCTAAACTCTTAAATTTAAGAAAATGGGTTTCTGGGGCAACTGGCTGGCTCAGTCAGTGGAGCAAGCATCCAGGTTGTGAGTTCGAGTCCCATGTTGGGTGTAGAGATTACTTTAAAAATGAATTAATTGATTAATTTTAAAAAAGAAAGAAAGAAAATAGGTTTCTGCTTTATTTAGCATGAACAAATTTTCTAGGTTATAAATTCCTGGAGGAGGAGAAGAGTTTCCTGCTTTGAGATTACTGCATTTAGTAGATGATTCCCATCCATTTGACATGTGGGAAACAGCTACTATATGAAGAATAATGCATATAATGGCATCTTAATATTTTTTTTAATGAATGGCATAAAAGGGCAGAATCATTATTTGAGTTTTATTCTGGCAGTAGGGGAAGAGAAATCTTTGCAGTCAAATGTTATAGCAATAAAGGACATCTTTGCAATTACAATGAAAACTGAAATTATCCAATTAAAAAATGTACTTTATGATTCTTTTCTAGAACATATTCAATTCAACCATCATTTACTATTAAGACACATGTCTTTAGTTACCCATCATAAACTCATACCAAATAAGCAACTCACCGGTCCACAGGAGTTGATGTGTTCTCAATAAAACTGATAACTTTTTCCCTGACATTAACAGATTTCGTCTTCAAAGCAACAGTCATTTTATTTACTAGTGATTTCATTCCTCTATCATTTGAGCCATTAGAAGATTCACCCTGAAAAAAAAAAAAAAAAAAAAGAACTTACTAATGAATTAACTGTTCTCCTAATGACTATCAGGCACACTACTGCTAAAGGTTATCTAGAGGTTATGGACTGAATTGTGTCCATATGTTAAAGTTCTAACTCCTAGTTCACCTTAGATAAAGACTGTACTCAGAGATATTAAACTAAGGCTGAGGTCATACAGGTGGGACCTAATCCAGTATGACTGGTGTCCTTACAAGAAGAGAAGGAGACCACATACACAGGACCATGTATATCCAGACAGACCAAAAAGGCAGTCATCTGCAAGCCAAAGAGAGAGGCCTGAGGATACATAATCAAACCTGCCAACCCTATGATTCCAGATCTGCAGCCTCCAGAACTAAACAAAATAGACCTCTGTGATTTAAGCCAACTACTTGGTTGTATTTCGTTATGGCAGCCTTAACCGACCTATATACTAGGTAAAACCATTTTAGGGATGGGAATTAGAAATGAAAAATGCGGATGTATGTTGTACATACAAACGTGTAAAGTCTGAAAATACCCTCCTTACTCAATAAAAAATTAAGTTACTGACCTTTTCTTAACTTCAATCATAAAATGTAAATCAGCAAATGTATAATCAGAATATCATTCATGTAGCTAAATTTTTAAACATTTATTCCTTGTAAAATTTTGCTGTTTAAATATTTTCACTTAGACTTTTAATTTTCTCAAGAAAACTATCCTTATGTACCTAATATAACAGATATGAGTATAATTCTTAAAATGTTTCATGGAATTGCTCCCATATTCGTTAGAGGGCAAACTGGCAATAGGTGTCAGTTTAAAAGTGTGCCTATCTTTTTTTTTATTTATATTTTTAGAGAGAAAGAGAGTGCACCCATTCGAGCAGGGGAGGGGTAGAGAGGAGAGAGAGAAACCCAAGCAGGCTCTGTGCTGTTAGTGCAGAGCTCAATGCAGGGCTTGACATCAGAACGGTGAGATGATGACCTGAGCCAAGATCAAGAGTCAGATGCTTAACCAACTGAGCCACCCAGGCGCCCCAAAAAGTATGCCTATCTTTTGCCCATTAATTCTTCTTCAGAACTTAAGAGAAAGAAATAATTAGAAAGCACTCTAGGACTTCAGTACTGTTGGATAGAAATTTATATAAATTTTAAAAAAATGCTTTAAAAATTTTTTTTAAGTTTTTATTTTACTTCTAGTTAGTTAACATATAGTGTAATATTAGATTCTGGTGGACAATACAGTGATTCAATACTTCCCATACAACACCCAGTGCTCATCATGACAAGTGTATTCCTTAATCCCCATTAAAATGTTAGAAAAAGCGGTGAGAAAAAGCAGAAAATAAATCTATATGTACACTCTGATCACCATTTTTAAAATAAAACACTAAAATACATATGCATTAAAAATATTTGAAGGAAATATTTCAAAGTATGAAAATATGAATAGCAGTTGTTTTCTTAGATCTTTCATATTTACATATGATGCTAAAATAAACATGTCATTTTCATTGTCATGTCATTTTCATTTTTAAGTGAAATAAATCATTAACTAACACAAAAACCACATTTCTATTTCCATATCCAAATTTGAAATCAAATTAAACTGAATATAGAAATTAAATTATTTGGTATTTTTCAATATAACACATCTTTAAGACAGTTTCTTTAACAGCCTCAATCATTGTTTTTTAAATCTGAAGAAACAAACTTGAACAGAATTACTTTCTACATTGTGGGTGGCAATATAAATTAGAAGAATGTTGTTTTTAAGGGCCATTGATATTTAAGCTGGGGCAGAAAACTGTCACTAGATGACACCGAGCTGCAGCTGGACAGGGAGAAATTTGAATTCAGCAAGTGGACCTCCAGAACTCCTGGCTAGTTTAGCTGTGCAGGCCTGTTCCATATAACATTAACCATGCAATAACACGACTCCTCACTATATGTGTTTGAAATATTTTGACTCCATTTCTGTTACAGTGAGCTTAATAGTTAGTCACATTTTCTGGGCATTTATCCAAATATGGTGACACATTCTACACATACACTTACATCAACAGAAGAATTGATACTGCTCCTTGAGCCTGAGGTACTAGCAATCCAATGGCCATATCCATTTTCTGGTCCATCCACATTAATATCTGCCAGGTGCTGTTGCAGTGCTTAAAATAAACAAGGGGAAAAAAACAACTCACGTATCAACCCCCTTTGGAAAGATTCATTACCAGAGAATATAATAAACATGTCATGGCTGAATGAAAGAGGATACAAAGACGTAATTACAGGTATTTTTTTCTGCACTTCAGTAATGAAGGACTCTAAGCTACAGAAAGCCGCCTTCTTCTCCTTCTAAAGCCCTCTGTACAACTACAGTTTTTCTTAATTGACAATAACTATATATAAATTTGATGCTTTCCTCTCTGGAAGTATTAAGAGATAATCTCAGCAACATTTTTATGATATAAAAAATTAAAAGAAAACCTATGGTGGCTTTTGTTTTACCATAAAGAGATATCAATTAATCTTTCCCATAATAAAGAAGGCATTAACTGCTATGGAAAGAGAGGTTATTCTTGGAAAAGAAATAATTCATAATTAGAAAAAAGCTTCTGGAACCTAGACTATACCATAAAAGACTGCTTTTCAGATACTTTTGATAGTAAGCTTAATAACCAAGTTCTGTATCACTGTCAAAATTCCTAATAAATACTGGGCCTAAAGGCCAATACTTGCTTAACACTATTAAAACAACCCCATTTGTAGATCACTCTGGGTATGAGCCCCAAAGATTGTGAGTTATCAGGCCATGATATACAGGAAATCATCATAATCCTTGTTAATATCGACAAAGAGGAAAAAGATCCTAATCTGTAAAAATTCTAAGTTATAAAACAAGAAGATTATATTAGGTCAGAACTTAATCCTTATGAGACTCTCATGATTCAAACTCAATTCTATTACTCAACAAATATTAATTTGATTTTATTATTAAAGGCTCTTTATTTCTTGATTGAAATATATTTGACCTATAACACTATGTAAACTTAAGGTGTTTAACATGTTGATTTACATACTGTAATATAATTTCCATTTCAGCAACAGTTAGTACCTCTATCAGATCAGATAATTACCATTTCTTCATGGTGGGAATAATTAAGATTTAGTCTCTTTGCAAGTTTGGTTATGATAATACTGTTGTCTACGTTCACTACACTTACAGTACTCTAGGACTTACTCATCTTTTAGTCACAAGTTTGTACCCTTAAATAATACAATTTGCAAAAAAGACAGGCTCTTTTTAAATCTTTTTATCCTGACCTAATCCTTCATAAATTCTCAAATACTTGCTTGCAGAGATTTTCTGTTATTTTACCATCCTGGATTGTCAGATATTGGTCTGAAGATTTGAAAACATCAGCTTATTTGTTTTATTCCATTCAGCCAATATTTTTTTAGCAGCTAATACTTTCAAGTATTTCAAAAACAAAATAACGATGAAACAAAAAAGCAAAGAGTATGAAAAATATTCCTCTTACCCATTTCCCAGTCCTATCTATTGCACCTTCTCCATAAAGACAAATCATGTGGACAGTTTTTCATGCCTCTTTACAAAAATGCTTTTTACAAATACAAGCTCATTAAACATATCTACTGAATTAGTCTTCCATTAAATATTTGCTCATTTCAATTGTCTATTATGTTTATCTGTTATCTATATGTGCTGCTGGCTTTCCCTTTTCTGAAAATACAGAATGTCTGAAGAGAGAGTTTATCCACTAACTAATCTGGTCACTCCCAATCAGCTCTGGTGATATAATTTCCTCTGAGAAATGGAAGCAAAGCAACAAATAAATTAAATCCTTACCCATAAAGCCTCCACTGGCAATGCTTACATATTCTTTGTTTTTCTGTAGCAAAAATAGAATTTAAATTATTCCAAAATGCAATTTAATCAAAACCTCTATAGCCCTATAAACACTGACACATGTTATATATAGTTATATATTAAGTTTCTGGACTTTTTGTTTTCTTTGACATCTGGGACTCTGGTATAGAGAGATACATACATTTACCTTGTATATTGTAAGGTCTGGCGCTTGGTGGAAAGAAGGAGACAACTTCATGACTACTATCAAGACTGTGATTTTATCTGTATTATAGTTCCAATAATATAATAACGAGTCAAACTAAAATCAGTTAATTGTATTTTTAGATATAATTAGAGTGATTTTTAAAAGATTTCAAAATATGTTGTATCTTTTATAAAAAGGAAATATAAAAACAATTATTCTAGCTAATTATGAATAAGAAATAATAGAATGTTACCATTTTACAAACTACTATAAAAATTAATGGATCTAAAGTGCACTGACAGAGAAAGAGACAAAAAAGAAAGATATGGGCAGTACATACCTCCTGACCAAAGTTCACACCACCCAGGACTTCCTGTCCGCCCCCGCTCCCAAAAAAGTAATCTGATCAAGTCTCTAGATCTAATTACCAACTTAGAGGAAATACCAGGGACATAACCTGATAAACACCACCATGTGAATGTAATTAGCAAAATCTAGTATGTGGGGGACCTGCTATAAGATAACGTAACCAGTTTTTCCAACAAATATCTGCAAGGAAAAAAAATTAGGAAAGGGAACCTATACATTAAAAGAGACTTAAAGGATGTCAACCAAGCAGAATGTCTTGTTTTGGATCCTGGGAAAATCAGAGAAACTTGAACAATAGTTAGGTATTTTTATAATAAAGTATAACGATAATGTGGTTTCATGTCTTTATAAAGAGTTTATAGGGTTCAACTCTATGTACTCTTGATTTTGTTTGAAAATTTCCATGATAAAAGTTGGGGGAAAACTTTCTAAAACCACATCAAGAACTTGAGTTATAAAAAATAAGTTCACAATATTTCAAATTCTTGCCATGTGATATGTTAATGTTCACAATCTATAGTTTATACCAGAGCATTTTTAAAATAGGCCAATTAAATTTGTAAGTAAAATGAGTCTGAGACCCTATTTTTGTTATTTTGTGTAAGTTTCTAAAATCTCTCCTTTAATAAGGTATAAAATTATCTTACAACCCTTCCCCCATATACCTTGTTCCTTCTCGTGTTTTGTCTTTTAAGGATTCTTTCCTTTAGACTTACTTTCTCAAAGCAGATTCCCAGTAAAGTACAACATGAACAGAAATGGATCCAAATTTAGTAGCTAGTGCAACACCATGCCTATGGTCTTGCTAATTCCGTAAGTCAGGGTCATATAAAATGAAGACTTTAATGTATAAAATACCAAAGAATACCTAACAAACAATTATTTTTATGAAGAAAGAGCCATCACTGAGAGAGGTTTTGTAGAGAAGATAGAGGAACAGGCTGCATAAAATCACTGATACAAATTAGACAACATTCAAACACAAAAAGGAAAGATGGCCAAGTATAATGAATAAATATACATGTATATTTATTCTATTTCAAAGTAAATATATTAAACTGAATTATGCAGTTACTGTAAAAAGTACTAGGGAATGAACAGACATAAACAGCAACGCAATAGAATAATACAGAAATAGATCCTGATGCACTGAGGAATTAAAAAGGTGGTATTTCGGGGCGCCTGGGTGGGTGGCTCAGTCAGTTAAGCATCCAATTTTGGCTCAGATCATGATTGCATGGTTCATGAGTTCGAGCCCCATGTCGGGCTCTGTGCTGACAGCTCAGAGCCTGGAGCCTGCTTCAGATTCTGTGTCTCCCTCTCTCTCTGCCCCTCCCCCACTTGTGTTCTGTCTCTGTCTCTGTCTCTGTCTGTCTCTCTCTCAAAAGTAAACGTTAAAAAAAATTTTTTTAAGGTGCTATTTCAAAGTGATAGCACAACTGGTTAGCTATCTGGGAAAATATTTTTTTTTTTTTATTCCTACCTCACTTATTACACAAAAATAAATTCCAGACGATTCAACACTTAAGCATAAAAAGTAAATCATAGAAACATGTAAGAAAAATCTCAAGAAGTCCTTTCTTGGCAAGACAGAAAACCTGTAAGCTGTAAAGAAAAACTTCATATAAATTTGACAATATAGATAACAGTACAAATTAACCTATGAGAACTTCCTAAAGATGATAGCAATAACCAAGCAAAACTGAAATAATCTGTCAACATACCTGTAAAAAGTGTGCCAGGACCATGTTCATGTACATGTCTTCTTCCTCTCTACCACTGCCCATAAAACAGAGGTGCTCCCCACCAGCAATGGAGCCGGATTCGATGGACTGCTTCTGTGCTTCCAGCAAAGATTTTACTGACTGTGCAAACTCAGACGGATTCTGGAGCATCTAGACAATTTTTAAAAACTAAAAATGTGGTAAACTTGTGTTTCACATACATTTCCAAATTTGAAATATTCTTCCAGACAGAAAATATTTACATAGCTACCATGAAAACAAAGGAAAAAAAGGCTTGGAAACAATCAGCAAAACTAAAAGGCAACCGACAGAATGGGAGAAGATATTTGCAAATGACATATCAGATAAAGGGTTAGTATCCAAAATCTATAAAGAACTTATCAAACTCAACACCCAGAAAGAATCCAGTGAAGAAATGGACAAAAGACATGAATAGACACTTCTCCAAAGAAGACATCCAGATGGCCAACCGACACATGAAAAAATGCTCAACATCACTCATCATCAGGGAAATACAAATCAAAACCACAATGAGATACCACCTCACACCTGTCCGAATGGCTAACATTAACAACTCAGGCAACAACAGATGTTGGCGAGGATGCGAAGAAAGGGGATCTCTTTGGCAATGCTGGTGGGAATGCAAGCTGGTGCCCCCACTCTGGGAAATAGTATGGAGGTTCCTCAAAAAACTAAAAATAGAACTACCCTACAACCCAGCAATGTCACTACTAGTCATTTATCCACGGGATACAGGTGTGCTGTTTCAAAGGGACACATGCACCCCCATGTTTATAGCAGCACCATCAACAATAGCCAAAGTATGGAAAGAGCCCAAATGTCCATCGACGGGTGAATGGATAAAGATGTGGTATATATATATATATATATATATATATATATATATATATATATATATATATACACACAATGGAGTATTACTCGGCAATCAAAAAGAATGAAATCTTGCCATCTGCAACTATGTGGATGGAACTGGAGGTAATTATGCTAAGTGAAATTAGTCAGAGAAAGACAAAAATCATATGAATTCACTCATATGAGGACTTTAAGAGACAAAACAGATGAACATAAGGGATGGGAAACAAAAAGAATATAAAAACAGGGAGGGGGACAAAACAGAAGAGACTCATAAATATGGAGAACAAACTGAGGGTTGTTAGAGGGGTTGTGGGAGGCGGGATGGGCTAAATGGGTAAGGGGCATTAAGGAATCTACTCCTGAAATCATTGCTTCACTATATGCTAACTAATTTGGATGTAAATTTTAAAAAATAAAAAATAAAATTAAGAAAAAAAAAAAGGGAAAAAGGCTCTTGTAAATAAAATCCCTGGGATAAGAGAAAATAAATGCATATAAATGTACCTATAATACATTAGAACAAAAGTTGAAGATTAAGAGAAAGATGAAACATGCAAAGAAAATATGCTAAGAAAAAATCTGGTTTGTTTCTTAAACAAGCTATGGTGTCATTAGGTATCATGACAAGAAAAGTTTAACACTGAGTGAAAGGGTCCATAGCTAAAAACAATACATTGAAACAAGGTATATTTTTTAGTTTCCACTTATATGGCAAACGATATACTTCTTAGAAGGCAGTCAGAAATAGTAGAAGCCAATTTATTTATTAGCACTACTCCAGGTACAAGAGTTAAAAGGACAAAAAAAGTTAATTTCTTTCCTTCAAGGAAACAGATATGCCAATAACTTCAAAAATTTGTTACAATGTTACAACAGGGCTACATAAAAAGCACAGTGACGCTGCTCCTGAGCGACTTGTCAGTTAGGTGTCTGACTTCGGTTTGGGTCATGATCTCATAGTTCACAGGTTTCAGCCCCACATTGGGCTCTCTGCTGTCAGTGCAGAGCCTACTTTGGATCCTCTGTCCTCCTCTCTCTGCTCCTCCCACTCTCTCTCTCTCAAAAATAAGTAAACAAAAAAAATACAGTGAAAATCCGAGAGAAAAACCGACAAACCACAGAAAAGCAATTTGTAGAAACAAAAAACAAAACAAAAAAAAGTAAACAGTGTACTTGCAAAAAGACGCTCAACATTACTAGTAATTACCACCTTGTAATTACTAACCTCAATGATGGTTTTTCACCCATCATTACTGTAAAATAAAATGTGCTATAATGCAATGTTGAAACATTCTCACTTAGTTATAAAGTGTAAGCTGGTTCAGTCTCTTTAAAGGGTGATAAAGCATTTCTAGTAATGTTTTATATACTCAACCCTCAAACCAACAGTTCTACTTTTAGTAGTCTATTTTATAGAAGTATTTGTACAAGTTCACAAAACATGTATAAGGATCTAACTGCAGCATTGTTCATTACAAGAAAACTGAAAATAACCCAAATGTACATCAATTGGGCAATAAATTATGGTATACCCGTACCATGGTCCACTATACAGTCATTAAAAAGAATGCACTTAGGAGCAATTGGCTGGTTCAGTCAGTAGAGCATGCAACTCTTGATCTTGGGGTCATGAGTTCAAGCCCCACGTTGGAGCTTACTTAAAAATAAATAAATAAATAAATAAATAAATAAATAAATAAATAAATAAATAAAGTGGGGATATTAAAAAAAGAATGTACTGAATGGACAGATCTCTAAGAAACAGTTTGGTGAAAAAATAAGTGAACGGTTAACTGAAAAATCAAGTAAAAAGAAAAAGGAAGCAAGAAATATATAAATATATACTAAAGGTCTGGAAGCTTAAACAAGCTGATAATAGCTCTGGAGACATTCTTTGAGTTTTCTGAAGAAAAAAATCAAGTTTTCCTGAATCACTTGAGCAAATTATTAAATAAGCATAAAAGAAAAACTAGGCCCTCCTAGGCAAACCAAGGATGAGAAAGGCTCAGGTTCACTTTCAGGATGCAAACAAGCTTGGATTACCTTCCTTAAAGCACCCAAAACTCTTTGAGTTGTTCTACCTCTATTTTCCCTAAGTTTCCTCTCAATACCACCTAAATTCCCCTCCATGCCTTTTCAGGCCTTAGCATCACCTTTTTCAGATGAGCTGGATGAAAGGCAGACTGCATAGTTAGCAAAAGGGCTTACTCCTCTTTCTTTCTTCCCTAATCTCTGAGGCTCTTATAACCAGAATGGGTTAAATGATGTCAGTCCTACTTCTACCAACTGCTCTAAGTATTCCTGACAATATTTAATTATTTACTTCACCTTCTCCTGTAAGTAAAGTGACCCTTGTATAAAAATTTTAACAAGTGAGCACTTGTATGCCACATACTATGCTTATTAAGTATTAGTTTATGCTTACGTACTCATGATGGAAAAAAAGGCTTATAGTAAAAATTTCTAGAATAATTACCCAGTTATAGAAAGAGCTTATATTTATAGAGTACTTACTAGATGCAAGGCACTATGCTAAGTGCTACATCAGACAATTCACAGTAAGAACTTTAGAATTTACTGACATAACAATGGTAAGCAATAGTAAGCCATACCTAACAGTGTTTGCATCTACCCTCATCATACCAAAAGAGTGTCCTGGGTGAAAAGGAAACCTGAGAACACTTTTGTTATAAGGGCAGAGACTCCCTCCTTAAGCAGAAAGAAAATGTCCCCAATCTAGTACATGTATATTTATTTCTGAGCTAAAGAAGAAAAACCTATTTATTCTCTTACTTTACTAAAAAATTTTAACTAGCATTTATACTAACCAGATCTGAATCTAAGTGGAAAGCAGTTGACAAATGCCCAGCATTATACTGTTCTGCAGGACGGCAATCCACCACAAAGAACCGGACTCCTTCCTAAGAGAAAACAACATGTGACAGACATACTGCAATTTGCCATGAGGGTTACATTTGACACAATATAGTATTACAATTAAGCAAAGAAGAGGGAATAGGTTTATTAAAAAAATGGATCTCACAGAATTAGGAGGACCCAATTAGCAGAGATACAGGAAAATAACCTCAAGATCTTTAAATAACTATATTTGTTTTGAACACTTTGTATATACCGTTCCTGACTAGAAAGTCTTAAAATATGTAGCAGGAGAATGTCATTTTGAGCTATAAAACTATACTGGAATTTAAAATTTTAATGTGTATGTTAAACGTATATTTTAAAACTATATAGTTATAAACACAGATATGGATATAATTCCTATTTCTGCAAATAAGTTTACAAAGTTGCCAACAATTAAATTCATAGAAGAACATCTTTTGGGGGTGAGAGGAGGTTCTGGAATGCCAGTTTGAACTGAGGAAGTTCACATGAGGATCTTTAAACTGGATTACAGGTTTTCATTTGTCTTTAATACTAGTTCTAATAAGAAAAACATGTGAAATGTTTGTTTTCAAAAGATCTATTGTAAAACACCTGTCTTTCCATGGCTGTTCTTCTTTCCTCCATCTTTGAAATACACCCCACCTTCCAAATACACATACTCATGGTTAACTGTTGCACTACTAGTAATAAACATATTGAAAAAAACTGGCTCATTAGATTTTTATGAAGATAGGAGACAGAGAATTATGGTATATCCTCAATTCTTTGTCAGATGCTTTATGGCATTAGACCATGTAATTCAATTAGCTGTATAATCACCCAGAATTTAATAAATGCTAAATTCACCCTTTTAAGTACTTTATACAATATTCTGTTGCTTTGCTAAAAGCAAAAGATTTGGCAATTTACAAAAACAGTTGTCAAGAATAATTCATTATTGACAATTAAAATCACATACAAGCTGGCAGTTTTAAAATAAGGATGTGGGGGGCGCCTGGGTGGCGCAGTCGGTTAAGCGTCCGACTTCAGCCAGGTCACGATCTCACGGTCCGTGAGTTCGAGCCCCGCGTCAGGCTCTGGGCTGATGGCTCAGAGCCTGGAGCCTGTTTCCGATTCTGTGTCTCCCTCTCTCTCTGTCCCTCCCCCGTTCATGCTCTGTCTCTCTCTGTCCCAAAAATAAACAAACGTTGAAAAAAAAAAAAAAAATAAGGATGTGGGAGCACCTGGATGGCTCAGTCAGTTGAGTGTCTGACTCGATTCCAGCTCAAGTCATGATCCCAGGGTCATGGATTGAGCCCCATGTTGGGCTCCGTGCTGAGCGTGGAGCCTGCTTGAATCTCTCTTCCTTCTGCCCCTAGTACCAAGTAATGCACACACCCTCCCTCTCTCTCTCTCTCTCTCAAATAAAAAATTTAAAAAATGAACATGTGGACAGAAGATTAAGCACATTAATCACTCACAACAAACAGGGAGGAAATGTTGGTTTTTGCATTTAAAAGGGACATTCCTCCAACAAACTGTGGGTTTTCTTTATTTACCCCTTGAAGCTGATTTGCTTGAAGGATCTCTGACACCGAGATGGCCAGACAAAGAGCCTGACTCAGGTCTGCATCGTCATCCTTAATTCCCAACAAACTACTACCAAATAGATGGTGATTATCCTGTTTGTAGAGAAATTTTTAAAACATTATGAAGAAAAAACAAAATCAATCTTTCTTTCAAAAAATATTCTTAATAAACCATGATGAAAAGAAAATAATTATATAACACCCTTGAGTCATGTGATTTTTAAAATTTAATATTGTATCATCTCAAATCTTATAGGCTAATGGCTACAAAAAGGCTATACAGAAAAAGTCCTTGTCAGAGTTCATACAAAATAAAAGGCGATGAAAAACTAAAACATTCTACATAGTTGTTTCCTATAATATCACCTATATACTATTAAACTATTTAATATCACCTATAAACTATCTAAAAATATTAAATTTTTAAATGGTTACTCACAACTTTTCATATTTTAACATAATAAAAACAAAAATAAGGCATAAGTTATGCAATATACTGATCTACAGCCTGGTTTAATTAGCAACTGCTAGTGCAGATTATTTACTAGGTCTGAAGAATAAAAGCTGTTCCTCTTACAAGACTGAAAAGAGTAAAACTTCTTTTTCATCCAGCATCCTAAACCACTACGCCATCATCTGAGTTGTCCCACTTTGTTAGCAGCTGAGGTGGTCTACATAAGGCAATTATTAAAATAGCTGAAATTAGTCCCTAGAAACAAATCTCTTTTTTAATTAATTAGTTTCAGGGGAAATGTTCTTAAAAGATTTTTCTTTTCTGCCTTTTGACACATATTATACTGAACATAATTTAACCTCATCTTGCTATTTCAGCGACATGACCACCAACTAGCAATTATTATTATAGAATGCCTAAAAACAAATAAATAAAAGACAATACTGCTCTCATGGGCACCTGAGGTCATAGACAAATCTGCTTATTTTATAAATGGTAATTCTGTGCCTCCTCCACTATTAGCTTTTGCTTCTTGGAGTTTTACTTTCTAGGACTCACACCACTCGTGTTTCTAATCTGGTGTCCTTTCATTTGAAAGCATTTGTCTGGCCTGAGAAAGGTTCTAAGTCTCTATGTGACTAAAGGACCTTTTGGTCACAACTCTGCATCATTAAAACTGTGCAAAGCTGAACTCCAGATAAAGGAGACATAATTATACATCCTCCATCAGATTTCTGTAATATTTAAAGTCAAGAAAGCACTAGCGTAAGAAATCTCTCCATTTTCTCACGATCAGAAATAATTAATAATCAGAGTGAGGTGAAATGGTTCTTAGCATATGTGTATGCTCTCTTTTCAATCTGTCCCTCCACTGGGGCAAGTATTTATAGTGAAAAATCACATAAAACTGCAACATAGATGACAGAAAAGAGGGGCACCTAGGTGGCCTAGTCAGTTAAGTGCCCAACTCTTGATTTCGGCTCAGGTCATGATTTCAAGGTTCATGAGATCAAGCCCCACCTAGGGCTCCACACTGACAGAACAGAGCCAGCTTGGGATTCTCTCTCTCCCTCTCTCTCTCTGCCCTTCCCTGCTCATGCATGCTCTCTCTCTCTCTCAAAATAAGTATTAAAAAAAAAAAAAAAGAATGACAATCTAGAGTATTTTAACTGAAGTGGACACAACATGAACAATAAAACAATGTACAAAATGTGAAATACTGAAGCTGGTAATTTGTCTTATACCTTCCTAAATGAAGCTGGTGTTTTACTGCAATAATACTGAGCCAGAGAGAAAAGGTCTTCTATATCTTCTAGATTCAAACTGAATGGAGTATTTTCTAAGAACTCTGAAAAACAATTACAGATATGAGAACATTTTTAAAAATTGTGGAAAATACAATCATGAACATTATTTATGTAGCAAAGCTAGAATATCTTCAACATAATAAAAACTACATAAATGGAATGTCAATAGTGAAGCCTTTAAAACTGCTTGAGGAGCAGTGGAGTTTCCCAAAGGAGCTGAGACTATTAATGCAATTCTGCTGTTAGTGAAAGATCGTTTCAGGCAATCAAATCATATTCATTAGCCTTGATTGCAGCACTGTGATTTATTTAACAAACACATGTTAAGTGCCAGGGCCCCTGGAAACAAAAAGTGACTAAGAAATAATTCCTGACTTAAGGAATTCTGTCTTGTGTGAGAAATGTGAAAATTAACCACTATAATGTTGTGAGATAAACATTATAATACAAATAATACAAAGTGGCAGTACAAAGAGGAAGTAATAACTAAATCTGTGTGAGGGCTAGAATGGCGAAAACCCAAAAAAAGTACCAAATTTCCACAATGAAAGTAATTATGAAATCTGAGTATTCAAAGGTAAATTAAGAAGGAAGAGGGGAGAAAGAGGAGGGCATCTGGTATGAACAATGAAACGTAAGAAACAGTATATGAAAAGGAACTGAAAGACTGAAAAAAACATGGAAGAAATGAATGAGGACGGCAAAATCAAGGGAAAATAGGCCTTAAGGTCTGTACCTACAGAGTGTATATGAGTTGAATGAAACCTCAGAGTTCTGTAGACTAATCTCTGAAATATACAGATGAGAAAACTGAGTTTTAGAAAATTAAGTGACGTGAAATATTTTCTCTACAGTAAGTTACTTACGGATAACTTCTTCTTTGCTATCAGACTCCTGTGCTAAAATAACTTCTCTGTAAAAGAGAAACAAATGAATTTGAGTTAAATATTAACAGAACATCCTGAGACTAGAAAGGCAAAAAAAATCTAAGCAACTTGATACTTACTTTGCATTAACAAGGATTATTAACATTAAGAAATAAATAAAAAATGGATCTGCTTGTTGTAGATATCCATCCCATATTGCCTGAGTGACTTCAATGGAACAGTAACATGCAAAAAGGCTTCCGAGCTGTAATCAGGAAATGAAATGAGACATAAACCACTGGAAATGACCTGTTCTTTTAAAAGTATGAAAACAAATGTGTAACATTATATCCAATTATCTGCACCTGATACTTAATGTGTAGCTTAATTTTAATGTATGTAATGCAAAGGCAGAATATGTAGATTCAAGGCATAATGACACCACTTACTAGCTGTGTGACTTAGGGCATATTACTTAACCTCTAAAACTCCCATTTCTACTTAAAAAGCGGGGGGTGGGGAGAATACCGCTACCTTTCTTCTACCATTGTTGTGGAGAGATAATTAACCTAGAGTATCTAAAGTCACTAATACATATATGCCATAACATAATAACTGGCATAACTACCACTATAAGGGTACCCAGCATAATTATTATGGTTCTTCACCTACAAGGTAACTGTAAGGATCAAACATGGTTAGTTAAGAACACAGAGTCAACTTTCAATGACAAGCAAGGTGACTTGCTGCCAAAGCTTACATGTCCATCATCTGAAATACATGAGACATTTATATCCCTGTGTTTCAGGAGCTCTGTGGTCTTCTCTCTTAAATAAAAGAGCTGTTTAATAAGTTTCTCTAGAGCCTGTGTTTTAAACTGCATAAACTCAGTGATATGTTTATTCAATTTTCATTAGCTACAGAAACAATTCCATTTAAGGGTTTAAATTGAAAACATTTTTAATGGCTAATGGGAACATATACATTGGTGCATATTTTGTGCCAGTACTAAACTACTGTCACATATCCTTTATTATCTCTTATTTAAAATAGTCTCACAACAGTCCTTCAACGTTGACATTTTTCTCCCCATTTTACATGTGAGGAAATAAACTGGTGTTAAACAACCTTCCCAAGCTCAAAGAGATAGTGAGTGGCAGTATTTACACTAGAAAAATGACCTGAGATTCCACAGCCCAAGCTAACTGCCATTACACTTCACCACAAAGCTTTTAAGTATAAAATGTTACTAATGTTTTTTTGTTGTTTTAAAAATTACTATTACAAATAAGATTACTATTACAAATACCAGGGGCACTTAGGTGGCTCAGTCAGTCGGTTAAGTGTCCGACTTTGGTTCAGGTTATGGTCTTGCAGTTTGTGAGTTCAAGTCCCCCATCGGGGTCTCTGCTGTCAGCACAGAGCCTGCTTCAGATCCTCTGTCCACCCCCCCGCCACCGGCCCCTTCCCCATTCTCTCTCTCAAAAATAAGTAAACTTTGAAAGAAAAAAAGGTTACTATTACAAATCCCAAAGATGTAAATACAAATAGAACTGCAATATATGCATACATGCAATATATGGCCATCATTAAAGTCACATAGCCAAACTACAGCTATCATTGCATTGCTCACAGTTGTAGGTCCCTCAAGGTTTAAGAATTAGCTTTAATGGTTTCATCTCATGATTAAAAAAAAAAAAAAAAAAAAAAAGACTCCATTCCATAGACATGATACTAATAGCAAGAACTAGTTGTGGCATTGACTGAAGAGAAACCAGTTGTTTTAGTACTTGGTAAAATCTACTACCAGAACTGAGGACTAATTCAGAGTTGTGGCAACAGAAAGAGCATTTCTGAGGCATGATGTGACAGCAGAGACCTCTAAAAGGCATCAGAATGCTTAGTTTTTTACTTGAATACAAATAAGTATGAATGGCAATATATGAATCTCAGTGAAACTACAATTTTATAGGTGTTTTATGATTTCAACTCAAAGTGATAAGACTGTGGCTGACACTAAAGAGTAGGCTGCTGCAGTCTGAGATTTAATATGACAGTTGAAACCAGTTAGGATTCTCTTAAGTATCTTTTCCTGATTGTTTACTCATCTCATCCCCTCTGAGGTAGGTATTATTATTATTCCCATTTTACAGATAAAGAAATTGAAGCTCAGAGGCTAAGTGTTTTAAATCACACAGTTAATAAGTGGAAGAAAGGAATCCTTTCTGAAGAAAGCTAGGTTAAGACATGATCAAAGAGTATGTTTAATTTCTGAATATATATTCTTCCAGGACTCAATCACTGTTTTAGAAAGATCTTCAAGTTAATTGAGAAGAGCAGTTCTCAAAGTGTAGTCTGAGGAGCCCTAGACATCCCCAAGAGTATTTTTTACAGGGGAGTCCACGAGGTCAAACTATTTTCATAATAACACGTGAACTTTAATTGCCTTTTTCATACTCGTTCTCTCACAAGTGAACAATACTTTTCCAAAGGCTACATGAATTGTGGTACCATCACAGACTGAATAAAGAAGCAGGTATGAGAATCTACCTATTTGTGATCAGCCGAATATTGAGATTTGCAAAAATATAAAACAATGTAACTATTCTGATTTTCTTTTGGAAAATACAGTTATTTTGCATTAGAAAAATAGGCTATTAATGTTAACATGTAATGGATTTATCACTACTTCTAAATGAATATTTAAATTTCTTAGTTTTAATTTCTAACCATCATAATCTGTATAAACTAGAGATCCTCAATAAACATGGGGTATAAAAAGTCCTGACACCAAAGGGTCTGAGAACCACTGACCCAGAATAATAAAACTTCCCATTCAAAATATATAGAATAACACAGCATTGAGATGTACTTCGTATTTCTTTATATTGATCATTTCTTACTGATCAATATAATCTTAAGTCATTTTCCTCATGTTTGGATATCAATTCTTATACACACCATCAACAATTTAATCACACAAAGTTTTAAAGTGAACTGATACATACCACATATTTACATATATTACATGCCTATATTAGCACATATTGCATACATATATCTCACAAATATTACATATGAATGTACTATCTATGCAATATGAGATACATGTAAAACAACAAAAGGCTAAACTTCATTTTAAATAATCTGAACTAACATGGTGAAGAACTAAAAAACCTATTTTGGAAGTAGCAATAATTTTACTCCTTTGGTTTAAGTAGTAACGGTCTATAATTTAGTACTTTTCTTTCTCTTCCTTGGGGGAAAATAAACCTAACTATAGTTTTATAGAAAGCTATTTTTCATTAAGTGTTCCTACTTTCACTTTATTACCCAGTTGAGTGCATAGGAGTCTGGAGTAATTTTCTTTGTATCAAGAAAAGAACAAAGCTCAGGCTCATGGTATTGGATGAGTAATCGGAAAAGATGAAATGGTCTTCCCTTCAGAGAACAATCCCTAAAAGACAAGAGAAGCAAGGTTTGCATTAATGGATCAGAAATGATCATATCAGTAACTAGTCCTCTTGCAACACCCACCTCCTTCTCCCCACCCCCCAAAATGCCTGAACACCACAGCATTCACAGAAAGCCTACATGATACATCAGCCAGAAATCTCTTGCTAACACCTAATATCCCTGATTTGACAGAAAGTTTGTAGAAACAGCAGGTCTACAGCCAACTCTAAGGAGATTCTCTCCAGCTCAACCCAGACAGCACTCAAAAGAAAGAACTACAGGGACCACTGGAAAGAGTGAGACCATTTAGGTTATTTTGACAAGTTCTACATCCCAAAAGGAGAACTATAGAGGTCTTAAAAAAAAAAAAAAAAAAAAAAAAAAAAAAAAATCCAGCTCTCTTCTTCCCCTCCAAATACAAGGAAACTCCTAGGAAGGCTTTAGGTTAGCTCCATAGTTAACATACTCAATTAGGAATGTCCTTTAGCAGAGGTAAAAGTCTAAAATGGCCACAGGTAACAAAATACTGGATCAAGAGCCTTAGTTGAAGTGGCCTGGGTACTAGTGCTCAGAATGAATCCCAAGAGGTACAAAACACTTTATTAAACAAGTATACTACTTCTTGCCTTCTTCCCTTGTGTCTAATGAATCAATAAAAATGTAAACAGCTCAAGGACAGGTGATCTCAATAAAAGTCAATATTTACTGAGAAAATATCACATGCCAGACACTGTAACAGGCACTTTACAAAGTTATCTAATTTTATCTTGACAAGCAACCCAATGAAACAGTTACTATTATTCTCCTCATTTTACAGATGAGAAAACTGAAGCTTAGCTGTGGGCAAGTAACTCACCCAAGGTCACATAGTTTAAAAAGTCAGCTAAGAGCTGTACACAAAAACTGTGCATTAAACTATCATGCCATACGACTCTTCTCTATATATAATTCAGTATTTCAACAAGCGGTATTTTGGTAGAAGCACAGTCTCTAAAAAAGCAAATTGTAAAGAAATTGAAATGAAGCAAAAGGCTTCATGTGAAAAAGCTAATGAAATGAATGTCACAGTTTTAACATAAAAGCACTGATAAAGAATATTGTCAAATGCTATTTAAGTAGGAACAATGAAAAACAATTTCTGCAAAACCAAGATCTGAGATCAATGCCAGGATTTGGTATGACTCTCTATCTACTTTTTTTTTTTTATATTGTAGATAACAGGGAAATTTTGTAGAGAAGGCCCTAGGCTGTTAATTCAGAAGCCCAGAGACAGAACTGGATTCATACTGGCAAGATTACCTCTTCCTTCATCTGAATACTTTCCCCACTCTAATAAATGCAAGGCAATTGACTGTTAAGGCAAGACACGGAAACCTTAGAGTAGGGACATAAAATTGTAGGAACCATTGCCTAGTATGTGTCCCTAGCAGGACATCTCAGGGAGTTAGCTACTGCAACAGCATCTATTCATTTAATAGCTCTGTACTGCAAAGCTACTCTCCACTGCAAGGCACTGTGCTCGACTTGACAGGATTCTACCCATGTTACACTGGATCTGTAATGAGAAGATACATTATAATGGAATTCTTCTAGCAGCATTTTGTGGGGCTGTATTCTATCCAGAGGCATTAATGCTGACCCTGCCTGGAGTGTTGTATTACATGTGGAACTCATAGAAACAGTACCTGGAGGAACCCAACAAGATAGTGTACTATACAACTCAGGGTAAAGCCCCCTCCCCTACTATTACTAACTACCACTACCAACATAGTCTCTAGAGAAAAAGTTGGAGCATCATGTCCCTTGCCATCACTAGCTCTGTTACACCAAGCAGTGGTAAAATACAAGCAGTTGAGAAACCTAGTGCAACTGAATGATTCGTAAGTATGAATTCCAGTCTTGCTCTACCACGACCACAGTCCTGATTCCCGGCATCTCTGGGTCTGTTTTATGTATATGAAGCACTGTGGCTTCAAGGTAGCAAAGAGGTTCTCTACCCTGGGGAGTTTTTAAAAAATATGCCTAAGCTCTACCTAGTGCACTTATAGTTGAAACTTCAAGGACCCACATGTTTTAAAAGTTCTTGGGCTAAACAGACATTTCCCCAAAGAAGATACACACACTGCCAGAAAGCACATGAAAGATGCTAAACATCACTGACTATCACAGAAATGCAAAGCAAAACCATAATGAGATATCACTTCACACTCATTAGTTTGGCTATAATAATTTTTTTTTTAATGTTGATAGTGGAAAAAGTGGGATCTTCATTCACTACTGGTGGAAATGTAAAATGATATACTTATGGAAAAGGCTGGCAATTCCTCAAAAGGTTAAACATAGAGTCACAATATAACTCAGCAATTTCACTTCTAGGTACATACCCAAGAGAAATGAAATACATGTCTACACAAAAACTTGTACACAAATGTTCATAGCAGCATTATTCATAACCAAAATGAATATAATCCAAATGTCCAACTGTTGTTGAAAATAATCCAAATGTCCAACTGTTGAATGAGTAAATAAAATGTGATATAGTCATGCAATGCATGTAAATTCACAGACACAGAATGATTGCCTCAGGAAAGTGGTTGCTTCAGGCTGACAGTGTTGGGGGAAAATGGAGAGTTGACTACTAATGGGTACAGGA
Source organism: Panthera pardus (assembly GCF_024362965.1). Taxonomy (NCBI): domain Eukaryota; kingdom Metazoa; phylum Chordata; class Mammalia; order Carnivora; family Felidae; genus Panthera; species Panthera pardus. Next base: position 47,681,138 of record NW_026526721.1, on the reverse strand, counting down.
TTCCTTCTTGGAGATGAAAATGTTCTAAAAAATTTTGTGGTTATGGCTGCACAATCCTGTGACTATACTAAAAAACAATGAGCTATACACACACTAAAAGGATAAATTTTACGATCTGAAAATGGTATCTTGAGCTATTAAAGAAAAAGCTATTCAGTGGTTTCTAACAAGCAACCAGGGTGGAAAACTGTATTAGTTAAAACACAGGTGGCCATCCAAACTTAGGTTCAAATCTTGACTCAGACATACACCAGACGTGTAATCATGAGTAAGTCTTTAATCTCTTTCTTTGCCTCAGTTTTTGTACTTGTATATCAGAGATACCTACCCTTTAGCGGTCATAGTTTAAATAAGAAAACACACAAAGCACCTGCATTTAGTATAGTGTGTATCACAGAAAGCAGTAAAGAATGGTAGTCATTTAACTACCAAGCTCCAGAATAGCAGAGTTCTCTACTTTGGCTGCACATTGCAGTCAACTGAGAAGCTCTAAAAAAAACAATGATGTCTGGGTGCCCTTCTCAGAGATTTGATTTGATAGTCAGATATACAAATACGCATCAGGATTTTTAAGAGCTCCCTCAAAGACTCCAGTGTGCATCCAAAATTCCCTGTGCAGATTATGTCAAAAGTTCCTCTTCACTCTGAAATCCTGACTACCTAATCGGTAGCACAGGGAACTACAAGAATTCCTTCTGGCCTCATGGATGCAGCCCCTGCACTACCTCTCCTCTGGCCCTCCACACCTGCAACCATCTAAACATCTACCTATCTAGTCTCAGCCTAAGGGTCACTTGCCCAGGGAAGTCATCTCTGACCTCCAGGACAAGTTAGGTCGCCCCCACTGAATATGCCCTTAGCATTCTATATTTCATCTTCCTAATACTCAGCACACTCCTAATTACTCATTCAGTGCCTGCATATATAGGATTACTTTTCAAGCTGTAATGCTAGCACCTCACTTAAGGCAGCACTCCAAAAATTTTACTTTTCGTATAGACACTATAATGGTATTTTTATTTTATAAGGAAAGAAATTATAATAGGGATACTACCAAAAGATTGTACCAACTTTACAAGCATAAATTCTTAACCAAAGAACCCTTTAAAAAACGTTTACAACCACAGAAATAAAGTCAAATAACAGTTAAGATTCAAATACTTGAACCTTTTACTTTACCACCAAAGTAAATCTAACTTTAGTTCAAAACAAATCAGACTTTTATTCATTTAAAAACTATTATTACTAAAACGTGTTTTACCTGGGGATGTACTTATTCATGATAGCATAAAAGCAGTTGTATAAATCGCTGCGTGGCAACTGAAGATGCACCAATGGTTTCAGTAGATGTATCCAGCTGAGGGATGTGCTGTAGTTAATGTTACGTGATTTACAGTAAAAGGTGATTACGGATTCAATATCCAAAAGTAATTCTGTTGCTTTCTCTTGTGGCACTGAAAGCTGTTCTAGAAAATAAGTGTCAAAATTAAGTTACCAAGGGCCCGTTAGAGACTCAGTTATTGCAAGTAACACTTGTTTTCAAACACACAATACTTCCTTAGTGTACTCAGAGCATGACAAGGGCAAAAGAAAACTACGCAAAAGCATGTTTCCTTTTATTTAGTATTTACTAGCTATTCAGTATTTAACTCAATAATACTTGACCTATATATATGTTAAACATAAAAATGGGCAATCCGAGGTAGAGAGGTAGGAAAGATGCTTAACCCATATTCCTGGAAAGCAAAAAGGTGTTTTCTAAACAAAAGATTATCATCTACCCAATGATGGGCAGCTGTCACTATAGCTTTGTCAGAGAAGGTTATTAATTCTCTACCAATAAATTCCCTTTCCTTTGAATACACTAGCAATAATGTTTCTGTTGTGGTTAGTACACAAAAGCCTATCTAGTAAAATTTAAATTGTAATAAAAAGAAAAACAAAAAGACACTAAGGACTATAGATGAATTTAAAAATACAAACTAAATTCATTTAAGCTTGAAAAGACCTTGTGGAGTGACAGGAAACCTTTTCATCCATGACTTAAAATAGTTTTGTGGTTTTTTTTTTTATTATTACAGATCATTACCTATGATCTGCAAAAGTTTATAGGTAAACTTTTAGAACACAGACCCCTTTAATGTGAAGACTAAAGATCATACAGACCTTTTCACAAAAAAACAATTTTAAAACTGCAACAAAACTATAAAGGTACCAGAAGAACTGAACATATAAGCCAAAAAACAAAAAAAAAACAAAAAAAAAACAAAAAAAAAAACCCTACACTAAAAATTGGGCTCTCTTTCTTATAAATACTAGATATTACTTCATAAGAATTTCCAAAGAGAAGTCCTACGACTGTTTACTAGCCGTTCACAAATTTAACATATCCCAAACTGTAACAAGATGATTCTATTAAAGAGTAACTCTTCTACCTCAAAATATTATTTTCAAAATTTTTCAGTTTGAAACAATTATTAAACTTACCAATAAACTCTACACAATCTTTGTGAATGGCATTCTGTTCTGGCAAGTCTAAAATACCATCCCATGATGCCAAACTATCACCTTTTCCTGCAACATTTAGAGCAATCTGGAAAAAAGATAAAAGCAATTAGCTTTGTATGTCATGTCTCATTTTTAGAAAATATACTGTAATAATGGAAAGTCCTGAATTTTGAAATAATAATACATACTTCAAAGATTACAAAGTAATGTATTTACACTCCACCAAATGCTGATCCCTTCAGTCATATCATAATGAACACAATTATTTTAAATCTCCCTACATTAAATTTTACTACTTCATGTCAATCCAGTGAATAGCATACACAAATTTATTTCAGCAAACATCATCAATGTTATAGACTGAATGTTTGTGTCCTCCCACAAAATTCAGATGTTGAAACCTAATCCCCAATGCGATGTTATTTAGAGGTGAGGCCTTTGGGAGGTGATTAGGTCATGAGGGTGGAGCCCTCATAATGGAATTAGTGCCTTCATAAAAGAGACCCCAGAGAGCCCCTATCCCTTCAGCCATGTGAGGACACATTAAGGAATTATTATTTTTTTTAGTTTAATGGTATTATGCTTATTTTAAAAGTCTTTATCTTTTAGACTTTTGTACTAAAGTATTTTAGTGTGCTACCAAGGATTTGCTTTAAAATAATCCAGTGGGTGAGACAGGGAGGAAAGGATAGAGATATTAATCACACAAGACTGGCCAAATATTAACAGTTAAAACTAAGTGATGGGTCATGGGGGTTCATTATGTAAGTCTACTTTTGTATGTGTTTTAAATTTCTACAATAAAACATTCAGAATGCTATGTACAGTTATTATTCCATTTCTGTTACAGATATATGTGCAGAGAAGAAAAAATAAAAAGATATATACCAAGACATTATTATGTGTTTTACCCATAGGTGATAGACAGCAGATAGTTTTTATCTTATCTGCTGCTTGTATGTTTTAACAAACAGTATTTCTTTTGTAATCATAACAAAATCTTAATTTAAAATTAAAAAGTGACACATGCACTACAGAACAGATGAAGAGGAAAATAAAGCAAAGTAAAATGTCCTATAATTCCAACACACAGAGAGACCTATGTCCTCTCCCCACCTTGTCTTTAATATAGCTGAGATAATTCCATGTCTGCAATTATAAATCCTATTTTACTCATTGGTTGCATTTTCCCATTTCATTAAACAATCTTTATAAACACCATTTGTAATGACTACAAAAGAAAAAGCATTGCCCTTCAAAACCTGTATTATTAAATAACCAAACATGACAGAAACACACCATTTAAGTTGCTCTGTTTGATAAATTCTCTAGATGCAACATGGTCAGAAGATGATGAAGTTTTCTGCAACTTAGACAAATGAACATAAAAATTCTCAAATGTTATTCTTAAGTGATGACATTTTGCTTTAGTTTTCAGTTACTTTACCTTCCAAACTTTGGCCCTCAGATTAGCAGGTAGTGGTCTTCCCTGAATTATATTTCTCAAAGTTTCAAGATCACAACCTCCTGCTTCCAGAGCTTCTGCAAGATCTTTTTCCCTAAAAAACAAGTCCTTAATAGATCAATTCTACTTATTTTTTTCTTATTGAAGATTAATTTATAACCATGGCCTATTAAAGGCTGTGTGTGTCTACGAAGAAAAGGTTCTCAGCAGCCAAAATGTAATGCCAAGGCATACACAGCATTTTGTTTCCTTGGAAGGGAATCTAGGGTTTCATGCAATTTACTCTTATTTTGCACTTAGTTCTAACAAGCTCAGTTATGTTTTCTAAAATTAAAGAAATTTAAAAAGAGAAGACAGCACAAGCAGGATGACAGCACTTAAAAGTCACAGTAATATTACTATTCATGGTAGTAGTACTGACTCACACTTTATAGAGCACTATCTTTGTGCCAGGCAGTGTTCCAAATACTGTCCAGGTGTTATTTTGATTCTCACAACAACCCTATGAAGTAACCACAATCATCACTGGCCCCAGTTTACATATGCAAAAGTTGAAGCAAAGAGGGGTTATATAGTTTATGAACACTCATCTAGTAAGTATTCTAGCCAAGATTCCAATTTTAACAGTCTGGTTCCAGAATTTATGCTCCTGATATTATGCTAAATAGTGGCAAAGAGGAGAAATCATAAGATTCTGCCAAGAATTCAGTGCTGTATGGGAATACTTAGTACATAACTCACACAGGTATCATGCCTAGAGCTGTGCCTAGCTTACAGTAAGTGTCCAATAAATGTCAGATGAACAAAAAAAGTTCTAATGGCATCACCATTTTATATATATTATATATATATATATATAATATATATATTCTTTTAAAAAGAATACATCATTGAGTACATCAGCAAGCAGTTATGTACAGTCTGCTAGGTTTAAGGAGGAAATTAAACATGAAATAAATTTTATTTTTGTTTGTATATGGTTAAAAAGAATATATTTTTCAAAAACTTTCACAAACATTATGAATTGTTTTTTAGCCATGAAATAACCACTTAAAATAAGTAATTCTCTCAGAATTCTCAAAAGCTGAGTTTTAGTCATTGTTTATAATTTTAATGTACAATACATAAGAAATCTATATAAATAAAAATCCATAACTCAGCCAGACAATTTCTAAAAATCTTTGAAGCAGGCTGAAAGAGTCTCCCACTACAATCAGGAAACCAAGATTTTGTCACACTGGGGGTGGGGGTGAGGGGGGTGGGAAGATGGTTTTGAGGAAAATAATTTACTACCATTTCACATTCTCTTAATAAGATAATGTAAATCTCCCCTACTGACAGGATTCCAAGAATATTAGTTTAAATGGGTAAATTTACTAAAGTGTTACCCTCTTAAGGGAATGGAATTAAACGAAATATATATAATCACTTGGGATCATATTCAAAACAAAAGTAGTGATCAAATTTTAGCTACTACAAATTCATAAGAACAAGAATATAACTAGTAACCACGCAAGAAACATTTTTTTTTCCTTTTGCTATGTGGTCACCAAAGTGTTGGACAAGAAAGTGAGGGAAAAAGATTTCAAGTCCACTGTTCAGAAATGCTTCAGGCCTATAGTTGATAAAGAATGGGGTTTATCTCTTCTCATCTGGTCAAAATGTACAAGAGAGCCTGTTAGAATGTGAAAGGTTGTTTGTAACCATAAAACAAAGAAAATTTAATGTGATCTTTGAGAAATAAATACCATATTTTTAATGATTAAATATGTAAATGAACTGTAAATACCATCATATGAGATAGAATTCTTCTACCAAATAAATGAAGAACTAGAATTTTTCTATTTTTCAGGGCAAAAATCCTTGGTTTCTTTTTGAAGTAACTTTGCCAAATCCCTTACTTTTCCAGACAACAAAGTCGGTATTCTAGGGCAAAATGCCCAACCCTCGACATACTTTTTAAATCATAATAATGTACAAGCACATCCCTGTTGATACAGCTGCTGTTGTAGTCTTTGATGCTGCCCCCAGGGAACCACAAACATGGTCTCCAACAGTACAACCATGAGCAAGAAACCAGAATACGCTCCAACTTAAGTAGTAAAAGGCATCTCTCACAAACTAAATTAATGTTATCTTCTGAACAAAGTATTCAAAAGTTCAGTTATAAGACCTTCAACATTACAAATGCACTTGTAAAAAGTAGCAAAACAGCTGAAAATAGTGAAGTTAAATAATTCACGTAAGGGTCAAGTTCCTATCGAGAGATAGGAACTCTATGGCACTTAGCTCTCAAATAGAACTTTCCTTCCCCCTAAACCAAGTTTCCTTCTACTTTTGAGCAAGCAATACCTAACATTCAAAATCAAGACACATGTCTGGTGGGATATGATGGGGGGGGGGGGGGAGTTTATGTTTTTTTAAATCTTCTTTGAGGTGAGAATATTTAAAGTCAGAGCGGCTACAATGAACAAATTAGGACACTATAGACGCTGGAGAGGATGTGGAGAAACAGGAACCCTCTTGCACTGTTGGTGGGAAGGCAAACTGGTGCAGCCACTTTGGAAAACAGTGTGGAGGTTCCTCAAAAAATTAAAAATAGATCTACCCTATAACCCAGCAATAGCACTGCTAGGAATTTACCCAAGGGATACAGGAGTGCTGATGCATAGGGGCACCTGTACCCCAATGTTTATAGCAGCACTTTCAACAATAGCCAAATTATGGAAAAAGACTAAATGTCCATCAACTGATGAATGGATATAGAAGTTGTGGTTTATATACACAATGGAATACTACTTGGCAATGAGAAAGAATGAAATATGGCCTTTGGTAGCAACGTGGATGGAACTGGAGAGTGTTATGTTAAGTGAACAAGTCATACAGAGAAAGACAGATACCATATGTTTTCACTCTAATGTGGATCCTGAGAAACTTAACAGAAGACCATGGGGGAGGGGAAGGGGAAAAAAAAGTTACAGAGAGGGAAGGAGGCAAACCCTAAGAAACTCTTAAAAACAGAATAAACTGAGGGTTGATGGGGGGTGGGAGGGAGGGGAAAGTGGGTGATGGGCATTGAGGAGGGCACCTGTTGCGATGAGCACTGGGTGTTGTATGGAAACCAACTGACAACAAATGTCAAAATCAATCAATCAATCAATCAATCTTCTTTCATTATGGTGGCTTCTTACTAACCTCACAAGCCAAAGGTTGGTAGAAACGTACTGGGGATTCAGATAGCTCTTAAAATAGGAAAGTATAGGTCTTGTCCATTTATCCTAGTTAAATCTGGAAAATAAGTAACTGTCTACTTTGCTAGAAGGTTCAACACAAAGCAAATCCAAAGCTTTGGGGTTGCCAAGTAACAGAAATGCATCTCTTCCTAATTCTATGACATTGAAAACCGTACTATTTGTTAGTACGACACTACAGGTTATTGTTGATGATCTATCAAGGACACATTTTCAAAGCCTAAATAAAACAACAGAATTTCCCCTCAGCTGATGGTTTGTGGCAACATCACCTAAACACTGTAACCCAAGTTGCTTTAGAACTATAGCAAGGCAAACAATGTGACTAAATTCATATGAAGTTAATGTTTATTCAAACTAGCAACTGAATTTTTCTTCTTCAACCAAATGGTGAGTAACTTCTAGCATATGGAAGCATTTGCACAATGCAAGTTAAAGGGGTATGATGGGGGGGGGGGACATGAATTTTTAAGCACTACCAAATTAAATACAGATTTCTAAATGCTTCTAGGATTAATAAATTCAATTTAAATTTTTGTACATAATTATTTTCTGAATATACTGAATCCATTCAAAATTATCATTTTTAAAAGCAACTAGGATTATGCATGTTGTGTTCCTAAAAGTCAAAAAGTCAGAGAAAATCTGCCACCGAAACAAAAAAAAACTGTTTATTTCACTTTTTTCTAAATTGTTTTGCCCATAACCACATTCTAAAAATCTTCTTTTCCCTATAATTTCAAAATTTATTAAAACTTTAGCTGTACACACTCCAAACAGGAGGTGAAAACGCTTAGTTTATCTCTTATTTTTTTACATGTGTCTTTCTGCACTTAAACTCTACATCCATTATCAGCCATTCCACTCCTCCCCACCCTACTCCCAGCCTCTGGCAACCACTGATTTACTTTCTGTCCCTACACACTTACCTATTCTGGACATTTTATTTTTTAAAGTTTATTTATTTTTAAGTAATCTCTACACCCAATGTGGGGCTCAAATTCACAACCTCAAGATCAAGAGTCTCATGCTCTCCTAACTGAGCCAGTTAGGTGCCCCAATTCTGGACAGTTTATATATGGAATTTTATTTATGCAGTCTTTGTGTCTGGTTTCTTAGCATAATGTTTTCAAAGTCTATCTATGTTATAGCATGTATCAGTACATGTTTTTTATTGCCAAATAATATTCCACTGCATGTTATACTACATTTTATTTATCCATTCATCAGTTAATAAATATTAGAGTTGTTTTAACTTTTTAGCTATATGTCTCCTAATTTTGAAAATATGTACCAACAGTTCAACTACTTAAGTGTATGATGCATATGCATCATTTATTATTTATTCTTCTTAAGAAGGTCTGGAAGAATTTAAAAATCAATTCTATTAAAACTTCACACCTCAGAGTAGCAGAAGCATCTCCACACTTGGAGGGAGAGAGCCTGGCAGAATCAAGGTGTGTGTATGTGAACTGGGGGAGATAAAATGGCATAGACACGGAGGGGAAAGAACACTTTCTGTGGAGAGACAAAAGGGAGAGAAAGAAAGAGGGGTTGTGAAAGTGCAGCATCCAGTTAGCACAAAAGGAAAAACCTCTCTGGACCCTGGACAGGGGAAAGAGATATACAAAAGTACCAGTTTTTTGAGGGTTTTGTTTGTTTGCAAACAGCCTTTGGAGCTGAAATTTGGAGGTTTCATAAGTGACTGACTTTCTCTGGAGCGGAGCCAGGAGCCCTAGCACACGCTCCTGGGGAGAAGGGAGCCGGCCGAAGTGCACAGCCCGGTGTAGCGATCTCAGGGCACGCTAGGAGAGAATAGTCCCCTCTTCCAGAGTACTCTGGGAAGAGGGTTTATTGCCTCCCCAAGGACAAAAGACCCCGAGGGTACCAGCCAAAAAGCCTTTTATCAGCAGGACCGTGAGGCCCTACTCTGGAACAGGGGAGAGGAGCCACACAGAGCTGGGTCCTTTAAGACTCAAAGTTTTGAATCCCAACTGAGTGCCTAGAAGGAGCAGGAGAACTGTAGAGCAGGGAAAACTGACTGCCCTCGCTATTCTGAGGGCTGCCTGAACAGCGTGGGTTGAGACACCTGGGGTGGGGAGGAAAGAATGGGGTGTTTCCATTTTCCCCCCAACACCAACATGGTGGGACTTCAGAGAGCAGCACAGCAGCCCCCAGTGGAGGCAGGACACGCTTACACCAAACCCCGCCCCTCTGTGCCTGGTAACTGGTTGTTTATTGGAGCAAGACTGGCTGACCCAAAGCAGCTGGCCTCTCCTTCAGACCAGCACAGCCACCTGTCCCAGGCACCAACAGACATCTCTTTCTTTTTCTTTCCTTTTCTTTTTCTTTCCTCCCTCTTCTTCTTTTTTTCTTTTGGAATCAGGCTCATAGTTTCTGATTTGTTATGGTCAAACCAAACATACATACATATATACATATATATATATATATATATATATTTATAAATATATATTTTTATATTTATATATATTTATAAATATATATGAATTCTTATTTTATACATTTTTAATTATTTATATTTATATTATTTATTATATAATAATTTATATATAATATATATATTTTTTGATTAGGCATTTTTATTCTATTCTTTTATCATATTTTCTCTTTGTCTTCTTATTTTCCTTCCTCTTTCTCTGGAATTAGACTTATAGTTTTTTGATTCTCTATTTGGTTTTCTTTTCCCCCTTCATTTTTCTCTTTTTATGGAATTAGGCTCCCCGCCCCCGCGCTTTTTTTCCCCAGAGTTACTTCAACAACAAATCAAAGCACACCTAGTTAAAGGTCCAAACACTGCACCATTACAAGCTAGGAGGAGCTCTGCAGAGGACTGACCAGTGGGACAGAGCAGCCAAATGCAATAAAAGAGTACATGCAACATATGCCAAAAACACTTCCTGGAGTGCCAGGCCCCAGGCAGCATATGACTCCTTTTAAATATAGTAGTACTCAAAGGTGCAAGACACATAATAAGCTCTTAAAACACACAAAAGACAGAAACAGCCACAATGACAAAATGGAGGAATTCTCCCCAGAAGAAAGGTCAAGAAGAAATCAAAGCCAGAACATTACCCAAAACAGATATAAACAATATATGTGAACATACATTAGAAGAACAGTCATAAGATTAATAACCGGGCTTGAAAAAAAGCATACAAGACACCAGAGAAACTCTTGCTGTGGAGATCAAAGACCTAAGAACTAGTCAGGATGAATTTTAAAATGTTATAACTGAGATCCAAAATAAACTAGATACAGTGACAGTGAGGATGGAAAAAGCAGAGGAGATAATAGATAAAACAGAAGATAAAACCATGGAAAATAATGAAGCTGAAAAAAAGAGGGAAAGGAAATTACTAGATCATCAGAGGAGAATTAGAGAACTAAGTAATTCCATGAAACAAAACAATATCCGTATCATAGGAGCCCCAGGAGAAGAAGAGCAAGAGAAAGGGGCAGAAGGTTTATTTGAACAAATTATAGCTGAGAACTTCCCTAATCTGGGGAAGGAAACAGGCATCCAAATCCAAGAGGTACAGTGAACTCCCTTCCAAATCAACAAAAACAGGTCAACACCATGACGTATCATAATGAAACTGGCAAAATACATAGATAAAGAGAGAATTCTGAAAGCAGCTAGGGACAAAAGGTTCTTAACCTTCAAGAGTAGACACATAAGGTTAGTAGCAGACCTGCCCACTGAAACTTGGCAGGCCAGAAGTGAGTGGCAGGAAATATTCAATGTGCTGAATAGGAAAAGTGTGCAGCCAAGAATCCTTTATCCAGCAAGGCTGTCATTCAGAGTAGAAGGAGAGATAAAAGCTTTCCCAGACAAACAAAAACTAAAGGAGTTCATGATCACTAAACTAGCCCTGCAGGAGATCCTAAGGGGGACTCTGTGAGTGGAAACAGCAAAGACTACAAAGGACCAGAGGCATCACAACAAACATGAAATCTACAGATAACACAATGGCAATAAATTTGTATCTTTCAATAATCACTCTGAATGTAAATGGATTAAATGTCCCAATCAAAAGACATAGATATCAGAATGGATACAAAAAGTAAGATCTATCTCTATGCTGCCCATAGGAGACTCATTTTAGACCTAAGGACACCTGCAGATTGAAAGGGGGGGGGAGGGCTGGGTGGCTCAGTCAGTTAAGCATCCAACTTTGGCTCAGGTCATGATCTCGCGGTTTATGAGTTCGAGACCTGTGTTGCGCTCTGTGCTGACAGCTCGGAGCCTGGAGCCTGCTTTGGATTCTGTGTCTCCTCCTCTCTCTGCCCCTCCCATGCTCATGCTCTGCCTCTCTCTGTCTCTTAATAATAAATAAACATTAAAAAAAAAAAAGTGAGGGGATGGAAAACAATCTATCATGCTAATGGATATCAAAAGAAAGCCAGAGTAGCCATATTTGTATCAAACTAGATTTTAAAATAAAGACTGTAACAAGAGATGAAGAAAGGTATTAAATCATAATTAAGGGGTCTATCCATCAAGAAGAGCTAACAATTATAAATATTTATGCCCCCAACATAGAAGCACTCAAATATAAAAATCAATTAGTCACAAACATAAGCAAACATTGATAATAATACAATAATTGCAGGAGACTTTAATACTCCACTCACAACAATGGACAGATTATCTAGGCAGAAAATCAATAAGAAAACAATGGCTCTGAATGACACATTGGACCAGATGGACTTAACAGGTATATTTAGAACATTTCATCCTAAAGCAACATAATACACACTCTTATAGAGTGCATATGGAACATTCTCCAAAGTAGATCACATACTGGGTTACAAAACAGCCCTCAACAGGTACAAAAAGATTGAGATCATATCATGCATATTTTCAGATCACAATGTTATGAAACTTGAAATCAACAAGAAAAAAATAGAAAAACCCCCAAACACATGGAGGTTAAAACTTCACATCTATTAGAATGGCTATTATCAAAAAAAAGAAAGAAAGAAAGAAAGAAAGAAAGAAAGAAAGAACAAAAGAAAGAAAGAAAGAAGAAAAGAAAAGAAAAGGAAAGAAAAGAAAAGTGTTGGTGACAATGTGGAGAAAGTGAAACCTTGGGCACTACTGGTGGGAATGTAAAATGGTGTAGCCACCATGGAAAACAGTATGCCTATTCCCCCCAAAATTAAAATATAAAAATACTGTATGATCCAGCAATTCCACTTCTGGTTATATACCCAAAAGAAGTGAAAGCAGGGACTCAAACAGATATTTGTGGACCCACATTCATAACAGCATTTTTCATAGTACCCAAAGGTGGAGCGAACGCAAATATCCTTCAGTGGATAAATGAAATGGGATACACACACACACACACACACACACACACACACACACACACAAATATCCTTCAGTGGATAAATGAAATGGGATACACACACACACACACACACACACACAAATATCCTTCAGTGGATAAATTAAATGGCATACACACACACACACACAGAGGAATATTATTCAGTCTCAGAAAGGAAAGAAATTCTGACACATCTACAACGTGGATAAATCTTGCATACTTTATGCTAAGTGAAATAAGCCGGTCACAAAAACACAAATACTGTACTTATTTGAGGTATTTAGAATAGTCAAAATCACAGAGACAGAAAAAAAACAGTAGTTGTTAGGGACCGGAGGTGGGTCCGGGGTATGGCAATATCCATTAGAAAAAGAAACAAAATTGTGAAAGGTGGCTACTTCAGAGAAATGAGATGGGAAGGACATTTACTTTGCACATAGCATTAGTCAGTAAAGCATTAGTTAGTATATACATATGTATATGTATATATTAGGTTTATTTATTTTGAAACAGAGAGACAGAGAGAACAGGGGAGGGGCAGAGAGAGAGGGAGAGAGAGAGAAAATCCCAAGCAGAGTTTGCACTGTCAACGCAGAGCTCAACGCAGGGCTCAAACCCACGAACCATGAGATCAAGACCTGAGCTGAAGTCAAGAGTCAGAAGCCTAACCATTGAGCCACCCAGGTGCCCCAAGCTTGAGTATATTTATAATATTGATTATATTTATATCAATATTGTATTGATTATATTTGTAGTGTTGAATAATTTAAATACTTATGGATTCCTTTTTAACATTTATACTCTTTCAGTCAACAAAAATTGAGAATGAGTAAAATGATTCAGCTAAAAGCATGTTCAAAGCAGTGCTTATTATAACCATGAAAACAATGTAGCTCTCTTAAAATGAGGAACTGATTTAAATCAGTAGATGGAATACCAGGCAACAATTTAAAATGCTGAAAAACAATTAATGACATGGAAAATGTTCAACATATTAACCACAGTGTAAAGTGTAAAGTTTAAAACTAAGGGCAGTTTTAAAGTTAACATACAGCATATATATTCAAAAGAAATAGTATACTATTCCTACTCCCCACCCACTCTTTCCCACACACACGGGGAAACTATTTTAAAAATAATAAGGGATGCTTGGGTGGCTCAGTTGGTTGAGTGTCTGACTTCAGCTCAGGTCATGATCTCGTGGTCTGGTCTGTGAGTTCGAGCCCCACATCAGGCTCTGTGCTGACAGCTCAAAGCCTGGAGCCTACTTCCAATTCTGTGTCTCCCTCTCTCTCTGCCTCTCCCCCTTTTACACTCTGTCTCTCTCTCAAAAATAAACATTAAAAAAACCCTTTTTTTTGAGGGGCCAAAAAAAGATTTTTTTAATGGTCTAAGGTATATTATTGTTTGATAAAAATAAAAATTTAAAAGCTGCACTACTGAGGAAATCATTAAAAACCCAAAGCCTGCTATGTAAACATCCTAAACATGCTATTTCTACTGCATAGGATATTACTCAAACTTCTGAGTCTAGTAGCATTATTAAACAGAGCCAAGAGATAAAATGGACTCAGAACTTCTTGCATTCACGGATGTAAAGAACAATATAGCCTGTGATGATTATTCTCCTTTCCTCAAACATTTTCACCACATTTGTTTATTCAACAGGCCCTATACATGACCTACTCCCTTTCAAAAAGTCATCTCTCGGGGCACCTGGGTGGCTCAGCGGTTAAGCATCCGACTGTTGGTTTCAGCTCGGGTCATGATCTCATAGTTCATAGGTTCGAGCCCTGCATCAGGCTCCACACTGACAGAGAGGGGCCTGGTTGGGATTCTCTCTCTCTCTCTCTCTCTCTCTCTCTCTCTCTCTGCCCCTACCCTCCTTACACTCTCTGTCTCAAAATAAATAAACTTGAAAGCAAACAGTTAACTCTCTCCTTCCTTTTACAATTCAATTTCCTGAAAACAGTAGTCACCATTCATCTCTAACTTACTCTCTCCCCATTCACTTAAACCCTTTATCCCTCTACGGAAACTGCTCCAAAAAGTCATCAGTCATCTCAGTCCTTGTCCTCTTTACATATCTGCAAAGTTAGATTCTCTCCTTAAAACACTCTCCTTCAGTTCCCAGTAACTTTCCTATATCTCTCTCTAACCCTTGTTCTGAATTCTTTCCTTCCTTCCCAAAAGTACTCTTTTCTTCAAACCTTCAATAAATTATATTGAGCACCACTACCTGCTGGCGACTGTGTGAGGCACTGGAGATCTAGCAGTGAACAAAAAGTCCTGCTCTCAGGGTGCCTGCGTGGCTCAGTTGGTTGAGCGTCTGACTTTGGCTCAGGTCATGATCTCACTACTCATAGGTTCGAGCCCCACACTGGGCTCTGTGCTGACAGCTCAAAGCTTGTAGTATGCTTCAGACTCTGTGCCTCCCTCTCTCCCTGTCCCTCCCTCGCTCAAGTTCTGTTTCTCTCTCTCAAAAATAAACATGAAAACAAATTTTTTTTCTTTAAAAAGTCATGCTTCATGTAGCCTACATTCTAGCTGGCTATTCCAAGGTTTTATCACAAGTCCTATTATCTAAAACCCACTCATCAAAAGCAGCTCCTTTCTGAAGCGTAGTCTGTTGGAATTTGTTTGGCACAAACCTGTGATCAGTTACTTAAAACTCAAAAATGACCACCAACAGACTGTGTAACAGTGTCAAGTTGCACATATTAAGTTGTGGTTTCATGACTTACTTTGTGTTATTTCTTAATGCCCAACTCATGAGACATCAGCATCAAAAGCTTTGTCTGAACTTATTTTGCTATTGTTGGCACACTGGTTACAAATTACTACCATACCAATACTCCTTAATTAGTTCCTAAATATTTTGTGACATTTGTTAGAAATAGAAATAAGACAACTTTGTTACACATTCACTTGTACAGTAGACATACAGATGAAGTTCAGTGACCATAAGGTATGCATAACTTATAACTGCATAACTTATTTTTATTTTTTTTCATTTTTTAAATGTATTTGAATCCAAGTTAGTTAACATATAGTGTAATAATGATTTCAGGAGTAGAATTTAGTGATTCATCACTTACATAGAACACCCAGTGCTCATCCCAACAAGTGCCCTCCTTAATGCTCATCACCTGTTTAGCCCATCCCCCCCACCCAACACCCCTCCAGCAACCCTCAGTTTGTTCTCTGTATTTAAGAGTCTCATATGGTTTGCCTCCTTCTCTTTTTTTACCTTATTTTTCCTTCCCTTCCTCTATGTTCATCTGTTTTGTTTCTTAAATTCAACATATGAGTGAAATCATGTGGTATTTATCTTTCTCTGACTTATTTTTTTTAAGTAAGCTCTATGCAGGGCTTGAATCATGACCCTGAGATCAAGAATCACATGCTCTACCAAATGAGCCAGCCCGGTGCTTCACGTGTAACTTATTTCTAAATACCAATTTCGGGGCGTCTGGGTGGCTCAGTCAGTTAAGCATCCGAATTCGGCTCAGGTCATGATCCCATGGCTCATGAGTTTGAGCCCCACATCAGGCTCTGTGCTAACAGCTCAGAGCCTGGAGCCTGTTTCAGATTCTGTCTCCCTCCCTCTCTGCTCCTCCCCTGCTCGTGCTCTGTCTCTCAAAAATAAATAAACATTAAAAAAAATAAATAAATAAATGAATACCAATCTCAAACCATCAAAACTTTCTAACAACAAATAGTATGAGACACATTAAGAAATGGCCACAACGCCTTACAATCTGAGAGCACAATCTGGTAACTGTGAAATCTTGAAGTTCTGGATTTTTGTCAGAATCAACATACTTTTTACAGCATTTTAACAAGTTGTATATTTGAATGCCAAGGGAAAAAAACATCTCACTCACCAGTTTTAAAAAAAATTAGTGAAACTTTGTATCAGGATCAGATCCACAAAAGCAGTTTTGGGAGATTCCCTTATCAAATAATGCAATCCTCTCCAGAATTTGTTTAAGCGGGATCTTGTGCCAAGTTAAGAAAAGTGTAAATTTAGTCCTCTATGCTTGACAAGCCAAACAAAAAAATTGTATCTACAGTATTTCAGCACTGTGCAACAGGCAAAGGAGACAGATCACAGAACGCTGCTCTGTAAACTACTAAAATTAACTACAAATGGAACAGATGCTTTAAATCTTCAGACTTATTTTTGATCCATAATCCATGTAGATCAAATTGCACCAATGGTACCTACGGGGTGTGCCCCTTTTGCTATGAAAAAACTCAGGAATTTTTGCCTCAGCCAAACAAAAAAAGAAGAAGAAGAAGAAGAAGAGGAAGAAGAAGAAGAAGAAGAAGAAGAAGAAGAAGAAGAAGGGGAGGAGGAGGGGGAGGAGGAGAAGGAGGAAGAAGCTGTTTGTCATAACTTTACTTTAGATGTGTAATGTTGCAATGCATTTGCTGTAAGACTTTGCTTACAAAATGGAAGAACATCTTCTCTACTAATGAGAAGCTGACTTTACAGACTGCTCTAAATCCTTTCCTCTTTCATGCTTCCTTAAAATAAAAAGTTCCTAACATACTGTTCTTTTCTATACATATGAGGCGACTTTCCAGGACTTTCAATGCACAAAGAAAGGCACCAGATTATTTTCCCCCAATCGAAGCAGTGGTTTATTTGGAAAATAGAGTATGTCCTTTGCCCAAGAGAAAGAACGGGATGAAAGCAGCACAAGTCAACACAAAACAGCACATTACCTGCTTCTATCACGAATTTCCAATTTATCCAAAATGTAATGAGAGAAGAAACACTACCAATATTCCTTTCCCTGAAACCATCATTTTATTTATTTTAATATATTAAATATAACTTATTGTCAAATTGGTTTCCATACAACACCCAGTGCTCATTCCAACAGGAAACTATCATTTCAGAAAATAAAGGAACACTACTACAAGTGAGGTGACAACACTTTACATCATTTGGCAAGTCTTTCCAAGGGTGCTTTACCAATGAAGATTAATTTGGCAAAGAAATACATAACAGATTTTTTTAAAGCCTGGATTCCAACCATCAATGATAATTTATTTGACTAAAGAGAGTCTCATTTACTTTCATGTCAGTGGTTACGTGTAAATAGAATCTACAATACAAAGCTCAAGAATTTCTGGTATTTAATTACAGACCTATATGAAATAAATACATTCTTCTATGGGTCACTTTTATACTTCAAAACAAAAGCTAGAAATTCCCAAAACGGGAAAGTAACCACAGAGAGTTATTTTAAAACTAGGTTTCTTATTTCTCCAATATCCCTGAATAAAAACAACAGAAAAATTACTGAGCTAATAAAGTTAGTAAGCTGTATAATTACTTATGTTTTCTAATTAAATATCACTACTATACTCTCACAAACTATAAATAATAATTCTATTTTATATATGATTTAGATATATGTAATATAATTATATTACTTATATAATATATATTTAACATATAATTTATCATACAAATACATTTAAATATACAACATATATTATATATGTATATATTATCTAGGTGTACTATATAACCATAATATTTCAAGTTCAAAAAACTAATCTATTTTTGGCAAGGCTATGAGAACACATTATGAAAACTAAGGTACAAAGCTATAGTATATAATGTTCTGTATCACTTCCCACCGTATCAATCATGAATTGTCCCTTCTTGTGTATATAACACAGACAAGGTATGCATATCCTTACAGCTTTATAGGTGCCACAAGTAACAAATATATATGTTCAACAACGTACATCTTGGAATATTGTGGCTTTCAAAACACAAGACTGATTGAATATAGGAATACCATATTTTTAATTGGGCTCTTTCTAGGTGTCTGTTCAACTATATGTGAAATACATAACATATATGCATTCAACTTTAGAAAGAGCACAGGGCTTAAAGAGATATAAGTTCTACTAACTGGGTTTGTCACCTGACCACCCTAAGCCTGTCCTCTCATCTCTAACAAGAAAACTACAATAATCCATAACTTCCACTTCTCATAGAATTGTTGTAAGAGCCAAATGAGACAGCATATATAAGCATTACATACAAGATAAAGCCCTACACAAACATATATTCTTATATCTTCTTGCTAAAATTATTAAATATCACCATACCAATTAGTTTATGTAACAACTGCTTTAAACCAAGAAAAACACAAACTACAGCATTCCCACCCAACTATGGAATGCCGTATCAGCTTAGGAATAAGAAAAACTCCTTTAACCCTCAAGAAAAAGAAAGAAGACTTGAAACAAGTGATTTAATTACTGATCATTTTCTCAGCTCAGGTCAAAGGTTAGACTCTTAAAAACAAATGTACATCAAATTTCAGGAAATAAGTTTCTTAATATTGACTCCTAACTTACTGCTCTTGCATTTCCACAAGAAACAATTTCTCTTGTAAGCCTAACATAAGGGACTGATTTATCTTCCACTTATAATTCTCAATATCTAAGTCACTTCAAGCACTGTCCCTTTTCAAGCTGTGTAATCCTATTCTACTCTGCTAGAGTGTATAACTTCCCAAAACACCAATATTTAGGTATCTTTAGAAGATATCTTCACATATTATTTGAATACTACGGCTAAAAAGATGAAAACATTGAAGTGCCCAAGCAAGACAGAACACTGCGAACTCTGGTTTTAAATCTGTCTCAGTTTTTTCCTAAAACACTACACAGTAGCTTGAATATAACCAGTATTTAGTTAGTGTTTGCTGAATGCCTTATAACTGCTTTGCTAAACTCTATTTTGCTTTTTGATACATGAGGGAAGCCACTGTTTTTGGTTTATACCAAGTAGAATCCACAGTTTAGCATAAGCACCAGAAATGATTTGCCAAGCATATTTTATCAACTCTGTTCAGGAGACAGAAGTTGGCTGTGTGCATATTGCAGTACACTTAACTTGGTGTGCCAGAATTACCTAAGTTGCCTCCAAGATGGGGAAGGCACCTGTACTCTCTACAGTAAAACTAAATGATATTGGATCCATTTTTTGGCATTCAAAAACCAATTATTAACTCTTACCTGTGGATATTAAAACATCCACAGATGCAAAATCCTAGAAGTTAATTATTATTTAGGAATTACCTTTAAAAACAGTAAAATCTGAATTATAAGAAAAACATGAATGTAAATAGTATAAACAAGTTAAGTCTTCTTAATTTCTAATTGTTTCCTGCACTATACTTACAGCTTACCAAATCAAATAGTTGTTATTTAAAAACACCTAATTCAGGGCACCTGGGTGCCTCAGTCAGTGAAGCATCCAACTTTGGCTCAGGTCATGATCTCACAGTTTGTGAGTTCGAGCCCCGCGTCAGGCTCTGTGCTGACCACTCAGAGCCTGGAGCCTGCTTCGGATTTTGTGTCTCCCTCTCTCTTTCTGCCCCTCCCCTGCTTGTGTGATTTCTCTCTCTCAAAAATAAACAAACATCAAAAAAAACCAAACACCTAATTCAAGACGAGGTTTTTCTTCCTCTTCATTTTTTGTAAGGTAATATCTAGTCTGCCCAGAACCACAAGCTGTCAATATTCACCTTAAATGAGTTCCATTCTCTTTCATATTAAATGTATTTCTTTATTGATTATATCATTTTTGAAATTGCAATCACCTACTCCTTAAATCTTTCCTCATATTTCAATGCCTATGAAATGGGAAGCACTGAAAGCACTATATACAAAGTGCACAAAACTTTGAAAAAGACCCTATTATTCTCAAAACAATTCTATTCACATTTCAAATTAAGAATAGAAGCTTCTTTATGAACTGATACTTTTATAATTTTAAGAAGAGTTTAGCAATAAATTAAAATCACGACTTTAACGTGGATATTGTACAAAAATTTTAAACTAAACAAACTCAGAATACCAACAGTTGTTGTAAAATTAATATCTATACAAAAAAAATGTTTTACTTATTTTTGAGAGAGAGAGGGAGACAGTGTGTGTGCACACTCAAAGAGAGTGAGTGGAGGGGAGAGAGAGAGAGAGAGAGAGAGAGCGAGCGAGAGAGAGAGAGAGAGAGAGAGAGAGAGAATCTTAAGAAGGCTCCACTCCCAGCACAGAGTCTGACGCAGGGCTCAATCATACAACTGTGAGATCATGACCTGAACCAAATTCAAGAGTCAGACACTTAACTGACGGAGTCTCCCAGGCACCCCCAGAAAACATTTTTTAAATCATGACTAGATCTTTAAGCATTATGTCAGGAAGAAAGCCTCAGAAAATGAGAAACATGTTCAAATCCAAGGCCAATTTCTTCAATACCGAGAAGAGTAATTATCAATCTTTGAACTATAAAAATTTAACATGGTTAATTTTTACAAATCTGTAGCTTGTTTAAATTTAAATAATTTCAAACTCGTTGTAAATATTTTTAAAGTATTTCTCCATATGCTCTGAGCTAATGTGGCTGCAGTTTCAGAAAGTGAGCTGAGTATTTTTTGATATCCATGGTTTTCCATAAAAGTTGAGCATTATACAAGCAGAGCATTACACAGTTCACAAAAACAATGAAGTTAGAAAATGTATATGAAATGACAGCTTGGTATGTTATTGCACATGATTTGACAAAAGTTATGCAGACAATAAACATTTATTGAGCCACCTGCTATCAGCCACTGCACTTGAGAAGTTCACTATGTAAATAGCAATGATAAAACATGTAATCAAATAAATTATAGCATAATGTGTTAGGTGACAAAATATAACAGATTATATAACATATAGAGATACATTCCTCTGGCCAACTCATTTTGAGTTGCACATCATCCAGAACCTTACTGAAGAATGTGGTCCATGAACCAGCAGAATTGCCATAACTTAGAAGCTAGTCAGTCAGAAATACAGAATCTCTGGGGATGCAAGCTGGTGCTGCCACTCTGGAAAACAGTATGGAGGTTCCTCAAAATATTAAAAATAGAACTACCCTGTGGCTCAGCAATCGCACTACTAGGTATTTACCCAAGGGATACAGGTGTGCTGTTTCGAAGGGGCATATGCACCCCAGTGTTTATAGCAGCACTATCAACATTAGCCAAAGTATGGAAAGAGTCCAAATGTCCATCGATGGATGAATGGATAAATAAGATGTGGTATATATATACAATGGAGTATTAATCGGCAATCAAAAATAATGAAATCTTGCCATTTACGACTATGTGGATGGAACTGGAGGGTATTATGCTAAGCAAAATTAGTCAGTCAGAGAAAGACAAATATCATACGACTTCACTCATATGAGGACTTTAAGAGACAAAACAGATGAACATAAGGGAAGGGAAACAAAAATAATATAAAAACAGGGAGGGGGACAAAACAGAAGAGACTCATAAATATGAACAATAAACAGAGGGTTACTGGAGGGGTTGTGGGAGGGGGGATGAGCTAAATGGATAAGGGGCACTAAGGAATCTACTCCTGAAATCATTGTTGCACTATAGGCTAACTAATTTGGATGTAAATTAAAAAAAATAAAATTAAAAAATAAATAAAAATAAATATAAAAATCATTAAAAAAAAAAAAAAGAAATACAGAATTTCAGGTCCCAAGCAAATGTACTGAATCAGAATCTACATTTCAACAAGATCCTCAGGTAATTCCAATGCACATTTAAATTTTGAGAAGCACTAACCTAGAACATAACTGAAGATCAGTAAATAAGTGTCATCTCATACTTTCAAGATCTTCAGTCCCCACCCCGAGCCTTTTTGCAAATTGATACATAATTTTAATGTGGTCAGCTACCCAGTTTCAGAGATTAAAAAAAAACAAAACAAAAAAACAAAAAACACTGGGAAATACCACTAACAACAAAGAAAGAAAACAGGGAATAAAATAAAAAGCAATTTCAAAAAGGGAAGGCTTTTGGGTCCATTTAACATAGCAACAATCTACCCTATCTGCCTAGATAGGTCTCACTATACTACAGAAGTATAACAGTAACTGACATTCTTAAATGTGCCTCCTCTAACTAGACCACAAATTCCTTGAGGACAGGGACCTAGTTTTATTCTTATACACTTACATCTGTAAACTGAATGGCTCTAAGTCACTGAGATAAGTTCAGGTTAGGCAATCGGATATATAACATATTTCAGAAACATTTCCAGCTGAAAAAGTTGCAATAAAAATATGACTTTTTAATTTTTTTATTTATTTTTTAACGTTTTATTTATTTTTGAGACAGGGAGAGACAGAGCATGAACAGGGGAGGGTCAGAGAGAGGGAGACACAGAATCTGAAATAGGCTCCAGGCTCTGAGCTGTCAGCACAGAGCCCAATGTGGGGCTCGAACTCACAGACTGAGAGATCATGACCTGAGCCGAAGTTGGCCGCTCAACCGACTGAGCCACCCAGGCGCCCCATGACTTTTTAAAAAAAGAGTAAATCCTTCCCATTCCATAACAACCCATTCACTAGTCTTAGAACAGAGGCTGTACCAAATCTATGGCTCCAAATCCAATGTCTTCTCTACATTCAAACTCACTCCTACAGGGCACCACTGAGTGCAGTGAGCATAGAAAATGGACAAAGATTACATGAGAACAGAAGGAGAGGAGAAATCATTGAACACCTCAGGGTTCCTCCATTCATGAAAATAAAAACAACAAAAATAGAAAGTCACACAAAAGACAGAGCAACCCTAGAAGAGAACAAATGCTACCTTTAACAACCATTAATTCCATGTTCCTTGCCTCTGTGAACAGACTCCTGTTCACAATCCTAAGAACTCCTCAAAGATACCTTAACTCTAGAAACACTTCTCCTCATGACCTCCAATAAGCTGATCAGAGCCAGTTAGATACAATACACACTTTCAAGACAGCCAATTTCATGAAGTTCTAGTCATTACTCTTCAAACAATCACTTCGTTTTCTTGCCCAAGCATGGTCATGCTATTACTCCATTCAAAGGCCTTTCCCATCTGTTAATCTGAATGCACTATCCAACATGTTAGCCACTAGCCATGTGTGGCTATTTAACATTTGAAATGTGGCTAGATCCAAATGAGATGTAGGGTAAAGGTAAGGAACACGTGAAAGTTTGAAGTCTTCGTATAAAAAAAAGATGTAAAACTATCTAACTGGCTTTTTTTTTTTTGAACAATCCTATGTTAAAATAATGTTTCAGATATAAATCAAAGAATTTAAACTGTTTCTTTTTAGTTTTTAATGTGGCTACTAGAAAATTTTACACTTCAGGGGCACCTGGCTTGCTCAGTCAATGGAGCATGCAACTCGTGATCTGGGGAGTGTGAGTTCGAGCCCCATGTTGGGTGTAGAAATTACTTTAAAAATCCTAGGGAAGGGGCGCCTGGGTGGCTCAGTTGGTTAAGCGTCCGACTTCAGCTCAGGTCATGATCTCACAGTCCGTGAGTTTGAGCCCCGTGTTGGGCTCTGTGCTGACAGCTCAGAGCCTGGAGCCTGCTTCAGATTCTATGTCTCCCTCTCTCTCTGCCCCTCCCCTGCTCATGCTCTGTCTCTCTCTGTCTCAAAAATAAATTTTTAAAAAAATTACAAAAATAAATAAATAAAAATCTTAGGGGGAAAAAAGAGAAAATTTTAAATTACATACACGTTATAGTTCTAGTGACAGCACTAGTCTAAAACCTATTGATTCTTCAAGGCCTAATTCAAACACCTTTCCTTCCATGAAGCCTTCTCTAATGACTGCAAGTGGAAGTGGTTTCTGTCCCCTGAAATCCCATAACACCTTCACATTCCCAAAGAACTGGATCAACTTTACCTTGTTACTGAGTTTACCTGTCACAGCTCCAACATAAGCAAATTGAGAAAAGAAACTCCATCTAGGTCACCAGTGAGTTTTCCTACTACACCTTGGAGAGTACATGCATGAACTTAGGTGATGCCAGACGTCTGCTGAGAACTGATTTTCTCAACTATTATATTATCTATCCCTTTCAATGATTTTCATTTCTTTCTCAAGTATTAAAAGTCCATGTGTAAAATGTCCTGTATTATTTTTAGGCAAACAACTTATTACATGAGCTACATACATGTCAGATGATGAAAAAGCAAATCTAAAACTAATACATGTGGTCGATATACTTAGGTTAAATATACAAACTCAACAAGCTTCTAAAGGTTCCATATATTTTTGTCTTAAAAATGTATTGTAAAGATTAACTATTTCAAAAGTAGGAGCCTTTCCCAAAGATTAACGACACTAAATGACTAAAGTCTACCAAAAAATTATTGGAAGTCCCCGCCCCCTCCACAGCTCCGAGTATAAGTCAGGTAAGCATGCAAAGGCTTGGGAGCAGCAAGAGCAATATCCACAAAACGTCCAAAAGCTGTGTAGATTGAGCGGTAGAAATAAAGAGACAGGAAAAAAAAAAAAAAAAAAAAGTCGACTTGTGTGAGACGAATGGTAGAAACGGTTGAAACGCAAAATAAGAAATAAAAACTAGAATATAAAAAATATCTCAACTCTGTGGGAGGGATCCTCCCTGGGGGTATCTCTCAACCTCTCCGGCAAACGTTGCGGTGCTAATTTCAAGTGTCTTCTTCAAATGGTATTCTAGTGCCTCAGCTCTAACTTCGTTCCCTACCAACCTACTCTAACGCCCCGGGCCAGGGACTCCTGCCAAACCCAGCCCTGAAGCCACCCTCTCCAGCAAGTTTTAGAAACCGGTGAACGAAACAGGAGGACCTAACTGAGGCCCAATACCTGGACGACACCCCTATCATTTGGAGTCCGGCCTTAGACCCTTCGATTTGATGGAGCCGGCTGAGAGGAGCTGGCCAGCAGAGGGGGCGGGGCAGGGCGCTGGACTCTGCCCAGGAAGGGGCTTCCCATTCCAGGTCGGAGCCTGCTGGTGCCTCAGGGACAGGCAGGATGGTGAGCAGAAAGAATAGAGAGGCAGAAAGAATCAGCCCTAGGCTTTCACTCACCAGCCGTCACCGCTCGACGTTGGCTGTGGCAGGACCTTTTCTCCTTCCGCCATTGCTGTTGACGTCCACGTCACTTTGCCGAAAAGTGGACCTGGCGCCCGGACCGACTCTGAGACCCAATGTCGTAAAAGGTTCTCGGAAGTCTGGGAGTGAGCTTCTGGAGAGGAAAAGAAAGAGGGAGGAGGCAAGAGACGGGAGCAACGCGACGTCCCGACGTCCCGACGGCGAAAGGCAGCTTGGGGGAGGAGACTCGGCCAAAGCAGCTGCCCCTTCAAAGACTACATGTCCCAGCATGCCGCGGGGACTGGGCGGATGGAGTGGGCGGAGCTTGATGAGGGAGCGTGACCTGGTAAAAGGCCCTTGAGAGCGTCGTTTCTTAGCGTCCGTTTGGCTTCTTCATTGCATCTTGGCGTCGTACTTAAAATCAGAATTGGGAGTCCTAACTAATGGAGAGAGTAGGAGAGGGGGGAATTCCATAGGGAAGGTGGGAGTAGGAGGATAGCCACATTTCAGTCATTTCCCACTAACAACTGGATTTGAGGAAACAGTTGGATGTAAGGAAAGATCACCGCCCACCCCTATTTGTGGGGCGCGGTCAGAAGCACAAATGGAAGTCCCCTACTTTTTCTGAACGCTTGAAAGTTGTTTGGGGGGAAAAAAAGGCGCTAAAAAGTAAAGGAAATATGCTCCAACCTCCCGCCTTTATATATATATGCGTGTGTGTATCGTGTGTGTGTATACACACACACACACACACACACACACACACACACACAGTCTTCCTAATAACCTGGAAGGTCAAATCCAAGTTTAGATTTCTAGAAATCTTGGAGTTCCAAACTGAGCTGCCACGTTTCTTCTCTTCCCACCCTACTTCTTGTTTGCTCCACATCTACGGTCACCTTGGCCTCCACATCCAAGCTCGGTCCACATCACCACCACCACCACCACACCATCAAAGCACTAGCCTCTTGTCTCCCCTTGACCATTCCTGGTGTGCACGGGCTCGGGAGGATGGACGTAGGGAAATGCTTTTGCAAGCCGTAGAACCAACACTGATGAAGTAGAGAAGCAGGTAACAGTATGAATAAATCTGAAAAATATGTTAAATGAACGAGAGATTGCAGAAGGATAGGTATAGTATGGTTTCATTTATATTTGGTGGTAAAAATAGGCAAGACAATATATTGTTTGTGAATAGATGCATAAGTGCTTTAAAAAAATAAAGGGAAATGATTAAAAAAATGGAATGGCAGTTCTTACACAGCCAGACATTAAAGCAGGGAAAACAGGTTTTATCCAGAAACTACTGACAGTAGGGGAAAGAGCAGAGCTCCATTCCAATTGGTGCAGAGGTGATTAGAGGTTTTAAAGGGAGAATAAGGGAGTGGAGAGAATGGGGGCTCATTAGAGTCATAGAAGTGAAAAATCACAAAGAGTTAGCCAGTGTGATTGTGATTGAGCCAGCTGTGTCTGCTAGCTGGCAATTTTTGTAGTTAGGATTCTATCCTCCCACAGACGCTGAGAGACAGTGGCCCTATCGTTCCTGATGATTACATTTCAAAGTAACGACTCTCAGGTCCTTGAGAAGGACACTTCTAAGTCATAAGAGAAACAATTCTAAGCTCTTTCTAATAAATGCTCCAAGAAAGAGAGGTCAGGAATCCATCATCAGGGTTGGCTAGAACAGAGTAAATTCTCTTGGCAGTTGAACTTTCTAAATCGGGCATTTTAATGAGGAGCTGGGTTTCCATGGGGGGCTAGAGTCCTCCTAGGGATTAAGTTGCTAGAAACCATGTTCGACTTTGGTCAAGTCTCAAGGTTTGGACAGAATTGTTACCCGTGGAAAGCTCTGCAGGTCTCAAAATTACATTTGGAGGAAGAGGGAGAAATGGCTTCAATTATATTTTTAATATTTTGTTTCTTAAGAGCTGAGAAGTTGTAGTCGAGTAGGTGTTCAATATTCCTTATAGAGTCTATACTTTGGTATACAGAATTTTTCATACTTCGAAACTATTTGATTAAAGAAGCACAAAACATAGTCCAGTCATTTCATTAACAACCAAAAACATGTTCACTCTCTTTCCAAAAGGGGAATAATCCAGAGCCACACATTATTGCACCACTTCCAAGCCCAGAATCTTTTCGTGCTGCTCAATCCTTCTGGGGGAAAATTTCTTTTAATGTGGAATGAGTGTTTTGATGGCAACCATTAAAAGAAAATAAAAGGCATGGATCTAGGTCAATTTACCATCCTAACTTCCAAGACCTCCCCTGTGGCCCGTCAATTGTCAGTGGGTTTTCAGAAGCTTTTCTAAAATAGTTTTAAAAACTATTAAGTCTGTGACTTGACAAGCAGCTGTTCATTGCTTAAGGTGTTTCTAATCCTCAACAGTAATTCATGTTTAGTACAATTTTTTTAAATTTTTTTAATGTTTATTTATTTTTGAGACAGAGAGAGACAGAGCATGAATGGGGGGAGGGTCAGAGAGAGAGGGAGACACAGAATCAGAACCAGGCTCCAGGTTCTGAGCTGTCAGCACAGAGCCCGACGCGGGGCTCGAACTCATGGACCGCGGGATCACGACCTGGGCCGAAGTCGGACGCTTAACCGACTGAGCCACCCAGGTGTCCCAGTACAATTTTTTTTAAAGCTTATTTTTTGAGAGAGTGAGTACAAGCAGGGGAGAGCAGATAGAGAGGGAGGGGGAGAATCCCAAGCAGGCTCCATTCTGTCAGCACAGAGCCCAACGTGAGACTCAAACTCCCAAACCGTGAGTTCATGACCTGAGCCGAAATCAAGGTCAGATGCTTAACTGACTGAGCCACCAGGTGCCCCCATGTTTAGTATAATTAAATCAATAATTGCTTTATACTCTATGTGGTAAAAATATTATTCCATTAAAAATATATCTCTTGACTTTCAAGCAGTTCTTCACTTCGTAGAAGACAAAACTTCTGTCTTCCACTCTTTTTAATAGGGCCAGAGTCAGCTTCATGGGCATGCAACTTGTGCCACCACACAAGACCCCATGCTTAGAAGGGCCCTACACTTGGTTTAGTGCTCTGCTATTACATCTTGAAATTCTTAATGATTTTAGAATAGGAGGTCTCTTGTTTTAATTTTGTGCTGGGCGCCCCACAAATTATGTAGCCAGTCCCAGATAGGGTCACTATGATATTAATGTATAACCCAACTGGGGACAGGATTTCACTTGAAATTATTTAATAATATTTTCTGGAATATCTATATCATTTGTCCTTTACTCATCAACCTGTTCTGTGTTCTGCTGAGTTCACTCTCAGTTCGTGGTATTCACCAAGACGACATCCTCTTCCACTGGTGGTAATTCTAGGAATCTGGTTATTAGGTGAAGTCCTTGAAATTTGGTATGCCTTTGGTTCCTCTGAATAGGTTCTACTGGTTTACTCTCCATGGTATTTTGTGTTTGCTCCTGTTTGGCTTGTTAACATCCAAGCTGCAGTTACTGCAGATCTCAGTGGTAGGTGAGTCCTCTGCCCATAAGCCCTGTCTTCTCTTTTTCTTTCTCTGGACCAGGATCATCCACACTTTCCCCTCACTTTGCCTGGTCTTCTGGAAGGACAAACACCACACTCAGTTGTTAATCTCCAAGCTGCTGAGTTAGTACTGACCTTCTGGTTGATGGGTTGTTTTTTGTTTATCTTTTATCATAAGCTCTTCTTGCTTTGAATCTGGTTTGTCCACATTTTCCCCCAACACACCTCACTTCCTGAGATGACAAGGACCATGCTGTGGCCACAGAACATTTTCTAGCTGGCTGCAAAATTTTTTGGGTATAACTTCTGAGTATTCTGTACTTTAAAACAAATCTCATGGTCCTGCCATTTGCCTCAATTGTTATGTGCTTTAAGAAAATAGTATGGGGGTAGCCTGGGTGGCTCAGTTGGTTAAGAATCTGATTCTGGGTGTTTGGCTCGGGTCGTGATCTCACAGTTCATAGGATCAAGCCCCATGTTGGGCTCTGCACTGACAGTGCAGAGCCTGCTTAGGACTCACTCTCTCTCTCTCTCTCTCTCTCTCTCTCTCTCTCTCTCTCTCTCTTCCCTTCCCCTGTTCATCCCCCCAACCTCAGGTTTACAAGTAGAATTTGTTAAATTCTAGTAGTGGATCTCTGCAGAAAGCAAGCAAGCCAGCCAGCCAGCCAGCCAGCCGTCCCTGGGGCACCTGAGTGGCTCAGTCAGTTGAGCATCCAAGTTTGACTTAAGTCGTGATCTCATAGTTCACGAGCCCCATGTCACACTTGCTGCTGTCAGCGCACAGCCCACTTCAGATCCTCTGTCCCCTTCTCTCTCTGCCCTCTGGCCCTCCCCTATTCATGCTCTCTCTCTCTCTCTCTCTCTCTCAAAAATAAATATTTTTAAAGCCCTTTTCAAGAGCTAGAGAAGACTTTATTATGAAATCATCAGTCTGTATTTTCTTACATTTCTCTTTTCTCCTAATTTTCAGATTTCATCAGTGATACTAGGAACTCTTTCTGTTCTTGTACTTCTTTATATCTCTCTGGAGCAGACAGACTTGGAATCTCTTTTTTTATAGACCTGATGCTGGGCTAAGGTGATGCTAATAGTGGTGACCATCTGGATCTGTGTACAGTAGTATAGCCATTCCAGGATGTGGAAGGCACACCCAGTCATCCACATAGGGTGTGTTACCTGCCTACATTTCTGCAGCTAATGGTATCCCCACACCCAAATAGGAAGGTGTAGAACTATGCCATATTATCCTTGGACAAAATCAAGTTGCAATTTTCACAAAAAGGAAACTTTAATTCTCTTGGTTTTAAATGAAACTATAAAAAACAAAAATATTTTTCATCTATTATGTGCTGTTCTATGCCATATAATTATGTAATTTATATTTTATTATGTGTACTTAATTCATATTTTGACACATAGTTTATCCTCAATAAATATTTGTTAAGTGAACTCAGGGTTTTGTGGGGCTTTTTTGAAGTGTTTTTGAATGGATGAAGTCATTCACCTATACAGCTGGTTGGGATCAGGGCAGGTAGAGATTGTGAACTGATCTGTGTGGTCGATTATTATATTAGTGTATAAGAGTTTATTTCACTTTTTTGTTATAATATTATAGCATTTTTTAAAGAAATGATTATAGCTCATCCTTTTATTCATATTTGAGCAATTTCTTATTGATTTTTTTTTTTTTTGCATTTTTAGGTGAGACCAAATAAATTGTATTAATCTACTGCTACTTTAAAAATTACCCCAAAACTCAGTGTCCCAAAACATTCATTACCTCACAATTCCAATGGGTCAGGAATTTAGAAACAGGTAAGTGGATGTTATGAGTCAGGGTGTCTTGAGGTTATTTGAAGGCTTCTGAAGTCATCTGAAGGCTTCACTGGGGCTAGAGGATCCGCTTCCATGTTGGCTCACTCACATGCCCAACAAGTTGGTGTTGGCTATTGGCAGGAGGCCCACAGTCCTCTCCAAATAAGTCTTTCCATGGGTTGCTTGAATGTCCTCTTAACATGGAGTCTGGCTTCCCCTAGAGTGAGAATTTAAGAGAGACAAAGATTGAAGCCACAATATTTTCTATGACCTAACCTCAAAAGTCACATACCCATCATTTCTGCAATATCCTATCAGTTACACAGGTCAGGTCTGTTCAACATGGAAGCGAACTACAAAAAGGCTTGAATAACCAAAGGCAAGAATCACTGAGAGCCTTTTTAGAACCTCATTGCTACTTGAAGTAATATTAAATCCTGTACATTCACCATTGTCCAACCAACTTGTTCCTCAGGTCCCTGTCCATATCATTTCAGCTCTCTTCCAGCTAGTATTCCTCTGAACTTGTGAAGGCCCCCTCATGTGGGTACTGAGTCATACAGCATCTTGCATTCTGTCACTCTGAGAATGACAACAATTTTTAAGTTCTTTTGTAGCCTCTTTTACACCAAATAAAGGACTGAAAGTATAGACGGTGTCCAGAAGTTCTTGTTGAATATCAAAATATTGATTTCTGTTTCAAAATAATGACTTTTGAGTTTCAGAATTCTAAACTTTCTTAGGAATTTTTCTTTTTATCTTACAAGGACAGATGTCTTCACAATTATCAGAATTACTTCAGTTATTTGTAACTTTAAAATCCCATTAGGACCTGCATTCCAAGATTCTTTAAACTACTGAAGCCTAACACTTAATTTAATGATGAACAAAACCAAGTTAATTCCCATTCACAGATGACAAGTCAACAGTTGGCAACAATTTCAACATCTGCTATTAATTCACTTAAAAGTGTTAAGTAAACAGTGCTTAAAAAAAAAGATCTGGAAACTATACTATTTCTCCATTATCCTTCTAGTTGTTGTCTTTGCTGATCGAAGTTGACTCTTAATAGGTTATGTAGATGGACCCAAAGTAAACATTTTGATGGGGATTGGCCTATTCCTGAGTCTGGGATGGTTATGCTTTAATGTGGGAGCCTGTTTCACCCCTTCCTCATTCCAAATTTGTTTTCAAATATTCCAAACAAAAGGCTCTTATTAGGGTTGAGTCAGTGCTGATTGGAAATAGGGATAGTAAACAATATGTTAGCTGGCATTAGCCTAAATTTTAAAAACTTACTGCTTTCTATGAGCTCACACACACAATCTGTAAACAGTATCCTTAGACAATGGCTGTGCTATTCATTACGTATGATCTGTCTCCATTCATCTCATACTCTTGGACTCACCCTTCCTTTTAGGTATCTGTCTTGCCAAATAAAAGAGTAAGGAACCATCTAAGGTCATTGAATTTAATTACATGATATATGCTTTTAATAATATGTGTAAAAAATGTAGGTATGTTACAATTTTTATGAGTATGTTATTTCCAGGCTGGTTTGCCGAGTACACATGCTAAATTGTACATTTTATCATTGTCATTTCTTCATGCCAAATTCACTTAAGAAGAATACAGAGTAGAAGAAAAAGAATTCTTAGGATATAATGAATGTGAAAATTACCACAGATATAAAAGCATTTTTTAAAATTTAGATTACAAAATATTTTCTCTATAATTTTCCCATACCTTCATTCTGTACAATATCAGCTACATCTCTGTTGTTATTTCCAACCTATAACCTGATAACTGCTATATCTGTATTTTTGTATTTTCTTTTGTACTTTCCATCTATAAATCTAGCCATGTACTGGGAGCTTACACTTGGATGACCCACAAACACTCCAAAGTCAGCATTTCTAAAACTGACTCATCATGTCTGCCTGGCTCCCCAGTCCCTACCATTTCTGTAGAGGTGATGGGTTTTATCATTATTTACCAGAAACTTTGGAATTATTCTAGCCTCTTTCCTTCTTCCTTTCCATAGGTCGGCAGGGTCTACGGATTTTTTCCTCCCTAAATATAGGTCAGGTTGGGTCCTTCACCTCTGCAGCTCTTCTCTTGCTTTTATTCCTTGTTATGTTTTACATGAAGGGATTCCTTAATTAGTCCCTACTTTCTTCCACTCTCCCCTAAGCAGTCAATAGTCTCTACACCAGGAGTTCAAACTGGCAGCGCTCAGACTGGATTTACTTAGCAGCTTTTATTTTGTTGTTATTTTTATTTTTTTTAAAGATTTTAGTTTTAAGTAATCTCCACACCCCATGTGGGGCTCGAACTCACAACTCTTGAGATCAAGAGTCGCATGCTGTACTGACTGAGCCAGCCAAGTTATTTTTAAATCACTTTTATGTCTTTACACACTTTTCAGTTTGTCTCCCCCACCATTTCCCATCACTAAACCATACCGCAGTTTACACATTTGTTAACTGCATGGTCCTCAGAGGTATTTGAATTTGTGCCTCTTGCTGCATATTTTATAAAATGGAAATCTACCTCAAATCCTTCAGTTGCTCACCATCCTCTATAAAGAATGTTCAAATTCTTTATCAATGATACAATACTCTCACAAACACAAGTACTCTCCCTTCTTCCTTTATAACATATACATCAGTCACTCTACAAGGCCTCAGATATACCCTGCTGCTCCATGAGTTTATGCCTTTGTGAAAGCTTATTCCCTCTACTTTGTTACATTCTACTAACCTCTCTCAACTGGTTATGCCTAGCCATAAGACTTGAGCATCATTTTCTCTGTAACCCTTTCTCTCAAGCATAATTATTCATTTCTGCCTTTTGTTACCACTTCCCCTTAAATACACCTCAATCATCACATTTATCACATTTTAATCATGTGTTTATAAATTTGTTTTCTCCACTAGGGATGAGATCTTTGGAAGCAGTTTAATATGTTTACATTTCCAGTGCCTGGCATAGTACTGGATACACAACTATAATTTGCTGTATGAATAAATGAATGAATGGAGAGTATATATACACATAACATTATTACAGCAAACTTATAGAGCATTTACTGTGTGTCAGGTAGTGTTCTAAGCACTTCTATTAGTTCATTTAATCTTCCCAACAACCCTATGAATTAGCAATGAATGAATATGAACTCTGAATTCAAGTTAAATAGGCAAGTGGTTTTCTGTCTTCATGATTTAAGAAGCACTTTAGAAGTAGAAATGATTGTCCTGTTTGTATTAAATGAGAAAATAAGATGAATAAGAAGGATGACATTACTTCAGGGTCCTTATTTATCACAGGTAGGTGTGATTGCTCAGCTGGATGTTTCTGCTTCAGCTTAATGAAATCCTTCCAAAGTGAGGCAAAAGCCTGTGCCATCATTTTAGCCCAAAGCAAAGAATTTCTTTTATTCTTTACCAGAAACTTTGGAATTATTCTAGCCTCTTTCCTTGGACTCACCCTAAATATTATTATTATTATTTTAAAATATTATTATTTTAAAAATTATTGACTTTACAAAAAGCATTTGATGATAATTTGTCATTAGAGACAAAGCCTATACTCCTACATAATGGTAATGCTCAAATTTTGCCTATAGTCTTTACAGTGTCTGATGAGCCTCTACATAATCTGAAACTCCAACATTCCCTTTATCTGGAAAGCTCTCTCCCCAGGTATCTTTATGGTTCATCTGGATAGATAGGGTTCAGGTAGGCCAAGATATGGGAAACACCTTGAGGGAGGGAATGATCTGATCAAATGCAGGAAAGCAACAGGCATGTTGGTGGTTGGAACGGCAAACCAGTGATGGGACAGACTGGATTCTGGACTCAGCCAGGATTTGGCAGGGAATAGAGACACTGAAGGTCCTCAAATAGGGGAGAACCTTGGAGAGGACTCTGAGGAAAGAGTTTCACAAAGATGAATGTAGACATGAGTTCATTGAAGGTGGAAGAAATTGGAGCTAGGCAGAAAGTAGTAAGACCCTAAGCGGGGATATTAGCCACAGAGCTGGAAGAAAAGTAATGCAAGTGGAAAGATTGTGGGAAGAGAAAGATTATGAGAGACAATGTGGGGAGGGGGGAGGGTGGTCCAGATGATAGATGATGGTCACAGCAGGACCAGAGCTCTTAGGAGGAGGCTGTGTTGGTGATAGAGGTTTGATGGAAATGGGGTATATTAGGCAGTTGTAAACAAAGCCATGGCCCAGAAAATTGGATTGAATTTGGTAAAATTCTGATTCTTGTTCTTCTTGTAAGATGAGAGGCAGCAATCAGGAGACAGAGAATGGCAATGGGCACTCTCTTATGCCACTATCAGAGGTGAATTGGTGCAACGTTTTTGGATGGGAATTTGGAAATATTCATTATCTAAAATATGCATACTCATTGAAACATTCCCTTTGGAATTTATCTTAATGAGATACTTGCACAATTGAGCAAGAGTATATACAAGGATGCTGACTGATGTATTGTTTTGTTTGTAATGGCAAAATAAACAAACAAACAATGGAGTCAACCTAACTGTCCATCATTGAATGGCACATCTATATGATGAAATAACATGCCACTGGAATCCTTTTAAATGTATATACGTATACCAAATTATCACCAGGTATACTTTAAATATATTCCAAATTTATTTGTGAATTATACCTAAATAAAGGTGAAAAAAATAATAAAAAATAAAGCTCTTAAATATTTCCTCCCAACCACTAACGATAGTCCATTGATGTGTGTTCTGGTTCTACATAGCCTTAAAAAGCTAGGTCAAACAGTAAGTCACTTCTCCTTGGGAATTGTGTTAAATATTTCATTATTTGGGTTTTTTAATTTTTTTAATGTTTATTTATTTTTGAGAGACAGAGAGAGACAAAGCACGAGTGGGGGAGGAGCAGATAGAGAGAGAGGGAGACACAGAATCCAAAGCAGGCTCCAGGCTTTGAGCTGTCAGCACAGAGCCTGATGAGGGGCTTGAAATCACTGACTGTGAGATAACAACCTGAGCTGAAGTCGGAGGCCCAACTGACCGAGCCACGCAGGCACCCCCTCATTATTTGTTTTTAAATAAAACAAGAGTTGGGGAAAAAGCAAGTTGCAGAATGGTGTGTCTGGTATTTTGCTTTTTCCAAAAAGTGGAGATATCCGTTTGGATGTGCACGTGGAAAAGTCTACACGAATATGTAAAATTGTTAACCATGATAGTTTTTGGTGGATAGGACTTGAGGGAACTTTCACTTTATACATCTATAAATTGTGAGAATTTTTTCCACGGAGTATGTACTGTGTTTAATAAGAATACAAGTTTGGAATTTTAGAAAAACATTTTCTTGAGGAGATCAGCAGTTCTTAAGGAGTATCAGTCACTGATACTAAAGGTGACATCATAAAAGTAGATCAAAGCAAGGAGAACATATGATGGACTTAATGCGTGAGAGAAAAGTGGTACGTGGCTTACAGGTATATGAAAACAAATGGACAAGGTCCTGCCTGGTTTGGCACCTCCTGAACATTCTAGTCCCTTCTCACACCACATTCTCCTCCCCCTCACACTGTCTTCCTCTGTGTTCCTTGAATAAGACTTCAACATATGGACTTTGCTCATGCTACCTTTGCCTTGAAAAATCCCCTCACACCCGCAAACGCACAGAGCCCAACATATGTACAACCTAGTCTTCACATCTCACCTTAATTGTCATTGCTCAGAGAAGCAAATGGGCAGCCTTTTGGAACATGGCCGGCCCCTTTAATTATATGTGTCTTTAGATACGCTATAGGTGACTTGAATGGGAGAAGCAAGAAATGAAAAATAGGACAGGGGAAACAAAGCAGAGGATGATGTATGTGTTAATAACATTTGTGTTTGAAGCATTTCCTTCTGCTCTATATTGTCTTGTCTACCTGCTTCTCCTACTTTTAGGTTTACCTGTGGTTCTTCACAGATGTTTCCTATGCAGGGTGCTAAGAGGATCCTGAAATTAGTAGACTGTGAACTCCATCAATATTATTATACCATTTCCTTTGAACAAGTTCCTTTCTGCAGCCATCTATTGAGACTTTCATATATACCCAGTTCTGTTCGAGACCCAGCGTGGAAGGAAGAGCTTATCTAGTTCCCACCTGTCCTACTTTTAGTTCTTCTATTCTCTTATTCAGTGCAAGCTTGGCCCATTACTGTGATTTTCAATCTTCTGAACATTGGAATAACCCAGGGCTAGCTTAACAAAAACCACACACAACAATGTGAGAACTTCGCCCCCAGGGATTCTGACTGTGCTGGTCTAGGGTCATACCCAAGCATAGAGGTGTCCTAAAAGTTCCTTTAGGTGATGCTAATGTGTATGCATCATTAAGAACCACTGGCCTAGATTAATCTTGAAACTGCTCTACTTGGAGAACCGGAAAACACCTGACTTCTGGAAATCAAAGCCTGAATGGTTCTAGTGGCACTGGTCTCTCAGATGGTGTCAGACCTGCTTCATTTGAAAAGCTAGAAGCTGAAGGCAGAAAGCCTGAAAGATGATAGTGGAGGCATCATCCCTGAATTAAGGCTGATGACTTCAAAGCACTTGCTTGCAGGAAATAATTTGATTACTTGTACAGCTGGATTATGGTCAGTCGGTCATGGAGGAGAGGAGCTGACTAAATGCCTATGGAGGCCCATACTAACTTTCAGATTCTGCTGTCACTAATTTGTCTCAAGACTTTAAGAACAAGGAAATTTTAATTTAGGAGTTTAATGCATGGGGCACCTGGGGCCGTGTGGAAGGTTGTGCTTTATTCTTTGGCACAGTCCAATTACCAGGACTCCTGACTCCCAAACTCCAAAGGTTACCACCAGTTGAAACTGTAAAGCAGGGTAACCGATTGCTAGGCCTGGCTCAGACACTAATCGAATAGATATAGCCTGCTTCAATCACCTCTGTGCTCAGGGCTTTGGTTTCCTCGGATCAGGGAAATTGAAGGTCTATCTAAGAGGTCTATCTAAGCCCCTTTCAGCTTTAACAAGTGACACTAGGTGGCACTCATGTAACTCCAATGGGAAGCAGCTGGTGCAAGTTGGCTGCCGGGCTCCTGTCCCTTAAAAGACCCAGGCACATGCTGGGTGCAACTTGGGAAATAATGCCATTTTAGGAAGATTGCTTGGGACTCCTTTTATTAAGAAGAGCTTTTGGTTCTGTGGGTGCCTGTTATATTTTACCAACTGCTTACACTAATTATGTACTTCTTATTTCATATTCCTTTTTTATCATCTCAAGTTTAGATATATTGTATAGAAAACTATTTCTGTGGTTTAGTTACATTTGTAACATTGTCCAGACACACATGTTGTGTGACATAAGAGCAAGTGGT
Organism: Panthera pardus; assembly: GCF_024362965.1. Taxonomy (NCBI): domain Eukaryota; kingdom Metazoa; phylum Chordata; class Mammalia; order Carnivora; family Felidae; genus Panthera; species Panthera pardus. The sequence goes on along the minus strand of NW_026526721.1, from coordinate 47,642,890 downwards.
ATTATCTAAGCAAATACTTAGTTCTCTCAAATGCCTCTGCACAAGTGAACTTCAAGCAGATGGGATTCTTACCTGTGATGAGTCACCACTGGACAGAGTCACCTAGACACGGTTCTTGTTCAAAACCTTGCCCCAACCCCCCCCCCCCCCCCGCCCCCAGCTCGTTTGTCTTAGTGTTTCCAGGAGGTTCATTCTGTCCAGGTCATTTCAAGAATCCAGTCTGTTTCAACCTCGCTTCAGAACTGGAACTCAGAGGTGGGGGAGTTGGGGCCTTCATGATCAGATTATCGAAAGGTGATACTTTCTTCATTGGCAAAGGACATCCAAGTCATCTTTCAGATGCTTCCCTTCGATCAAGGACCACAGTGGTAGTATCTAAGGATTTAGCAAAAAAGTAAACATAAAGGAACTGAGTTTGAGGTCTAACTCTGTCAGATATAAAATATAAGAAGTTACATATTTTTAATTCATTTTGGGAATAAGAGGTAGATGTCAGTGACTTCATTACCCGTCAGTATAAGGGACCTTGGAATTGGATGAACTTCCTGGGTTAAAGCTATTTATAGTCACAACTTCTAGGATGTGGTGTAGTATTAAGTTTATGGTTAAGGGAATGAATGTACATGTGTGCACACTGGTAGAAGACTAAAAGGTCTAAAGCCAAAATGCACCAGTGGCATTATGAATGACCTTTATTGTCCTCTGTATACTTTTCTATATTTCTCAAATTGTATTTAATGCTCATGAATTTGTTTTATGTTTTGTCATTTCAAAATTCAAAAGAAAGAAGGAAAGAAAAATAAATGATCAGATTTCAGCAAAGGAAGCTATTTGTAAATTATGGCAATAATTTTATGCTTTATGGTAAAATAGCTAGTGTGATTTCAAAAGGGCATTGGACTACCTTCCTTAGAGATGGAAACTACTGGACTGGTCCAATCCACTGATGGCAAAGGAACACCTGAAAGACTCTTAATAATATTGTCATAAATACACACAAAAGGAACCCTTAAAATGAGACTGGGATAGAAATAAAATATTTTTATAATTTGCAATTCCCCTTTTTTTTCTTTTTTCCTTTTCCTTTTCTTTTCCTTTTTATTTTCTTTATTTCTTTCTTTGAGAGAGAGAGAGAGAGAGAGAGAGAGAGAGAGAGAGAGCATGTGTGAAGAGGGGAGGGACAGAAGGAGAGGGAGAGAGAGAATCTTGAGCAGGCTCCATGCCCAACGCTGGGCCCAACTTAGGGCTTGATCTTACAACCCTGGGATCATGACCTGAGCTGAAATCAAGAGTTAGATACTTAACCAACTGAGCCATCCAGGTCCCCCAATTCTCCTCCTCTTTAGTCAAAATGTAGTACTTTAAGTATGGGATTGGTTTTCTCTGCAATGATGTTTTTACATTTCAACCTCATGCTAATTCTACAAAGTTTGGCAGATACTCGACTATGGCTTCCTTTAGCGCTTTTTACTGCCATTCATTATTCTTAACATCTCCAAGGTAAAGAGCACTGGGATTGGATAAGATCTGGAGGAAATTTTGGCACAACTTTGGCACAACCTAGCAGTGTAAACACAGGTTATTTAAGTGTTCCTGGTTTCAGTTTTTCTATTTGTAAGGCAGAGCATGAGTACTGAGGTACCCCTACCACCTTGGTTATTATGAGGATAAACTAAGAATATATGCGGCAAGACTTTAAGGTTTATAGATCGGTTACTTTGGCAACACACGTTAAGGTGGACTTAGGAGTACAAAAGAGATCCTGAGTTCCCTTTCTCTGACCACAAGCTTCTGTCCTTTGATACTGTCTGCTCTCTCTGAGCACTGAACATGCTCCTCCTATCCTCCATCACCCCTATTCTTCTATCCCTTTCTGTCTTAACAGTCATCTCCTTCTGATTTCTCTTGCCTCTGCAGCAAGATTCATCAGCTTAGACAAGAGATGGACATGTTTCCTTCTCTTGTTCCTCTTGATCCTTTGACTGTCTCTCATGTTTGTCAGACTGATTTCTAAATTTGAGTCACCCCAAAGTCTGCTTTCTTCCAAAACCTGAGTGACGAATCTTATTGGAGAAATGCATGTAAATCTATTGAATGGCAAACGACACTTCCATGACAGCTAATTTGATCAAGGCATTTACTGCAGCAATACTTTCATGCAATTCTTTTTGTCTCTCTATTGCACTTATCTAACTTCTAGGAGATCACTTACATTTATCCAATACTTCCTTGTGCCAGAGATATCTATGTATTTGAAACACCGGCTTACACTCTTCTCCCTCCAACTGTTATATGGTAACCCTTGAGGGCTGGGTGATACTACCCTGACTTTTGTTCAATGCCCAGAATAGTGCCATAAACTTATTTGGCACTGAAAAAAAAGGAATGTGTAAATAATTGAATGAAGAAAAACTAAGCTTTTTATATGCCGATTGCATATGCTGATTGCATGCTAGGGCCAATATCAAATATCAAATATGCAAAAACCTGAATACAATTCACATGCCTTGTTTTTCATGACTTACATAATAATCCTTGCTCATCAATGTAACTCAGACTTGGAGGGAAGTTAGCAAACTACATGAATTCATCCACTCTTTTTTATTAACTCATCATTTCATCTACACGTTTAATAAAATGGTCATAATGTAACAAGAACTTCCAGTTAAAGGAAGAGGCATTTTCAGAAATGTTTTTCCTTATGTTTTTTTGCAAAAGTGGTGACAGAATTTCAAAACCCAGTTTTATATTCCACAGTTATAATTTTGTGCCATATTTATATGACTTATTTGGTACTAAAATAAAGCTGCTATTGTAACACCTTTCCATATCATAATGTCTTACATTCATACCATGCTTTAGAGTTTAACAAACTTACTTTTTCAGTTTTTAAATTTCCTGTCACATTTACCTTATTGGCTCCCCAAAATCCTCTCATCACTTCTTGAGTGCCTTGTCTCCTTGTCCCCTCATTCTCCATCTTTGATTCCCTCAGTGGCCCTGAGGAGAGAGCTTGGCAGATATTCTCATTCAGAGATGAGCAAAGCAAAACTCGGGGAAATGAGGTAAACAGCTGGTGGGTGATAATGCCTCAGATTACAATTTATATTATGTCTGTAAATTTCATTTGAATTAAGTGTTTGAATGAAAAGGAATCATTTGAGTAATTGAAAATGGAAATATGGCCAGGCACATAGCTACACAAGTATTTGTTGAGCGAATAAATGAACTTTAAAATTTTAATAGGACCTCATTTTTATAAGCTAGTTCTTTGGTACAATTCTTTTGCAAAACAATAAGGCAACGTACAGCAAGAGCCATAGGAATGTCTGTTGGATACTCTCAGACCTAAGAATTACACTTTAGTTTTTCATAAAGAAAAAATCCTATAGGAGTAACATCCTTGAAGATGTTCTCAAGGTTATTAATACCAACCAAGATACTGAAACAACCTCAAAGTTCAGGGTTTAGTATCTGCAATAGTATCAGGGTTTAGTATCTGCGGTCTCTTCCCTAATCACTTCCTCCATACCTCCTAAACATAGTGGTAGACACATAACCCAAGGTGACCAGATTACCCATCTCCACAGCCCACAGTGATTGGTTTAGGAATGAACTGTAAAAATACTTTCCTATGACTTTTCCTTTAGAATTGAGAAGATCTCCTCTTTAGTCTGTGGTTAAGGACTAGACAAATGAAATCCTAGCATTGTCAGACACATAGAGAAAGCCCAGCTAAGACCAACGAAGGCCAACACACAAGCAGAGGCAAGAGATGAAGAGAGACAGAGCTGACACATTCTTGAAAACTGTGTTTGAGCCCTGGGTCCAGTCGTACCTAACATCTCTTCCAGCCATGCCCACTCCAGTTATATGAACCATTAAGTCTCTCTATTTTTTTTTTTAACTAGTATAAGTTGGGTTCCTGATATAGTTAAGAGTCCTGATTACTACATGCACAGAAAAGAATGCTATGTAACCTTTAAAATAGCAATTATGCAACGCACCGGGGTGGGGGGGGCTCCATGGGTTGAGCTTCTGACTCTTGATTTTGGTTCAGGTCATGATCTCATAGTTTGTGGGATCAAGCCCCTACCTGAGCCTCCTCGCTGACAGCATGGACCCTCTTGGGATTCTCTCTCTCTCTCTCTCTCTCCTTCTCTGCCCCTCCTCCATCTCTTAAAATAAATAAATAAACATTTCTTTAAAAATAGCAATTATGCAGAAACATGGGAAAATGTTTACAACAAAATGTTAAGTGGTAGCAACAAAAGACAAACTAGTAGGTGTGAACGTATACAAGGAAAAAGGTGGATGTGTTAACAGTACCTACTCCCAAATGGGAGTGAAAAGGTACACTTTTCCTTTTCCTTTATATACTTCTATTACTCGCAAATATTTCAGGGAGCGTGTATGATACTGGTATTGTCATTTAAAAAGAAATGTCCCTGGGTGGCTGGGTGGCTCGGTGGGTTAAGCTTCTGACTCTTGATTTCGGCTCAGGTCATGATCTCACAGTTTATGAGTTCAAGCCCTGAGTTGGGCTCTGCACTGAGTGTGAGGCCTGCTTGGAATTCTCTCTCTCTCCCTCTTTCTCTGCCCCTTCCCCACTCTTGCTTTCTCTCAAAATAAATAAATAAATAAATAAATAAATAAATAAATAAACTTAAAAAATAAATAAATAGAAATGTCACCCAAAAAGTACATACCTTAGGATTACCATAATATAAATACACTTAATCACCTGGAAGATAATATGAAAATAGTTATGGGGCACCTGGGGAGCTCAGAAGGTAGAGCCTCCAACTCTTGATTTCTGCTCAGGTCATCATATCATGGTTTGTGAGATGGAGCCCCACCTCGGGCTCCATGCAGAGCATGAAGCCTGCTTGGGAATCTCTCTCTCTCTCTCTCTCTCTCTGACTCTTCCCTGCTCACACCCACTCTCTCACTCAAACTAAATAAACTTGTTTTTTTAAAAAGAAAATAGTTATTATGCTAAAAATTGTGATTTTAGGAATGCCTGGGTGGCTCAGTCGGGTAAGCATCTGACTTCAGCTCAGGCCATGATCTCACCACTCCTGAGTTTGAGCTGCGTCTGGCTCTGTGCTGACAGCTCAGAGCCTGGAGCCTGCTTCAGATTCTGTATCTCCCTCTCTTTCTCTGCCCCCCCCCCCACTTTCTCTCTTTCTCTCTCAAAAATAAACATCAAAAATTTTTTTTGAGTAAAAAAGTTGTGATTTTAGTTTTTAAAAAATTTTTCAAAAACCTCTCAAGATGATTTTAATTATTTATTGGCTTTTCATCAAGAAAAAAAGACATTTTAAAGAATATAATGCATGAACTCTGTCATAACTTCATCTTCTTTTAAAGTTTATTTATTTATTTTGAGAGGGAGAGAGAGACAGAGAGAGACAGACAGGGAGAGAGAGAGAGAGAGAGAGAGCAAGCAGGGGAGGGGCAGAGATAGATGGAGAGAATCCTAAGCAGTCTCTGCACTATCAGTTTGGAGCCCAGCTCAGACTCTCCCATGAAACATGAAATCATGACCTGAGCAGAAATCAAGAGTCAGCCGCTTAACTGACTGAGCCACCCAAGCACCCCAACTCTGTCATAACTTTAAAGATTAAGACTAACAAAGGATAAGAGTAATCTCATTTACTGCGAGTTTGTTTATAAATTAGAATTCCATTGTCAAGTTAATATTTTACTTTTACTTTAACTTTACATTACTTGTGAGGTCATTCAGTAGTAGATTCTTTGGCTTTCCTGGTCATTTCCTAACTCCTAGGAATTTTTCCTAACTCCTTTCAATGATTGGAAAATTTGTTCAAGTTGATTCATACTAAGACTAGGTGTGGAGGAATCATCTTTTCTTTTGCTTTATGTTAGTATTAGCCCTGTTAGTTAATTCCATATAAGATATTTCAGCTCTCTCCTAGTCAGATTTCCTCACCTAGAAGATGAGTTTAGGTATACAATTTTATATATAAAATACAGATTTTATCCAGAGATGTGGCTGCTTTTTTTGGTTTGGTTTATTTAGTTTTGCTTATAATAAAAATTTTCCAGTGAATATTTTTAAATGGTCATCTCTTTTGGTAAATTTAGAGTAATAAATTTCTACATAGTTACATCTACTAAGAGAGGTGATATATACCTATATTCCATTCTTTCTACCTCATATTGGGGTATATGAGATGATTGGATAATTCATAACATTCAATTGTAAAGTGCTGTTTCCTACAAAGAGGGAATAAAAACACAATTAATACAAGGCACAACATTTCTTCACCTTCAATGTAATAAAGCACAGTTTTAGTCCTGGCCAAGAAAGTGAGAAGTAACTTAAACACTTTGAAAATGTCATTTATCTTCTTTTTGTCTCATTTTTTTTAATTTATAAAATTGAAACATAATAAAACTTCCTTGACAATTTCCTAGGATTTGTGTGTCAATTGATACTAAAACTCTTATTGGAGCATGTAATAGAGAAAAGTGCACACATGAGAAGTCTACAGCTTGATGAATCTTCACAAACTGAACATGTTCATGTAGGACTAGAGACAGAATGCCACCATACCCTAGAAACACCCCTCATACCCCTTCAAGTCACTGTTCCTCTGACAAAAGAGCATTTGCTATCCTGATCTCTCATATTACAGATTTTGCCTGTGCTCGAACTCTGTATAAAAGGACTCATACAGTATGAACTCTTTTATGCCTGACTTGTCTCACTTAACATTATATTAATGAGATTCATCCATACTGTGTGCAGTTATGGATCATTCCCTTTCCTAGCTGTATGGTATTCAGTTTTATGAAAATACTGCAACTTATTTATACATTTTCTGTTGATGGACATTTGGATAGTTTTACCATCTGGTTTTCTGCATTGGAAAACAAATATAATCCTTTTTGTTGGGTATGTAACTACAACTGGGATTGCTTGGTCATAGCTTGTATGTATGTTTGGTTTTAGTAGATAAGCCAAACAATATTCAAAAATAATTGATCCAGTTAACACTCCCACAAGTAATTTATGAGACATCGGGTTGCTACACACCTTTGCCAACACTTGGTATTTTCTCTTTTGAGGTTTAATATAAATCAAATAATTTCATAAACCATAAGTCTCCTTCAAGTGCAAGACGTTTCCCAATTTTATTTTACTCATTTGTCTTGTTCCAAAGTAATTTAAGGTGACTTGAAGGTAACACTGTAAATGCCCCTTCATTACAGCTTCTCTTTAGACTGTTACTGCTCTCTGGGGCGGCCTTAATTAAGCTATGCCTTTGTTAGGGCAAATAAAAGCAAGCTCAATAACCAATCTAGATTAAACTCTTCTAATTTTACTTGGGCATTTCTCAGAAATGCTAATTACAACCCCTTAATTCTACTGACAACAGAAACTAATTTCTCCCAGTTTGTAAAACCTGGAAGAGCTCAATTGTATACCATAGGTCAGGAAAATTTAGCACACAGCAAATAACTTGAAATGCAAATCTAATTTCCTACACAAAGTTAGTAACTCAAACACTAGGAACAGAATTCATCTGATTTCTTTTATGTCTACTTCTCTACTTTTCTACATCTGATTTGTGGGCTCTTTTGAGTAGTTCCACTAGAGATGTTTTTGGTTTTGTTTTTTGTGAGAATAAGAGCAATGTTAGAGGAGAGGAAGAAAAAAGCCTAATCTTAGCAATGGCTATAGTTATTAGCAGAGCAAGCACCACTATGGGTCTATTCTGTGATCTGACAAAACACTCAAGCTCTGGGAACACCATTGACCAATTGCCATCTTCCTCCTCAGTTTTTGCAGGCTCTGGCCCTAACCTTCCTCAGTTTTCCCCTCCACTTGCTTTAAATAAATGAGGTTTTGCTCTGTTAACTCTCATTTATACAACCCCACTTCCAAAGAAGTATTTACAAAATACCTTCTGTTTCCCTGACACTAAGAACCCAGAGATAAATAAGAGCCTTTAAATAGTGGACAGCCTAGTGAAGGAGACAGGTACACAGCTGGCTGTGCTGAAATAACAATAATAGAGTATGTGTAAATATACAAGGACCTTACTTTGTTACACAAGCCAAGGGGGGTCAAATGAGGAAGATCATTTGTTCTTCCTCCTTCTCACTTCCATTTACATTGTTACCTCAGTCTTAGGTTGCAATTACAGTAATTTATTCCAGTGGAAAGAAAACAATCTGGCCAATACAGTTGACCCTTGAACAACGTAAGTTTGAACTGCACATGTCTATTTGTAGTGCAGATTTGTTTACAGTATAAATGTAATTTCCTTCTTTTGTTAATATTTTCTTTTCTCTAACTGATTTTATTAAAAGAATCCAGGATATAATACATATACAAAATGTGTTAATTGATTGTTTATTAGCAATAATAAACAGTAGGCTATTCGTATTTAAGTTTTGAGATTGTCAAAAGTTATACACGGATTTTTGACCATGTAGGATGAGGGGAAATTGTTGTTCCTAACTTCCACATTGTTCAAGGGTCAGATATATATGAATGTAACATCTGTAATGGAAAATGCTCATCTTCCATCTTCTTGTTTATTTTGGGTTTTTGTTTTGGTTTAGGTTTTTTGTTTTTTTTGTTTTTTTTTTTTTTTTTTTTTTTTTAAGGAGGGCGGTTGGTGCCTTCATAAGTATTCCTGGAAATCACTTGACTCAAAGCTCATGAGTTGTCTTCCACTGGGTCATTTCTGATTAACACAGGCTGACAAGCTTCTCCAAACAGACTGTCCATCAGCCTCATCTTGTGTCCATCTCACTCTTTCCCTCTCCAGCCCCATTATTCATAAGCTTGTTACATATATTTGATAAGAATTTAGTAGATATCTTCTCTTTATTACTCCATATGTATAAAAATAAAAAAATAGAAGATTGTTACAGCGTACACTAATGGAACCCAAGCCTTAAAGTGCATAGCAATCCTGGAGTGTTCTAAATGCAGACTTCCAGGTCTGACTCCAAGAGACTTTGACTCAGTAGTCTGACGCGGGGCCCAGGAACCTGCATTTAACAATCAACCTGGTTGATTTGGATGGAGGTGGTTCTTGGACCTTATTTGAGAAATGTCACTTTGGCTCCCATTTAACAATGATGCAAATGCTCTCTGTGACTGAGAGGATGCAAATCTCTCTCTGGCCCCTGTCTTCATGCAAACAGCTATTGGCACCTCTTTCATCAACAGCTCTCTCTCTCTCTCTTTTTTAATAGACTTTACTTTTTAGAGAAATTTCAGATTTACAGAAAAATAAAGCAGAAAGTACAGAGAGTCCCAAAGACCTCCTGAAAATCCCCTGGGTGCTCTACCTATTTATCCCACCTTCCCTTTCTCAAACTCTTGGCAACCATTAACTTTTTACTGTCTATATTTGATATTGTCTGTGTATTTTAGCCATTCAAAGAAGTATGTAGTGGCATTTCATTGTTGTTTTAATTTGCAATTCCCTAATGACATATCGATATTGAACATCCTTTCATATGCATAAACTTGCCATCTGTATATGTAATTGCTAATATCATCTACTCTCACTCTGTTTAAATATCTCCATGGGGCTGATGTCTCTTAATTCTTTCCAATCCCAGGTTGCTGTTGGCTTCAGACCATCCCCAATAGTCATCTTCTTCCTTACATCCTCTTTATTCCTATACTTCATTAGAACTGAGGGCCCTGGATTTTTCAAACAGTATACCAGTTCCTCTGGAGGCTTTGATTTGGGCTGCTGACAAAGAAATCTTTATTAAATCCTTGAAAATGATATTATTCAAGAGACACACAAGGGAAGTAAGTGATGAGAAGAGGAGGTACTAATATGAAAGTGGCCCCAGGACATTAGGTTTATCACAAAATCCTTTCTATGAGTCAGTTCATCTTTTCCATTCTAGTTTCAGGAAGGATATTTGACCCTATGGAATTAGAAGTCCTTTCCTATTTCTGCCAAACTGCTAACGCCAATGAATATTCAAGTGAAACTTTACCCAAATTTGGGGCTCTGCTGACCACAGAGGACCCTCTGCCTGAGTTATGGCTCCTGAAACTTTCACACAGCTGTCTCTGGAGACAACAGAATGGAGGCCAAGTTTCTTGGATGAGCTGCAGTTTTCCAAGGATGTGGTTGATTCCAGAAAATGCACAGCTAATTTATAAGGGACTAGGAAGAAGGCAGCTGCCTTGAGAATAACATATTGAGGATTCCAGAGGTCAAGGATTGACCTCGTCCATATGGGAAACTCTCACTGGTGTAAACTGAAGAAGCTTGCATGAAGCTATAGGCCATCTAAAACCTCTGACAATGCTATTTTATGTTTTATGTTTAGAAAGAGGTCAAAGATGCAAATCTTGAAATACAGACTTTGTCTCTGCATTGGCTGGAGATTGATGGTATCTGAGCTGGCTGGAAGGAGGCTGGAGAGTCAGAAACTCCTCCTTTATCCCAGTGCTAGTCTTAATCCTTGGATTTAACTATTATTTTCAGTTTAACAGAGTCCAACAGGTCTATATATTTTAATCCTATAGGAGAATTTTTCCACAGTCTTTCGAGTCTCTAGAAGGCAACAAATCACATTAAAAGAGTCCCAGAATATCTGTCTTCCTTCTTCTTAATGCCTCTGCAAGATCATGCATTGTCTCACAGGATTGGTATGTGACAGATTCTATTTTGGGTCTTCCGATGATTCTTTCAGTCTTTCTTGAGAACCAAAGTTCAAAAGAATCTGTGCAACTGGAAGCCGGCCTCAGTCCCCTGGATCTTGCAGTCCTATTTTCAAAGAGGTCAGTGTCTTCTTAAGGGTCATGTGGAGGCTCCAGTGTATTCCTAGGAGAATGCATTCCTTGTGTTAAGTTATCTACAGAGCATCTTAGACAGAGTTCTGTTTGGTGATGTAGTGACATAAGATGTCTGTGGCTGAAGAATTTTCTGGGAGTTGTCAAATAATGGGACTATTTCAGTGAACCCAGTAAACCCTAGTTAATAAAATTCCCCATTGATGTGGAAACTGTTCATTTCCAATGAAACTAGCAAGACAGGAACCTCACACAACAAGCACGTTGTCCTAACTCTTTGGAAGACACTGCAGCTAAAAGCTACAGCCATCATCACTCCATCTCTTTTTGATATTTGGCTTGTTCAAATGCTTAGCACACATGTAAAAGTCACTCAAAAAGGGTTTTTAGGATCTACTATTCTAAATTCCAAGCACGGCACGCTGACCTTGAGATTTTTTTTGGTTGTGATGGTAAAATATGCATACAATTTACCATTTTAGCCATTTTTAAGTGTACAGTTCGGTGCCATCAAGTACATGAACATTGTTGTGCTACCATCACCACTATCCATCTCCAGAACTTCCTCCCTCCCCCAGCCCTGGTTACCATTCCACTCTCTGTCTCCATGAGTTTGATGACTCTAGAGATCTCAAGAAGTGGAATCATACAAATTTCTTTTTGTGACTGGCTTATTTGATGTAGCACAATGTCTTCTAGATCTATCTGTATCGTAGCATGTATTAGAATTACATTGCTTTTTTATAAATTTTTTTTTATTAAAAAAAATTTTTTTTAACATTTATTTTGAGACAGAGAGAGACAGAGCGTGAATAGGGGAGGGTCAGAGAGAGAGGGAGACACAGAATCTGAAACAGGCTCCAGGCTCTGAGCTGTCAGCACAGAGCCCGACGCGGGGCTCGAACTCATGGACCGTGAGATCATGACCTAAGCCAAAGTCAGACGCTTAACCGACTGAGCCACCCAGGCGCCCCGAATTACATTGCTTTTAAGGCTATTATAGTATTTACAGTTATGTACTATAGCGTATTATTATACGCTATAATGTGTGTATATATATATATATTATATATAATATAATAATATATATATATTATTGTTCTTTTAGGTATATACCCAGAAGCAGAATTGCTGGATCATATTGTAATTCTTCTTCTATTTTCTTGAAAAATTACCATACCATTTTCCACAGTTGCTGCACCATTTTACATTTCCACCAGCAATGAGTTCCACTTTTTCATCCTTGCCAAAGAACTATTGAAATTCTTTGCCCATCTTATTTTTTAAATTATTTTTAATGTTTATTTATTTATTTTGAGAGAGAGAGAGAGCGAGAGAGCATATTAGCACTTGTGCAAGCAGGGGAGGGGCAGAGGGCGTGAGAGAGAATCCTAAGCAGTCTCGGCGATATTAGCACACAGCCCAACATGGAGCTAAATCTCAGGAACGGTGAGATTGTGACCTAAGCTGAAATCAAGAGTCAGAGGCTTAATTGACTCATCCCCCCAAATGCCCAATCTTTGCCCATTTTAATTTGGATTTTTTGTTGCTGAGTTGTAATTAAAAAAACACATATTCTGGATATTAATCACTTATCATATACATGATTTGTGAATATTTTCTCTCATTCTGGGGGTTACCTTTTCACTCTGTAAATAGTCTTTCTGTGCAAAAAAGTTCTTAATTTTGATGAAGTCCTATTTATCTATTTTTCTTTTCTTGCCTGTGTTTTTGGTGTCATATCCAAGAAATGTATAATTTGTATAATTTTTATAAGTGGTGGAAGGTAAGCATCCAACTTTATTTTTTTGCATGTGGAGATCCAGTTTTCCTAACACCATTTGTTGAAAAGACTGTCGTTTCCCCATTGGAAGGTCTTGGTACCCTTACTGAAAATCATTCGACCATACACAGGGTCCCCAACTTACAGCTTTTCATTTTTATAATGGTGTGAAAATAATATTCATTCAGTAGAAATTCTACTTTGAATTTTGATATTTTTCTGGGCTAGCAATATGTGGTACAATACTGTCATGATGCTAGGCAGTGGCAATGAACCACTGCTCCTACTCAGCCACATGATCACAAGGGTAAACAACTGATACACTTATAACCATTCTGTGTCCATACCACCATTGCTTTCTCACTTTCAGTACAGTATTCAATAAATTAGATGAGATATTCAACACTTCATTATAAAATAGGTTTTGTATTAGATGACTTTGCCCAATTGAAAGCTAATATAAGTGTTCTAAGCATAGTTAAGGTAGGTTATGCTAGGCTATGATATTTGGTGGGCTAGGTGTCTTAAATGCATTTTTTAACTTACTGTATTTTCAACTTAAGATGGGTTTATTGAGGCATAACCCCATGAGAAGTCAAAGAAGCTCTGAATATGTGAGGGCTTAATCCTGGGTTCTCTATTCTGTTTGACTTTATGACAGTATCATGCTGTTTTGACTGCGCTAGCATTGTAGTAGGTTTTGAAATCAGGAGTGTAAGACCTCCAACTTTGTCCTTTTTCAAGATTGTTTTGACTCTTTGGGGTCCCTTGAGATTCCATATGAATTTTAGGATGGATTTTCTATTTCTGCAAAAAAAAAAAAAATGTTGAGATTTTCATAAGGATTGCATTAAACCTGTAGACAACTTTGGATAATATCAACATCTTAAAAATGTTAAGCCTTCAAGTGAAGATGGGATGTCTTTCAATTTATTGATGTCTTTAATTTCTTCAAGCAACATTTTGCAGATTTTAGTGTATGAATCTTTCACCTTTTTGGTTAGGTTTATTCCAAAGTACTTTATTTTTTTTTGATGCTACTGTAAATTGTTTTCTTAATCTCCTTTTGTATTGTTCATTGTTAGTGTATAGAAACACAACTGATTTTTGTTAGTTGATTTTGTATCCTGTGCATGTGTGTGTGTGTGTGTGTGTGTGAAATTTTTACGATTTCCCACAAATAAGATCTTGTCACTCGTGAACAGAGATAATTTTATCTCTTCCTGTCCAATTTGTATGCCATTTATTTCTTTTCTTGCCTAATTGCTCTGGCTAGAAATTCTAGTACTATGTTGAATAGAAGTGGTGAATTTCACAGTGGACATCCTTATCTTGTCCCTGATCTTAGAGGAAAAGGTTTCATTTTTCACTATTGAGTATGATGTTAGTTGTGGGTTTTCTTTCTTTCTTTTTTTCCCATTTTTAAGTTTATTTATTTATTTATTTATTTAGAGAGAGAGAAGAGGGGAGGGGCACAGAGAGAGGGAGAGAGAGAGAATCCTAAGCAGGTTCTGTGATGTCAGTGTGGAGCTTGATGTGGAGCCCAAAATTCACTAACTGTGAGATCATGACCTGATCTGAAATCAAGAGTCAGATGCTTAACCTACTGAGCCATCCAGGCACCCCAGCTATGGGTTTTTCATATACAGATTTTTTTAATGTTGAGGTAATTTCTAGTTTGTTTAGTGTTTCATTATGAAAGGTGTTGAATTTTGTCAAATGCTTTTTCTACATCAGTTGAGATCATGGACCCTGAGATTTGATAACCAAGGAAATGGTTCTGATTCTTATCCCAAAAGATATTGGGAGAGGCCTCAGCAATTAAAAAATAACAGTTTGGGGGCGCCTGGGTGGCTTAATTGGTCAAGTGTCCAATTCTTCATTTCGGTTCAGGTCATGATGTCACAATTCATGAGACTGAGACCTGCACTGACAGCATGGATCCTACATTGGATTCTCTCTCTCCCTCTTTCTCTGCCCCTTCCCCACTCATGCGTGAGTGTATGCACACATTCTCTCTCTCTCTCTCCTAAAATAAATAAACTTTAAAAAATTACAATTTTATTTCATAGAATGTTCTTTCAACCACTATTTTTAGTTGCATCAATCAGGTAGAGATTTCCATTTCCTTGACTTGGCTACTGTTTTCTTAAGCCCAGATATAGCTAACTATATCACCCCCTCTTTCTTGGTAGCAATTAGAAGAAAAAGTAAATCAGTTTAGACTTATCATAGAATGACTGGCTATAAACCATTTTTATCAGATAAATTTAATTTTTAAATTACCATACAGTAAAATTGAACTTTTTGGTAGTATAGAGTTCCATGAGTAAACAGATCCATGATCTGTACATCAGATTCATATGACTACCGTAAAATCAGGATATAGAAGTGTTCCACTACCTCTGGCATTCTATCCCTTTACTGTCACATCCTCCCCCTATCTTGAATTCCTGGCAACCACTAACCTTCTTCACTAGTATAATTTTGTCTTTTTGAGACTGCTGTACAGTATGTAACATGTTATATCTGTGAGTAGAAGCTTAAATGTGACTGATAACTTTGCTAGCAATCATTTTGAACAGACGTATCTTAAACCATGAGCCTGGTATCATCATTATGGTAGGAGACCATTATTACAGATTCAGTATGTTGTATCAGCCTCAGAGCATCAGCCTCTGAGCTTCTATCAGTCTGCGGGGGAAAATGTTAGCCAAATAATAAGCATAATGGTTGAGGACTGGGACCAATCTTTCAGCAAGTAGGTCACAAGAAATAATAGGAAGCAAAGTTACCATCTGTGGTACATGCTCATTTTAAGGACTGCTACATGTCATCATCCACCCATGAAGGGCAGTGAGGAGAAAATGTATTAAGCTGAAAACTACAGGACTGCACAAAAGATAATTTCTAACAGATTATAAAGCAATTATGTTTTGTTTCCACTGCAATGGCCAGTGAATTAATTTTTTGGTCTGTTGGATGAAACACATCTAGTAGAGTAAAATGGAAATAGTCATATTTTATTCATTAACATGGTTTTGGCTGAAAGTAACAGAATACCCAGCTAAAAGTGGCTGAAATAATAAAGGACTTTCTTATCTCACATAAAAAGTTCTCTAGAAGTAGGTGGCTCCAGGCCACTGAATCAATGGTCTCAACAATATCATGAAAAATCCAGTTCTTTCCATCCTTCATTCCACTATCCTCAGTATGAAAAACTTTCAGTCCTCAACATTTTTGCCTCTTGGTTGCAAGATGGCATCATGTCCTCATATAACTGCATTCATATGTAGGAAGCAGGGGGCAGGTAAGGTGAAAAGAGATCTTTTCATGATCATGTATGCTTCTTTTTTTGCTTTGGAGGAAAATCTTTTCCTAAATCCCCCCATGAGATTTTCTCTTAAGTCCTATAGTTAGAACTGAGTCTCATTACCGAAGGCAAAGTATGTGTCTACCCTTTTAATATTTATCATGTAAAGTGGGCTTTGACAAGATGCAAGAAGGGTAAGGGGAAAACCTTGTGGGAATTTTTGTGAGGATTGAATGCACTAATGTATCTAATGAGGCTGGACACTTAAAGGGCTCCATCGTCATTTGTTTCATTTCTCCCTTTCTCCCTTTCAGATTTCCTTCCTCATTTTCCAGCTTCAGAAGAAAGGTGGAAATCCAGAAGCTTTGCTCACGTTTCCCAAACAAAGGCACTGCTTCTCTCTTCCACCCCAACCTACTTTTTGGAGTTCTGCAGTTCTAATTTTCACAGAGTTTTTGGAATCTCCCTGACCTCTCAAGGAAGTTTCTGACCTCAGACTGAGGAATACATTTTTATGGCCAGCTCATGGATGTTGATTATAAAAAAGAAACTGAGATGTCAACTATATTTCAATAAAAAAAAGAAACTGAGAAATCTTTATACAATAAAAAAGAAAAACCCAAAAGAGTATGAGTTATTTCTACAATGTTAGTCTGTACTAAAAATCATCTGTTTCAGTGGAGTGAAGCTCTTTCTATCAACAAAAAAGGAGCAAAAGGTACCCCTGTGCCTATCTGTACCGAATACTCGGTCTGCGAGCACCATGAGATGTTTCTGGCCATCAGAGCAACGACTTCAGTTTTTCCATTCCAACTGAGGTGAAAATGAATAAGAAAACTGGATTCTGCCTCTGGAAGCAGGATACAGGCTCTACACTAATCAAAAAAGGAAGATTCATTATAAAACAATATTTCACCATCCACGTTCTGAATCATTTCATGGACCGCCACAGGATTAGAATGGGAATATTGTACAAGCCTGACCCTCAGAGGAAAGTTGTTTTTTCCTAAATGAGCTCCTCTTGCTGCTTTTTGAGTCACTGCAATCCAAATATTACAATCTCCCCTCCTTTTCTTCTAATCATATTACTAGATAGCTATTTTAGGGGGGCATGGTGGTTAAAAAAGGAGCCATGGCTCATCTGAAAATGCATTAACTAAGAAATTTCAGTGAAATACTGGCCCTGTAAACAAGTAAAAGGAGAGTGAAGTTTTTAGAAACCTGGTCAGTAGTGATAAAGGCTTCAAAGGACTGGGCCCTATTTGCCAAACCAAGGTTAATTTAACAATGGACTCGTGAACCAGTCCTGACGAGAGGCATTCTGAGCTGGGTACCTGAGCTATTGCTCTGGCTCCAAGAAGGAAGAGTGGGATTCTTTGTTTTGTACCCATTGGCAAAGCCAGATGAAAGCTGGTCTGCAGTTCTATCATTCATGAACATTCATAGACAAAAAATGTTGACAGCCACAGACCAGGCTGCTGAGGGATTCTATTGGATACACAGCAAAGGAAAACCACCAGCAGCTGGTGGCTGGGTTTCTGTTAGTAACATATGGTTTAATAGAGCCTCTACCATGAAACAAACCAGATGAAAAACCAGCCTTCATTAGGAAAGACTTAGTGAAGGCTGGGATAGATTATGTTGTGACCAAGTCAGGAGGTTTTCATCAACTTGAACACTGCTCTGTGCCCAGCATGGACTTAGGTGCTCTGGGATCATACATAGGGAGTTGGAAGCCAGGTATTGCCCTGTGGGAGCATACTCTGTCTTCGTTCAGGGTGTGTGGGGAACAGATTGACATTCAGGAAACTTGAAAGTTATGTGAGTGTGGGATTCATGCTCAATTGTGTGAATGGATTCAAAAGGACACAAAAATCCATGTGAGATGAGTCCCTTGAGAGCAAGAGCCCCAACTGGCTCATTTTGGTATCTTTAGCATTGTTAATTTGTCACACAAGGTAGAGGTTTAATTGGTAAATTTTAAATAAGGGTCAACTCTCTACTTTTATTTTCCCATAATTTCAATCCTATGCAATTTTGTTCTCTGCATATTCACTTAGAATATGCACCTAAATAAAAGCACCTCAAAACCCCAATATGGTTTCTAAACAGTTCACACTCTCACACATGTACAAACACACACACTCACAAGCTCTCATGATTCTCACTGTTGTTCTTGTCTCTTTTGATCTTTGCTCACTTTTTCTCACTCCAGAACTGTTTCCAGGAGTTGAAGAAAGAGTAGAGTAGCACCTAGTTTTTCCAAGCCTTCACCAAACAGTTCACAAAAGCACAAGGATGAAAAATTAGAAAAGTAGAGAAAGAAGACAAAAGCTTGATGACGGGGAGAGAAGAGAAAGAATAGGAGAGAAAGAAAACCAGGAAGGTCAATCTTCCTGTTGTTAGTAGGGAGTTAATTGTAAATGATGATGCTTTTACCCTAATAAGGAGAAGGAGGATGGCCCCTAGATTTTTTTTCTTTAGAAGTTTTTTTTTAACATTTATTCATGTTGAGAGAGAGAGAGAGAGAGAGAGAGAGAGAGAGACACCACACATGTGCATGCATGCATGAGTGGTAGACGGACAGAGAGAAGGAAAGAGAAAATCCCAAGCAGGCTCCATTCTGTCAGCACGGAGCCCAACATGGAGCTTGATCTCACAAGCCCATGAGATTATGATCTGAACCGAAATCAAGAGTTGGACACTTAACCAACTGAGCCACCCAGGTGCCCCTGGTCCCCCATATTTTATAGCAGGGTGGGAGTGTTGCAAAGACTAGCTGTTTTGGGCTTGTTGACTTGTGGAGAAGCAGAAATAAGGAAGTACACATATCCATTCTGTCAAAAAGTGCAGTGACTTATATTTCTCGAACAGTTTAGTTTCTCATGGACAGACTTAGGTTTGCCTAGGTCTTTTCCATTGAGTCAACTCTAGTGCAAAGTGAAATAAAGAGTGCTTTTAAAAAAAAAAAACCTCTTGATTACTCAGTGAATGCAGATGCCTTCTGTGGTGATTAATTTTATGTCGTTGATTGAGCCATAGTGCCAGATATTTGGTCAAACATTATTTTGGATGTTTCTGGAAGGGTGTTTTTGGATGAAACTTAACATTTAAATTGGTAGATCAACAGGTAATCTATGACAAAGGGGGCAGGAATATACAGCAAATAAAAAAGAGTCTCTTGAATAAATGGTGTTGAGAAACCAGAGAGCTACATGAAAAGAATGAAACTGGACCACTTTCTAACACACACACACACACACACACACACACACACACCTTAAAACGGATTAAAGACCTAAAAGTGAGACCTAAAACCATAAAACCCCTAGAAGAGAATACAGGCAATAATTTCTTTGACACTGGCAATAGCAACATTTTTCTAGATATGATTCCTAAAGAGCAAAAGCAAAAATAAGCTATTGGGATGATATCAAAATAAAAAGCTTTTGCACAGTGAAGGAAACGATCAACAAGACAAAAAGGAAACCGTCAACAAGACATAAAGGCAACCTACTGAATGGGATAAGAGATTTGCAAATGATAGATCCAAAAAGGAGTTAATATCCAAAAATATATAAAGAACTTCTATAACTCCAGCATAGATGGACTTGGAGGGTATTATACTAAGTGAAATAAGTCATTCTGAGAAAGACAAATACTATATGATTTCATTCATATGTGGAATCTAAAAAACAAAACAAATGAATAAACAAACAAATGAAGAACAGAATCAGACCTATGAATACAGAGAGCAAACTGATGTTTGCCAGAGGGAAGGGTGGTGGGTGGATGGGAGAAATGGAGGAACGGGAGTAGGAGATACAGGCTTCCAGTTATGGAATGAATAAATTACGGAAATAAAAGGCACAGCAAAGGGAATATAGTCAATGACATTGTAACAGTGTTGTATGTTGACAGATGGTAGGTACACTTGTGGTGAACACTGCATATCATATAGAGACGTTGAGTCACTATGTTGTACACAATGTTAATGTACCATTGTGTGTCAACTATACTCAAAATTTTTTTAATGACACTAAAAGACAATAAAATTTAAATAGCTAGAACACATAATATTTTTTGTTTGTTTATTTTTGAATATGTTCATCTAATATCTGGTTTAACATAAAACAGTGATATTTCCAGAAACAATTTTTTTTACGTTTTTTTTCTTAAGTAGTCTCGACACCCAACATGGGGCTCAAACTCACAACCCCACGATCAACTGTCCCACACTCCACTGAGTTGAGCCAACCAGGTGCTCCCCCCACAAAAAAAAATGTAACTAAAAAAATTGATAGATGGAGTAAAGCAGACTGCCCTCTATAATGTGAGTAGTCTCATCCAAAACAGTTGAAAGCCTGAAGAGAAAAAAAGACTAACCTCTCCTGAACACACAGACTTTAGGATTCATCTGCAATATTCACTCTTCTTGATTTCTCCAGTGGGTTGTCTTTTGGCTTGAACTGTTAACTCTTTCCTGAATGTTCAGGCTGCCAGCCTCCTGCATTAGATATTGCATTTTCCGAGCCTCCTTAAAATAACACACACACACACACACACACACACACACGGTTCTGTTTCTCTGGAGAACCCTGACAAATACAGCATTCTGTATGCTGACAAACGAAGTTGAGAAGCAACGAATGTGTTCATGACTTTTTTGAGCCAGCACCATAACTGAGGACTGTGGACTAGAGGGCAAGAACCCAGGATCTGAAGTCTCTGGCCTGGTTCAGGTGTAAGCTCCATTCTTTCTTAGCCGTCTGCCCTGGATCATTCACCTAAATTGAGACACAATTGCTCTGGGGACTAGAGCATAGCCAAACCCTAGTATGTTCCTTTTCTATGACTGCTGTAACAAATTACCACACACTCGGTGCTTAGAACAACATAAATTTATTCTCTTACAGTTCTGGGGGTCAGAAGTCTCAAGATGTCAAGAGGACTTCAGGAGGCTTCAGGGGAGAATGTTTCTCTTTTTTTTCGGCACCTTGAGGCTGCCTGCATTCTTTGGATCACAGTGCTTTCCTTGCATCCCTCCCATCTCCAATCTCTTGCTTCCATTGCCACATTCCTGCTATTCTTCTGATCTCCTGCATCTCCTATAAGGACTGGGCCCACCCAGGTAATCCAGGATAATCTCCCCATACCATAACACCCTTAATTTAATCACATCTGAAAAGTCTCTTGACATCTAAGGTAATGTTCACTAGTTCTGGGATGAGGCCATGGGTATCTTTGGGGTGAGAGGTAAGGTATTATCTGGCCTACTACACCTGGACACCAGAGGCTACTGGTTACAGTTCAAAGGTGACATAGGGGAGGGATTCTGAGATTTCAGAGTTGGAACTTGAAATTTTGTGGTGTTTTTTTTTTTTTTTTTTTGGAAAAGTACTCAACTATTTGCTGAATGCAGAAAGTTGCAACAAAGAAATGCTTTCTTAGCTGCCAAAGAGACAAACATGTGTTGGTACTGTATTTTTCTTTAAAATACTCCTAGAGTCATCACAGAATAAAGCTTCCCCTGCGTTAAAAAATAAATGTAGGGGTGCCTGGGTGGTTCAGTGGGTTAAGCATCTGAGTTCAGCTTATGTTATGATCTTGTGGTTCGTGAGTTTGAGCCCTACATCTGGCTCTGAGCTCACAGCTTGCAGCCTGGAGCCTGCTTAGGATTCTGTGTCTCCCTCTCTCTCTGCCCCTCCCCCGCTCCTCTCTCACTCTCTCTCTCTCTCTCAAAATTAAACATTAAAAGGTTTTTTTAGGGGCGCCTGGGTGGCTCAGTTGGTTGAGCGTCCAACTTCGGCTCAGGTCATGATCTCGCGGTCTGTGAGTTGGAGCCCCGCGTCGGGCTCTCTGCTGACAGCTCAGAGCCTGGAGCCTCTTTCAGATTCTATGTCTCCCTCTCTCTCTGACCCTCCCCCATTCATGCTCTGTCTCTCTCTGTCTCAAAAATAAATAAACGTCAAAAAAATTAAAAATTAAAGGTTTTTCAAAATAAAAATAATAATAAAATAAACATAAACATGTTTTTACAAGTTAATATTAGATCTAGGTATACAAGTCTATGGGGATTCTTGCTCTGCAGCTTTACTAAGTACTTCATTCAGTCTTCTTTAAGTTACCTTCAGCAAGGGGGTGCCTGGGTGGCTTAGTCGGTTAAGTGATGACTCTTAATTTCATTTAAGGTCATGGTCTCATGGTTCTTGAGTTGGAGCCCCACATCAAGCTCAGCACTGCAGTGTGGAGCCTGCTTAGAATTCTCTCTTTCTCCCTCTCTCTCTCTGCCCTTCTTCGGCTTGCTCTCTCAAAATAAATAAATAAACATTTTATATATATATATATATATATATATATGTATATATATACACACACATACATATATATATACACACACATACATATATATTTATATATATTTAATATATATTATTTATATATTTAATATATATATTTAATAATTATATATATTTAATATATATTAATATAATATATTATATATATATTTAAGTTACATTTAGTAGGTATTTAAAACTTTTAAGATGGACCCTGAGAAGCTCCCTCAACACATATAATTCAAGTATTATAAATACATATCATTTGCTTTCCAGGATATATCATCTAATATAAGTTCTAGAATTGTTTTGTGTCCTTAAATGCTGAATACAACTTTTGAGAGAATCTACAACTTTCAGTGCTTCCTTCTTAGCTACATGGATAGCTTTAGGAAACCCTCCAGCCTTTCTTTTTGGTGTATTGCTATATATTGGGTGGTCAGAGCACTGCCATAATCTTTGCTAGGTATATACTTAGCAGAGAAAACTGAGTTTTGAATCCCTAGAAAGGAGAGAACATTGAATAAATGTTTTTAAAAATCATCCTGATTGCTAAATTCACTGCTCAGCAATTGTTAGAAAGTCTGTAATTTCTACTAGGCAATGAAGACTCATGGTCTGAGACTGAGGTTAAAAGTCTTTGGGACCCCAGACTTACTTACTTATGTCTGCTGATGGCATTCTTTCCTAGGCATTCACTGGCCTTTGGCACAGGGCTTCAAATAAACACCTGAGACTTGGTTTAGAACTCAAGGATGGGGGCACCTGGGTGGCTCAGTCGGTTAAGTGTCCAACTCTTGATTTCGGTTCAGGTCATGGCCTCACGGTTTGAGTTTGAGCCCGGCATTGGGCTCTGTGCAGACAGTATGGACCCTGCTTGGGATTCTCTCTCTTTCCCTCTCTCTCTGTTCCTGCCCTACTTGTGTACTCTCTCTGTCTCTCTGCCTTTCAAAATAAATAGATAAATTTAAAACATTAAAAGAAAAGAACTCAAGGATGACTTATCTTTCCCATTCCAAGGACATTTTACTATATACATAATTATGCTGTTCCATCCTTCCTCCTCCACCGCTTTCTCCCCCACTTCTTCCTCTTCTTCACCCTGAAACTCTCAGTATTTTTCTTTCTGGGATTGCACTTGGTTGGTCAATCCAGTTCCCCTTGATGAAACATCCCAGTCATTTCAAGCCTTGTCAGAAATCATTGGCTCTGTTAGTTGCTTCATTGTCCATTTCTGTGTTTTCTTGTTTTCTTTTTAAAACTTGACTTTACCGCTCGATGAAGAGCGTTCTCTTTTCTTTCAGCATCAAGTGGATTGCCATCATGGAAAAGGCAGCCAACCATGTCACAGCTCCTGTCACTGTGTAGGCGAGACCTAAGAAAAGGCTACTGCCTCCACTCCATGTCAGGGTGGAAAGAACAACTGATTTTTCTCCTTTGAACCTGGTTACAGGAAAATCTAAAACAAGAAGACCTGTTAAGGACCTATTTCAACACTGTCAGCTCTACCACTGTATATCCTCAATATAGTACCAATATAGTATCCTCAATATCTGAACCACATAAATTTGTTGTTTTGTAGGTTAAAAGAATGGTTGAATATTCAATGTCATATTGTCTAATGTTTACCAAGCAGTGTGGTGTATCTTGCTGGAATGAAATTAAGTAAAAAGAAGCCTTCTCTCACCATAGCTCTAGTCTGTAAAAGAACTTCTGACACAAATACATCAGAATGGCTTACGGACAACTAAATTATGAACAAATATATTTAATTTCCTTTGGCAGACCCAAGGAAATGAAAAGAATACAGATGGGTTTTACAGCAAGCCTAAATTTATGTTTATGAATCAGGAGACCCAACGTAGGCTAAAGTCCTTCATAGACTGTTTGAATTTCTACCTGAGGGAAAATTCTTCAAGACCAGTGAAGAAGCAAAAATAATGAGATAGACGGCAAAACATTTTTGGTGGGAAAGCTAAAGGTGGTGCATCCATTTGGGTTTTGAAAAAGCAAACATCCCTCACTGCCGGGGAGAAAATATTTGAAGTGGGTTTGCTATCATTAGCATTTTAATGATGTCATTTTGATTATGCATGTGGCCTGAGGTTTTTAAACATCTGGTGCCTTTTGTAAACCAAACTAATAAACAAATAAAGGCTTCTCATAGCAACGGCACAGGACAGAAGCATTTCCCAGCAAAGCTCTTAAAAGGCCTCGAATCACTTGGCAATATGCGATTTAAAGGCACAAGGAAATTAACCAGTTTCCTAACAAGGAAACAAGTTCTCTCTCTTTCTTTTCCATCAGAATTCTTCACTGTCACAGGTCCTTGAGTGCCACCTTCACCCACCTGCCTGTTTTCTTTCCTCAGTTCCATTAAGATCATTTCCTTGCACAAAGAACATCTTTTTCCCCTTAGGAGTGGTAGGTGTTTGCTGCAGCTTACATATAGCTGTTCTCCTTGCATAGCAGCCAGGCCGTGAGGCAGGCTGGGTACCGCTCACATCAGGGCTCAGCATGGTGAGCACAAGTATAGGACTGAAACTCAGGATCTAGGTTCTGCTTGCTAGATTTACACTTGAGAGTCATCAGCATTAAAATATGACTCTGAGCGAAGTCACCTGAGGAGAGCTTGTCTCCAGAGGAGAAACAGAGTGTCTCCTTTGTTTGGAACCCATGCTTCTCCTCAACTTGAAACTCCTTATCATGCATTGTGAGGACATGATTGATTTTTTTCTTCCTGTTTTGTGATTGCTACTGTAACTGGTAAGGCAGCCATAGACAAAGTTGGTGGCACCGGAAGATCTAATTTGAGAGACCACTGTCAAGCAACTTTCAATCTCAAATTTTGGGGGGGGGGGCGTTGCTAAAATCCTATTAAAAAGGTAATAGTCTTTGGCTTACTCTTTGATGTGTATGGATAATGCTGCATAAGAGAAATCAGTTTGTGGCTTTCATTTTCATTTTGGGAGACATGAAAATGAACAAACTGAAGGCAAACTGTACTCCTCATCAGTGAACAAAAAGGAGGCAACAGGGCTGAGAAGTAGAGACTGTGTCACGTCGGTAGGGGCGTCTTTGACTGAGGAAGGTCCCCCTCCCCTGTCAGGATGGAGATATCCACAGTCCAGGATAGAAGAGAAGATGGAGCTGGGAACTGGAGCACATGCAGTCAATTCACTTATTCTCAAGTATTTCTCATTCAAGCTCCCTGAGAGGTATAGAAACTAAGGAGGGAGACAGCTTTGTGTTAAGATCCTCTGGCCTGCCACGGGCCCCAAGACCCAAGAACAATCCCTAGTCAGTAGCCCTGAGATGCTACTGGAAGTGCTGATGCTTATTTGGGCTGATGTCCCAAAGTTTTTACAAGCCTTGGAAAGTTTCAGCTTCAAGGAGAATTAGGAAGAAACTTTAAAGTCTGATGATGACAGTGAGTATAAATTGCTTATAAATGTATATATTTTTTAAAAAACAGTGTTTGGTGTCATTTTGAAATTAAGTCTTCTTGTTTTTAGATCAAGAGTTACATTTGTATTTTTGAACTAAGTAAAAAATTCAGAATCTCATATGAAAGCATGTATCTCCTAACTTGGACCTTATGTCTGTAACCAAGGCACTGACCCCTACTAGCTGGCTTTGTGCCAAAGGAGGGAAGAATAGCGTCTTCAGAGCACAGCTTACAGCACACATCACATGGGTTGGATGAACCCGACCTGCTTCTTGAGTCCGGGGCTCCCTTGGTCTATAGTTTTGCCTAGAATAAAAGGCTCTACAGTCTCAGTTTTCATTATTTTTAGCTCATTTTCTACATTTACTTCTTATCAAATTGCTCTCTCTTCATTACTATGGTCCTCCAAACTCATCCCATCTTACATAGCAGTCTTCTCCTCTCTGTTAAAGATCTCAAGGCTCCGTGGTACTTAATCTTTCTTGGAGGATAGAAATATCCCTCCTTACTTACCCATATCTACTTACCTGATACTGCTTTACTGTTATTCCTAAAAAACCTATTGTACACATTTGATTACATAAGGTGTAGAAAAACAGCTATATGGTGGCAAGTGAAAGTATTACCTATGAGAGAACTATATATTTCTTCTTCATATAGATAGATTAGATTGTAGAATAGAAAAGTAAAAAATGAAATAATTCAACAACTAGTGCCCAGATAGACACTGATTTTCCTTCATCCCCAGGAGCAAAAGTGGTATAAAAGGATACTGTAGGTAATGTTGAAACTGTAGTTACCAGCAGGCAAGCCTTCAATAAAATACTGTACTCGATTGAGTCGACGGTATAGTTTTTTGAAAGTGGGAAAGGCAGCTGTCCGCATCCACACAATGAAGTCATCATTGAGGAAGCCATTGTTTTCTGTATCCTCTAAATCCAGTTCATAGACAGATTTAGACCAGAATGGGGGCTTTGCGGTTCCTGTGGGAAGAAAATAATGGACATGGTTGAAAGAAATCATCTATACCCATTCAGTTTTCCTTAGAATGTAGAGAATGAAAAAACTTTTGCATTCTTAAGAGAAATAAAAATTAAGACTTTAAAAAAAGTGTGTGTGTGTGTGTGTGTGTGTGAGCATGTGTGTGAGCTCTCTGAATACATAACCACTAAAAATAATGGATTAAAAAGACTCTAGAGAAATGTAGGGGAAATAATGATGATTTGTCATAGGGTTAAAAAAGAACAGAGTATCAAATTATATGTATATTATGTGTTCAACTACATTAAATGCATATAAAACACTGAGAAAAAACAGGTAGAGAAAATTATAATAGTGGTTGTATTCAGTGATATCATCATAGGTTCTGTATTTTCTTTAACTTCATTAGTAATTTAAAGAGAGAAAATTAAAACAAGATATGATCATTTCACCTAACTTGGTTAATTGGTAAAGAGAACAAGAGTGACAACCCTTGATGATGCAATGGAAATGGGAACTCTTGAACAGAGCAGAGAAATGTGTGGATTAATAACACCTCTGGCAATCTAGGAATGTGCATCAAAAAGTTTGATAAGGGTGCCTGGGTGGCTCAGTTGGTTAAGTGTCTGACTCTTGATTTTGGTTCAGATCATGATCTCACAGTCTGTGGGTTCGAGCCCTGCATCGGGCTCTGCGCTGACAGTGCAGAGCCTACTTGGGATTCTCTCTCTCCCTCTCTCTTTGCCCCTACCCCTGTCTCTCTCTTGCTCTCTCTCTCTCTCTCAAAATAAATAAACTTTTTTTAAAAAAAGGTTTAATTATATTTTGGTCTAGAAATTCTACTTCTAGAAATGTAATCTAAGGAAATTATCATGTCTGTGCATGAAGATCGTGTTAAACAGAGATTCTCTGCAATAGTGTGCCTAAGAGCTAAAGGCTGGAAGTGAGGAGGAACTGGTAGATGGGAGGAGGTGAAGAGCAAAGGTACTGCAAGCCTCTTCTAAATCCAGGAGGCCTAGTCGGTTTGGGTGCTGTGGGAATGTTGGAAGCACAGGAGGGAGGGCCAGTGCCAGGAAATGAGTCTGTTGAGTTTAGTCTCATTCTCATACTTCCCACTTTAGGGCCCATGGTGGGCATGTCTGCCTCTCCCACTCTACAGCAGACTCTTGAGTACAATGTCTTCCTCATCTTTTTTCTGCTGGCATTTAGTCTAGTGCCTGGCACATAGTAGGTATTCAATATATGCTCAATAAAGGAATGAGTGGTTCTAATTAAAGCTGACAGAAGTTGATCCTAAAAACTATATTGAATTTTAAAGAATGAGTTAATAATGGAAAATTGTTTAGTGAACTTTTTAGTTCCAGACAATTGGTCCTAGTATTTGTAGAATACAAAATGAAAAAGGGAAAACCACTCTTTCTCAACTCTGACAATTAACTAAACTATTTTCTCTTAAAAGAAACCCAGTCGTGTTTTCTAAGCATGGGGTGTGGTGCTGGTAAAAGTGAGTGCTGTGTTTGGTTGGATTAATCTGTTGAAGTATGTTTGTATTCTTAAACACTTCCTCAGGAAATAATCCTTTGCTGGAGAAACTTCCTCTGCAAATTTTGTGGAGCTCACCTATTTTGACCCTTCCCAAAACTTCAATCACTGTTGCCAGAAGAATTTTGATAAAAATTGAAATTGCCTTTGGTACCCATACTGTGGACCTCACCCTCTGTCTACTTTAGCCAGAGACATGCCCTAAGACAATGTGTCCTATGGGCATATTGACACCCAAGTCACCCAAGGAGCTTGTTAAAAATGTAGGTTCAAGCATGCCTTCTCCTACCAACCCCCGCTCCCACTCCATCCCACTACTGAAGAGTATAAGAAGTGTGGTTTAAGAGGCACCACTTTTCTTCATTTTCCAAGTTGGGTCATTTACTTTTATCCATTCATTCAACAATAAGCTTTTCTTGATTGCTCACTATGTATGAAGGAACAGGGATATAAAACTTCCTAATTTCCTCAGGGAATTCACAGACTTGAAGTGGGGATGACAAGTATTCAAATAGATAATTACAAGATAACGTGGTAACTCTTACAGTAAAGGTAAGAACAAAGTATAGCAGGAGATGAAAGCCAAGGCCCCTTTGTGTTATAGGCCTGTGGTTATGTGGGAAGACAAAACTATAGAATGCTGCCAAGTTCCTTTCAAACAGTAGGAAGTCAGTCAGAGATAAAGTGACCATACATGCCCGTTTGCCTAAAGTAGTTCCAGCTGATGTCTGTTGTCTGTTATCCCAACTGACTTAGCATTTACCCCAAACAAATAATATGTTTATAACTCCATCCCTCCACCTTCCAGGTCTTAACGGGTAGTGTGTAAAATACCAATGTGCAGTGAATGGAGTACTTACTTTAATGTGTAATTAGTGAAAGATAACCAGAGACCCTTTCAATCAAAACACTACATATTCCTGTGACCTCTGCCAGCTGTTTGACACTCCAACTGATTAGGTCATAACCTCACTCTTGGCCTGTGAGATGCATGAAGATGCCAGTCTATAAGCCAGTGGGATCAGTGGGAAACATGGGAAATTATAGGTTACATTATACATACATGATATATGTGGGAAATAGATGCTGAACGGTCTTGCTGAGAGTCATCTGAACTCCCCTGCAACTGTGGTTTTATTATTTATTATATGGTGCAAATATGTAACTATTTTATTGTTTGGTACCAGTTTTTATTTGCTAGTAAGTCCCTGTAGCTGTGAAGAGTTAAAAAGGGAACACATATGTTTAATATAAAATTAAGTACAGTTTCTTGAGAAAGTTGATGAATGTGAAACTTGCAGTGTTAGTTGACATTTACCCCACAACAGGGGAATCATTGTGATGTCAGTGACTGAGTGAAAATTAAAAGACATAAATCTGCTGAAGAACATCAGAATCTACTTTAGAAGTTTGTGGCTATTTTTAAAAGAGTGTATCCAAAGACAATGCTTTACCTCAGATAGCTACAGAAGGTCTATTTATATCTAATAATGTGAGCACGACCTTGACTTGTCATTTAGATCAAGTGAGCTTCCTTCTCCTTTCATTTAGAGGGTTTGTTGTTGTTGTTGTTGTTACCAAAAAAGAAAAAAAAAAAAGCTTTCATGTTTTGCCTCCATTAGCACAAAAAAACACTTTGTAAACAGTTAAATGAGGCAAGTTTTACATTAGTGTCTTCAGATGTTTCAAACAGAAACATCAGACAAGTTAATTATAATGCTGGTCTGATTTTTTGGGTTTGATTTTTCATGGAATCAAAGCAAGGCTTTTAGATATTCAGTCTTGAAAGATAAAGCCTCTAATATTATAATAAATTTATTCTAAATTCAGTTAAAAAATTCAAACAGCAAGTGTAAATTTTTGGCTTTGTAGTGATAACATAAATACAAACGTGGTAGAGCACAATATCAGAACAAAGATAATGTTCTTAATAAATTGAGAAATTTACACAACAGTGTTCTTAAATTGGTTGTAGTACATACATAATTTATAATTATATCCAAACAAGCTACACTATTTTACCAATCAAAAGAAGAGCTGTAGTTGTGCAAATTTAAATATTTTTGAAACTGAACTGCAAAATTTTTACAGTAATAGGGATGCTAAATTAAGGAAATACATCAGCATGGTATGTGGCCTGTCTTTGTTATATATCATCAACCAGAAATTTAGAAATGTTTGAGCCTTTGAAGAACTATTTTATATACCAAAAGATGTGTCCTACAATGATCTCAAATTTTTTGGTAAATAAGCCCTCTAACTTTTGGTTGAATTTAATTCAAAAGAGTTGAAAAATTTTAAACAAAGTATCCAAAATATGGAATATCAAAAAACTTCAGTTTTTGATTTAATGAATTATAGTTATTGAAAGCCAAGCTTACAAACAAGAAGATATTAAAATTTACCCCCCAAAAAGCAGGAAATTATTGAACATATTACATAATAAGAGTTCAAAATGTGTACAAATTTAAATTTTTAATTCTATGATTGTGGGGCACCTGGGTGGCTCAGTTGGTTAAGTGTCTAACTTGGGTTCAGATCATGATCTCACAGCCCGTGGGTTTGAGCCGTTGTCAGGCTCTGTCCTGACAGCTCAGAACCTGGAGCCTGCTTCAGATTTTGTGTCTCCGTCTTTCTGTGCCCCTCCCTCACGTTCTGTCTCTCTCTTTCTCAAAAATAAATAAACATTTAAAAACAAATTCTATAATTCTGGGGCGCCTGGTTGGCGCAGTCGGTTAAGCGTCCGACTTCAGCCAGGTCACGATCTCGCGGTCCGTGAGTTCGAGCCCCGCGTCAGGCTCTGGGCTGATGGCTCAGAGCCTGGAGCCTGTTTCCGATTCTGTGTCTCCCTCTCTCTCTGCCCCTCCCCCGTTCATGCTCTGTCTCTCTCTGTCCCAAAAATAAATAAAAAAAAAAAACGTTGAAAAAAAAAAAATTCTATAATTCTGTTCTGGATATTTCAATTTATGTAAAAACTCTTTTGATGGAGCTCCTATTTTATTTATTTATTAATTATTTTGTTTATTTCATTTCATTGTCTTTTCTTTTTTTTTATTTATTTATTTTTTATTTATTTTTTTTTTAATTTTTTAATATATGAAATTTACTGTCAAATTGGTTTCCATACAACACCCAGTGCTCATCCCAAAAGGTGCCCTCCTCAATACCCATCACCCACCCTGCCCTCCCTCCCACCCCCCATCAACCCTCAGTTTGTTCTCAGTTTTTAACAGTCTCTTATGCTTTGGCTCTCTCCCACTCTAACCTCTTTTTTTTTTTTTTTTTTTTTTCCTTCCCCTCCCCCATGGGTTTCTGTTATGTTTCTCAGGATCCACATAAGAGTGAAACCATATGGTATCTGTCTTTCTCTGTATGGCTTATTTCACTTAGCATCACACTCTCCAGTTCCATCCATGTTGCTACAAAAGGCCATATTTCATTTTTTCTCATTGCCACGTAGTATTCCATTGTGTATATAAACCACAATTTCTTTATCCATTCATCAGTTGATGGACATTTAGGCTCTTTCCATAATTTGGCTATTGTTGAGAGTGCCGCTATAAACATTGGGGTACAGGTGCCCCTATGCATCAGTACTCCTGTATCCCTTGGATAAATTCCTAGCAGTGCTATTGCTGGGTCATAGGGTAGGTCTATTTTTAATTTTCTGAGGAACCTCCACACTGCTTTCCAGAGCGGCTGCACCAATTTGCATTCCCACCAACAGTGCAAGAGGGTTCCTGTT
Source organism: Panthera pardus (assembly GCF_024362965.1). NCBI lineage: Eukaryota > Metazoa > Chordata > Mammalia > Carnivora > Felidae > Panthera > Panthera pardus. Next base: position 47,610,927 of record NW_026526721.1, on the reverse strand, counting down.
TCTCCACATCCTCTCCAGCATCTATAGTCTCCTGATTTCTTCATTTTGGCCACTCTGACTGGCGTGAGGTGATATCTGAGTGTGGTTTTGATTTGTATTTCCCTGATAAGGAGCGACGTTGAACATCTTTTCATGTGCCTGTTGGCCATCCGGATGTCTTCTTTAGAGAAGTGTCTATTCATGTTTTCTGCCCATTTCTTCACTGGGTTATTTGTTTTTCGGGTGTGGAGTTTGATGAGCTCTTTATAGATTTTGGATACTAGCCCTTTGTCCGACGTGTCATTTGCAAATATCTTTTCCCATTCCGTTGGTTGCCTTTTAGTTTTGTTGGTTGTTTCCTTTGCTGTGCAGAAGCTTTTTATCTTCATAAGGTCCCAGTAATTCACTTTTGCTTTTAATTCCCTTGCCTTTGGGGATGTGCCGAGTAAGAGATTGCTACGGCTGAGGTCAGAGAGGTCTTTTCCTGCTTTCTCCTCTAAGGTTTTGATGGTTTCCCGTCTCACATTCAGGTCCTTTATCCATTTTGAGTTTATTTTTGTGAATGGTGTGAGAAAGTGGTCTAGTTTCAACCTTCTGCATGTTGCTGTCCAGTTCTCCCAGCACCATTTGTTAAAGAGACTGTCTTTTTTCCATTGGATGTTCTTTCCTGCTTTGTCAAAGATGAGTTGGCCATACGTTTGTGGGTCTAGTTCTGGGGTTTCTATTCTATTCCATTGGTCTATGTGTCTGTTTTTATGCCAATACCATGCTGTCTTGATGATGACAGCTTTGTAGTAGAGGTTAAAGTCTGGGATTGTGATGCCTCCTGCTTTGGTCTTCTTCTTCAAAATTACTTTGGCTATTCGGGGCCTTTTGTGGTTCCATATGAATTTTAGGATTGCTTGTTCTAGTTTTGAGAAGAATGCTGGTGCAATTTTGATTGGGATTGCATTGAATGTGTAGATAGCTTTGGGTAGTATTGACATTTTGACAATATTTATTCTTCCAATCCATGAGCAGGGAATGTCTTTCCATTTCTTTATATCTTCTTCAATTACCTGCATAAGCTTTCTATAGTTTTCAGCATACAGATCTTTTACATCTTTGGTTAGATTTATTCCTAGGTATTTTATGCTTCTTGGTGCAATTGTGAATGGGATCAGTTTCTTCATTTGTCTTTCTGTTGCTTCATTGTTAGTGTATAAGAATGCAACTGATTTCTGCACATTGATTTTGTATCCTGAAACTTTGCTGAATTCATGGATCAGTTCTAGCAGACTTTTGGTGGAGTCTATCGGATTTTCCATGTATAATATCATGTCATCTGCAAAAAGCGAAAGCTTGACTTCATCTTTGCCAATTTTGATGCCTTTGATTTCCTTTTGTTGTCTGATTGCTGATGCTAGAACTTCCAGCACTATATTAAACAGCAGCGGTGACAGTGGGCATCCCTGTCGTGTTCCTGATCTCAGGGAAAAAGCTCTCAGTTTTTCCCCGTTGAGGATGATGTTAGCTGTGGGCTTTTCATAAATGGCCTTTATGATCTTTAAGTATGTTCCTTCTATCCCGACTTTCTCAAGGGTTTTTATTAAGAAACGGTGCTGGATTTTGTCAAAGGCCTTTTCTGCATCGATTGACAGGATCATATGGTTCTTCTCTTTTTTTTTGTTAATGTGATGTATCACGTTGATCGATTTGCGAATGTTGAACCAGCCCTGCATCCCAGGAATGAATCCCACTTGATCATGGTGAATAATTCTTTTTATATGCTGTTGAATTCGATTTGCTAGTATCTTATTAAGAATTTTTGCATCCATATTCATCAGGGATATTGGCCTGTAGTTCTCTTTTTTTACTGGGTCTCTGTCTGGTTTAGGAATCAAAGTAATACTGGCTTCATAGAATGAGTCTGGAAGTTTTCCTTCCCTTTCTATTTCTTGGAATAGCTTGAGAAGGATAGGTATTATCTCTGCTTTAAATGTCTGGTAGAACTCCCCTGGGAAGCCATCTGGTCCTGGACTCTTATTTGTTGGGAGATTTTTGATAACCGATTCAATTTCTTCGCTGGTTATGGGTCTGTTCAAGCTTTCTATTTCCTCCTGATTGAGTTTTGGAAGAGTGTGGGTGTTTAGAAATTTGTCCATTTCTTCCAGGTTGTCCAATTTGCTGGCATATAATTTTTCATAGTATTCCCTGATAATTGTTTGTATCTCTGAGGGATTGGTTGTAATCATTCCATTTTCATTCATGATTTTATCTATTTGGGTCATCTCCCTTTTCTTTTTGAGAAGCCTGGCTAGAGGTTTGTCAATTTTGTTTATTTTTTCAAAAAACCAACTCTTGGTTTCGTTGATCTGCTCTACAGTTTTTTTAGATTCTATATTGTTTATTTCTGCTCTGATCTTTATTATTTCTCTTCTTCTGCTGGGTTTAGGCTGTCTTTGCTGTTCTGCTTCTATTTCCTTTAGGTGTGCTGTTAGATTTTGTATTTGGGATTTTTCTTGTTTCTTGAGATAGGCCTGGATTGCAATGTATTTTCCTCTCAGGACTGCCTTCGCTGCATCCCAAAGCGTTTGGATTGTTGTATTTTCATTTTCGTTTGTTTCCATATATGTTTTAATTTCTTCTCTAATTGCCTGGTTGACCCACTCATTCGTTAGTAGGGTGTTCTTTAACCTCCATGCTTTTGGAGGTTTTCCAGACTTTTTCCTGTGGTTGATTTCAAGCTTCATAGCATTGTGGTCTGAAAGTATGCATGGTATAATTTCAATTCTTGTAAACTTATGAAGGGCTGTTTTGTGACCCAGTATATGATCTATCTTGGAGAATGTTCCATGTGCACTCGAGAAGAAAGTATATTCTGTTGCTTTGGGATGCAGAGTTCTAAATATATCTGTCAAGTCCATCTGATCCAATGTATCGTTCAGGGCCCTTGTTTCTTTATTGACTGTGTGTCTAGATGATCTATCCATTTCTGTAAGTGGGGTGTTAAAGTCCCCTGCAATGACCACATTCTTATCAATAAGGTTGCTTATGTTTATGAGTAATTGTTTTATATATCTGGGGGCTCGGGTATTTGGCGCATAGACATTTATAATAGTTAGCTCTTCCTGGTGGATAGACCCTGTGATTATTATATAATGCCCTTCTTCATCTCTTGTTACAGCCTTTAATTTAAAGTCTAGTTTGTCTGATATAAGTATGGCTACTCCAGCTTTCTTTTGGCTTCCAGGAGCATGATAAATAGTTCTCCATCCCCTCACTCTCAATCTAAAGGTGTCCTCAGATCTAAAATGAGTCTCTTGTAGACAGCAAATAGATGGGTCTTGTTTTTTTATCCATTCTGATACCCTATGTCTTTTAGTTGGCGCATTTAATCCATTTACATTCAGTGTTATTATAGAAAGATATGGGTTTAGAGTCATTGTGATGTCTGTATGTTTTATGCTTGTAGTGATGTCTCTGGTACTTTGTCTCACAGGATCCCCCTTAGGATCTCTTGTAGGGCTGGTTTCGTGGTGACAAATTCCTTCAGTTTTTGTTTGTTTGGGAAGACCTTTATCTCTCCTTCTATTCTAAATGACAGACTTGCTGGATAAAGGATTCTCGGCTGCATATTTTTTCTGTTTAGCACACTGTAGATATCGTGCCAAGCCTTTCTGGCCTGCCAAGTTTCAAAGGAGAGATCAGTCACGAGTCTTATAGGTCTCCCTTTATATGTGAGGGCACGTTTATCCCTTGCTGCTTTCAGAATTTTCTCTTTATCCTTGTATTTTGCCAGTTTCACTATGATATGTCGTGCAGAAGATCGATTCAAGTTACGTCTGAAGGGAGTTCTCTGTGCCTCTTGGATTTCAATGCCTTTTTCCTTCCCCAGTTCAGGGAAGTTCTCAGCTATAATTTGTTCAAGTACCCCTTCAGCACCCTTCCCTCTCTCTTCCTCCTCTGGGATACCAATTATGCGTATATTATTTTTTTTTAGTGTATCACTTAGTTCTCTAATTTTCCCCTCATACTCCTGGATTTTTTTATCTCTCTTTCTTTCAGCTTCCTCTTTCTCCATAACTTTATCTTCTAGTTCACCTATTCTCTCCTCTGCCTCTTCAAGCCGAGCCATCGTGGAATCCATTTTGTTTTGCAATTCGTTTAAAGCGTTTTTCAACTCCTCGTGACTGTTCCTTAGTCCCTCGATCTTTGTGGCAAGAGATTCTCTGCTGTCCTGTATACTGTTTTCAAGCCCAGCGATTAATTTTATGACTATTATTCTAAATTCACTTTCTGTTATATTATTTAAATCCTTTTTGATCAGTTCATTAGCTGTTGTTATTTCCTGGAGATTCTTCTGAGGGGAATTCTTCCGTTTGGTCATTTTGGAGAGTCCCTGGCGTGGTGAGGACCTGCAGTGCACTTCCCCTGTGCTGTGGTGTATAACTGGAGTTAGTGGGCGGGGCCGCAGTCCGACCCGATGTCTGCCCCCAGCCCACTGCTGGGGCCACAGTCAGACTGGTGTGTGCCTTCTCTTCCCCTCTCCTAGGGGCGGGATTCACTGTGGGGTGGCGTGTCCCGTCTGGGCTACTTGCACACTGCCAGGCTTGTGTTGCTGGGGATCTGGCGTATTAGCTGGGGTGGGTAGGCAAGGTGCACGGGGGCTGGAGGGGCAGGCTTAGCTCGCTTCTCCTTAGGTGATCCACTTCAGGAGGAGCCCTGTGGCAGCGGGAGGGAGTCAGATCCGCTGCCGGAGGTTTGGCTCCGCAGAAGCACAGAGTTGGGTGTTTGCGCGGAGCGAGCAAGTTCCCTGGCAGGAACTGGTTCCCTTTGGGATTTTGGCTGGGGGATGGGCGGGGGAGATGGCGCTGGTGAGCGCCTTTGTTCCCCGCCAAGCTGAGCTCTGCCGTCCGGGGGCTCAGCAGCTCTCCCTCCCTTTGTCCTCCAGCCTTCCCGCTTTCCGAGCGGAGCTGTTAACTTCTGACCTCCCAGACGCTAAGTCGCGCTTGCTGTCGGAACACAGTCCGTCCGGCCCCTCCGCTTTTGCCAGCCAGACTCGGGGGCTCTGCTTGGCCGGCGAGCCGCCCCTCCGCCCCGGCTCCCTCCCGCCAGTCCGTGGAGCGCGCACCGCCTCGCCGCCCTTCCTACCCTCTTCCGTGGGCCTCTGGTCTGCGCTTGACTCCGGAGACTCCCTTCTGCTAATCCTCTGGCGGTTTTCTGGGTTCTTTAGGCAGGTGTAGGTGGAATCTAAGTGATCGGCAGGACGCGCTGTGAGCCCCGCGTCCTCCTACGCCGCCATCTTCCGGAACCCCCCCTCTTTTTTTTTTAAAGTAGGCTTCGTGCCCAGTGCAAAACCCAACACAGAACATGAACTCATGACCCTGAGATCAAGAGTCAGACGCTTAACTGACTGAGCCACCCAGGCACCCTGGAACTCTTATTTTTAACTGAATAAAAAATGTTTTTCTCTTCCAGAATTAAATGATATCAAGAAAGTTTAATATTGTATAGCATCTGGAGGAGGGGCCAAAAATGGCAGAACAGCATGGAAATTTTTTTTTGCATCTCTTATCCCTGAAATGCAGCCTGATCAACACTAAATCATCTCACACACCTAGAAAACTGATTTCAGGATTAACACAACAATCTGCACAACCCAAACCACAGAACTCAGCAGGTACATGGTGCAGAGAGGTGAACTGGGGGAGAGAGAAGCTGTGGAGGGCAGGGAACTGTATTTGCTTGTGGAGAGAGGACAGAGATGGGGGAAGAGTACTGGAAAATCAGCCCCCCACCCCAAAAAAAAGCAGCTGGAGAGAAAGTGGAAAAGTGGAATCAGTCACAGGGACGGAACAAAAAAAAAGGGAGAAGGGAGAAAGGAGAGGGTTTAAGTTCCATTAAGACTCTATAAACAGGGGAAGCGCAGAGTCTGAAACTCTGCAGCTTGATACCTGGAAGTGCTCTGGTGGGAAGGGCAAATCCCCAGGAGCAGAAAGCGAGGTCACACGGGAGAGGTGGTTCCCCTGCTGGGAGGACATTTGGTAGAGGCTGTGTGGCCTCCCCACAGGCAAAGGCCCCAGCGGACCCTGGAGAACAGCCACATTGGCTGGTGCTGGAACAAGGACATTAAGGGGAAGCCTGTTGCCAGATGTGTGTTGTGATTTTCCATAAACCCTGAAACACTGCTGCTACAAGATCACGTGAACTGTTTTTGGAGTAGACTGGCACCCAGCTGCAGTCTCTGGGCATCAGCAGCAGCAGTCTCCCAAACAATCCTGGGGGTGGGTCGGCACCCAGCCATTGCTCAACAAGACCCTCCTCCAGAAGGTCTGAGCAGGTCAGAGCTGCAGTCCCTCAGAAGTCAGGGGTTGGGAAACACAGCCCCATCTGAGTCAGGTGCCGCCTGGCAACCTGACTGCTTGGTCACAGACAGTGTAAAAGCGGGTAGTGGACAGAAGCCCAAGACAAAGGAAGGGTGCTTGATTGCCAGTCACAGAGAGCACAGAGTTCTGATACTAGAGACTGGGTAGCTGGGTGACACCACTTTCAGCCCTTCTGCACATGGGCATACACACCTACATACGCCACAACAATCCACCCCAGAAAGCTAAGCAGCACCATCTAGTGGAGAACAGACCTTTACACTAAACCCTGCCTAACTGGGCCAACAGTGCTCTTGACAAACACGTCTCTCCCCCTGCTTAGTTTATGGACTACAAAGTGCTTCATAGCTTCACTTCTATGGGAAACCAGATGTAATTTCAATGGTACTTCATTCTATTCGCTGGACCTTTTATTCAATTTTTTTTCTTTTCTTATTCTTGAATACAGAAAAAGAAAAAATCTATTTTTATTTTCTATTTTTATTAAAAAGATTTTTCTTTAACTTTTTCTACTATATTTTTTACATTTTTAAAATTTTAAAAATTCTATTTGACTTTCATCATTTTACTTTATCCTATTCAAAGCATTTTCCTTTTTTACCTCTTTTTTCCTTTTCTAATTTTTTCCTTTTATTCTCTAATCTGTCAAGCTTTTTGGGGTAGTATTGACATTTTAACAATATTTATTCTTCCAATCCATGAGTATGAACTGTTTTTCCATTTCTTCATGTCTTCTTCAATTTCTTTCATAAACTTTCTATAGTTTTCAGCGCACTGATCATTTACCTTTCTGATTAGGTTTATTCCTAGGTACCTTATGGTTTTTGGTGCAAAATATTTCAATAAAATGTTTTTAAAATAATAGAACAGATTCATTAGAAAAATAAAGAGGCATGTGGGTTCCCTGGGTGGCTCAGTTGGTTAAGCATCTGACTTCAGCTTAGGTCATGATCTCACAGTTCATGAGTTTGAGCCCCACATCAGGCTCTGCGCTCGTAGCTCAGAGCCTGGAGCCTGCTTTAGGTTCTGTGTTTCCCTCTCTCTCTGCCCCTCCCCTGCTTGTGCTCCCTCTTTCTCTCTCAAAAATAAATAAATGTTAAAAAAACTATAAGAAAAAATAAAAATACAGAGGCATGTAATGAAGACAGATATGGCCAAGAAACTGATTAAAGTATGTGACTATCCAGAATAATTATTCTGCTTATGTTATTTTTAATATTCTAATAATAAAGTAGTTTTTTTAGGTTGTTTTAATATACACAGATATGTCATTTTAAGTTTTGAAAGAATTGCATTTTAAAATAGTTTGTATAGAATTATTTTACAGGCCCACCAATAGGGTAATGTCAATTTATTGATAAATAAATACAAATTTCAAACAAACATATGACTTGACTTATTCTAGTGCCCCTTTTTACTCTCAAAAGTGCACCAGGTTGGACAATAAATTACATGGTGACCCTAATTACAGATGAAGCAACACGTTTTTTAAAACATTGCCTTTTTCCAAATGATAAACTGAAAGAACCAGGGCACCAATCATTTCATGTTTCTGATAGGTATGTGATGGAGGTGCCTGCAGGTAGGCAAAGAGCAAAACAGAGGTCAACAAAAAGTAAAGAAGGAGGTATCATAAACATTTCCCCATATATAAAAATCAATGTTTCTGTAAAGAGGTAAAAATATTTAACATATGTATCTTACCTGTAAATGCACTAGAAAGATTAATGGCAGTTGGATTCCGAAACTTGACATACTTATCTGTCCACCATGTAATTCCGCTCCTTAGCATTGGGACTTCCATATGTATAGATGAATTAAGGTTGTAGGAAAGAATGATGGTATCTGTAAGGAAATTAAAATTGTCAGAGATATAAGCAAGCATTTTTGCCCCACTTCAAAGTACAAAACCAGACACAGATGAAAAATAAACTAGGGTTTCAGTAGACTCTCAACATGCCTACATGCAATAGGTGTTGGAATTATAAGACTATTCTTTTTCTTGCCAAAGCCTCAAATATTGGAAAATACTGTCAAGCTCCATTTAGCTCATGTTCCCTAACTACTTCAAATCTCTGGTAAGGGAGAACTTATTTGCAAATGAAATACCATAAGTCAATGGATAATGCATACAAAAATTTTTCTTGAACTGCCAGTTGCAGAGTTGATCTTCTGGACATTTAGGTTATTACACGCTTATGAAAAGGCACACCATGGAGACAGGAAAAGTCACCTACCATTGAATATGCTGTTGGCAATAGCACCACAAGGAGCGATGGGGGTCCCATTGTGGGACTTGCTAAATGGAGCACAGTTTCCAACATCCTGGATGCAAGATGATACAGTAAAGAGAAATGCTTTGGTAAACTCTCTTAGAATGTTAAAAGTGACAACAATGGCAATGTAAATCAACCCACAGTAATTTATTCACACATAACAAGATTATGGACTGCTACCAACTTTTCCCAGACTTCTGGCTCACTTAGACTCAGAAATTTTTGTGTTTTGGAGACACGTGTGTGTGTGTGTGTGTGTGTGTGTGTAGTTTTTTCCCCCTTATTAACAATATGTAACATACCAATATATCTGCAGAAAGGAACTTAACTTGCTGGCTGTGCTAAATATCACACTAAGCTACACTGAAATACATTTTTAAACCCCTTTTTTTGTCAAAATGTAACTCATATTCTGAAACTATACAAACGGTGGGTTTATATAGCTAGATGACTTATCACAGGGAATCCATACAGCTAACTACCAGAATGTATCTAAAAAGAGTGGTTGCTAAAAAATCATTTGATTATCACTTGCATATAATAATCTCAGTATGGAAAAGGTTTCCTTCTAGCTTTTTTTGCTAGCGTGGTGAGTATCATTTATCAAGAATAAAATTTTGTGTTCTAGGTGAGAAAGGGTATTTAATTAAACCAAAGTCTTTTAATCAATCAAGTAGGGCTGAATTTCCTTAAACTGGTCTGGAGTGAAGGTCCCAGTTATTGGAAGAACAATGGTAGGTATACAGGGAACTGGATTGAGACCAACCACTCAGAGTTACTACCAAAGTGGTTGGTGCAGGAAAGTATAACCATTTAATTGGACAAGATACACATTACTGTTTTGAAGAGAGAAACCATGCCTCTCAATAGCAATTATACTGAAAACCCAGCTCCTTCAATTTATGCAAGAATGAAATGAGCATTCCTGCCTTGTAAAACTTTACGTTTTTAGTTTATTTTCCAAACTCTCTTTTAGACTGAAAGATCCACCTGGTTTTTAAAAAAAGGAGTATTATACCAAATTAAATAAAGTCTTACCTTTAAATCTGTACCCACCAGTTGGCTATTACTTCTGGATAGAATATATCGATAAAGATTCTGATAGAAGCCATATAACTTGTAGTACAAATAAACATTGCCCTGTAAAGGAGAAAAGCAAGAAGAGGAGAGTTAGAAGAATTAACTAGAATATTAATAAACACAGACAGGATTTCTGTAATAAAAAGTACCACAGAAAAAAATTGATGGGAACTGAAAATTTCTTTCTTAAAATTTTTTTCAAATTTTATTTTACAGAAAGAGAGCAAGCGAGCACAAGTGGAGCAGGGACAGAGGGAGAGAGAATCTTAAGTAGGCCCCATTTTCAGCCCTGAGCCCCACGCAGGGCTTGATCCCACAACCCTGGGATCATGAGCTGAGCTGAATTCATGAGTGTGATGCTTAATGGACTGAGCTACCCAGGTGCCCTGGGAACTGTAAGTTTCTTTATATCAAACAGAAACCCAAGAAATCATTTTAAAAACTCAGTGATGGAAAATCCTCATTTACACAGAATTATTAAAATAACCAAGTAATTTATTTGAGATGATTTTGTAAGGGCTACTGTGTTTCTGCCACGAAAAGATTTTAAAACCAGGCTTTTGTATTCTCAATATATAAAATTGATGTAACAAATATTGTTGTTTCCTAGCAATAGTAGGAAAAATGCTTTGCCTAGGAGTTGTGGTAGGCATCAAAGCCAATGATTTCAAAGCAAATCCTTGAACATATTTGAAGCTGGAACCACCAAGCATATTTGGGTGCATGTGAAAGGCATGAGATTAGCCCTGTGTGGTCTGTCTGGCTCTAGGGGTTTTGTCTTTGTATCCCTAGGATCTAACACAGTACCTGGCACACAGCACTTGCTCAAGAAATGGTGAACCATTCATTATGGACAAAAAAGGGGAATAGAATAACTCATGGTTCTGAAAGAAAGGTGATTTTCACCTTAGTGATAAGTCACCTTGTTGCCATGAGAGATGGTCCTTTTCATGTATGCTGTCCTATGAGGCTGCCTCATCACAGGCTACCAGCATGCTTATCTTTATAGTGACATACCCAAATTCTCCAGCAGACTTGATACAGATTTTACTAACAGCATATATGATGCAAATGGAAATGACCAATGTGGCTGTTTATAATTAATATACTACCTACCTCCAAAATAATGAAGGCCTGCATCCAAAAATATGAAGGCCTTTATTAAGTGCTCTCCATATGTTAGATGCTATATTCAGTGCTAGAAATACAAATATATTCCTTTACAATCTCCTGAGTCAATTGATTCTCTTATACTATGGAAAAATGGCATTTTGGAAAGGCTTCTGGTCTCACCCCAAGGACACTTATGTGGGTGAGTATGGAAAATGTGAGCTGGTACTCAGGGCAGGCTGGAAATAAGGGTCATGGTAACTGTGGCCAGTTACAGAAAACAACAAAGGCTGAAGAGCTCAGTCCACTTGTAAGAGAAAAGTGTCTGGAACACCAAGAAAGGGGAGGCTCTGAGTCACGACAGAGAGGTAGGCTGCAATACCATAAACAGAGAGCGTGTAAGGCGAGCGAGCCAGGCATAGCAAGAATGACTGATCACCTTTCCTCACCCAACAAGCGAACCTCTATTGTTGACCCATAACTATAGAAAATATGAAACCCACAGAGTGGAATTTACCATACATTTTCTTGGAAGCTAAAAAGAGAATTCCACTTACCCAAAGTTATATGTTCATATAAAGGACAAAATAAACAGGCAAAGAACACTCACCACACCAGGGACAGAAGTGTTTCAATAACCTTTTTTCAATGATTCTTTGTCCAAGATTTAACTTAACAAAGCCTCCCAGATCATCATCTTTTTTATTGGTCCTAGAGGCATAAGGTACTTTATGGTGTTGCTTCTCTTTAAATTCAGTGGCACTTTGTGTAGGATTCCTAGTTTAAGGCACTCTTCTGTGAATTTACTGACTAGCATGTGTAATGTGTGCTAACTGGTGAACCGAAGGCCCTGTTGTTGCCCTAACTGGTTTGGTTGGATTTTTATGAGAACGTCTTTGCCTGGAAAGGAATGGTTAGCAACTGGTAACATTTATTTGACTTAAAGGTTTCAAAGGACACAGACAGATGGAAACTAAAGCCCTTTAAGAATTTATCTTTTTGAATTTTTTCTTCAAAAATTTAAGTACTCTGAGACTCCAGGAAGGAATCAACCCTGCTGACACCTTGATTTCAGACTTTTGACTTCCAGAACTGTGAGAGAATGGTTTTCCATTGTTTTAAGCAACCCTCCTGCCCTGCCAGTTAAGCAACACTAACTTTTTTTTTTTCAATTGAAGTATAGTTGATACCCGATGTTATATGAGCTTCAGGTGTACAACATAATGATTTGACAAGTCTACACATTATGCTATACTTACAATTGTAGCTATCATCTGTTACCATACAATGCTGTAACAACACCATTGACTATATTGCCTATGATACACCTTTTTCCCTGTGACTTATTCATTATATAAATGGAAGCCTGTATCTCTCATTCCCCTTCACCTATTTTGCCCATGCCCCTACTTCCTCCCTCTGTCCACCACCAGCTGGTTCTGTGTTTATGAGTCTGTTTCTGCTTTTTAAGCAACACTTTAAAAAAAAAGTTTATTTATTTTGGGAGAGACAGAGAGACAGAGACAGAGAGAGAGGGAATGAGTGGGGAGGGGCAGAAAGAGAGGGAAAGAGAGAATCCCAAGCAGGATCTGTGCTGTCAGCATGGAGCCTGACATGGGGCTCCATCCCACGAACCATGAGATCATGACCTGAGCCAAAAACCAAGAGTCAGACACTCACCTAACTGAGCCACTCAGGTGCCCCATAAACAATACTTTTACTTTGGGGAAGCAGCATGGTGAGTTGAGGAAGGCAAGAGAGGGCATAGCTGTAGAGAACTAGGATTCCGATCTATAAAAACACATATGTAAAACTTCCCTCACTGACTGCAAATATCGCTTAACCCAAGTAAAACTCAGTAATTTCCTTACAGTTTATATCTGACTTACCTAAAAAATTGATTAGGGGTGCCTGGGTGGCTCAGTTGGTTAAGTGTTCAACTCTTGATTTTGGCTCAGCTCATGATCTCAGGTTTGTGGGATCGAGCCCCCAGTGAGGCTCTATGCTGGCAGCGCACAGCCTGCTTGGGATTCTCTCTCTCCCTCTCTGTCTGCCCCTTCCTTGCTTGCATGTGCACTTTCTCTCAAATAATAAATATATAAACTTAAAAAAGTTGATTAACACTAGCCATAATCAATATAGATGTATTCAGAATATTACTAATGCCAACATGCTTTCATTTGGGATCATAGGGGAAATAAAGGGTCACATAAAACCAAAGCTTCCTAGGACATAAAGCCATACAACTTAGGACTTTATATTTCCTGCATTCATTTAGTCTTTCAACAAACATTTTCCGAGCATCTAACACATAAAATAGACTGTGCTGGGTACTGTGGAGGAAGCAAAGATTCATATGTTCATTCAATAAACATTAATTGAGCACCTATAGTGTGCCAGGTAACTTATAGGTGCTTGGGACACAACAGTGAGAAATGGACAATAAACAATACTATATCACAAACTATTAATTTATATGGCAAGTTAGAAGGTGATAAGTACTAATGGAAAAAATTAAAATTACAGCAAGTTAACAAAGATCAGGAGTATTACAGGGGTGAGTTGAGTAGATATGTTGCAGTGTGAAATAGGATGGCCAGTGTAGACCTTACTGGGGAGAGGGTTGAGTCAAGACCTGAAGGAGGTAGGGCAATTAGCCAAGTGTATGTCAGGTACAGGGACAAGGCAAGAGAATGCCTGACTTATTTGAGGAGTAAGGGGTCCATTGTGGTGAGAGTGGGGTTGGGGGAAGAGAATGGAGGGATTGATTAGGTCAGAGAGGAAATAAGATGACAAATCATGTAAGGCCTTGTAAGAACTTAAGATTTCACTGGGTAGAAAGAGGAGCCATACGGGGATTTTTTTTTTTTAAGTTTGTTTACTTATAATTTTTATACCCAACATGAGGCTCAAACTCATGACCCTAAGATTAAGACTCATGTGCCCTTCCAACTGAGCCAGTGAGGTGCCTCCACTGCAGGGATTTTTTTGAACGAAGGAATAACATAGGTCTTAGGATTTAAATTCTCACTCTGGCTGCTATATTGAAACATGAATATAAGCAAGGAGACCTATTAGGAGGCTATTTCAGAAATCCAAGTAAGAGGTGGAATGGCATGGAGCTAGGTGGTAGCACAAGGGGTGGGAGAAGTGGACAGATCCTGAATATATTTTGAAGGTAGAGCCAACAGGATGGATTGGGTGTGAAATATCAGAGAATAAAGGGAGTCACAAATCACTCCTAGGCTTTTGGCCTGAGCACCAGAAGAATGGAGCTATTTTCAACTGAGATTGAGAAGTCTTTGGATGGGTTAGGGGTTTTTGTTTTTGCTTTTTTTTGGTGGGGGAAGAGGGGTGCAGTGGATAAGGGGAGAAGTGGAAACCAGGAATTCAGTTTTAGAAATGTTGACTTCAGATATCGATTAGACATCCACATGGTGACATTAGGAAGGCAGCTGGAAATACAATTGTGGATTTGGAAGAGATATTTGGGATAGAGATATAAAATGGTGTTGGCAATAGATGGCATCTAAAGTCTGGAGATAGATGACATTTCCAAAAAAGTGAATGCAGTTAGAGAGGAGAAGACTGAAGACTGGGACTAAAGCCCTGTGGATCTCAACATAAAGAGTTTGGGGAAAAGGAAGAACAGCAAAGGAACCCAAGAAGGGCAACGAGAGGGCTAGGAGGAAAACCAAGACAGTATGGGATCCTGAATGCCAAGAGAATAAAGTATGTCGAGGATGAGGGGGTGGTCACCTGTGTCCAGTGAGTGATAAGGTACTAAGGACTGACTGCTGGATTTATCAACATAGAAAGTCATCGGTTTCCTCACAATTTCACTGAGTGTTAGGGGTAAAAACCTAATTGGACTGGGTTTAAGAGAGAATGAGTAGAGAGGAATTAGAAGTAGCCAAGATAGACAACTCTTTTGAGGAGTTTTTCTGCTAACGGGAAGAAAGAAATGGGACAATAGCTGGTAGGGAAATTGGGAGAACAGAAGAGTAGTTTGTTTATCTGAAGAGAAGTGAAATAATATGTTTTGTATGGTGGGGATGATTGAGGACAAAGAAAAGCTGGCGATATATCAGAGGACAGAACTGCTGAATTAAGTCCTTATAGAGGCAAGAAAAATGGCCTCTATGCACAAGTGGAGGCAAGACTTCAAGACTGGAACGGGGATAGTGTATCTACGGTAACAGGAGGGAAGGTTGAGCGTGTGGTGCAGACACTTGCAAGTGGGTAGCTGTGGTGTGACATGCAGAGCATGATCCTTTAAGTGGGGGAAATGCGTCCACAGGATATCACACAAGTGATTATAGGTTCATCAGAAGAATGAAAGCAGTGCTCCCAGGAAACAAATGTGGGCAAACTGTTTCTGGAGACATGAGTGAAAAGGAGGCTCAAGGAAGGCTTATGAATGTTAGGCATCTAAAACAAGTGGCAGTGAGTGGGGAGATTTTCCAGGCAAATTAACAGCAGAAACATAGAGTTCTATCAGGCAAAAGCAAGTTGGCCAGTTGGCAGAAGTACAAGGTCTCCTTCCTCCTTTACCTTTTTATGAAAAGGTAGCTGGGCCTCAGGTGGTCAAAGAGCAACCTGAAACAGTGCTTTTTTGGGGGGCAGGGAGGACAGTGAACTGAGTTTACGTGGTTTAAAGTAGGGAAAACCAAAGGCTGGGAGTGCAATTAGGTATCTCTGATAAGGGACCAGGAGGTCTGAGCTGAGGCAACGCCTAAATAATGGAGGGGACAGAGTGGTTGGAGAGATGGATTGAAGAAAAGTGCCTACACATCAGAGGCTTAGATGAAAAAGGAGCAGGCAGGGTAAAGTCACAGAGGAAAGTTTAGAGCCTTGGTGATGAGATCTTTACCAGAAAGGGAAGTGATGAGGGTTTTTCAGGAGAGGATGGTGAGTCTGGTTTGGGACCAGCTGAGTTGGAGGTGGAAGCAGGGCCTTGCGGTGGGTAGCTAAAGGGGACTGCTCAGTGGGAAGCTCAAGAGAAGACCTGCCTATACTTAGATCCTTCCATGCAGAATCATCTATGAAGAGGAGGGAGAAGGATCAACCAGGTCAGGGAGGAGGACGCCATTGGTGGAGGGGTGTGGAGTCCAGAGCACAGGACAGGACCTTTGAGGAGTTCAAGGGAATATAGTTTTTTCATTTCTTGAGTATCAGGTAAGATAAAGGATGCCTCTGGGATCTGCTAATACAGGGACAGTAATTGAGGGATGACCCCAGCTGTCATGCTCTGAAATCATCCTGTGTTTACACCAAGGCCATGATGTCCCTGACTGCTCCCAATGGCTGAGCACAGTGGAGATACTGAGGCAGACTTCTTTAGGGACTCTCTTTTGGCCTTGCTGAAACTTTCTAAAGAGTACACTGCAGTCTAACACATTTCTCCCTCACTTCCTTCCTCCTTTCCCTCCTTCTCTTTCTCCTCTCCTGTGCCTTTTCCCCTCCTTCCTTCTCCCCTTCCCTTTTCTTCACAGGGGTCAGAGTTGTGTTGTGGTCTGACAGCTGTCTCAGTCTCTTCTGGCTCTCTCCCCATTTTCCCTCACAGGCAGTCCCTCCAATAAATCTCTTGCATGTCTAATCCCGTCTTGGCATCTGCTTCTTGGAGGACCCAGACTAACACAAGACTTTAATCAGACCAAGAGCAGGAACTTCTCTTAATATTTCTTTGGCACTTCTCAGTGCCTGACAGTGAGCGAGGCCAAGAGTTGCCTTAGGGATTAGAAAATTGTATATGTAGACGGGAATGCAAGCTGGTGCAGCCACTCTGGAAAACAGTATAGAGGTTCCTCAAAAAACTAAAAATAGAACTACCCTACAACCCAGCAATGTCACTACTAGTCATTTATCCAAGGGATACAGGTGTGCTGTTTCGAAGGGACACATGCAACCCCATGTTTATAGCAGCACTATCAACAATAGCCAAAGTATGGAAAGAGCCCAAATATCCACTGATGGATGAATGTATAAAGAAGACGTGGTATATATATACAATGGAGTATTATTTGGCAATCAAAAAAAATGAAATCTTGCCATTTGCAACTACGTGGATGTAACTGGAGGGTATTATGCTAAGTGAAATTAGTCAGTCAGAGAAAGACCATAATCATATGACTTACATCATAAGAGGACTTTAAGAGACCAAACTCATGAACATAAGGGAAGGGAAACAAAAATAATATAAAAACACGGAGGGGGACAAAACTGAAGAGACTCATAAATATGGAGAACAAACTGAGGGTTAATGGAGGGGGTTGTGGGAGGGGGGATGGGCTAAATGGGTAAGGGGCACTAAGGAATCTACTCCTGAAATCATTGTTGCACTATATGCTAACTAATTTGGATTTAAATTAAAAAAAGAAAAAAAAAAAAAGATCAGTGGAGGGGTAAACTTTAAAAGATAGTAATTTTTATGGGAAAAATTTTGAAATCATTTTGAATTCCTCAACTTCCTGTAATTAAAGACTAGTAAAAATTGGATCCAAATCTTAGGAGCTTACTCTTCCTAAGGAGAGTCTCTCTCCTTCTTGAACTTGTCTTCGGCACCATCGTAGTAGTTATAAAACATATTTCTGGGAAAACATTACTCCTTGTATACATGTAACTGTTTGCATCTTTGTACCTACCTTTCAAATAGGGAAGTAAAGTGATGTGCCTTTGTGCAAAAAAAAAAAAAAAAAAGAAAGAAAATTGTATATGTAGAATGACTTAGGGGTGGGGTGGGGGCGGGGGGGGGGAAGGAAGGAGAGTCCCAGCAGGTGTGTGACCCCTCACACTAACTCACTGTGTGACCTTGGCCAAGTCATTTAGCCTCTCAGCCCTAATTTTCTCACTATAAAATGAGTGGTTAGACTCAAAGATCTCTATAGTCCCCTCTTGTGTTGACATTTGGAATAAAGTCTGTCTCATTGATGTTAAGAATTATGTTAGAAAGTTGGACAGGTAAAGAGTCTAGAAACTTAGACAAAGGAGAAGAATAGCATTCCAAAGGAAAAAGGTAGGGGAAGAGTTGTGCATGAACTCAACACTTTATAAGATCCCTCACCCCCACCCTGTTTTATTTTTTGTGTTTTCAGATTTGGAAAGCACTTGGTGGAAATCATGAACTTACTGCCAAGTGTGAAATAGGAGTAGATCTGTGTACAGCCAGTTGAAGGCTCTTGAATTTCACTTACCTGCATTGTCTCTGAAAGGTAAAAGGGAATAGAGCAGGTGCATTCTTTGTCAAAATTAATAGCATCTTCTCGCAGTTCTGCACAATTTGCACATATTTTTGTGTATTTAATCTATCAGACAGGGAAAATAACAATTATTAATTAAAAAGTTACATGAGTACATCTCTTAAAAATCAAGTCCTGAGTCCACCACCTAGGCCTTCAAGCTCTCTGGGTCAAGGGCATGGATGCTGGGACATGACTGAAAAACAACCTACAGTAGGGGACAAAAGTGTTTCTGCAGATGCTTGGGAAGAGTGGGCCCTCTCACAGTCTTTCACTTTGGGACCTGGCAGCATTTTGCCACTGACCTGGAATTCAGTGTTTCTACTGCATATTTACGTAACCAGTTGTGATAAAGGCTCATGTCTTGATCATAAAGAGGTGTCATTAGGAAAATATTCGTCAATGACTCACAAGAACTGGGCCTACAGCTTGAGGCTAATCAGCTTTATGGGGAAGTCACTTCACTGTGTTTCCATTCTATTGTATGGAAAATATTTATACTAATGAATTTTTCTACATGACATCTAGAGGAAGTTATTAAAAAGGACCAAAAACAGAAAAAGAAACGCTTCCAAAATGTAGGGTTATTTATATACGTGGAATAATTCTGCTTTAAATGTTATCACATTCTGTTTTTTAAAAGTCAAATTCTGTGAAAAATGGTATAGTGGACTCTTTAAAAAAGGGCGGTGTGTTTCAAATGAACAAATCCTATGAGCTCTGGCTGAGAGCCTCAGTTATGTAAAGATACAGCTG
This sequence comes from Panthera pardus, assembly GCF_024362965.1. NCBI lineage: Eukaryota > Metazoa > Chordata > Mammalia > Carnivora > Felidae > Panthera > Panthera pardus. The sequence continues at coordinate 47,592,120 of NW_026526721.1, read as the reverse complement.
GAAGAAGCCTAAGGAAGGGAGGCTCACAGAGAGGCCACTGAGGCTGTGCATTTCCCTTCTGTTTCTTCCTCATTGTGCTGAAGAATAATTGGAAGATTATGGGAATGGGGAAGAGCAAGCAAGCAAGGGTGTGGCCTTCTCCTTGGTAAACTGCCAATGGGATTTAAGATTCTTTGGGAGGGAAGACCAACAAGAAAGACTGGATTTTTTAATCCTTGCAAACCACTGGAGTTTTGAAGCCAAAACTAAATTAAAAATTAGCCAAAAGGCTACTTAATTGTACCTAGATGCTTATATTTACTTAAATCTTTAATTAATTATTAAATCATTCTTTAAATACACAGGAAGGCTTGAGCTATTATTTTGGAAAATATTGATGCCCTTTCTGTCTGTGAAACTGCATTCTGATTTTTAAAAAGCTTTAAAGAACAGGGCTCTCTCAGAACTGACAGCACACTAAACTGTGACTGAGGAAACTGGGGTTCAGTTCAGCCAATCTCTGACCTTGAGTTAAATACTTAACCTCCAGGGCCCACACTTTGTTCATTAGCATTATTTTATCTATCAATTAATCTGTGACCCTGTTGTAGTAGTATACATTTTGCTCCCTGCATTCTTGAGCCCTATTAATGCAGAATTAGAAAAAAATGATGATCTTTGAGTAGATGATATCTAAGGTGCTTTCTAGCTCTAAAAACTTTATGAGGTAGCCAAACCAAGGAAGCAGCCTAAATGTCCATCACAACTGATGAATGGATAAAGAAGATGTGGTATATATACAATATAGCCATAAAAGAGAATGAAATCTTGCCATTTGCTACAATGTGGATGGAGCTAGGGAGCATAATGCTAATAAGAGAAATAAGTCAGTCAGAGAAAGACAAAAACTATATGATTTCACTTATATGTGGAATTTAAGAAACAAATGAGCAGAGGAATAAGAGAGAGAGAAACAAACCAAGAAACAGACTCTTAACGATAGAGAACAATCTGATGGTTACCGGAGGGTAAGTCGGGGGCGGGGGGAGAGTGAAATAGGTGATTAAAGAATACACTTATCGTGATGAAAAAAATAATAAAATAAAAAAAATTATGAGGAAAACATATCTCTGACCTACTGTCTCAAATGGCCTTATAAATCTATAACTCTAAAATGACAGCAAAGACCACAGTCTGCTCCTTATATAATTTTGGAGAGGCAGGAATGATCACTCTTGCTTAAAGTGAATTGGAAAAAGGTCACTTCCTTGTTGTCGCACAGGGCTAAGTGAGAAGAGGAAAGCCACTCAGAACTCTTCCACTGGGTCTGTACTTGATCACATTGGCCTGGGATATGTACTCCATCTTATCACCCAATATAATGAAATACATCCATGTGCAAAAGAGGATCTCACTGTCACAGCAGTTTCTGGTTTTCTTGTATAAAGAAAAAAAAATGTTAGAAATAGTCCTATCTGAAGTGATTTTTAAAAAAGTCAATTGGAAAATCTCCTTAACATGATAAAAATAATTCTGTTGAAAGTTGTTTGCGGAATGGCTTTAGTGAACCATGGGGTGAGGTTCCCTTCACATGCATAGGGTGACAGCATTTAGCAATGGTGGCCTCTTAATGGAGGCTGCACTTCATAGTGGGTTGGGGTGGATAACCAGAAAGGAAGCAAGGAGGATATGGGAAAAGCAGAAGAACCAGAAAGGGGCTGGTGAAGAAGAAAATAGAAAAGTAAGTAGGATGAGCTGTTTGTGGAAATAAGTATCATCAACCTTGTAAGCCAGTTACTTTGCCTTCCACGAGGCAAGTATAATTTTCTCCTGCCATTTTGCATCTGCCCCTGGTGAGGCCTGGTGGTTTACATCTTACACCAGAGAACTCAAAAGGACTTAATGGTATTTAGTTCCTGGGGAGATAAATTGCTGGGAGCAGAAAATAGAAGGGGAAAGGCATTAAAACAGTGTGGTTTGGAAGGAAGACTGGGGCCTGAAACGGTGTTTTCCTCTTTGAAGTCCTCACCATTTGCCCTAATCCATTCCTTCAAGAGTTTGTTCCTATTATGTACTGACAGTGTGCAAGGAAGTGGCTGTGGATGTGTTGAACAAGGCAACCATGGCTGAGCTCTCTGTTCTTCACACACACTACCTTACCTGCTTTACCATTAGCTCATTGAGGGCAGGTATCAACTTACTTATCTTTACTCATTTGCAAACCCAGCAGAACTCTTAGCACCTTCGGACACTCATAAATGTTAAGTCAATGTTGACAGACTTGGCGTTCATACTTTTGTTGTTAGCCATTATCAGGAGAGGGAATAGATCAGCTTTCCAAGGCTGCCTTCAGAGTGGAGGTCATAGTCTGGAGATGTCTGGTAATCTGCTCAAAGCTGATCTGAATGAAACATTTGCTTACTTTGTTAGACTGAACTGAATGTGGGCATGGCTGATCTAACCGACCAACTCTTATGTCCCCTTCTCAGACCAGCTTCTCAGATTCTCATCCTCCAACAGTTTGTTAATCACATTGACAAAGGCTTGCCATGGGGTGGGAAGTGGTGTGCCCTTAGTTTCAATTTTTCTCAATCTTGAGTAGAATTTGGTTAATTTTTCTAGGTATCCTTAAGAGGCCAGAAAGATTTGGGTTCTTGCCTTTCTTAAATTAATGATCTCAGAGGGAGTTCACTTGCAAAGGGAAAGACACAATGCTTGAAAGCGGGACAAAATTGAAGACTTCTATCTCTGTCTCTTCATTTTTTATCAGCGTGACTCATGGGCATCTGGCAGTCATGTGGCCCTGCCTCTCCTTCTCCTACCTCTATGAATCCTTGGTCAGCACTCTGCCAGCTGAAAAAGCTTCTGCTTTGCCAGGTGCCTGTAAACAAATGGCTGAGATGACCAATGTGAGAGTGACTGTCCTCAAGAAGGAGTAGGAATGAATAAAGCCAACATACAGAGGCTGCCATCATCTGCACCAGCTGAGAAAGGGATGTTCCAGTGTCCTCTATTTCCAGTCTCATCTATTGAGGGGCTCTGTTCTCATACTGACTGCTCACTCATTTATAGTTCTAAAGCTGAAAATTCTTAGAACCTGCCTTAAAAATGTAATGCTCTAAAAATGTAATGCCTTAAAATTGTAAGACGGGACAAACCTCTATTTCCTTGATACTCTTTGCAGACAATATAAGGATGATGCCCACACCAAGGCAGAATGCTCCTGTGGCAAAAAAGCCAGAGAGGACTCCAGTGGCTGAGAGCTGTAACCGGTAGGCGGGCAATTGCTGCTGCTTCAAGGCAGTGTTGTCTGGCAGTTTGGATTGGCAGATCTGGGATGCCTTCTTCATTTTGGTCCTGCAGGTGATGGGGTTGTACTTTTGAGACATTTATAACATTGCTACTCATAGTAATACTGCATAATGATAATACTAAGTTAAGAATTATATGAACCTTCCTCTGTAGTTGCCGTCTTTCTTCTTCCCAGAATTATTCAACTGAACCTGATATTCAGCAGGAACACAGCTCTCTTCAATCAGCCATTGCTAGGTGTATTTTACTTTAGGCTCAAAACAAAAACAAAAACAAAACAATCCACCCCCTCCCCCCCAACAACTTGTGCTAAATGCCATGCCTAAAAGGAATAGTCCCCAGCAGGGGACTAAACCAACATCTGGTGACCTTGGGAAGCAGTTATAACAGGCTATTTTTGGTATGTGGTGACTAATTCAGGGCAAGCCCTTCCTGAGAGGGGGAAAATGGATTTATCTTTAAGAACTTGCCTAAAGTCTTGGAGATTAATACAAAAAATAATAGGGCTATCAGGTTTTTTACAAACATGGCTGCCTCTCACATAAATATAAACTAAGTTGGAAAAATGTTCTCAAATTACAGCTAGCTTTGCTATTTGTGATAATGACGAAGAGGGAAGAAAACAGGGATTGTGGAACACAGATGTCTAATCTCAATAACTGCCAATTTTTTCATCCATAAGAAAGACTCAGGTAGAAAACGTACATAAAAACATCTAAACTTCTCCCAAGCATGTGCTTTGGAGTAGCTCAAATGAGGCAAGAGAAAGGAAGAGGAACATAGATAATCGGTTAAATGTTCAATATTGCCATACAGTAGAATTGGTTTGGTTTGGGGTTTTTCTCATTTATCAGAAATCTCCTAACATCATTTTTATTAGGCTGTTAATAATTACTTCCTCTTCTTTAAGATGTATTTAAGATACAGAATTAGAATTAAAAAAAATGAGTTTCTAATCTTCCTTTTTAAATTAGCATTAGGCAGAGAAGCCATGCTGGACTATTTTTACATTAAAGAAGGCAACAACTTTGGCAGGTGTAGCTAGTTGAAAAGAATACAAAATAAATGCAAATGCTTACACTAGGCGTGTAAAAGTCAGAGTCAAAGCTTCCCACTTGCAAACTGGGAAAAGCATAATACCAGTGGGAACTTCTCAGCAAGTCACTTGAATCTGACTTGGAGACGGTGAAGAATATGGCTGCCAGTATCAGCCTTGTGTGAGAAGATGGCAGCAAACACTTAACTAATTCATATCTACCATTTATTTCACTAAGTAAACATGGTCAAGAACTTGGGATTAAAAGGCAGTAACAGCCTACAAGATTAGATTATATGTGCATGGTTGGTGCAGAAAATAATCAGGTCTGTCTGCCATCTACGTACTTGGTCCAACATTGGGTGGGATTATACTACACAGATAACACCTAGCAAACGGGTCATCACAGTATCAAATCTGTAAGAACAGAATTTTTTAGACTTTTTATAAAATAACAAAACCAAACTAACCAAAACCCCAAACCAAAAAACCTTTACATTAGTATATAGTCAGGGCTCTCCAGAGAAACAGAATTAATCAGAGGTATATAAAGAGATTTTGTTATAAGGAATTGGCTCACATGTTATGGAGGAGGCTGGCAAACCTGAACTCTGTAGAACTGATGTCTCAGGTTGAGTCTGAAGGCCAAAAGGTGGTGTAGAACCAGGTGCTGAGGTCCCAGTTTGAAGGCTATCCAGCAGGAATAGCTGATGTTTCAGTTGGAATCAGAATTCTCTCTTCTTGGAGGTGGGGGTGGTTTGGGGGGTGTGTGTGGGAGGTGGACAGGTCTATTTAGGCTTTCAACTGACAGGTTGAGGCCAACCTACAGTAAGGAGGGCAACCTGCTTTACTCAAGCCCACTCATTTAAATGTTAATCTCTTCCAAAAACATCCTCACAGAAACACTCACAATAATATTTGATCAACTGTTTGGGCACCCTATGGCCCAGTCAAGTTGACACATAACATTAACCATCACAGTAGTAAGTGAACACATATCTGGGACAATGTTCTTGAAATAGCCAGATCTTACCTTATGGGAACTTTTTTAAAAAAATTAATTTATTTAAATTCAAGTTAAGTAACATACAATGTAGTATTGGTTTCAGGAGTAGAACCCAGTGATTCATCTACAGGCACTTTTATATTTACATATTTTTCTTCTAAATAAACCTACTCCAAGCATACAAATATACTTCATATACTCTGCTTTTCAAATTTCTAGAACTGGGTTCCTTAACTTCAGTAACTTCCTTAACTGATTAGTATTTTGGGCCAGATATTTCTTTATTGTGGGGCTGTCCTGTAGGATGGTAGAATGTTGAGCAGTATCCTTGGCTTGTACCTGCTTAATGCCAGTCATAACCCCCCCACTATGTGCTAGAAGTTTCCCCCCAGTTGTGACATCCAAACATGTCTCCAGACAGTGCAAATGGCCCTGGGGGGGAAAAATGCCCTGGCTGAGACACACATTTCTAGATTGATATGGATATGACAATTTGTTAGCAGCTGTTATACTGTGGTATCATCAGACATTTCAGACGGTGATTTTTTTTAAGCCCTTGCTTTCAGTTCTCTTTAACTGCTAAGCAGATAGCTTCCCCAGGCATTACAGACATTTTCTGTAAATCTGAAATTATTTTAAAATAAAAAGTTAAACAATAATTAAGACAATTGTAGTTACACTGTTGTCTCTCATACGTTTGCAAAGTGCCACAAAAACACTTCCAGCTCTTTCAACCACTACTGCGGCCACCCTTCACCTTGAGACCAGGCTTTAGTTTAGAAATCTGTTCCATGAGTACCATCACATGGAATCCTCAACAGTCCTCAGAGACATCATTCCCATTTTGAGGCTGATGAAACTGAGGCTCAGAGAGGGAAGGGGCTTGTCTAAGGTTTGCCCAACTGCTCTTTCCCTGCTCCTGCACAGTAACATCAGAGCCCAGTGGGTGGAAAAAAAACTCAGTCTGCTCAAAAAACAAACAAAAAAAATCACACACAAGCTGGTGATACTTTATTATACAGAGAGGTTGGCAAAGGACAGCTTCAGTTTTGTCAAAGAATCTCCATCAAAAATTTCTAGTGATTCATCTGGTGATGCAGTTAACATAATAAAACAATAGCTGATATTTACTGAGTGCTTGCAATATTCCAGAGCTATTAAACGAGATGCAAATCCCATAAAAACTGGAATTTTCATAGGACCCAGACTTAGAAAAGGCCCAGCTTCAAAGATTCTGACTTGCACAGACTGAGGACTCCCATTTCCAGAAGTTCAAAAACCTCCTTTCTTATCTAAAAGAGAAACAAGAGGGGGAAAAAGAGGTTAAGATCAAGAAAAGATGGTCTTGGTGAATAAATTCAACCATCTGGACATCCTGGTATTTAGATAGCTGTTATGGAGGGCAAAAATCCTAACCTGTGTTTTATTCAGAGTTGAAATATTTACTTAAGTAAAGGAAGAGATACTATATAAAACATCAGTTTCATTAAAGTGCCCTTTTGTTACCATTCAAAATAAAATCTCATTAAAAAAAATCTTATACAAAGATGTTTCAAAGCACCCAAAGTATGCCTAGATTACACACATATTTCAATATAGGATAACTGATAAGAATGACATCAACATAATAAAAATAACTATGGATAAAAAGGTGGTTTTTTGACACAATTTCTTATAATTAGAAAACTCATGGTGGATTACTCAGATTTAATATTATAACTGAAATAATTAAATATGGCCTCATGTGCCTAACATCAAATTTGTTAAACTGGTTTTAAAAAAACCCAGTCAGTTCAGGGGACAGGATGTGTGTGTGTATAGGAAACTGAGAAAGTTGTCTTTTAACTTGTACTGATATCTGATATAACTCACTGATTAATCATAATCAGGTTTGGTCATTCTGGGGCTATATATAGTTTTATGTGGTAAATTAATTCATTCAGCACATTTGGAGAATTAATTTCAAATTCTTTGATAGTTACTGCCATGATGGTTGGTGACTGGCAGTCATGTTAATTATTGCACAAACCCTTTTCTCTCCAACAGATACTTCTAAACATCAGGCTAGCTTGAAAAATTAGCTCCATGGTACACAGTAGGTGGAAAATCAATTTTTCATATTTTGATGATACTAGATTACTTTCATAAATATATAATAAGCTAATGCTTATGTGGCCACAAAGGCATTCAACCAGTTTTAATTCACTGAGACAGCAAAATAATTTCCCTACCCCAAACCAAAATAGCCCTCTATATTAAGTGAGTGAGGTTTTGGGTATGGGAGATGCAGGCCATGAGGCAAGTTTGTGCCCCCACTCCCTAGCGCATCTGTAAAGATGAAAGACAAAGATGACTATGTCTCTAAAGCAAGGCACACAAAAATATGCCAAGTCCTCCAGAGCTTCCTGTTTCTCAAAGGTACAGTACAGATGTGGTCCCCAGTGGGGCAGAAGCCATTGGTCATTTAATGAAGAAACAAAGCTGATTCCTACAAAAGACATGGAAAGGATACAGTTAGGTCTAAGGGGTGAGATGGACTTTATAACTGCAGTTACTTCAGAGTTAAAAGACAGAAAGAATTTCAATGGCCAGAATTTGCTGGCTCCCGATGTCAATGACTTTATTACTGTGTTTGAACTTAAACTCAAGCTGAAGAAAAAAAGATTAAAGGCTGGTTACACGGTACCTCGGGAATGTCCATCATCCTCCTCAACTTCTGATCTCTCCAGTTCCAGTCAAAAACCAGAAATTTTAAGGGGTTCAAATTAAGGCCACCTGAAAGAGACAGAGAGAGAGAGAGAGTTGCTACAGCAAAACCTTATGATAGAAGCTTATCCAAATGACTTTTTAGTCTCCAGGTTGCTTTTTGCTTCATTTGCTGTCCTCTCCCCCAGCAACTAATCTCTGCACACTAAGTGCAGCCCTCGCCTGATGGAAAACAAATGCAGAACTCGGAGATTGCTTTCCTTATAATCTTATCACTGATTCTGAGGGAAGCAGAGAAGCTGCTAAGCTCGTCAACTGCTCAAATCCTGGCAGAGAATCAATCCCAAGACTCTGTTTCATGAAGCCCCAGAGGGTGAGGTCTCATTCCTGACAGGAATTTGATAAGATGGATCCTGCAATCTAGGTGTGGCCTTTCAGAGGAATTGAATCCAATGGAGTCTGAATGACTCTGAGAAGGTGAATGGACAGAAGGATGAGGCTGGTGTTTGAGGTTTAATTTTAGGCAGAAAAGGAGGTAAATATGAATGGGTTCTATGCAAAGTGTGCTACCCTTTGAGAAGACTAGCAAACCACTTAAGGACTCCATTTCTGTCTTCCTATCTATCTAGAGACAATTATGGAATGTGGGGCTGGAGGGGACTTCAGCTATTGTCTGTTCCTCAGAGGTCTCAGAGTTGGTCACAGTTAGTTTTTCCCACTACCCCAAGCTGTTTCATGTGACATGTGGAAACATAACTGAAGCCTTCCTCTGCAGCGCTTCCCCTCAACTCTTCTCTGTGATTATTTCAGTATTTCCCCTTCTGTCCAAAAGACTTTTTCATTCTTCTTATAATTATAATGACTCCTATTTAAATTTCCCTCTGCAAAATTAAAAATGATAAATTGAGAAGGACAATGGGTTGGTAGTCTACCCTTAAAAATAACTTACTGTTGGTGGGAGAGCAAACAGATAGTCTCTCAGGAAGGCACTACAGCATTATATAATAGAAGCTTAAAATGCTTACTATTTGATGAAATAATTTTCTTTCTATGACATATCACTATAAAAACATCAGAAACTTAAATGTAGTTAATGGGCACCAGCATAGCTCTGTTGGTAGAGTATGTGACTCTTGATCTTGGGGTTTTAAGTATGAGCCCCACATTAGGTATAGAGATTACTTAAAAACAAAATCTTTTTTTTAAAAAAAGAAATAAACTTAAATATAGTTACTTGCAAAGATGATCATTGCAGTATTATTTATAATAGCAAAAATTTAGAAATAATCCAGGTATCCTATCTAATTACTAAAAATCAATATAACTTGGGGTTAATATCCAAAATATATAAAGAACTTATGCAAATCAGCAGCAAAAAACACCAATTAATCTGATTTAAAAATGGACAGAGGAAATGAATAGATACTTTTCCAATAAAGACATTCAAATGGCCAATAGATACATGAAAAAGTGCTCAACATCACTAATCATCAATCATATTATCAAAAACCCCCACAAGAGATAATAAGTGCTGGTGAGGATGTGGAGAAAAGGGACCTATTGTGCACTGTTGGTGGGAATGTAAATTGATACAGTCACTATGGAAAACAGCATGGAAGGACGCTCAAGAAATTGAAAATAAAACTACCATATGATCCAGCAATTCTACTTCTGGGTATATACCCAAAAGAAACGAACTCACTATCTCAAAAAGGTATCTGCACCACTATGTTTATTGCAGCGTTATTTACAATAGCCAAGACATGGAAACAACCCGTAGTATTCATCAATGAATGAATAAAGAAAATTCACACACACACACACACACACACACACACACACACACACAGACACAGGGGAATATTATTCAGCCATAAAAAGGAAGAAAATCCTGTCATTTGTGACAACAGGAATGGACCTTGGGGGTATTATGTTAAGTGAAATAAGTCAGACAGAGGAAGACAAATACTGTATGATCTCACTTATATGTCAAATCTAAAAAAACCTAACTCATACAGAACACACTGGTGGATGCCAAAGGGAGAGGGTGGGGAAAATGGATGAAGATGGTCAAAAGGTAAAAACTTCCAGTTGTAAAGTAAATAAGGTCTGGGGATGTAACGTACAGCACAGTGACTGTAGTTAATACTGTACTGTATATTTGAAAGGTGCTAAGTCAGTATATCTTAAGAGTTCTCATCACAAGAAAAAAATTTATAATTATTTGAGGTGATTGATGTTAACTAAATTTATTGTAGTAATCATTTCGCTATATATGTATAAAGTCATTCCATTGTACACACTGGACTAATACAATGTTATATGTTAATCATATCTCGATAAAACTGTAAAAACAAGTTGAATATTATGTACATATTATACAGCCATTAAAAATTAAAAATTAAAGGGGCACCTGGGGGGCTCAGTTGGTTGAGCGTCCAACTTCAGCTCAGGTCATGATCTCACAGCTCGTGAGTTTGAGCCCTGTGTCGGGCTCTGTGCTGACAGCTCAGAGCCTGGAGCCTGCTTCAGATTCTGTGTCTCCCTCTCTCTCTGCCCCCCTCCTACTCTCTGTGTTTCTATCTCAAAAACAAATAAAAAAATTTAAAAAAATTAAAAATTAAGACTATTTCATGATGAGGAAAGTCCTCATAAGATATGCTAAGTGGAAAAGGCAAGTTATAAAATTATGATATATAGCATGATCTCCACTTACAAAAATAAGTATATAAATGCATAGAAAAAAGACTAAAGGAAATACATTCAGTATTATCTAACAAGTGATTTTCTCTAAAGTGATATATTTTCTTTTCTGTACTTTTTTGCATTTTTGAAAGGCTCTTATAGTCAGAAAATCTGCTTTATTATTAGATTAAAACAATATACTTCTGTCTATAATTGTACAGATTCCATGTCATGGGATATCTTTTGAAGTCTGGAAACTTTCCTTAATATATTTTACATATAAACATCTTAAGTCATAAACAGCTACATAAAACGAGTTATGTGCCATTGCTTTGTTACATTTCCAGTTTCTAGAGGGCTGGGATTGGTCTCTTTAAATGCTTTGTATGTAGCCTAACACCTGTGGCTAATGAATATTAAATCATGCATCCAATCAGAATCAGAAGTAAAAGTTATTTTCATTAGTATTATAAAAAATCAATAGATCCTTAAATGATTTTTTCACCCCTTAAATGAAATAAGCTTTCACACTGAGTCCTCACTACTCTCCAGAAATCAAATCTCAACAATATGTATGTAGAGTTTCATTTTCTCTTTCTCCCTCTCTCTCTCTCTCTTTTAAATATGGAGAAGAGTGGCCCTATTGCATGGGGTTCCTGGTGACATACAGACAACCATCTGGATTCGAGGTGGGGGAGTGAGGTGAATCTTTGGCTAAGAGCTGTGCGAGAGGCAGGGTCCATCCCTGGACCCTCCTGCTGCCCAACCAATCTCTCCCAACGGTCTCACAGGTAGGGTATGAGTGCCTCTCATCTGTTCCTTCACTACAATGCCCTCCTATGTCTACAAGACAAAAATCCAAACTCTTCAACTTAGTGTTCAAAGTCCTCCCTCCACAATCTGACTTCCTTTCGAGTTCAATCACCAGCTACTAAAGCCCACAAAGTTTCCAACCAAGGAAGTTATTCTCTTTAATGAAAATAATAACTAGCATTTATTGAGTCCTTAGGGTGTGAAATTCTTTATTGGCACTTTGTTATCATATCAATCCCAGGAGGAAGATACTATCACTATCCCTCATCTGAATACAGAAAAAGATTTAGAGAGGTTAAGTAACTTGCCAAGGTCACAGAGCTGGTCAGTTGCTGGATCTGGGATTTGACTCTGAAGGTCTGAATCCATGAGAGCTTAACACTGTATCTCAGTCATGTGTATCTGCCTGCCCTCTTCTGATTCAGTGATTCTCCTATTCCTGTTTTTCTCACATTTTCATACTTCAAAGATCCTATTTTAATCCTCCTTATACTTCAAAGATCAGTTAAAGACCCTTTTCTCTGTAAAGCCTTCCATACAGATTCAGCCTCCATAATAATCTATTTCCACTCTTATAGGACTTGGAGGTGCTCATTTGGCCCTTGGCATTTAGTGCCTCATTTTGTCAATCTCATTCTATGTATATTTATCTTTTCAAGGATCAGGAGCTCTTTGAGGGGGAAAGCCTCTAGAACTAGGAACGCCTAGACTAAGAGACTGTGGGATAGCCACTTAATCCTTCAGAGCTTCAGAGTTTTCTCTTCTATGAAAAAAAAAAAGCTAGCATGCAAGGGTGCCATGAATATTTACTGAGATACATAGGAGTGTGTGGCATAGCACCAGTGCAAGTAGGAACTCAAAAACTGTGCTTCCCTTCCTTGTCTGGGGTTGGCAAGTCTGTCACTTCTTTGTAATTGCACAGACCTTTGTACATAGTGGGTTCATTTAACCCTGGATGATTTTCATCTGGAAAGAGACACTAGTATTTTAAGCTTTTGTTTGCTTCTTGGCAAATGACCATCTCTATATTAGTTATTACATTGATGAACATATTACTTTTAGATATATTAAAAAATCTAGGATTAGTTCCAATTGTAACAGAGTTCTATTAGTATATTAAATAAGTAATTTGGAAGTGAGTATTGAAAAGAAATCTTTAATCAGTCTGGCAGGTAAAACAGGTAATAAGATCATCAGCAGATTAACAAGTTTTAGGCTACTGACTTTGAGAGAGCCAACAAATTATAAAAACCCAGCGGTGGATGTTGTCTGGAATACTTTCTGGGTAAAATACTAAAAGAGAAATGAATTTGGGAGAAACACTCTAGAATACCCGTATTTCATCCATAGAAACCTCATTTTAGTTTCAACATGTTTTATATATAAGCCCTCAACTGAAATGGAAGTCTTGGGGAACCAAGATTCAATTAATTAAGAGAGAAATAATCAACTCATCTAGCTCTACAAATTCTAGAGGCTGCAAACTGGTGGAAATTGTGGATCCACTAACCTGCTTAAAGCAAGTGGAATCTGACTGTGTGTAGGTAGGCACATGTACTGAAGTTTGCCACAATCCTTACCATTCCCTACTGCTTCACACCTGCTTGCTAGCTCTACCGACACAAAGCTAAGTTTCCAACTCCCCAAGCAACACAGAAGTCTGGTTTCATTATATCACAAATGTGGTTTCCTAAACTCACATGGGGGGTAAGGCAAACTCCCAGTACTAAGTAGGCATATCAGCGCCTCTTTTCATACCTTGTTTAATGAGTTCTTTAATCCTTCCTGGAGTTCCTACACCCAGGTGCACAACACGCTTCTCCAGCAACTTTACCTGCTCCTGGACCTATTTATTGCAAGACAGAAGAGAGGAAAGAAGAGTCTTTAGAAAGTGCAAATCATAGGCCAATTTAGAGCACTTTATCCAAAAGTTAAGGAAGTAAAAAAGCAAATGGGCTACTCTTGTTTAGGCTCAGCATCCAGGGCAATGAAAGTTAAAGTCAAGATAGAAAAGCATTGCCCTATAAAACTGGGGAATCTTCAGAGAATGCAGGGGTCAGCTCTCAGCTTCTGTAGAAAAATCTTGGCGCACAGAGGAGTTGTGACTGTTGTGGGGGCAGGTGGGCATGCAGAAGCAGGGAATGCAAAGAACACCAGAATAGTCGTTAAATATGTTATATAAGAACAAAGAAAATATCAGCTAAGGAGATAAGAAAAAGCTGGGAGTGGCCTTTAAGGATAACTTACATCGCCCATCAGGAACCACAGGCCCTTGCTTACCTTTATGTGTTTTGCAAATAATTTCATAACTTTGCTGTCTCCTCTGAATGCTGTCATCGACCTAATGAAAAAAAACCCACATTATTGCCTAAGAAAACTTACCCATTGCAGGCCACTTTGACTACTAAAGTATTATGTTTTGCTTTATTCAAAAGAATATGGCATTTCTGTGTTTAACTATGAGCACATGTGTGTGTGTGTGTGTGTGTGTGTGTGTGTGTGTGTGTGTACACAAAAAAATTCCAAGATTTTCAAGTCAGCCCCACTCTGGAAGGAAAGTGAGGAAGTTTTTTATTCAGGATGTATCTGGGTTGCTTCTAACTCTCATACACAAGGTTAGCTTTACTTAGGTTTCTTTGATAATTGAAAAATATGGATCTGCTCTTCACTTGTTAATACAGAATGTCTATATTTTAGGTCCCTGGCAGAGAGTTTATCTTTAAACTCTGCAGTATAGTTCTCATTCAAAATTTAGTTGCAACCAATATCATAGAACAGTGATCTCAGACTGTGCTCTGTGGAGCCCAAGGGCATCTAACAAAAGGCTGTATGTGGCTGCTGTGGCAGATTGCTGGGAATGAGCTGGCAGGGAGGAGAAGGCTTATCTTTCAATCAGAGCAGCCCCCCCACCTTCTACTTTGCAGAGTGAAACTTTTGTGAAAATTTTACATGGTCTCAACGGGTATAAAAGTATAAAAGAACGATCTTTTAATTGATGTTTGGTAATAGACCTAACAAGGGAATACTGCTCAGCAATATTATTTTCCTTTATATATCATGATTATGTTTTGAGAAATATTATTGACCAGTAGGAATACATGAGTTTGCAAGATAGTGAATTATGCTATACACGTTCTGTTGTGCTTGATTTTTACTCACACATAAGCTTTCTCCATGGCAAGGTTAACTAGGAAGATAGTTTAGGGGACATATTTAATGTTAATTCATGGTCCTCAAGAGAACAGATATTCTTAGAAAAGCTAGAATTATTCACCATTAGTCTTTATGAATAGGGCTTGTTGTGCTAGCTCAGAAATCACTTTTTGCAAATCACCTAACCTTGAAGTATATCATAGTATTATGAACGACACAGAAGAACACAGGATTGGTAAATGAAGTGTGACAACATAGTGCTTTTATGCCCTTCAGAAAAGTATTTATGTGCAGTAAAAGCTCAAATCAATTTGACGGTTTGTTTTTAGGTCATCTCCAGGCCAACCTCTTTTGCCATCAACGTCTGAATCTGAAATGAATTCTGTGGTGGTAGTTTTTAGAACACTGAAAAGTCAGTATGAACTAATATGATTTCAGAACCAGCAAGCACTGCCCCAGAAGCAGGTGGAGTCTTGAAGATCAATTGTGTTTAGAGCAGATATGTCACAAGAAACACTTGTTTTATTGAGAGGGTGTGTGATGCAAGTTAATGTGTGTGTCTTGTGGGGAAAGGAGAATTGGAAGAACTTAAAAACTACTTTTCTAAATTCATAATCAGATTAGTTCATTTAGAAAAATAGATGCTAAATAGCTACTGAGCGTCTACATTTGCACCTCACTTTATTTTTCTCCAGGACTTGGATTTTCCTTTGTTTTATCTCCTGTCAAAGTCTGGTACAGAGCCTGGCCCTGGAAGAGGGCTAGTCCCAGTAAACCCCTTTTAACTCTGATGGCTCTTTTCCGAAAGCTCAATGTTACCACCGATCCAGTGGAAGGAGCCCTTTTTGTTTTTTCTACAAGAATGCAGTAAATGAAAAGGTATGTGAAAGCACTTAGTAAAGTACTGACAAATTATCTTTAAAACATAATTTTTATATATAAATTTTCAGTCCATTTGGAATTTATCTTGGTATGAGAGGCGAGATATGGATCCAAAGTTACTTTTCCAGATGGCTACGTAGTTGTTCCAACACCATTTATTAAATAATCCATCTTTCCTTACTGATTTGTCACCTTTGCCACACGCTACATTTTCAAATGCATATGGGCCTGTTTCTAAACTTCCAATTATGTTCCACTGGTCTGATTTATCACGCATATGCCAGTTCCATACTGTTTTGATTAGTGAGACTCTGTAATATATATCCATTGGTAATCTGATAGATACTATAGGCATAGTATCCTCTCACTAATATTCTTTATCAGAATTTCCCCAGATCTTTTTTATTCTGTATTTTCTCTTATGAACTTAGAACTATAGCTTATCTTTAAACTTTGAACTTTAGCTTATCTAGTTAAAAAAAACAATTCTATTGCAGTTTCACTGGCAATCTGTGAAATCTGTAGATTAGTCTATGTAACACAGATATCTTTATAACATCAACTCTTCCTATTCAACAATATAGTATACCCTTTTGTCTGTTCCAGATCTTCTGAGTGGCTTGTGTAATATTTACTTTATATAGATTTTGGTAAGCTTATTCTCTGGTGTTCCATTCTTGTTATTATTTTTTTATTTTATTAAAAATTTTTTTTTGATGTTTACGTATTTTTGAGACAGAGAGAGAGAGACAGACAGACAGAATATGAGCAGGGGAGGAGGAAAGAGAGAGGGAGACACAGAACCCGAAGCAGGCTCCGGTCTCTGAGCTGTCAACACAGAGCCCCACACAGCTTGAACTTGTGAATCGTGAGATGATGACCTGAACTGAAGTCAGACGCTTAACCAACTGAGCCACCCAGGCGCCCCTCTTGTTATTATTTTAAATTAGGTCTTTTTTTCCATTATTTCTTCCAACCGGTTATTGCTCGTATTATTTCCTTGCTTTGACTCTTGCCCTCTACAATGCGTGTTCTCCACAAAGCAGCCAAAGTGATCCTTTAGAATGATTATTCAGATCATGTGACTCCCCTGCTCAAAATCTTTCGGTAACATTGCGTCCCAGCGCCTTTTGTGCTTCCTGTTCACTCTGTCTGGAATGCTCTTCTTCCAGACATCTGCTTGGCTTTCTCCTTCACTTTGTTCATGTCTCTGCTCAAATGTCATTCTCCTTGGAAAAGCCTCCCGTGACAACACTTTTAAAAGTAGCCCCCCACTCCCTTCTATCCCTTCGCTATGCTTTATTTTGTCTTATATAACTTGACACTACCTGACATTATGATGTATATTTATTTGTTCATTGTTACATCTCTAGCATACAGAGCGTATCAGCTTGACACGTATCAGTTATTCAAAAAAACATTTATGAAATGAATGGGTGAAGCATCCAACCTAATAAGCTCCAGGGCCCGGAGGGCAGAGCTGCAGATGATCAGCATCAGGACCGATTTCTTCTCATTATGATTTTTCCGAAGTTTTACCCACTTAGGGCAGACTGAAAAAAGACCATTAGAAAAATATTACTCTAAATACAACAAAATAGGGCCCCCAAAGTTGCGTATTCTCCAATTATTCTTTGTTAGTATTTAATTAAAGTAAAATATAATGAGTACCATGTAGATTCTGTTATCTGGTTATTCTAGATATTAGATTAAAATGAAAAATCATTAACTTATAACACAAAGCACACAATATGCCAAGTTAGCTAAATATGATTAGTGAAATGTTAAATCTTTATGTGTAAACTATTTCATTGTCAGCCACAAATAGATGACTACCTAATATGAATAATCTAGCTTATTACTGGCTATCCACAATACATGTTGAAAAGATGAAATTAGATTGTGCAATAGCCATGATCTGAGTTCTGAGCATGTGAACAGAATTTCACAATTTCACAATTTCACAGCTAGAATAGACATCACATGTCCAACTTCCTTATCTTTCAGATAACAAAATCAAGTCCCAGAGGAATACACAGTGACTTGTCCCAGGTCAAACAGCAGGGAGCTGGTACTAGAATACCAAGTACTAGAATACCAAGTATTCTAATACCAAGTCCTAGAATACCAAGTATTCTCTGGATTCCTAGACCAATACTAATATTAATTTATTATAAACCAAAAATGAGACCAAAACCCAAATTCTCAAAGCCAGAGAAAAACAGGAATAAACATAAATAAACAGAAATTAGTACCAAGATGGACCTTAAGAGATGGACCTTAAAATGTATTTCAAATCCATTTTAGGTAGAAAGTTTTGCTTTTAAAGGTAGTTTTAGAAGTTTTTAAAGAGATGGATCTTGAGCACCTAGGTGGTTCAGTCATTAAGCATCTGACTTTGGCTCAGATCATGATCTCATGGCTAATGAGTTCGAGTCCCACATTGGGTGAGCTCAAGCCCCACTTCAGATAAAACATGAGCCCCACTTCAGGTGGGCCCTGCTTCTCTTTCTCTCTCTGCCCCTCATAGGATTCTCTCTCTCTCTCTCTCTCTCTCTCTCTCTGCCTCCCAGTCATGCCCTCTCTCTCTCTTTCTCTCAAAAAGAGAAGTAATGAAGTATTTAATGAAGTAATAACAACTTGGTGAATAACTTAAAAGAAAATCATAGTTTACTTACTTTCTTTTAGGTATGATGAAAGACTATGAGTCAAATCATTGGCTTTGAGGAAACAGGAGTCTAGAATATGACAAACATGCTTTGTAGAGGATTTTGCCAACACACACATGATCAAAACAGATTAAATGAATAAGGATGTAAAACATTAGTGAATGGGGGCTCATTATATATTTTAAAGTGTTGTCCAGTATTTAAAACAACAGCAGCAACAAGAACAAGTAAACTTTAACCTTTAAACTTTAATCTTTAAGCCATAATTTCTTAGAGTAGTGAAACAGACTAATGAAGTATGTTTATTTTTCAAATCTATGGAATAAGCAATACACAAAGGTAAAGGGGAAATAGCTAACACATCTATGTAGAGATGCTCAAACTCACTAGTCATCATAGAAGTGCCTATTAGTGCAATGATGAGATAATACTTTACACACACATTAGAATGGGAATGATTAGATGGATAATACCAAGTATTGTCAAGGATGTAGGGTGATAAAACTCTTGTGAAATATAGGTGGAGGTATAAACTGGTAATAGCTATTCTGGAAAGTACTAAAATTAAGTTGTATACACCCTATGACCCCATGATCACATTCCTGAGTAAATGATGGAAAGAAATTCTTATGCGGTCTATAAGGGGACATACACAAGTATATTTCTCCTAGCATTGTGATAGCATTTGTGATAGTGGGGAGCACAAGGCAACCCAGGTGTCTGTATCTAAGAAAATGGATGACCAATATGTGGTAGATAAAATCATTGGAATACTATGTAGCATTTAGAAGCAATGAACTTGATGTACATAAAGCCAGATAGGCATATCTCAAAAAAGGTCTCAGTGAGAAAAAAAAACAAAATGAGAAGTTCAGCACATCATTTAGATAAATTGTAAAATGAACACACATACAATGACATGACATTTTACAAGCATATATACACATTTAAAAACATGTATTAACACATTAGACTGAATGCTATGGGGAATGTAAAAAGGAGTGTGGATTGGGGAAGAGTGGGAATAATGCATCAAAATACAACACAGCACCACAGTAAAAGACAATATAACACTTAAATAAAATATAGGGGTCTTGCTCAACCAAGGACTATCATGGTCTAGCAACTATGTAGCATTATTAACTCTGTACCTGAGATGTATAAATAAAAAAGGAAAATCATGTTTATCATTTTAATTCTTTCTACAGGAAAAAGGTTTTCGATAAACACTGAAGAGTGCCAAGGAGTAAACTATTACTTAATTAAATGACATTTATATTGTGACCCAGCATATATAACTCATATTATGTAATTAACTTCAAAGATATTGCTTCCTATACAACTGTAGAGCCTTTCATGGTCTTTAAAACTGTAATTTCCCAAGCCTGGATATGATCAGACTCACCCTAAGAGCTTTATAAAAGATATAGATTCCTGGGATGGACTCCTTTTGTTAGTAAGTCAGAATTCCTTGGGAGTGGGCTTGGGGATTTGCTTTTTAAGTTCTTGGGTGATTCAGTTGCTGCTAGCCTACAGGCATTTAGCACTGATCTAAACCACACTGCAGCCCTCAGGAGGTCAGCTGAGTTAACTCCAAGAGATTCCTGCCTCGAAACTAATTAAGTGCCCATGTGTATGACATTTGCAATGTACAGTGAACAATATTAATTGAAAAGACATGTTCCTGCCCTACAGACACAAATAACCTCAAATCAAAACCCTTAGACACTCAGCAAACAAATAGGAACAATCCTTTATGATCTATATCCATTTATATTTATGCCCCTGACTGGAGCCTGTTCCAAATAACCCACAGTGTGTCCCTCCTTTTACCTATCGTGGACTTCCTCTCGGTCCTTGGTCGCATAAGTGTACCTACTGGGATCTTCTCCCCTGAACGTTCTTACAATGCCTTATTCACTGTGTCTCAGAATGGCCTAATTTCTTAACTGAAAATGAAAACCTGTTCTTTTTATCTATAAAAGTATTTTTAACATTTTCCTTCCTTCCTAAACCGAGCCATGGCCACACATTCTTGCTTAACTACACAACTGAACTGTAATATAGTAATAATATAATGTAAACTCACTATGCAACTCAAATGACTCTTAAAGGTTTCTTCTGACCTCTGATTCTCTACAATACTAGAAAACTAAGATTTATGATGTCCCATAAGTATACAGAGTAGCAGTGACCCCACTATCTCACAAATTCTTCTGAAGTTGAAGGTATACTCTAACAAAGAACTATAAGGAAAAAGACCATTGAGGCAAACTTCAGTTAAGCTTGGAAAGGAGGCTTTGTTATAACACTTGTACCTGCGAAACAGCAGTCAGGACGTAGCTCTCCTCAAAAGAACTATACCCAGAGAGAAGTGGTTTCTAACTGCTGTTGGAGCCGTTGGGGTTTTGTGGGTCTAAAACTCCAGATCTCCCTCATGTGGAAATGCACTCCTTAAATTTCCTAAAGCGTATTCCTTTTGGAAAAGAGGCAGGGGGCACTCCTGTCTCTAAATTCAATGTGCATTTTGTTTTCAAAAGCACATCACAAAGGAATTATAAAAATTCAGGGCATGGGAAGTTTTTCAGCTTCTTAAGTCTCTAGAAAGCATAAAGTTGTAATGGAAAAGGGAAATCAAGCTACCCTTGACCTTTTCCAATAGCAGTAATTAGATGTCCCTAGTAATCTAAAAATAGCTCATCTGAAACAGTGGCACCCAAACCTTGTGTGATTTTTATAACATCTCTTTTCTTTAATCTCCACCCAAAAGAGTTCCAGGATGTATCAGAAATTTCTAAATTAATTAAAATTAGTTGTTTCAAGAATTCTGCAATATCTTTAACTTAATTATAAATATTCTAAGGCAGTAGATCTCAAACAACAGTAGAGAATCAGCTTGGGTGAGGGGTCAGCTTTGCTAAAAATGCAGAATTTTATCCCTATCTTTAGATAGTTTGCTTGAAAGTCTGGCCTGGAACCCAAAACACTACCATAAACACAAAACTGTAACTAGAAATCTGTGATAAGAACAACAACAACAAAACTAAAAGCTTATTGAAGCTAAAGTTCTTGTCTATAAAAGATGAGTAAATTAACGTTTCATATCTATACTTTTAAATATGTGCTTTATCTTTATTTTAATTTAACTTCTATACCCAGTAGGGATTCTTACTCCTTGAAGAATGCTAAAAAAATGCACACTCAACAGTAGCCTTTTGAAAAAAATGCAATTACAAATCTTTCTATTAGATTGAACAAATGCCATTTAGCATCTTAATAAAGGAACCATTCAACAGTTAAAACTATTAGGTTGAGGAAAGGAGTATTAGCATGTGGAAAATACATCAAATTCAATGGCTGAGATGTAGCCATGAACCTTTTTGCTCCTCCTCATCAGGAAAATTGATATCAATAACACTGAGTCTTGCTACATGACTAACCTCAGAACAGTACAGAAAAAAAAAAAAAAAAAAAAAAAAAAAAGAAGGGAAAAAAACCAAACAAGTCTGGCTGTACCTGGTAGGTTTAGTTCCTCTAACTCAATCACTGAGCGATTGCTGCTGTAATAGTCCTTCATCAGCTTCTGTAGGTCTTCAGGAGTCCCTGGTTTTGGCTCTGATTTTGCAAGAACATCAGTAATCTTCTTCTAAGACATGAGAAGGAAGAAAGAAAAAAAAAAAACCCAGGAAGAGAGATTTTAAAATGGCATTAGCTTAGAATAGGTTGATTCCTCTGGTATTTAAACTGCACATAAATTTTGGTGAAAGCTGAGTATGAATGTGAGTTCTAATAAATACGCTTGAAAAAACTTAATACTTTTTGTATGTAACTACTGCTTTCAAAAATGAATGGGCGATCTAAAAGGCTCCTTGTAGTTCTTGGTCTATGGCTTCCAGGAGAACTGAAATTTCTGTGGGAGTCTCCATAATAGGGCTCTATTATTTTCTATCACAAGTCAAGAAATCTTGTTGCTGTGGAAATTTCTCTTTAATCTTTAGGTGGTTTTTATTCCTGGGAGAGAAGAGTTTTGAGAATTTTTTGCTACCTGATTTTTAAGGCCGCGAGTCTCCATTTGGATTTCTGGGATTAAAGTAAAACCTACAGGGGTAATCTGAGCATTGGAGCCCACTGCAAAGGGGGACTTTAGACTCTGAATCCTCAGGTCTTGGGAGAGAATCTTGAAGTGGCCCCACGAAAAGCAGAGCAGGAAAGACTTTACAGCATCTATTTTGATTTGGACTCATTTGTGTAGCATTTACTGAGTGCCTGCAATGTACTAGGAACACACAGTTGTTCAGTTAATTTTCATCATAAACTTCCCTTCTCATTTCCTTCTAATATTTCACCAAAGATCCACAAAGAGCCATTCCCCACCCCTACTCCAGCCCTTTCTCCTCTTTCCACAACATCCTCATCTCTATACCACTGCCAAGAATGGTCAGTTCTGTCAAATGAGTTAACTTTTAAAAATATGTCACCAGTAGGCACATTTTAGCATGACTTCAGCCAAAGCTAAACTATCTAGCTACAGTTTTGACCTTGAGCCACCAAGAACTTAACACTCCTGAAGGCCATTAGTGTATAAGCTATCAAAGAGAAGTTAAAGTCACTTCTTTAAGGACTTGCCAAATCTCAGCCAATTTGGCATCGCCCATCTTTCTGTTTTGTCATTTGTGAGCAAAGAAAACATATGCACACCCCCCCTCAGTTTTCTAAAAGCTTGCTGTTAAGGAATTGGTTTGAATCCATCTTCTTTCCTCTAATCCCCGTCATATTTCCTCTGCTGAATTCTGCAGGAGACCTTCTTGGCAGGGAGAGAATTACACTGCTGTTTTCACAACTGTGGTGGAAGGTCAAAGCGAACTATGCTTTCTCCAAGGCTGAGCCATGAGAAAGTCTGTACAGGAGCAGTACAGCCTTCCATGTACTCAGAGGCAAGCATTAAAATGAAAGGACAGCTTTTTGCTTTATGTTTCCAAATTAAGAGTCAGAAATCCCTTATACTACCTTCATCTAGTTATTATTTTCTTTTTATTAGTATTTCAGGATGTAAGGTTTTAAAAACTGAAATAGATATGAAAAGGAAGTTGGTAAATTTCTTTTCTCGGGCAGAGCCAGCGAGCAGGACAGCTTTGGGATCCTTCTAGATTTAGAAATCCATGTCTGTCTACTAAAAACAATGAAAACAAAGGTGGGGAACAAAGATGTATGGTGCCTCCACAAGACTGAAACAGGAATCTGAAGAATTTATTTTAACCTCCACAGAAAGACTTAATACTAACCACCTTAGGAAAGTCACCAAACCTCACTAAATCTTACAATCTCTAAAGTGGGAATTACAATAATTGCCTCATCAAAGTACACTATATAGAAATGTGAGGTAAATCACCTGGGGTTGTAAGACATTGTAAGAAAATATTAATAATACCTTTCTTCTCTTCCTTGTCTTGGTGGCATTTTCTTTTGTTTCCTTTGGTTGTACTAAGAAACATTCTTTAGGCTGTAAAGAGATACAGATGAGGAAATTTTCATCTTAGCAGCATGAGGTGTCAACTAATGGTAGGTGCCCCAAAGTACCCAGGCCGTGAACGTATTCTTCAGAGTATCTTGGTAATACTGGGCTGAGAGAATTTGAGAAAATCGGAAAGTGCAGATGACTTGAGATTGGAAAAATCTTTGAACAAAGGTCAAAATGTGTGAGTGAGTGTATATGTATGTTTGAAGTGGTGGTTCAGGGTATTAAAGATTGAAGACAGTGGCCAGGTTTGTAAAACACTGGCAGAAACAGATGTGATTAAAATTAAGATGTGGTAAGAAAGTCTTTGACTAGTGTGACTGGCATTTTCCACGAACTAGCAAAGTGTGAGCCTGTATTTCCAAGTCATTGGTTTATTATTTTGTTACCCATTCCTTTCCTCTTTCAGTAAGCATTGAAAAACTGAAGTAGGACACGTTTACTTATACTTTTATAAAAACAGCTGCACCAAATGCCTTATCTATAGTGACTACAAAATGAATGTTTCTGCTGATGGTCTGACAAAAGTCTCAGCACAATGGCATTCTGAGTAATCAATTTTGTCTGTTGTCTTGACCCCTGAGTACCCTACACAGTTTAGTGCTATTTTTACCCTGAGGTTTGTGTGTGTGTGTGTGTGTGTGTGTGTGTGTGTGTGTGTGTGTGTAATGTAGAAAAGCAGGAGATTTGGATCAAGACTTTGATTTATAAAATAGAATGCCTCAGATTCCATATTTATTAATCATAAGCAGGAATATAAAATGTTTCCTGTGCTGGTTCTTTTATGCAACATTTTCAAACAAGTTGCCAAGTAAGATATAAAATATAAGTGAAAACTTATTTTGAGTTTTTCCTGGATTAAGTTTCCATTCTAACTAGAAAGTACTCAGTTTAAGCTGGTAAGCTACTAACTCAAACAATCTTGTCTCCACTGGCTCTGTTTAAAATGATTACAGATGAAGCTTTCTATTAAAGTTTGCAGACAGCCTGCAGATTAAGAATGCCTATGGCCTGAATCCAGATGTATATATGTATATATGCATGTATGTGTGTATGTGTGTGTGTGTATATATATATATATATATATATATATATATATATATATAATTTCTTCAAGACGTGGGGCCTGGACAAGCAAGCAGTTTCTAGACTGTTGCAGTTAGTAGAAAAGTAGATTCAAAAGGTTCAGGAATAAAGTAAGAAGGGAATCTTGAAATTTTAGCTTCTTCTCAGTTAAAACAAAAAGACCTGCCAAAAGCAATTGCATCATAGCTGAAGAAAAGAAAGCTATTATGACCTCTCTTATTTAGACAGTTAAGCTGTCTTGTGGATACAGATACATGCCAGTTTGATGCTGGTACATGCCAATTAGAAACTGGGCCAAGGCCACTAATATGTCACAGAAGCTGCCAGATGGTCATAAGAGTCCAATTACAGACTAGCCAACATTCAGCTCATGCTCCTAAGGCAAAGGCCTGGATATGATTAGCAGATCCCTCAAGGCTTACTGTAGTATCTTGTCACTAGTATCAAGGCTTTTGGGAAGCAGATGTAGAAACCTGTTTCATTTTGTTATCTAGCAAATGATAGCGCTAAGAGCATGTTCAATGTGATGGGTTGTATTTATGCTAGATTTACAAAGCTAATTAACTCTAGCATGACATAAATTAAGTCTGGAAATAAGCTCGGTTATAAGGATATGGACTGTCCAATTCTGGAAGAAAAAATAAAAACTTAATTCCAAATCATGCACAGGAAAAAAGAAAAATGACTGATGAACTGCTTTAGTTAACATACTGTGTCAGGTTTAAATGTTAGGTTCAAATTCTTAGATCATCCTAAAGGAAATGCACTATACTATTTGTTTTCTGGGAGCAGTCACCTTATGTGGTTGATGTTGGGCACTAATGAAGAAGCCAAATTGATGGTCAATTTCCACAGAGATGAGGTGGCTTTATGAATAAGTACAAGCCCATTGTATTAAAAATTCCTAAATTTAACCAGCTGCCTTAGAAATACTGATGTTTACCCTCAGAGGGACTAGGTAAAAAGACACACAAGACTCAGGCCAGACTAACTAACCACTTCTGGAAACCAGTTTCAACAGTATATGTCTTTGACAGTTGGTAAGTAATGCCATTTCTTCA
The DNA here is from genome assembly GCF_024362965.1 of Panthera pardus. NCBI lineage: Eukaryota > Metazoa > Chordata > Mammalia > Carnivora > Felidae > Panthera > Panthera pardus. Next base: position 47,566,217 of record NW_026526721.1, on the reverse strand, counting down.
TATGAAATCTAGTGATTTTTTAAAAATGTAGCTTAAATATATAGTTTAAATATTTAGAAATACATATGAAAAAATTAATCTTTAAGTGAAGCATGTGAGGCATATTTTCAGTTCCTTAAAGTGTCAAAAATTATATCCTTTAAGAATGACACTTCTGGTTAAACATGACAAATCAGCCTCAAAAATGCCACTAAACCAGAAGTAAGGAAACTGAAAAGTGTATAAATTTATGAAGACCATGAAATTGGGAGAGCACAACAGTAGTAGAGAGATTTCAACAACATTTTGGAAAATGGAAAATCGTTGAAAGTGGATAGAAGTAATTAGCAGAAAGACAGAGCTAGCCCTTAGGTTTCTGCAGAGGTGAAAGCTAACAACAGGGGAGGTTGTTTGGCTTATTGGACTCTGAGAAAGTTCAGTAGTTGGAAGCACAAGGTAGTATAGAGAGTGAGGGTTTAAAAGAAGGACATTGGTTGAAAGTTTATATTTAGAATGATTAGCCTCATTCCTGCCTCCCACTGGGCTATATCTCCTGCCCAGACAGCCAAGCAACTATCCGATTACTGCTTCCTCTCATCTTGCTCTTTCTGGCAGCAGACTGAAGGTTTATTCTCTGGAGAGAAGAAGAGCACAAAGAAATTTGGCACAGGGAAGATAGGACAGAAGTTGAGACTCACTTCCTTTTCCTGTCCCTTTTTTGGAATGTCTTGAGCCAGACTTACATATTGTATGCAAGAGACTACTGAACTTTTCTCTGGAAAAATAAAATGGCCTGTGAGAAATGCCAAAAGAGAGTGACATTTGGGGAAGAGCATAGTAAATACAGCTTGCTATCCTGTTAACTTACTCTGAAGTCCACTAATCAACAGGCCTCACTTATGCACAAAAATATTCTGTAAATTTTTTAGTGTATCTCTTTTCAATATGAATACACAGTTAAGTGTCCACATTAAGAGCAAATAAACAAAAGATAAAAAGTTCAAAATAATTATAATTAATATTCTCAGACACCTAAGGGAAGAATTTGCTGCCATGAAACAAAAAAAGAAAATAAATAAGAAATATGGAATAAAAATGTAGGAGGAAGTCTTGAAGATAAAGGAAATCTTCCAGAAAGATGAAAAATGGTAAGAAAATTAGATGGAGAATCAGTCCAAGAGATTCAACATCCCAGTAAAAGGTATTACAGAAAAAGGGACCACATAAAACAGTGAAGAAGGAGTGCTCAAAGAAATAATGCAGGAAGAACTTTCCAGAACTGAAGGAAACTTTCTAGTACATGAAACTAAATTGAAAACCCATTACGTATATATATTATGTATATGAAAGATACCCACACTAAGGAGCATCAATGTGAAATTTCAGATCATTATGGACAAACAAAAGACTACAATTTTCCAAAAAGAGAAACAATAACATACAAAATACAAAGAATCCAGAAAAAGAATTGTGTCAAATTCTGCAACAGCAATAATGGATGCTAGGGCTTAATGGAAGAATGCCTTCAAAATTACGAGGAAAATTTATTTGCAAATTAGACTTTTATACCCAGCCAAACTATCAGACAAGTTAAGAGTAAAATAAAGGTATTTTCAGGTATTTAAGGTCTCAAAAAATGGACTTCCTACCCATAGATACTAAAAGCTGTATTCTAGCAAGATAAAGGGCTAAATCAAAAAAAGAGAAAGATATGGGATTCAGCAAATAAAGAAATTAATCCAGGACAGTGTTGAAGGGGCAGTAAAGACAAATCTCAATTGCTCACCAGACCAAGAGAATAACCTATTCAGAGTGGAATAGGAGTATAGAGGTCTGCAGGAAAGAACAATGAGTGATCTATTTGAGCATATGGAAAATATTCATGGACATGTGGAAAACATATTGGAATATATGGAAACAATTAACAGTAGGAACACAACAAGCTGGGCAAATGAAGAAATGAGGTAAATATCAATGCCATGAAAACAAAGAGTTGTATATATAAGAAAGGAGGAATGATTATAGTCTTTTCCCTCTCAGCACTGAAACGGTAGTTCCATGGTCATAACTGTGAGATAATGACAATGGTTTTAACCACAATTTGATATTGTGTTAGCAGGGGAATTAACAATTAGAGAGGGAGTATGGGGTAGATGGCAGAGATGTGTCCTCATATGCTACCTCAGGAAATTAAAAGATCATGTCAGGAGCTGATATAAATGAAAAAACCAGCAGTATAAACTATATGTTAGCAAATAAGGAAAACAGCTAAAAGCTGAGGGTAGTTGCCTCTGAAGAAAGACCTAGGATAAGAGTAGGAAAGGTGATGCTGCTTTTTTATGAAAGACTTTTAATAGTGTTTGCTTATCACTTTGGTAAAAATAAAAAAAATAATAATTACCATTTTACAACAAAAACAAGCACGTTCACTGTAAAAATTAAAACCAAATTTAGAACTGCTGTTTTAGTTTCTTTTGGGTTTGGTCAAAGTTATTTGGTACACACCCATCAAAATGTCCAAAATTAAAAGAGTGATAATTCCAAATATATAGGATGGTGGGAATACAAAAACGATACATTGGTTTTGGAAAAAAAGTCGGTCGGTTTTTAGAAAACTAAACATGATTCAGCAATTCTACTCCTATATATTTACTTAAGAGAAATAAAAATATACATTCAGAAAAATACTTGTATATGAATGTTTGTGGCAGATTTATTCATAATAGTCCCAAATAGGAAGTAGCCCCAGGTATCCATCAATAGAAAAACAGAGGTGCCTGGGTGGCTCAGTCGGTTAAGCATCTGACTTCAGCTCAGGTCATGATCTCACAGTTTGTGGGTTTGAGCCCTGTGTCTAGCTCTGTGATGACAGCTCAGAGCCTGCTTTAGATTCTGTGTCTCTCTCTGTCTTTCTGCCCCTCCCCTCCTTGTGCTCTCTCTCTCTCAAAAATCAATAAACATTAAAAAAAAAAAAAGGAAAAATAAACTGTGGGGTATTCATATAATTTAATATTTTGAAATGTTATGAAATGAATTTTACCCACCTCCCTCCCATTCAAATTTTGAAGCCCTAATACCCAATGTGACTGTATTTGGAGACATTCACTTTAAAGAGGTAATAAAGTTAAAGGAGGTCCTAAGGTAGGATCCTAATCCAGTAGGACTGGTGTCTTTATATGAGGAGGAAGAGACACTCACAGAGGAAAGAGCATGTGAGGACACAGTGAGAAGGTGATCATCTGCAAGCCAAGGAGAGGGGCCTCAGGAGAAACCAAACCTGTTGACGCTTTGATCTTGGGTTTCCAGGCTTCAGAGCTGTGAGAAATAAATTTCTGTTGTTTAAGTCACCCAGTCTGTGGTATTTTGCTATGGCAGCCCTAGCAGACTAATGTACTCAGCAATAAGAAAAATGAAACACCATGCATCAGCATGGATGAATCTAAAAAACACTGTACCAAATAAAAGAAGCTTTGACCAAAAGAGCATATGCTATATGATTTCACTTACATGACATCAGAACAGTGGTTGGTCCTGGGGCATGGACTGTGGAATAGTGATATGGAGGTGGTGTGGGAGGATTTTGAGGTGATGATAATCTGTAGGGGGTTTTGTTACAAAATTGTATGAATTTGTCAAAACTCTGTGAATGATACCTTTGACATTTGCATTTTACTGTATGTTAACTTTACCTTGAAAGGAAAAAAAGAAGATCTTTCAATACTGAACTTCAGTTAATGATATGCATGCTGAAGTGTCTGGGAGGAGTGTACTGATTTTGTTAATTACTTTGAAATGTGTCAAAACTCAGGTGACTGAATGGATGAATAGTGTTTCCGAACACATTGCCTGTAAAATTTGGACTTTGAGGACACTGAGAGTGTAGGCCTGCAGAAAGTGAGGAAAATCTGGGCCACTTAGGTGGCTCGGTCAGTTAAGGGTGCATCTCTTGATCTCAGCTCGGGTCTTGAACTCAGAGTTGTGAGTTTGAGCCCTGTGTTGGGCTCCATGCCCAGTGTGGAGCCTACTTATAAATAGATAGATAGATAGGGAGGAAAATCTTATTGGAAACTGGAGTCATACAAAGTTATGTAGTCATACAAAGTTTAGTGGCACAAAGTAGTGTTGTCTGCAGCTATGTGGAAAATAGAAAATGTGTCCAATACTATGGGTAATCCAGCAAAGGAGATCCAAATAGCATTGAATGTGTCACCTAATTTCTTCTTGTGGCTTACAGTAAAATTCGAAGGAAGAAATTAAATTGAAAGAAGGACTATCAAAGAAGTCAAGGTATAGGAGTGCAAATCCATTTGTTAAGACCTCAGAAAGAACAAACGTGGTACCAAACCAATTTGACAATAAATTTCATATATTTAAAAAATAAATAAATAAATAAAATAAAAATTAAAAAAAAAAAAAGAACAAAGGTGGTACCTCAGAGTACTATTCAGTCTCGTAAGATCTCTTTAAAGAAATCAAAGATGTATCTCACAGATCATCTCAAACATGCCTCTAGGAAGCTTAAGAGTTACTGTCCCTCAATTCTCTCAACAGGGGCCCAAGATTGAGAAAAGTTTATTTTGAAAAGATTTGTGGGTGTGACTTCTGCCCAATCAAGTAAACCCAAGAAGAACCACAGAAGACTCACAAAATTCTTAAAGGAGTTATATATTCAGAAATAAGTGTAGTTTGAGTTGAGAAGCTGAGAGACGGAATAAAATGAGGCGAGGTCTTTAAACCCTCAGAATTCCACCGTCAAGAAGGCCGAAAGAGCTTTTCCATTGCAAATCTATGCTAGCTTTCATTTTAAAAGAAAAGGTGGAAGGATGACTCAGAGGGCAACACAAAGATACCCAAAAGCAGAGCTGAGAACCATGGAAGAACCTAAGGAACCTGGGCCTTAAAACTTAATAAAGAAACTCCCAACATTTTCAAATGCTCTGGACCAATGACCCCTGTGTCAACTACTTGAATAGAAATGCCTATAAAGGTTATTCTATGCCTGTATTTCCTTAGTTTAATAGGTTGAGAAGAAATGTTCTTAAGAAGCCTTATTTAGGGAACTAAACCCAAGGACCCTTAAATGTCCCTGCACCTGATTTAGACAATGAAATTCTAGGCACTGAGCTTAAGCTGTAAAGGGAGAGGGCTTTTGCTTTCTTTGTGAGGAGTGAATACATTTTGCATATGGGAGGGATATAAATCACTGAGGCCAGAGGGTAGATTCCAGGAGAGCTACTGGTGATCACTATCTCCAGGTCTTCATTCCCACTTTTTGAATTACTGACTTGATTCTAACAGAATAAGGTAGAAGGGATTAGAGGTCAGCTCTGAGATCAAATATAACATAAAAAAGACTGGTTTCTGTGTTGAGTGCTCTTGCTTGCTTCTGCTTGGGTCACTTAGCCTGAGGGAAGCCAGTGGCAATGTTCTGCGGTAGCCCTGTGCAGAGGCTCACATGGTCAAGAATTGAGGCTTACCAATAAGGAGGTCAAGCCCTTCAACTCCAGCCCGCAATCTGACTGGCACCTGATAAGAGATGGATAGCCAGAGAGACTGAGCTAAGCCATGCCTGTGGGATATCAGAAACTCTGATATAATTTATTTTTCTGTTTTAAGCTATTAACTTCTGTGGTAATTTGTTAGGCAATAGTAGATTAATACAAAGAGGAAAAGAATTGAGGCAGTTGCAAGGAAGAAGGTAAATCATTGGGTGGATAGGACATAGTCCTCTTTTAAAATAGTCAAGAATAATCTTGAAGATGAAGAGTGGGAGAGATATGAAATTATCAATGCTCAAATAAGTAAATATTAAGAAAATACAACAGTGAGAAAGATGAATAGAGAGGGAAAGGGATAAGTACTCTTACTGAGGAGTCCTTTATGATCTGAGGAGATAAACAGATTAGGCTACTGTTAAAAAAAATGTGGTCTTTGAGGGAGAGAGGATGGGTTATGGAACCATGGCGGCTGACATCATGGAGGCATCTATGAAAAGTCACAAAACCCCTCATAAGGAATTATATTCTGGGAACCATAATTACAAAGTCACTAGGGCTGGCTCTGAAGTGACTGATGTTGAGGAGGGAAGAGGATGATGCAATCTCTAGAAGTAAGGAAATTCATCATTTTTTTGGAAGCAATATCTGGAAAAAAAGAAGTGTTGGCAAATCTTTATACTAACATTATTAAGGAGGCCAAGGATGATTATTTAGATGTGAAATGGTTGCTAGAGATGATGTAGTTGCATGGGTAAAAAACTTTTATAAAGTTATAAATCTACTGCTGGAAATACTGGACAGATGGGAGGCATGGACTCAGTAAGAGGAATGTGAGGCCCAGGGATGGCAAAGGAGGGAACATGATCTAACTCAACAGACACTCTTACCTGGTGATATTTAAGCCTAAATGTATATTACAGCTGGCAGCATAATGCCAGGAAGTTCCTATACAAGTATAAAAAAAGCCTAAAGAACAGTAAAGCAACTAAGCAAATTTGAAAAAAAATTCAAAACTTAAACATAGCACAAAAGAATTTATTTTTTCTTTTGTTTTGACCCAGGGGAGGAATGTAATAATTACTATTAAAAAACAAATACTCTGTTACAACTGCCAAATGAGTCCAGTGCCTAGCACTGTGATAGGTACTACAGTGAACACAAAAGAAACCTTGGCCCCCAAGGTGCTTATGAACTGATTGGAGACTTAAGCCCTATGTACAGAAGCAACTATAGAAGGATTCAAGAAAGGACAGCCTATCCATAAGAAGGTCATCCTTGTGATAGTGTGATGATTTCCAGAGGGAGAAGAGTAGCTGGAGAGAGAGCATGGGGAACCCAGAGAGGAGCCAGAGGGACTGTTTGGGCAGTCAGGGGTGGCAGAGGAGGGATTCCAGCTCTGAATGTCAAAGTGGGAGAGTCTTTCAAGGAAGGGGCTGGAAGAGGGACATTGGGTCACCTACTTCTGCAGATAGCAGATGGCTCACAAGTAGAGACACAATGAGCTGAGATTGGAAGAGTGGTGAGAAAACTAGGATCTTGGTATAGGCACCTTTTCTTTCATTTCACAAATAATAAGTGTCAATTTTGGGTGAGGTTCTGTGCTAGGTGCTGTGGAGATGCACAGTTAAACTCTGTCCTGGAGGTATACAGCTTGGTGGGGGAACCAGGAGCTAGATGAAGAGCACTCATATGAGGCAGAGGGCACAAGAAGATTTCCCTGTGAGTTCTCTGGCCAGAGAAATGAGGATAGACATAGAGAAAGGGGATAGGGCATTCTGTCAGTCTAAGACTTGGATTCTTTAAAGTAATTTGGTAGTGAAAGAAATTAGAGCAAGAGAAAGGTGGTTAAAATGGGCAGTACAATCTTAAACTTTCATAATTCTTTTTTCTTAGCAGAAAATAGCAATGGCATGTGGCCAAGAAAGCATATGAGGACATGGTAAATCTGATTTTCCTAAATTGAAAGAGAAAGGACAGGTGAAAAGGGAGATGGTAGCAGCAGCATCCTCAGCACCTGGCTCACAGCCAGACAAGTGGGGCATGACTCCCAGAACCCATCTCTGTGAGTCCCAGGTAATTTGTAAAATGGGGTACCCCCTATCTCATAGGGCACAGGGTACCCCTTACTTTACAGTATCATCTGAGTCATGGTATCTTGCACAGTGCCTATAGTGAGTGCTCAATAAGTGATCTTTATTATTGTTAAAACCTAGGTTGACAAAAGATAGATGAATGCTCACAGAAATGGAGAATGTATTTCACTTTCTCCTCTCCCATTTTTCCTTGTTCTTCCTATGATTCTCTGCCATTTACCTAACTTAATAGTTGTGGGAAAAGAAGAGTCAAGGAAGAAGGAGCTAAAATAAAAGGTGGAAATTTAGTAAAGTGGCTAAAAAGACAATAAAAAGAAGTAAAGGTAGAGGCTTGGGCAAATTTAGTCTTTCTGCACTGAGTCCTGAAAAAGTGAGAAACAAGCAAGAAGAAAATCAAGAAAGAAAGGAAAAAGAAAGTCAATGGAGTCTAAAGAAAGATATTTGGAAACAAGTTCTGTAGGTAGGCACTACAGAGGCAAAGGTCAAAGAAGCATGAATATGGTGTGGTCAGTGGGATAAGCCAAGGTAAAATTAAACTCCACCTTGGTGAAATAAATGAAAAGGCTAAGGATGTTAGCCCGTAGGCCTCTGAAGGAATAGTTAAAACTAAACCTGAGGGGAGAGTCTGGGAAGATGGCAGAGTAGGAGGATCCTAAGCTCACTTTGTCCCATGGCTACATCCAGATAGCAGCCACATCAGCGCAATGAATGCAGAAAATGCCAAAGAAAGATTAAAATCATATTATGCATCTTTTCTGATTAAAATGGTATGAAACTAGAAATTAATCACAAGAAAAAATGTGGGAAAACCCACAAATACATGAAGGTTATGTAACATGCTACTAAACAATGAATGAGTCAACCAAGAAATCAAAGAGGAAGTCAAAAAAAATACAGGGAGACAAATGAAAGTGAAAACACAACCATCCAAAATCTTTGGGATGGAGCAAAGCACTGAGGAGGGAAGTTTATAGCAATACAAGCTTACCTCAAGAAGCAAGAAAAATCTCAAATAAACAACCTAACCTTAGACCTAAAGAAGTTATAAAAAGAACAAACAAAGCCCAAAGCCAATAGAAGAAAATACATTATAAAGACTAGGTCAGAAATAAATGAAATAAAGACTAAAAAAACAGCAAAATGGATCAATGAACCCGAGGCTAGTTATTTGAAAAGATCAACAAAACTGATAAACCATTACTCAGACTCATCAAAAATGAGAAGACACAAATCAAGTCAGAAATAAGAGGTGAAATAACAACAGACACCAGAGAAATACAAAGGATCATAAGAGAATATTCTCAAAAATTCTATGCCAACAACTGGGACAATGTAGAAGAAATGGATAAATTCCTAGAAACATATAATTTCCCAAAAGTAAATCAGGAAGAAATGGAAAATTCGAACAGACTGAACAGCAATGAAATTAAATCAGTAATAGAAAAATTCCCAACAAACAAAAGTCTCGGACCAGACAACTTCACAGGTGAATTCTATCAAACATTTAAAGAAGAGTTAATACCTTTTCTTCTCAAACTATTCCAAAAACTAGAAGAGGAAGGAATGCTTCCAAATTCATTCTATGAGTCCAGCATTACCCACATACCAAAACCAGATAAAGATACACAAAAAAAGAGACACGTAGGCCAATATCTCTGATGAACATTGATACAAGAATCCTCAACAAAATATTAGCAAACCAAATCCAACAGTACATCAAAAAAAAATCACCACGGGGCGCCTGGGTGGCGCAGTCGGTTAAGCGTCCGACTTCAGCCAGGTCACGATCTCGCGGTCCGTGAGTTCGAGCCCCGCATCAGGCTCTGGGCTGATGGCTCAGAGCCTGGAGCCTGTTTCCGATTCTGTGTCTCCCTCTCTCTCTGCCCCTCCCCCGTTCATGCTCTGTCTCTCTCTGTCCCAAAAATAAATAAAAAACGTTGAAAAAAAAAAATTAAAAAAAAAATCACCACAATCAAGTGGGATTTATTCCTGGAATGCAAGGGTGGTTGAATATTATCAAGTCAATCAATGTGATATATTACATCAACAAGAGAAAGATAAAAAGCATATGATCATTTCAGTGGATGCATAAAAAGTGTTTGACAAAGTACAACATCCATTCATGATAAAAACTCTCAACAAAGTGGGTTTAGAGGGAACATACCTCTCTACATAATAAAGCCCAGATATGAAAAGCCCACATCTAACATTATACTCAATCATGAAAAACTGGGAACTTTTCCTCTAAGACCAGGAACAAGACAAGGATGCTCACTCTCACCAATTCTATTCAACATAGTACTGGAAGTCCTAGCCACAGCAATTGGACAAGGAAAAATAAATAAAAGGCATTCAAATTGGTAAGAAAACTTTCACTATTTGCAGATATCATGATACTATATACAGAGAATCTTGAAGACTCCACCAAAAGTCATAGGATACAAAATTAATATAAATAGTATTTTTTTTGCATTTCTATACACTAATAATAAAGAAGCAGGAAGAGAAATTAAGAAAACAATCCCACTTATAATTGCACCAAAAATAATAAAACACCCAGGAATAAACTTAACCAGGAAGGTGAAAGACTTGTCCTCTGAAAACTATGAAACACTGATCAAAGAATTGAAGATGACACAAACAAGTGGTAACATATTCCATATTCATGGAATGGGAGAACCAATATTGTTAAAATTTCCATTAATTTCCCCAAGCAATCTACAGATTTAATGCAATCCCTATGAAAATATCAACAACATTTTCCACAAAACTAGAACAAATAATCTTAAAATTTGTGTGGTACCACAAAAGACCCTGAATACCCATAGCAATCTTGAAAAAGAAGAAAAAAATGGGGAGTATTGCAATCCCAGATCTCAAGATACACTACGCAGTTATGGTAATCAAAAGAGTATGGTACTGGCACAAAAACAGACACAAAGATCAATGGAACAGAATAGAGAGCCCAGAAAAAACCTATGCTTTTATCCAATTAATCGACAACAAAGGAGGCAAGAATATACAATGTGAAAATGATAGTCTCCTTAACAAATGGTGTTGGGAAAACTGGACAGCTATGTAATTAGCGATACACATGAAAAAGAATAATATTGGACCACTTTTTTACTCCAATGGACCACTTATTTATACTCCACAAAAATAAACTCAAAATGGATTAAAGACTTAAATGTAAGACTTGAAAGCACAAAATTCCTAGAGGGAAAGAAAAAAAAGGCAGAATCTCTTTGACATCAGCTATAGAAACATGTTTCTAGATATGTCTTCTTTGGCTAGGGAAACAAAAGCAAAATCAAACTATTGGGACTACACCAAAATAAAAAGGCTTTTGCACAGAGAAGGAAATCATCAACAAAACAAAAAGACAACCTACTGAATGATAGATGTTTGCAAATGATACACCAAAAAAAGAGTTCATATTCAAAATATGTAAAGAACCTACACAATCCAACACCAAAACCTCCAAATAATCCAAGCAAAAATGAGCAGAGGACATTTTTCCAAAGTAGACATACAGATGGTCAACAGACACATGAAAAGATGCTCAACGTCACTAATCATCAAGAAAATGTAAATCAAAACCATAATGAGATATCACCTCACACCTGTCAGAATGGCTAAAATAAAACACACAAGAAGTAACAAGTGTTGATGAAGATGTAAAGAAAAAGGAACCCTCTTCCCGCACTGTTGGTAAGAATGTAAGCTGGTGCAGCCACTGTGAAAAATAGTATGGATGTTCCTCCAAAAATTAAAAGCAGAATTACCATAAGATTTAGTAATTCCACTACTGGGTATTTATCCAAAGAAAACAAAAACACTAATTCAAAAAGATACATGAACCACTATGTTCACTGCTGCATTATGTACAATAGCCAACATATGGAAGCAACCCAAGTGTCCACCCATAGATGAGTGGAAAAAGAAGGTGTGATACACACACACACACACACACACACACACACACACACACGAATATTAGTCAGCCATAAAAAAGAATTAAGTCTTACCATTTGTAACAACATGAATGAACCTATAGGGTATAATGCTAAGTGAAGTAAGTCAGTCAGAGAAAGAACAATACCATATGATTTCACTCATATGTAGAATGTAAGAAACAAAACAAAGGAACAAAGGGGAAAAAAGAGACAAACCAGAAAACAAACTCTTAACTACAGAGAACAAACTGGTGATTGCCAAAGGAGAGGTGGGTGGAGGAATGGGTAAAATAGGTGAAGGGGATTACGAGTACACTTATCATGGTGAGCAGTGAATAATGCATTGAATTTTTGAATTATTATATTGTACACATGAAACTAATATAACACTCTATGTTAATTATAGTTGAATTAAAAAAGTAAGATAAAATGGGGCTCCTGGGTGGCTCAGTTGGTTAAGCCTCTGACTTTGGCTCAGGTCATGATCTCGTGGTTTATAGGTTCAAGCCCCATGTCGGGCTTTGCACTGACAGCTCAGAGCCTAGAGCCTGCTTTGAATTCTGTGTCTCCCTCTCTCTCCCCCCTCCCCCCTCACATTCTGTTTCTCTCTCCTTCAAAAATAAATAAACATAAGAAAAAAATTTTTTAAAAAGTAAGATAAAATAACAGCAAAAAGAAAAAAAAAAACCAAAACCTGATATAGGACCTTGGAGCAAAATATTTAATGGCTGGAGAGAAAACCAAGATGATACATATTAAATATGCATATCTTTCCATATTCTCCCATCCCTCAAAGAAAAAAATAACAAAATAAAAAAGATGAAGTGTTATTCACTATAATAATGATCACTTTGGTGTTTACTCTTTGCCAACCACTGTTTGAAGTACTTAACAAGTATTAGTTATTTAATCTCTACTGCAACTCTGTGAGGAAAATATATTTATTATCATCATTTTACCAATAAGAAGACTGAGGCACAGAGAGTTTAACTTGCTCAATATCTCACAGATTGGAGGTAGGTCACCAGTATGCTAAACTGCTTCCCACAATTATCTGAGCCTGGTTACAAACTGGGTAGAGTCACCCTCTCATGGAATGAGTTTAGGGCCACTTACAATAAGACCACAAATCATTACTGTGAAGAAGATGATAATTTTAGTTTGATAGCAGATAATCCTTTAAAAAAATCCCACATAGTTGGGGCACCTGGGTGGCTCAGTAGGTTATGTGTTGACTTCAGCTCAGGTCATGATCTCATGGTTTGTGGGATTGAGCCCCATGTTGGGCTCTGTGCTGACAGCTCAGAGCCTGGAGCCTGCTTCAGATTCTGTCTTCATCTCTCTCTCAGCCCCTCTCCTGCTGGCACTCTGTCTCTCTCTCTCAAAAATAAATAAACATTAAAAAATTTAAGAAAAAAATCACACATGGTTACCAATCCGGTTTGAGAGACACATAATGTGAAAAAGCTGCAAATGGATGTGAGTGGCCAATAGGAAGATTAAAAAGGAAATAAAAGGTCATAAATCCAGGGAGCGAAATATATCAAAAGGCCCCTTTTGGTAATATTGAAGGCAGAAATCCCTTGATAAATATTCATACAATGGACCATAATGCTAGGTAGACATGAGACCCTGGGACCTGCTGGCAGCATGGCATGGTACTGTAATCATGCACTGGTGTGCAGGGTAATCTTGCATGTCTTTATGCTATTTGTCTTTTCCTAGGAACTGTACCAAAAAAAGTAATACTGGATTTTTGGTAAACATGTGGTACAAGAATCTAAGATACCATTATTGTAAAATATATTTATATTATAAAAAAAATTTAGGGGGAAAAATAGACCTTGCTGGTTTATAATTAATGAAAACATGGGTGCTTACAAAGGCAAAGAAGATCTAGGCTTCCTCAAACCCCACTAACTGATGTTAAAGAACAGGGAATGCTGTAGAGGGGTAGAAGATGATTCTAGAATCCAACAGTTGTGACTCTCCCACAGTACGGTCACCTGTCTGGTTTTCTTTGACAGAGCCGGAACTGGAGCTGTCTCCTGCTGCATCATTTCTGTGTCTCCTCTTCCTTCACCATCTGATGCCTCTAGGAAATATAAAGTTTAACAATTAGAAAAGCATCTCTCTCTCTCTCTCTTTCCCATTGCTAGTGCAATCTTGGTACTCCCTTTCTAGAAGTTTCTATCATTGACTCAATAATTCTAAGAAGCTGAATTCAAGGAAATGATCCAAAATGTAGAGATTTAAACACCAAGATATCAGTCTTTTCTATAAAACTGCAAAAGTGCAGACTATCCAGATGCCTAAGATTTGAAAATGTTTACTTATGGAGCACTTATACTGATCTTACAGATATGAAACATGTCATATTCAGATAAGAAAGTTGCTGTTTAGAGGGGTAAAGCAATTTGCCCCAGGTCACACACCCAGATCTATTTGAGTCCAAAGTCTTCTCTGCAAGCGATATTGCCTGCCCTGAAAACCAGCAGCTCTAGATACCTTGGCACTGGCCCCGGGGGAATGTTAAGAGACTGTGACAAAAGTATTATAGACCATGAGAAATACTTATTTTGAATATTTCAAATCTTTTGACAATGGGAAAAATTAATTCTTACTCTAAGAGTCATGAAAAATGTAAGTTTTAACAGTTTCCCTGTTTATAAAGCTCTACTGAAGAAACACAGCAACTATAAATTTCTCATTTCCCATAATGCCATACTGCATTCCAGATTTTAGCAGTTGCTCTCTTTAAACACATTTTTTGAATCTTTGAAAGGTTTTACTCACTTTCTTTGAATTTCTCTATGTATCTCAAAGTCAAGCCAAAATGTGAATTTGTGAGCAACCTTGGTTAGAATTCATATTTAAGTTCAAATTAACCAATCTGGTAGTCCTAAGCTTTTAAATGTTTGCATATTATGGTGGTTAGTTTCATATGACAACTTGATTGGGCCATGGGGTACCCAGATATTTGGTCAAACATTATTCTGGGTGTTTCTATGAGGACTTTTGGGATGAGATTAATCTTTGAATGGTAGACTGAATAAAGCAGATTGCCTTCCCTAATGTGGGTGGACCTCATTAGATGAAGGTCTGAGTAGAACAAAAAGGCTGACCTTCTGCTGAGTAAGAATTTTTTCTGCCTTTGGACTTGAACTGAAGTATCAGTTCCTTCTGCATCTAGAGCCTGTCAGCTTTCAGACTAGAACTACACCATCAGCTCTCTTAGTTCTCAGGCCTTCTGACCAGGATTGGAACCTGGGTTTCAGCTGGCCACTTCACAGTACAGATGTTGGGACTTGCTGGCCTCAACGACCGCACAGGTCAATTTCTTATTTTATATATGGACAGATATAGATAGAAAAAGATACAGATATAGATCTCCTATTGGTTTTGTTTTTACAGAGAAGTGAAGACACATATTTCTAATTAGCTGTATAGCATGAAAAAAAGGATTCTACCCATAGAGTATTAGCAGGTAGAAGATTAATAGGGCTTCTAAATGAGTGATTACGTTGGCATTAATAGCACTTATAGAACTTCTGCTTCTGGAAAGATAGTAATAGTAGGAATAGTAGTATTTTTCACTCTTCCTCCTGCTAAGTACAGCTAAAACTCCTGGACATTATGTATAAAACAAACATAGAAAGTCTAAAAGTAGAGAGAAGAAGGCACTTTGGGACTTTGGGGTATAAATGACATCACAGTAGTTAGTTTTCTGGGTTTTCTTTTTGCCTCATTATCTCAGGCTTGGAGCTAAATAAGCCAGCAACTTGGAAATGCCAATGGGAGCAGACAAAAAAAGCCCTACCAAACATCTGTTCTATTTAACAAAATGACCAGGAAAAAGAAAACACAGTAAGATGGAAAATGTTTAGACAATAACTATTTGACTCCAAACACCACCAAAAAAACCCAACCAAACAAACAAAAAAACCAAACTGGCTCCGCCCACATCAGCAAAGGCTGAGTGGGGAGCCTAGACTTCCACTCTTGCCAAGCCGTAATGAGGTACCCCAACACCTCCTCCACTTTCCACCAGGGTGTTATCAGAGATGGTCAAGCAGGGAATGAAACCCTAAAGGGATTTTCATCCCTTAAGGGTAGTAACAAACCCCTGTTCCCTCCTCCCATCACTACCACCACCATTGCAGTATCAATAGAGACCATATGGTGAGCCTTGAATTCCACTTCCTCTGGGCAGTAATGAAGTGCACCTCTCCCTCCCCACTAGGATGGTATTAGAGGAGGCCTGGTAAAGTGTCAGCACTTTCCATATGGCAAAGTGGTAACAAGGTCACACTCACCCTAGTGGTTTTAACAACCACTAAAAAAGCTATACAAAGGGATACACTCAAAAACACATAAATAAATAAAAATAGAATTTTGAAAATGTTCAAGGAACAAAAAGGAAAGAGAAAATAGAGAAACTAAAAACAGCAAACAGATAAAAAAAAAACAGAATAAAATGGAAGATTTAATCCTTACATATCAATAATTACATAAATGTAAATGGCCTAAAAATGCAAATTTAAAGATAGAGATCGACAGAATAGATTAAAAAATATGCCATTTACAAGAAACTTTCCTCAAATGTAATAAGATATACAAGTTGAAAGCAAAATGATGGGGAAAATGTAACATAGAAATACTGATCAAAAGAAAGCAGAGTGGGTATATTAATATCAGATGAGTGGCTTCAGAGTAAAGAAAATTACCACAGAAAGAGAAAAATTACCATTCTGTAATGATAAAAGTGTGGCTGTATCAAGGAGATATAGAAATCCTTAATGTGTATGCACCACATACAGGAAGGAAATGCAGGAAGGAAAAACTGATAGAAATGAAAGAAGAAATAGACAAAAGTATAGTTCAGTGGCAAACTTCAAGAGTTCTCTTTCAAAAAATGAGTGAATTACTAAACATAAAATCAGCAAGAATATAGAAGAATGAAGTGACAACAATTAACCGATAGGATCTGATCAACATTTGTACTCAATACTCCACTCAACAGAACATAGTCTTTTCAAGTGTTGTGGAACATAGCCTAAGATACAGCATATTCTAGGCCATAAGACATCAACAAATTTAAAAGGAATTGATAAACACCATGTATAAAAGACTTACAGTATACATTATACTTAATAATGAAAGGCAGAATGCTTTCTCCCTGATTGGGAACAAGGCATAGATGTCTGTTCTGACCGGAATTATTCAACATAGTGCTAGAACTTTTCATCAGTGCAATAAGGCAAGAAAGGAAAGGAAAGGCATATACGTCAGAAAGGAAGACAAACTGTCCCCATTTGCAAATGACATGATTGTTTACATAGAAAATCCCAAGAAATCTAAAAAAAGTCTACCCCCAAACTGTGCTAGAAGTAATAAGGGAGTTTAGCTAAGCTGTAGAATAAAAGATAAACATGTAAAAATTTTATTTCTATATATTAAGCAACAAACATGAACACAAAAATTAAAAATGCAATGCCGTTTACAATTGCTGAAAAAAACTTAAAATACTTAGGTGTAAATTTAACAGAACATGTACGGGACATGCATGCCGAAGACTACAAAACACCAATGGAAGAAATCAAAGAAGACCTAAATAGAGGTGCCTGGGTGGCTCAGTCAGTTAAGCATCTGACTCTTGATTTTGCCTCAGGTCATGATCTCATGGTTCATGGGACAGAACCCACCATCAGGCTCTGCACTGTCAGCAGAACCTGCTTGGAATTCTCTCTCCCTCTCTCTCTGAAATCAAGAGTTGGATGTTCAGTAGACTGAGCCACGCAGGCACCCCTACCCAATTGATTTTTAACAGCAGCAATTCAAGAGAGGAAAAGTAACCTTTTCAACAAATTGGGGAAAAAATCCATAGGCAAAAAAATGAAGACTTACCTAAGTTTTACACCTTATACAAAATTTACCTCAAAAATGGATCACAAATGTAAAGGTAAAATGTAAAACTATAAAACCTTTAGAAAAAAAGGAGAAATCTTTAGGATCTAGGGTTAGGCAAAGTTCTTAGTTTTGACACTGAAAGTACAATCAATAAAAGGGATAATAGATAAGTTAGACTTTACCAAAATCGAAAACTTCTGCTTGGCAAAGACCATGTTAAGGGGGTAGAAAAACAGGGTACCGAGTGGGAGAAATATTTGCAAACCACATGTCTAACAAAGGACAGACCGGTATCTAGACAAAATAAAGAATTCTCAAAATTGGACACTAAAAAACTAGGCAACAGAATTAGGAAATGGCAAAAGACATGAACAGACATTTCACTGAAAAGTAAATAAGTACAGGAAGATATGTTCCATATCATTAACCACTACAGAAATGCTAATTAAAGCCACAAAATATCAGTACAAATCTACCAATGGCTAACATTAAAAACAGCGTCAACACCAAATGCTGATGAGGATGCGGACAAACTGGATTTTCATTCACTGCAAGTGGGAATGGAAAATAGCACAGCCACTTCATTCCGCAAATGGAAAAAAGTTTGGCAGTTCCTTAAACATACAGGGGCCTGGGTTTCTCTGTTGGTTAAGTATCCGACTCTTGATTTTGGTTCAGGTTACAAAATCCCAGTTGTGAAATGGAGCCCCATCTCCCATGTGAAATGGAGCCCATGAATTCCCCTGCTTGGGATTCTTCTCCCCCTGTCTCTCTCTCTGTGCTTCCCCCACTTGAGCTCTATCAACAACAACCAAAAACATGAGACATGCAACTACTATACAACACAGCAATTGCACTCCTGGGCACTTATCCCAGAGAAACAAAAACTTAAGTTTAAACAACAAATTGTCCAGAAATGTTACAGCAACTTTATTTATTATTTATAATAGCCCCAAACTAGAAAAAAACCCAGATGTCCTTCAATAGGTGACTGGTTAGACAAACTGTGATATATGCATACTATAGAATACTAATCAACAATAAAAAGAAATAAACTATTAATACATAAAACCTAAGATAAATTTCCAGAGAATTATGCTTACTGAAAAAAGCCAAGCCCCAAAGGTTACACACTGTGTGATTCCATGTATACATCATTCTCGAAATGACAAAATTCTAGAAATGGAGAACAGAATAGTGGTCTCAAGGAGTTAAGGAAGGAGTAGGGTTGGGGGAGGGGGGATTAGGTATGGCTACAAGAGAGCAACAGAAGAAGGATTCTTGTGGGGATGGAAATGTTCTGTATCTCAACTGAATCAGTCTCAAAATCTTTGTTGTTACAATTTACATATACATATAGCTTTGCAATTTGTTACTATTGGGGGAATGTGGGTAAAGGGTATATGTGATCTCTCTGTATACTGTTTCCTACAATTACATGTGGATCTATGATGATTTCACAATTAAAAAGTTTAATTTAAAAAGTGTTTAAAGGAAATCTATCTTCTTCTTCAGGAAGCCCAAAATTATCATGCTGCAAAGGCAACAGGTGTGTGGTACCAGAGTCCCATCCTGCTGCTGGGCTACCCCTGTCACTGCTGTCCTGATTAGGAGAGCCAGAAAGGCAGCAGAATTCAGAAATAAATTCAACCCAGGGAGGCCATGATGAGTCTTCAGAAATAAAAGCCTCCAGGGTAAGGTTGCCACAATAAATACAAAAATATGAAAATTATTGAATAATTTTTTAGTATAAGTATGTCCCAAATATTATATGGGAATATCTATATGGTATTAAAAATTATTCATCATTTATCTTAAAGTTGAATTTAAAGAGGAGCCATGTATTTTTATTTGCTAAATCCGGTAACCCTACCTGGGGAATTTCTTTCCCCATCAAAGCCACCTTTAGTGCTGTGAAATTTCTCATACTGGCTTCCCTTCACAGATCCTCCTTTCTCTTAACATCCTCCAACCCATCTTCATCTGGGATCTTTCAGGGAAGCCTTGGCTGACCACACAGCCCTCCTTCTTTCTGTTGTCTCTGTACTTCTAAACTTACCTTATAAATCAGCATATAATTTTATCCTTCTATATAGTGTGCTGCTATTGCATAAATGTTAGGCTTTCTCTCTGCTGACCCATAAATACTGTGAGGGTATCCATTAGTGTCCCAAGTATTTAGCCCAGTATTGATTAAAAGTAATGTGGCACCTGGGTGGCACAGTCAGTTGAACATCCCACTCTTGATTTCAGTTCACGTCATGATCTCATGGTTCGTGCTGACAGCTTGGAGCCTGCTTGGGATTCTCTCTCTTTCTCTCTCTCTCTCCTCCTCCCCCAACCTGTGCGTATGCAAGCTCTCTCTCCCAAAATAAATAAATAAACTTAAAAAAAGGAAAAAGCACTCCCCCATACCTATTGCTTCATTTGTATTTCTATTATAAAAGTAATATACATTCTACATGTATAACATTAAACCACTTATACAAATCTTCCTTTATTAACTTTAAAAGCTATTTCAAGATAAAGTGGATAAAATGCAAATAAGTAAATAAATGTCAGAATCAAACACCAAAACTTTTAAAACTCATATAATGCTTTAAAAAATTTTTCTGGGGGCGCCTGGGTGGCATAGTCAGTTAAGCGTCCGACTCTTGATTTTGGCTAAGGTCATCATCTCACTGTTCATGAGTTTGAGCCGCACTTTGGGCTCTGCACTGATGGCAAGGATCCTGCTTGGAATTCTCTCTCTCCTTCTCTCTGCTCCTTGCCTGCTTGTTCTCTCTCTCTCAACATAAATAAATAAACTTTAAAAAATTAAAAATCTGAATTATGTATTCCTCCATTGCCCAGAATCGGATAACTGAAGAGTACAGTCTGTATTTTAAGAAGTTTAGTTGAAAATAACACATTTTTAAAGGTATGTGACTCTTATGCAACAAAAACCCATGAGAAATATTTAAAATACCTTGTTAACCAAATGCTCTAAATCTGAGTTACTTTCTGAGCCAAAAAATTATTTCATCTGAAACCTTTTAACATATAAAATGAGATCATCTCATGTCACTGTAGGTTGAATAAATTAGTTGTTTCTTTAGTCTGCAATGTTTTTTGGTTCCAAAAGAGAAAACTGCTTTTCTGAAATAAAGATGCTAGCCCTGTGATTTCCATTAAGAGAGTATTAAAAGAAAAGTATGGGACCCAACCTAGCCAGCCTGGTTCCAGCTCCCAGCTTCCTCTAGAACTGCTGGCCTTTGAGGAGGTTAGGCCAGGTCTCTGCTAATTAGTCCCAGTGTCTGACTGGGTCTCTCGAGTGGAGTCAACAAGATGGGGCAGCTGCATTTCCTACTCCCTGAGAGTATACTGGAAAGAAAGAAAGGAAGGAAGAAAGGGAAAGAAAGAAAGAAAGAAAGAAAGAAAGAAAGAAAGAAAGAAAGAAAGAAGGAAAGAAAGAAAGAAAGAGAAAGAAAGAAAGAAAGAAAGAAAGAGAAAGAAAGAAAGAAAGAAAAAGAAAGGAAGAAAGAAAGAAAGAAAGAAAGAAAGAAAGAGAAAGGAAGGAAGGAAGGAAGGAAGGAAGGAAGAAAAAAAGATACCACTAGATGGAACTGGTTGAATTCTTCCAATACAGGAGTCAAGTATACTGTCCCTTTCCAACCCAAGGCAAAAAGGGTATGCAAAATTAAAAAGTTGTACATATTTTCTCTTTCCCTCAGAGATTGTAGACCATGGCACAAACACACCTGTAGCACCCTTCCCTAGAACTATAGGGAAAGTAGAGGAGAAACCAGGTATGGGATGTATGAAACAAAAAACTAGTCAGTGGAAAATCCTTCCAATCATCAAAAATATAAAACTCTAAGAGAATTAGATTCCCATTTTTGTCTATTCAAAATGAAAGGCCTTTCCTGTAGGAACACAGTAGATGGTACATTTTATATAGTTTTCAAGAAACAATATATATTTTGTTCTTATTTTATGGGGATGAGTAAAATAAAAACTTTCAGAATTCTTGTGTTTACAGCAGTACTGTTGTTATTTCTTATTTAAAACAACTACTTTCATGCCTAATTTTATATCAGTAATTTTATATTCTTTTTCTAAGAGAGGGCCCCTTATATTGAAAAGCTCAGGTCTCATGGGGTGCCTTGGTGGCTCAGTCAGTTAAGTGTCTGACTTTGGCTCAGGTCATGATCTCACAGTTCATGAGTTCGAACCTGGCATCAGGCTCTCTGCTGTCAGTATAGAGCCTGCTTTGGATCCTCTCTTCCCCTCTCTCTCTGCCCCACCCCAGCTCATGCTCTCTCTCCCTCTCTCTCTCAAAAATAAATATTAAAAAAAAAATCTCAGGTCTCATAAAAACCTTGATGTGCACTGGCTCATAACCTGCTGAACTCCACTAGTTCTCAGTTTCTCAACAAAACAAACTACTAAAACACACAACAGTAATGGATAAATTTCAAAGGCATGATGCTAAGTTAAAGACACACAAGATTCAAGAGGATACATAATGTGTGATTCCATTTATTTAACATTCTGGAAAAGGCAAATTATAGGGACAAAAACCAAATGAGTAGTTACTGGGGACAGATATGGAAGACTTCTCAGGGATGACAGAAATGTATCTTAACTGTGTTGGTGGTTACACAACTGTATTCATCTGTTAAAATTCATTGAACTGCACACAAAAAGGGTAATTATACTAAATGTAAATTAATCCTCAAGCAACCCAACTTTAAAAAATAATAGACCCTAACTTTCATTAAACAATATGTAACACTTATGCAATGTCACACAACTAATATTGTGACAGAGCTGGGATTTAAATCCAAGAGTCCATGATTTTAACAGCCACAGTGATTTTGCCTGAAAAGATGCTGCTTACAGTTTAATGATGTTTCCTTCTATTCCTTGATTACTAAGAGTTTATTGTGTTTTTTTAAATGTTTATTTGTTTTTGAGAGACAGAAGGGGAAGGAGCAGAGAGACAGGGACCGAAGATCTCAAGGGGGCTCTGCACTGACAGCAGCAAGCCTGAGGTGGGGCTTGAACTCACCAACCATGAGATCATGATCTGAGCCGAAGTTGGACGCTCAACTGACTGAGCAACCCAGGCGCCTCAAGTTAGTTAGTTACTTATTTTTGAGACACAGAGAGAGTGTAAGCAGGGCAGAGGGGGAGAGGGAGAGAGAAAGAATCTCAAGCAGGCTCCTCGCTCAGCGCAGAGCCTAATGTGGGGCTTAATCCCACAACTCTGGGATCATGACCTGAACTGAAATCAAAAGTCAGATGCTCAACCAGCCGAGCCACCCAGGCGCCCTTTTTCTATTGGTAAGTGACATTTTTCTAGGTAATTGGAGATTTTACCCAACTGATCAAATTTATTGGACTTGATCACTGTATGTAGCTATGTTTCCTTTTTCGTTTCTCCCTTTTTTTTTTTTTATTTGTACCTTGTTTTTTCTTGTTCAACTTTGGAGAGGTCTTTAAAAAACAATAACAACCAGGTTCTGTATTTATAGATGTTTTCTATTATATTTCTGATTTTTACCACACTAATGTTCTTTACTTTCTTTGGGTTTACTTTACTAATTTTCTCACTTTTGTACCTGGATAGCTAGCCCACTAAGTTTTTCTTTTTCTGATGTAAGCATTAGGCTATATATATTCTCTAAATATAACTGAAGTTGAATACCATAGGTTTTAATGTTATAGCATTTTCATAATCACTTAATTCTAAATAGTTTTAAAGTTCCACAACGATTTTTCGTTGATGAGTTATCTGGAAGTATATTTTTAAATTTCCCAAACAGATTTTTTTCGTTATCTTTTTTCAGTATTGTGGTTAGAAAAGTGGTTTGCATATTAATTATTTGATGTTTATTAAGACTTACTTTATTTTCTAGCACAGGGACCAGCGAACTTTTTAGGTAAAGGGCCATATAGCAAATAGGTGGAGTGTCTGGAGAGCCATAAGCTCTCTGTGAGTAACTACTCAAATCGCCGTTGTGCAAAAGCAGCCCTAGACACTGTATAAATGAATGGGCATGGCTGTGGTTCTGATAAACTGTATTTACAGAAACACATCCTGGCTGAATTGGGTTCATAGGCCACAGTTTGCCAGGCCCTGGCCTAGTCCGTAAGCAATTAAAAAATCTGTCAGTGTTTTTGAATAAAATGTATAATTTCTAATTATTAGGTACAGAGTTCTACATATGATCATAGATAAACTTGTTACTTATGTTTTTTTTAAGTTAATTATGTTTTTTAAATCCGTTATATGTGTATAAATTTTTTAAATATATTTTTCTTAAGTTTATTTATTTACTTTGAGACAGAGAGACAGACAGACAGACTGTGAGTGGGGGAGGGGCAGAGAGAGGCGGGGACAGAGGATCTGAAGAAGCGGGCTCAGCAGAGATCCTGATGTGGGGCTTGAACTCACAAACCATGAGATCATGACCTGAGCCGAAGTCGGATTCTTAACCGACTGAGCCACCCAGGTGCCTCTGTGTGTAGAAATTTTTATGTCTTATTTATCAATGACTGACATATGCATTAACATCTCCCACTCTTATTTTGAATTAGTCCATGTTTTCTAGCTATTCTACCAATTTTTATTTACACATCTCATAAGTATATTAGGTGCGTGCAAATTTAGAATCATTACAGCTTCTTATTGGTTGAATTGTTCCTTTTATCACTATGTTGTGACTCAGTTTTTAAAAATCCATCTTGTTTAATTTAGTTTAATTTCACTTGTTTGAGGGGGTGCTCTATATTTCTAGAGGGGTCAGCTGTTCTCTGGGAAATCTAACTATACATGCTGACAACTAATACTGGAGGCACAGCTGTACTTCAACAGTCTAAAGTGTTTTGCTAAAATTACTCATCCCTAAGAGCCAGAATGTTTTATTTGGCCAGGAGAAGGAGGACTGGGAACTATTCTTCAAGAACCTTGTTCCCAGCTCATTAAGGGACTCCCACCAGCATCACTGAGAAAGAACACAATTCCCACATCCAAAGAACATGACCCTGTGAAGAGAGAACTCAGTGAAGGCCCTAAAGGCCATACTGGCAAAACAGAAGCCAGGGGAGGTGAGGGGGAGAGAAGAGGAGGGGAGGGGAAGGGAAGGACAAACAGTGAAAAGCACATCCAATGAAAGAAGGGGCTCTCAATTCTGACTCCACTTATACCAACAGTCGTCATGCTCCATCCTTTATTGCTTTGTATACTTTTCAAAATAATTACTCATGCCTGAAAAATAAGTACTTATCATCAAGGAGGCCACACCAGAAAATAATTATACTGTCTGTAAGTGTATCCCTCATTTACTCCAACTGTCCAGAATGCTAGCCCTCCCTTTGTCCTTGTTATCTCTGCTTTTCTATCAAAATCTTACCCCTGTCCTCCAAAATTCATCCTCTGAAAGTAAAAACAAGACTATTTTAGGGCTCTAATCTAGCAAGTAGTTGCAATTTTAACTGAGAAAGGAAAATGTGGGGCAAAGGAGAACAGAAATGAAGAATTCAGTGGTAGGCTGCAGAAGGAGCAGGAAACCCAAGCCTGTGGCACCCAATCCAGGGCCCTTGGTGGCTTTGGGAGGGGCTGCTCAGAGAAGCTCCGGCAGGTTCAGCCTTTAGTGTCCTGGTCTTTTCTGGCCATCCAGTCCCAGGTCCAGGTGCAGGGACACTGGCCCGCTCAAAGTCTCCCACAGGTCTGTACTGGCTTTATGTTTTACCTGGCATATGCCTCTCCAGTTTCGTTCTGTTTTTCCTAGCTACCGTCCTTCCCTTTTTGCCTTCTCACTTTCATATACTGCAAGAAGCTGGCCATGATTTACCCTTTTCTTCTCTCAGGTTCTTTTCCTTCTCTCCAAAAGATTCCACAAATGTTTAGAAACAAATGTTTCTAAATGTAAGTCCCTGTGAGTTGGCTCTATCAGAAGTTTTCTTGTCATTCTGCACTGGAAGGAGGAATGTGGGAGGGGGGTCCCTTTTCCCCTTTCATTTTGCCATCTCTGGTGGCAACTGCTACAAGCCTCCTCTACATTCCAGTAATGTATTGTTTTCATAGCTGAAGATGTCCCTAGCAACAGATCCAAGCTCTGCTTGCAAAATATGTTGCCAGTTCACACAGAAAATTTTAGAGTTAGAAAATTTGGAATGACATGGTTTGCAAAACTCTGAACCGGAGTTGCTTAATGGGTTCTGAAACTCTGAAAGAAAAAGTAGAGAAAAAGTACTTTACCCTGAAAGAAAATTACTAAGACCAATAAGGTCCTCTCAAAAATGTATAAGAAAAAAATGTTTCACTTTCTCTTTGTGGAGATCTTAAATGTTACCAAGTTTCTGTTACCATTTCCATGTCAGCAGAACTAAATTTTAAAGGTTATTTTTAAAAATTTTTACTGGTCCAGGTTAGTAAGCCTTCCCTCGCCTCCCCCCTCCCCTCCCCTTCTTCCCCTTCCCTTCTCCTCCCCTCCCCTCCTTCCTTTCCCTTCCCTTCCCTTCCCTTCCCTTCCCTTCCCTTCCCTTCCCTTCCCTTCCCTTCTCTCCCCTCCCCTCCCCTCCCCTCCCCTCCCCTCCCCTCCCCTGCCCTCCCTTCTGCACACAGGGTTCCTCAGTAACCACCAGCCCACGTCAGGCGCAAAGCATTCAGAGCCACCAGAACTTGACCTTTTGTGTGAACTCTCAGACTGAAGCCTGGCCACAGTGACAGAGAAAGGGACCTTTACGGTAAAAAATCAGGATGCCACAGGACCTTTCCTACCTTTAAATTACAAAAACGCAGTGAAGATTATGCAGATATCAGAGGACAACTCTGCAGGCAGAATAGCTACCTGCCTTTTGTCTGTCCATCAATAAGGCATTTAAAAAATCTCATTTTCTTTTAACTTAAGGAAAAAACTAGTTAAGTCAGCTTGGGCAAGATGACCTAACGTTAGTCTTGAATGTTAGAGCTCCATCTTTCTTCTAATTTAAATGTTAGTACACTTATATGTTTGGGGGGTGGTTTTCAAACTATGAGTAATTTCAATTTAATCTTTTTCTGGTCAACTTTTGTAGCCAGAGTTAGGTAAGTAGAACCATGGGTACTGGCAGTGGCATTCTGGGTCTTAATAGAATTATTACATTTATTGGATGAGCATGTTTGATACATGGGGAAGCACTGTTATATAAATCCTCAGTTCCTGGAATAGAAGCTAATAATAAAGGAACTCTTACATAGTCCTTATTTTGTGCAAGACACTGCTGTAAATGCTCTACAAACATTAACTCATTGAATCTGCATATCAACCTTATGGGATGGGTGCTGTTATTATCATCTCTTTTACAGAGGTGGAAACTGAGGCACTTGCCCAAGGTTAAAGACAGAGCCAGGATTTGGATCTAGGCAGTCCTAAATTCAGAGTCTGCTCCTCATGCAATACTGCTCCTCTAACTTGAAAAGCAAACTTAGAAGCTCTCTGGTGGTACTAGTCCCTAAGTAGGGTATTGGATTCCATGGGGCTTTGTGGGTAAGCCCAGTTTAACATAATGTTTTCTGTTCGTAAAATTTGCACACACTCATCTAACTGGGGCAGAAGCTGAGGCATGTAGTGAGCAGCTCCCCTTCTCCAAAATAAAACCAATACCAGAAATACCCAATTAGTACAGATTATCTGTCAGTAACTTTCCCTCACCATCTCTGCTTCTAGCCTACATTTGAGCTGGGGAGAAAATATATCCTGGTTTGCCTAGGCTACTTCTGGTTTATGCTTTTCTTTCCCACTTCCCTTCTGGTTCAGTATCTGTCTTATTGCAGGGATTCTTTAATATATTAGTATGCATTAGTATTCTCCAAGTGTGGGAATGGAAATGAGGTCATCCTTAGGCTTATTTCACCCCTGAACTCTGCTCTTTGCAGCACAACTGTTAATAGCTCCCAGAACAGTGCACTGCACATTTTGGGAAGCATCACTGTAAAGGAGTGATGGAAGAGGTCCTAGAAAGCTTACACTCTAGTTCCAACTTTTGTGATCTTGGGAAAATCACTTACTTTATGCCAGTTTTCTCATTTGTAGACTGATGAAGTCATACTGCTGTGATTTATGATTCTCCTCTGGTTCAGGCCAATTTCTATTACGAATGCTATATACCCTGGACATGTCAAAATTTCCAGAGTGAGGTAGAATGTTGAAGTATAGAGGGATAGGGTAACATTTAAAAAAATATAGGTGAACATGGCTTGTTATATGGGTATGTGAGTTACATCATGTCCCCCGAACAGAAATTTCATAAGGAAAAAGCCTATGAGGCTGCTGCTAGACCTGCTACCCACTCACCCTCATTATAAAGTGTGATCCCAAGAAAGAGAAATGTTACAATGTAAAAAGCACACTGTTTCTGTAAAGACTACCCTATAGCCTTTAGAGACTTCAAGTACCTATTAGATTACTTAATGTATGCTCTTAATATACATCTTGTGAATCATTAAAGGTGGGTGTAATGTTCACGTGACCTGCTTCAGAACGCTTAACTTTCTTACCCAGCTTTTCAATGGAGAAAGCCAGAAATTATCTGCCTTTTTGGGTAGTTTAGAATAAGGAAATTTATTTGCATCATCCTTGTAGTTTCCTACTGGTAAAGTAGACTTAAGGATATTAACTTATATGAGAACTACAACTACATGGGAAATATACAGAAGGATTTGTATCTGGCATGATTCTTAAGAACCATAATTCTGAGGTTTTACATGACAGTCTGGGACAAAACTGAGATGTAACCGTCTTGTGGGGTGAATAAATAAAATAGGCTAAAGCACGACTTGATTTTGTCAATTCTATACTACCAATTTGATGAAGTCAATATTAAAAATTTTTTTTTACCCCTTTCCTTGTTATAAAAATAATAGAGACTAACTGTGGAGATTTCAGAAAATCTGGTACCACTATAAAAAGATGGCATCACTAGAACAAAAGATCCACTACTATGATTTTGAAACATTCACTTCCACCTTTTGTTCTGTCTCGGTGTGTATATGAGTATATGTATGTATATACACACACATGCACACAAGTTTACATATCTGGAATTACATATCTTATATAGGTACTGTGTCTCTTAAAAAAATTATTTTAGAGAGAGAAAGAGAGGGGGGGGAGGGAAGGAGAAGGAGAGGGTTAGAGAATCTTAGGCAGCCTCCATGCTTAGCATGGGGCTCAATACCACGAGCCTGGGATCACGATCTGAGCCGAAATCAAGAATCAATCAACTGAGCCACCCAGTCACCCCTGTATCTTTTAATATTATATCATGAGCAGTTTCCCATGTCAGTAGTCTTGAAAAACATTTTTTATTGCCTATATAACAAACATTTGTTTGCCTACACTTTGTTATTCTATCATTACTTAGATTATTTCCAATATTTTGCCTTTGCAATATATTTTTAAGATTTTACGTATTTCTGATTAGATTTTTTGTATTCCTAGTTAGAATAGATTTCTAGAAGGGAAATTACATTGTAAAAGGTATGCATGTTTTTTAAGGGTCTTAACTGTTTTCCAGAAGGTTTTGGGTCAATTTTTAAGTCATCAACATCTATTTAAAAAAATCTCGTTTCATCGCACTCCAGCAAGTACTGAATTTTTAAATATTGCCAATAGGTAAAAATGATATTGCAGTTTAATTTGCATTCATTTGGTTATGACTGAGGGCATATTTTACTCTTTTTATAATCCATGTATATTTCTTATATGAGTTGAATAGTTTTAACCTTTATTTATTTGTCAAGAAGGGTTTTGATGTTTTCCTTATCAATTTGTATATGTCTTTTAATGTTGGGATTAGTTTTTAAAGGTGTTATATCTTTTTTTTTTTATAATTGAAGTATAGTTGACATACAGTATTAAACTAATTTTAGGTGTGCAACATAGTGACTTGGCCTTTATATACATTATGAAATGATCACCATGATTAGGCTAGTTACCATCGATACCATACAAAGTTACTGAAATATTATTGATTATATTCCCTATGCTGTACTTTACATGTCTGTGACTTCTTATTTTATAACTGAAAGTTTGTACCTCTTAATCCCTTTTACCTACCTCACCCATCCCCCAACCCCCTCCCTCTGGCAACCACCAGTTTGTTCTCTGCATCTATGAGCTTGTTTTATTAATTTGTTTTGTTTTATAAATTCCACATACAAGTGAAATCATATGGTATTTGTCTGTCTCTGACTTATTTCACTTAGCACAATACCCTTTACCTCCAACTATGTTGGCAAGATCTTTTTTATGGCTTAATAATATTCCACTTTGTATATGTATACCACACCTTCTTTACCCATTCACTTAATAATAGACACTTAGGTTGCTTCCATACCTTTTGTAAACAATGCTGTGATATACATAAGGGTGCATATGTCTTTTCAAATTGGTATTTTTGTTCTCTTTGACTAAACAGGCAGAAGAGGAGTTACTACATCATATGGCATTTTTTTTTTTTTTTTTAAATTTTTGAGGAATCTCCATACTGTTTTCCATAGTGGCTGCACCAATTTACATTCTCACCAACAGGGCATGGGGGGTTCTCTTTTCTCTATATCTTTGCCAACACTTGTTATATCTTCTCTTTTTGATACAGGCCATTTTGATGGGTGTGAGATGGTATCTCATTATAGTTTTGATGTGCATTTTCATGATGATTAGTGAAAGGAAAGCATCCTTTCAGGTGTCTGTTGGCCATCTGCATATCTTCTTTGAAAAAATGTGAATTCAGGCCCTCAACTTATTTTCAAATTGAATTAGTCATTTTTTGGGGTGTTTTCTAGTATGAGTTCTTTATATATTTACTGCTTACGTTTTCTTTAAGAGTTTTATGGTTTCAGGTTGTACATTGAGATCTTTAAACAATTCTGAGTTTATTTTTGTATATTGTGTAAGAAAGTGATCCAGTTTCATTTTTTTGCATGTAGCTGTCCAGTTTTCCCAATATCATTTATTAAAGAGACTGCCTTTTCTCTACTATATATCCTTTGTTTAATGGTTTCATTTCTGGGGTCTCTATTCTATTCCATTGATTTATGTGTGTTTTGTGCCATACTGTTTTGATTGTGATAACTTTAAAGTATGCTTGGAAATCTGGAAGCATGATACCTCCTGCTTCGTTCTTCTTTCTCAGGATTGCTTTGGCTTATTCGAGGTCTCTTGTTCTAGTCCTGTGAAAAATGCTATTGTATTTTGATAAGGGCTGCACTGAATCTATAGAGTGCTCTGTGTAGTAAGGATATTTTAACAACATTAATTTTTCTAATCCATGAGCACGGTATTTCTTTCCACTCATTTGTGTCATCTTCAATTTCTTTCATCAATGTCCTATGGCTTTCAGAATACACTTGAAAATTTCACCTCCTTGGTTAAACTTATTCCTAGATATTTTTTCTTTTTATGAATTGTAAATGTGATTGTTTTATTTATTTCTCTTTTTTGGTAGTTCATTGTTAGTGTGTAGTTTTTTTGTGTGTGTGTGTGTGAGGTGTTTCTATACGTGAGGTGTCATCTACAAATAGTGACAGTTTTATTTTTTTCTTACTAATTTAGATGCCTTTCATTTCTTTTTCTTGTTTGATTGGTGTGGCTAGGACTTCCAGTACTATGTTGAGCAAAAGTGGTGAGAGTAAGCGTCTATATCTTGATCCTGATCTTGGAAGAAAAGCTTTCTACTTCTCACTACTGAGTATGATGTTAGCTGTGGGTTCTTTTCTATATGGCCTTTATTATGTTGAGGTATGCTCTCTCTATACTTTATTGAGTTTGTAAATAAATGTTGAACTTTGTCAAATGTTTTTTCTGGATCTTTTGAGGTGATGATATGATTTTTATCTTTTACTTTGTGAATCTGGTGTATCGTGTTGATTGATTTATAGATATTGAACCATCCCTGCATCCCTAGAATAAATCTTACTTGATCATGGTGTATGATCCTTTCGATGCATTGTTGAATTAGATTCGCTAATATTTTGTTGAGGATTTTGCTTCTTTGTTCACCAAGGATATTGGCCTGTAATTTCTTTTTTTTCATAGTGTCTGTCTAGTTTTGTTATCAGGGTAGTGCTGGCCTTGTAGAACGAATTTGGAAGCATTCCTTCTCTTTGATTTTTTGGAATAGGTTGAGAAGAATAAGTATTAACTCTTGTTTCATTTCTGATTTTATTAACTTGGGCCCTCTTTTTTTCTTGATGAGTCTGATTTTCTTGATGAGTCAAAAGGTTTATCAATCTTGCATATCCTTTCAAATGACCAGTTTCATGGATTTTTTTGGTTGTTTGTTTATATTTCATTCATTTCTGTCCTGATTTTTATTCCCTTCCTTCTACTAACTTTCAGTTTTGTTTGTTCTTTTTCTAGTTCATTTAGGTGTAAGGTTAAATTCTTTTAGATTTTTCTTGTTTCTTGAGGTAGGCTTGTGTTGGTATAAACTTCCATCTTAGAAGTTTATCTTCTAAGTTTATCTTCTGTGTCCTACAGATTTTAGAATATTATATTTCCATTTTAATTTGTCTCAAGTTATTTTTTTTTATTTCCTCTGAGTTTTTATTGACCCATCAGTAGTTTAGTAGCATATTGTTCAGCCTCTATATGTTGTGTTTTATGTGTTTTTTCCCTTGCAATTGATTTCTAGTTTCATATTATTGTGGTCAGAAAAAATACTTGATAGGATTTCAATCTTCTTAATTTATTAAGACTTGTTTTGTGCCCTAACTTGTGACCTATCCTGGAGAATGTTCCATGTGTCCTTGAAAAGAATGTGTGTTCTGCTGTTTTTGGATGAAATGATTTGTAGATATCTATTTTGTCCATCTGGTCTAATGTGTCAATTAAAGCCTCTATATCCTTATTAGTTTTCTGTCTGAATGATCTATCCATTGATATAAGGGGGGTGTTAAAGTTCCCTACTATTATTGTAGCACTGTAAATTTCCTTTTTCATGTCTGTTATATTTACCTATGTTAGGGGCATAGAAATTTGCAATTGTTATATCCTTTTATCCCGTTATCATTATGTAATGCCCTTCTTTGTCTCTTGTTACAGTCTTTGTTTTAAAGTTTGTTTTGTCCGAAACACGTACTGCTACCCCAGCTTTATTTTTATTTCCATTTGCATGGCATATGTTTTTCCATCCCTTCACTTTAATTCTGTATGTATCTTTAGGTCTGAAGTGAGTCCCCCATGGGCAGCATATCGATGGTTTTTAAAAATCCATTCAGACATACTATGTCTTTTGATTGGAGCACTTAGTCCATTCATGCTTCAAGTAATTATTGACAGGTATGCACTTACTGCCATTTTGTTAATTGTTTCCTGGTTGTTTTTATAGTTCTTCTGTTCCTTTCTTCTTCTCTTGCTTTCTTCCCTTGTGATTTCATGACTCTCTTTAGTGTTAAGTTTGGATTCCTTTCTGTGTGTTTTTTGTGTGTGTGTGTGCGTATCTATTCCAGATTTTTGGTTTGTGGTCACCATAAGATACATATATAACAATGTATGTATATAGCAGTCTATTTTATTTATTTTAAGTTGACAGTTGGCTAAGATCGAACACCTTCTTAAAGCACTACATCCCTCTACCCCCCGTTTTTTGTTTTTGATGTCATATTTTTTAAAAATATGTGACATCATCATTTGATGTCACATCTTTTTAAGAGATTTTATGTACCATTAAGTAATTATTTTAGATACAGTGGATTTTATGATTTTTGTCTTTTAAAAAAATATTCATTTATTTATTCTGAGAGAATGAGAGCAGGGGAGGAGCAGAGAGACAATCCTAACCACCGAACCAATGCAGGGCTTGATTTTATGAACTGTGAGTTATGACCTGAGCCAAAATGAAGAGTCAGATGCTTAACCAACTGAGCTGCCCATGTGCCCCTGATTTTGGTCTTTTAACCTTCACACTAGTTTTATAAGTGCTTGATCCACTACCTTTACCATATGTTTGCTTTTACCAGATTTTTTTCTTTCATAATTTTCCTACTTCTAGTTATGGTCTTTTCTTTTCCACTTAAGGAAGTCCCTTTAGCATTTCTTATAAAGCTGGTTTAGTGGTGATGAACTCCTTTAACTTTTGTTTGTCTGGAAACTCTTTACCTCTCCTTCAATTCTGAATGATAACCTTGCCAGGCACAGTATTCCTGGTTGTAGGCTTTTTCTTTTCAGCCCTTTGAGTATATCATGCCACTCCTTTCTGTCCTGCAAAGCTTCTGCTGAAAAATCAGCTGATAGTCTTATGGTATTCCCTTGTAACTAGTTGTTTCTCTCTTGCTGTTTTTAGGATTCTCTCCTTATCTTTAATTTTTGACATCTTAGTTAGGATTTGCCTTGATGAAATTCTTTCAGTTCATCTTGTTTGAGGCTCTGTACTTCTTGGACCTGAATGTCTGTTTCCGTCCCCAGGTTAGTTACTTTTTCAGCTATTATTTCTTCACATAAGTTTTCTGTTCCTTTCTCTCTCTCTTCTCTTTCTGGGACTCCTATCATGTGAATGTTAGCATGTTTGATGTTGTCCCAAGGGTCTCTTAAAATATCCTCATTTTAAAAAATCCTTTTCTTTCTGTTGTTCAGCTTGGATTATTTCCACTACCCTCTTCCAGGTCACTGATCCATTCTTGTGCATCCTTTAATCTGCTGTCATTTCTCTCTGGTGTATTTTTCATTTCAGTTATTGTAGTCTTTGCCTCTGATTGTTAAAATATTTTCTATCTCTGTTGAAGTTCTCACTATGCTCATCTGTTCTTTTCCCAAGTTGAGAGAGAATGTATATGACCATTACTTTAGACTCTTTATCATGTAGATTGCTTATCTCTGCTTCACTTAGTTCTTTATCTGAGGTTTTGTCTTATTCTTTTTTGGAACAAGTTCCTTTGTTTCCTTATTTTGCCTGACTCTCTCTTTCTACATATTAGGTTGATCAGCGATGTCTCTTGGTCTTGACGGAGTGGACTTATGCAGAATGTCTTGTGGGGCCTGGAAGCACAATCCCTGGCCTCTGGTCACCAAAACTAGGCACTCTAGGGGTGTCTCATGTGGGCTGCATGTGCCCTCCTGTTGTGGCTAGGCCACCAGCCTGGGTACCCACCCCTTTGTGGGGGAAACCAGTGTTGGGTGAGGCCACCCAGAGAGTGTGGTGGGGTAGAAGCTGCTTTGGCAGGGTGCCAGTCTGGCCATGACCACTGCTGGGTGTGGTAGGGCAGGAGCTGTTTTGGAGGGGTATCTGCTAGAGTGGGTGGGTTGAGTAGGGCAGGTCTGCAGGGAAATGCCAGGGCAGGACAAGTGATGCTAGCAATGTAGATGGAGAGTGTCAGAATGAGCATCTACCAGTGTCAGGCCAGCTAGGCAGAAAAAGGGCAAGAAAAATCGTGCCAGCCAGTGCTTCTCTTCACAGAGAAAGTTCCTACAGATCCCTCCTCCTCTGGCACACACTCTAAAATTAGTCAAAAAATCTCCTTCATTTATGTGCCAGGTGCTTATCAAATTGCTGCCTCTGATATGGGTCTTAGGTCGAGTGAGTTTGTGCACAGACCCTATAAGAAAAAGAGTTTTGGTTTTCTATGGCCCTCTAGTTCTTCCAGAGGTAAGTCCTATTTTTTTTTCAAAACTAGATGTTATGGGGGCTCATCTTCCCAGTGCAGGTCCTCAAGGCAGGGGGTGGGTAGCCAGCGTGGGGCTTGAACCCCTTGCTCCCCAGGGAGAACCTCCATCATGCCTGTGATATCCCTCCAGCTTGTGAGTCACTATATCAACGTTATGGGTCTTGACCAGACCATGTTACTGCCACTCCTATTTGTCAATGTGGCTTTTTCTTTATAAGTTAAGCTGTGGAAGAGCTATTCTGCTTGTCTTCAGGGTGTTCTCAGAGAGTCACTCTATATGTAGTAGGAACCTTGGTGTGTACATGGAAAGAAGTGAGCTCAGGATTCTCCTCCTCTGCCATCTTAATTGTGATTCCAGATTGTCTCATCTTTTAATTTTTAAAATTATAATTTTTTTATAGAGAGAACACTCATGCATGCAAGTGGGGGAGGGGCAGGGAGAGAGAGGGAGAGAATCTTAAGCAGGCTCCACACCCCGCATGGAGCCCGACATGGGACCTGATCTCACGACCTGAGCTGAAATTGAAAGTCAGACGCTGAACCAACTGAGCCACCCAGGCGCCTCTAAAATTATTTTTGATCTACAGATGTCTTAAATGAGATCAAATATGTCATATTTTTTCATTGAGCTTATGCTTTGAAAAGTTCTCCTCACCTCAAAGTACATACTTTGATCTAATCTTTTTGTATGGCTTAATCTTTTTTTTTAATGCATTTAATTTATATACTATGGAGTAGATTTTTGTTGTATAATATAAAGTGAAACTCCAAGTGTCTTTTCAAATCTTTAATCAATTGTCCTAATATCATCCTGAATGATTCTTCCCTTCCTCACTGTCTTGTTATAGTATTTATCTTTAATCATAATATAAATCATACATATGCAAGGGTCTAGTTCTATTGATCTGTTTGTGAATCTTCTGTGGGTATGACACCATAATATTATTTAACAAAACAAACTAAGCTTTCTTCTTTTGTTCTGTTTTCCTAAATTGCCATCCTATTCGGGTGCAGGGAGCACCAAGAGAGGGAGCTCCAGATTCAGGCCAAAGCCTGAGAGCACTGAGAAAGGGCCAAGGATGAATGGGAGGTCAGTAAGGATACAGGGTCAGCTGTTTCTCTCCAGAATGTCACATCACACCTTTGTAACCCAACAGCCTCTTGTCTTTGGGCATGTTAATTCACATTTTTGTACTGTTG
Source organism: Panthera pardus (assembly GCF_024362965.1). NCBI lineage: Eukaryota > Metazoa > Chordata > Mammalia > Carnivora > Felidae > Panthera > Panthera pardus. The sequence continues at coordinate 47,529,946 of NW_026526721.1, read as the reverse complement.
TTTCCTTATATATAAAATAAAGTTGTTGAGAGGATTAAATGAATTAGTGTAAAACACTTAAAATGATGCACAGCCCATGGTAAACATTGTCCCTTATTTGAAGCTATCTTCCACCTGTATCATGCCACTGAAATTATTATTGCTAGGGACACCAATGATTTTCTAACTGTCAAACTGATATGGCACAGGGATTAAAATTACAGGCTCTCTAGAATCTGGCACCCTGGAGTAGAATCCTACCTCTGCCATTTAAAGCTGTGTGGCCTTAGAAAAGTTACTTGTTCATTCTGTGCCTTAGTTTCCTCATCTATAAAGTGGGGATATTAAGGGTGCCTACCTTTTAGGATTGTTACATGGAGTCCTGACATAATGAACGTAAAGTGCTTAGCACACAGTCTGGCATACAAATAAGCTCTCATAAAATGGTCATGATAACCATCATTTTACTTGATTCTGCTGAGGCATTTGACACTGATGTTAGCTTTCAACTTTTTGACACTGTTTTGTTTTCTGGCATACTATGGTTTGGTTCTCAGCCCATCTCTTCATGTACTCTCTTCTTGTACCTAGCCCTTAAAATGCTAGCATCCTCCAAGGTGTTCTCCATGACCTGATTCTTTGCACCCATACACTTTCTTGATGTTCCTTCTTCTAAGCCAGGAGTTGGCAAATTTTTTATTACAGGAAAAGGTAGTTCATACTTTAGGCTTGTGGGTCATATGATCTCTGTCACGACTACACTCTGAATCACGAAAGCATCCATTGAAAATATGTATATGAGTAGGCATGCTTATGTTACAACAAAACTTTATATATAAAAACAGGAAGCCATTCCAGGCCATAGTTTGTCAACTCCTCCTTTAAGTAGTTACAGCTCAGGTATACCTTGATTGGAACAATCATCACATTGCATCTGTCCTCCCTACTAGACTGTGGGCTACCTGACTGACAGCAGGATGTCCTTTCATCCTTGCTTGCTCTACAGGTAGAATAGAATCTGCAGATATATTCAGTAAACATCTGCTGAAACACTGAATGAGATGACCACATAATATCAATCTTAACAGTTCAAAACTTTGTTGTAGTATTAGGAAGAAGGCATTTATTCTATATGAGATCTTCAGTAGCTACCAAAATAAATGACAGAGAAGACCTCATGGCCTGTATAACACAATGAAACAACGAGTAGAATTAATCTTTCTTTCCCAAATGTGAGAGGGAAAATTCAGATCCAGGAAATTCACAATTTCAAGGACCAAGTAATATTGCAGACATCAAAATAGAGCTGCTCAGCATGATCTATAAAACAGGACATACTTTATAGGAATTGAGAAACAGCTGTTTCCCCATTTCTGTTTTAAAAGAGGTAATAGGCTATGGGGCTCAGGAGTATTTTCTAAGCATATGGAGAACATTTATTTGCTTAAAGAAATGTGACATGAAACTGGCAAAGGGCTCAATTTGTAAGAGATAATGTCCTGATGGGTGAAACTAAGAGGATAAGAAGGATATATAGAGAGTCATTTCAGTATTGTGATTAATGAAAAAGGAAACACCAAGAAGCACTGAAGGGAAAAAAAGGAAAAGTTGAAGCTGAAAAGAACTAAATATGCTCTAGGGAAGGCACTAGCTACAAGGACCAAGTATCACTTGCAATATTAATGGCTTTAGTAAAACAAATTTTAGATAAAGATGACACTGGTTTAGGGAAAAATATGGAAACTGAAACCCCAGTCAAAAGTAACAGTGTGAATATTGAGTTTCACTAAATATAGTGTAGGATCCTTATAGAGCTAAGAATACCTGGAAAATATATTAGAAACTCTGGGGGAGAATTTTAGACTTCTGGTATATAGAAATAGGTAATAGACAAAGAAACATGCTTAACTTTTTCCTTTTAATTTCCATGTTCAAACTTACCAGCAGTAATATTTTTAGTACAATTAAACATTTGCTGAACTCATTTTATGGGAGATTACTCATTTTGTGTGACTCAATGTATTCTCTCAAGGGGCAATCACCAGACAGCACTTTTTAGAATTTCTTAAAATCATAAAATCACTATTTCTGTGAAAAAAGTGATTCTTTTTCACACTAAGATTTGCTTTAAAAGAATGAAGTTAATATTGGTTTTCTTCAGCTTCCTATTTTCCTTCTCTCCTAAGAGTTACGAAAGGATTCATTATGCAGCTACATGGGCATTAAGCCATTCATCCTTCAAAAATTTAATGAGCACCTGCTATGTACCAGCTACTGTGCTAAGCTTAGAGGAGACAAGATGAATAAGATATCGTCTTTATTCTGAGAAGTTGACCATATAGGGAGAACAACAGACATGGATAAGCAATTAAAATGCAATGTGATGCTCTAGTGATGGAGACCATATATGAAGTCATTAGGGACCTGGGGTTGGGGGATATGGGACTATAAAGGAATAGCGCTAGGGAGTTTTCTAAGGTGACAGAATATCTGCATATTGATTGTGGTGGTGGTCACACAAGTCTGTATGTGTGTTAAAATTCATAGACTTGTATGCCAAAAGAAAAAAAGGCTAATTTTACTGTATGGTAATTTAAAAATTAAAAGAAAAAACACAACGTGATAGATGCCACCAACAGGAATCATTTAAATAAATTTTTGGTACATTTATATGATGGAATACTACTGAACAATGAAAGCAATGGACTACTGATAAATGCCGACAACATGGACGAGTCTCAAAAGCATTACTGAGTGAAAGAAGCAGGATACAACAAAGTACGTCGTGTATGATTCCATTTATGTGAACTTCCAGAGTAGGCAACATTAACATAGAATGACAGAAATCAGATCAGTGGTTGCTTCTATGTGATAGGATGGGGTGGAGTACTGACTAGAAAGGGCCCTCAGGGAATTTTCACGTGTGACTTAAGTGTACTAGGTCTTGGTCAAAACTGATTGAACAGGACACTTTAAGATCTGAGTACTTCAGTGAGTGTAAATTACACCTCAATAAAAAATACGCATTTAGCTGTCTTGGCTGGTCTTTCACAACATACCATTTCTAATGGTGTTTACAGTTGTAAAAAACATTAACAGCCTCTCTACCATAGGCTATTATTGTCTTTTTAAGATAAATCGGAATTTCTTTTGTTCTTTAATTGACATAAACGTAATACCCAATAGTAAATCTTATATAAACAATGAAAATGCAATGCAGAGTATGCAGCAGTAGGAGGACAAGGAGGACGGAGCTCTACATCCTGTTCATGTGAGGATTTGCTGGTGCATATTGGGGAAGGTATTCAGAAAGAAGTGAATCTCATCTGAATGTGGAAGAGTAGGAGTTCAGTGCACAGACCAGAAAAGGAAGAGCATTCCAGAACAACATGTGCAAAGTCACAGAGAGGAGGGGGCTGGAGGAGGTCCTTCTGGGTAAGGTACACACAGGGGTACTGGGGGAAATGAAGCTCTAAAAGGAGGCTGGGCCCAGATTTACATGTACAGTTTAACCTGACCATCAGAATCTCCATTTTTCAGAGCCAGGGTTTGGCAAGGTGTGGGTTCTTGCCCAGACCCCTCAGCCACCGTGCAAGAGAGCCAGCACTGCTACCCAGATAGCTCAGGCTCTCTCGTCCTCTAGAGTGCACTGCCTGTTCTCTGCCACGCTGGAGAGTCTGGCCTTGATTATGATGCTGACGAGGATCTATGGGAAGCTTTACCTACCCAGAATCTACTTTAATAATCTACTTTATCCTCTGACAAGAATGGATCATTTGGGCTGTGTTTCTGTCTTTTTCCTGCCTCAGTTTGCTTGAAAGCAGATCTATGTCTAACAAGCCCATTAATAACAATGGCGAGGCAGTGATCACCAAAAGCGGTCCTCCATTCCATAAATCTCTCCATGCCATAATGTTCTCATTTTGGGATTAAGTCAGCAATGAGATGATGGTTCTATAAGTTTCTAAGTGGGAGATGGGGCACTCTTGGGGTCCCCAAATCTAAAAGAGAACACATATGCAGTGGTGGGACCTGTACTGTGGAGTTTTGTGCAGATGCCCACACAAACCATCCCAGAGGATGCTGAGACACTGCGGTAAACAGGATTTGCTGGCCAGAATTTTCCAGGCCTTGATCTAAGTTTTCTGGTCCCTTGAATGAAGGGCTCAGGTACGGAACTCTGTCAGGCTTAGAGGTTTCAGAGCCATCCTTGAAGAGAAGCTATTTCCTCTCACTGGAGGAGACCCCAAGAAGACTCAGAAGAGCCTGGGCTCTGTTCTCAGAATTGACACTTCCTAGTGAAGGTCCTTTTACTGATTGGAAACGAGGATTAGGTCAACAGCTTGGGACTACATAATTGCCTTAATTAATAATGGCTTTAAAATAATCACAATAAAGCTGTACAGAGCTCTGTCATCTATGAGGCATGTTCACAATAGGTATCTAAAAATAATTTTGAGCCCCAAAGAAATTCTGGAGGTCAGTATTTTACAGATAAGGAGGCTGAGATTTAGGGAGGTTAAGTTGCCGACATCAGTATAGTTTGCCTGCTGTTTTTTTTTTTTTTTTTTTTCCCTTGGTTCTCTCCTTCCCTCTCTGCCAATCTCTTTAGTTTTAAAAAATACCTGGTCCACTGTGGTCCATCTTATTCTAGAAAAGATTTAAGCCAGTTTACAAGGTTACAAAAAGTAAGGCAGTATAAATTGGAAGTGGGAGTGAACATGAGAAAAATAAGTATTAGACCTGAAATCAATCAAGAGGTATAATAAAAATGCTATAATGACCTGTGTATTTGCTATTGACTGAGCACAAATTTGATTCTAAGTTTCTAGGAGCTAATGTGAAAAAGGAGACCTTTTCACTCACAGTATTCACAATAGCCATAGGCTAAAACAGTAACAATAACAAAACAATTATTTACTCAGGAGAAGTACAACCATTTCTGGTTCTTAATAATAGCAACACAGGTGTGCCTGTGCCATGGCTTGTGGGTCAGTCAGTTGAGTGTCCGACTCTTGATTTCTGCTTAGGTCATGATCCCAGGGTCATGGGATTGAGTACCCCATTGGGCTCCATGCTGAATGTGGGGCCTACTTAAGATTCTCCCTCTTGCTCTCTCTCTCCCCCCACCCCCCCCCCCCCCCCCCGGCTCTGTCCCTCTCCCCTGCTCACACTCTCTCTCTAAAAAAAATAAATAAATAAAATTGAGTTAAAAAAACCACAAAAACACAAGTTATAATGCGCAGCAATTTTCTTTGATAATTTACCAGCTTTGAACTAGGCCTCAAAATGCAATTTTGGTTTTCGCACTATCTTTTTAGTAGACACGAAAACCTACCATGTCATGTTTTAAAGAACATGAAAAGTACACAGTCTCTCTGAACTTAGGTAGCAAACTCCTTTTACGGACATCAAAGCAGGAGATCTCAGTGAACAACTCATTGGTTGCTGAAACAGTTTCAGGACCCGTGGAGATGAGCAGGGTGACTATTTCTACACTTGCTCCAGGGGAAGAGATAAAACCTCACCCTCCACGATACAGAAATAAATGAGTCTTCATAGAGATGTTTTATCTTATTTAATAAATTGTTTCAACTTCATGATGAGGACTTGATGGCAAATATTAACATGACCTTTTACATCTTACATCCCTTACGATGGCTGGTTTTCATACAGAAAAGCCTTATTTCTGAATGCCATTCTCTATGCTGTACATCTTGTTGCACTCAGCCCCAGGGCCAGCGTTTATTTATACTGGCTATTTCATACTTTCCTTACTCAACTCTCCAGCTTCCCTTGCTTTTATGCCAAGGAATGGACACAGAGCTTTTCCTTTTCATAATTTATATATGCAGAAAATACATACAAGTCAGGACTGCCCCTTTCATCCACAGGAAGAGTCTGGGGCCACCTGACTCATCGACACAACAAGCCCAGAAATAGAAAAACCAATCTGGCTGAAAGGGAGAGAGGAGTGGAAATTCCTAAGCTAGCACACAGCTAAGGTGCTATGTCATATGAAGTTAATTCTCTGAGGTCAGCAATTAGAGTCAGGTTACAGCCCAAACATAATTCTGCCTGCTAATTATTTGACCCATTACAATATTTATTTCATTGAGAGAGATGCCTAGCCATACGTTCCAAGGGTGGGCTTGGGGGCATATGGAAGGAAGCAGACTGCCAGAGAAATAGCAACTCCTTTTGCAAATAGATGTGCTTCCCAGCTCCCTAATTGAAATGATTATTTCCTGCCCGACTGAGGGATCAGATGTGCCATGCCCCGCCCTTTCCAGCAAAATGAGGCACCAGAGACCACAGAGCTCTTTAGCAAAGTGCAAAAGATGACTGAAGAAATTAACTGAGTTATGTTCTGTTCTGAGAAGGCCTGCGGTGAGACGGTAACAAAACTACTCCTCGTATGGGGAAGAGGAAGAAGGCAGGGCATGAACTATGTGGCTAGAATGACACTTGTAGGTATGTGCCTTTGGACTTCTGAAGATTTATCTCCCAGATAAAGACATTTGAAGTGGCAATAAGAAGGTATGCCAATTACCAGATGCAGATGTTGGAAAAACAAGAGTGCCATGAACAGGAATGACTCTAAAATACAGGAATAAGTTAGGACAACAGCTCTTATGAAAGGGGGTATCAAGCAGTGTCTGAAGGTTGGTGACGGTGAGGAACAGAGTGGAGAGATGAGGCTGAAAGCTGATATCCGGCAATGTGAGACACCTATACATCTAATCAATTTATAAATCACTGCCATCAATAATAAAAATAGCGGTAGCAGCTGCGGTCACCATATGTTGAGTGATTCTGCTCTGTGCAGGTACTACACCAAGAGTTTGATATCCATGACCTCACTGAGGACTGCTGTCCCCTTCCTTCCCACATGGATTCCAGGTGGCCCTTTGCCATTTGGGGACGTGTTTCCCCCTTCTGGGATGTCCTTGACATTCCAGCAAGCAAATGGCACCTGAATAACAACACTGGGTGGTGAAGACTGTGAGGACCAGGAGAGATCCATCTTATGACTAGTTTGCTGCAGGCCTTTGATCACAAGAGGTTGCTGAGAAGGTCAAGGTCACCAGCTGTGACTGTGGGCAATGGGAAGGCCCGAGCTCCCCAACCTCTCGCTTCTCCCATCGTTCTCATTTCTGCTCCCAGATCAACACATAGTTGAAAGAAAAGAAGGGAAAAACTGGTGCCTGTAGCTGAAGTGTGCAGTTTAATGGCCAGAAACCAGACTTGTCACATGTAATCAGATCATCATAGTGTTGGTGACAGAGTTAAGACAGTTGAAAAAACACTTGCTATTCCAACTTCCAATTTTCAAGTTATTGTTGGGGCTGGAATTTCTCTCACCTCAAGAGTTTTATTTTGGAAAATCTCCAAAGCACATTTTTAGCCAAATCTGAGTAACTGAAACATGAAAGAAATAGTGATTTTTTTCAGCCACATTAAACTCTAACCAGATGCACTTAAAAAAAAGCTTTTTGCATGTACACAGCACCTTTTATTCTAGCAGAGAATCATTTTAGTCCTCCCTGAACTGTATCCACCATAGACTGAAAATACTGTTTAAGAGCCATGGTAACCCATTGATACATACCATCTTCAGAGAGGAAGTAGAGGACCCCGTTGGCCTTCCTAATTCTCCCTCTCTATTCATACCACTGGGAGTCCAAGTCAAATCAATTTAGCAAACATTTATTGAATCCTTTCTGTGTACCAGGAACAAAGCTCAAGAACAGTGATCAGACGGCATAAATTTCACGAACTTGCAAAGTGAAAATGACATCTAGGATTCCAACGAAACAGCATTAGGACCAGGACCCTACCTGAATGGCTCACCTCACTGTTTTGCTTTTGGCAAAGGACAGTGCTCCTGGCATCTTTTCTTTTACTAATCACCAGGTAAAGAAATGATCTGGGCGTTTAGAGGGAAAGCAGTGAAGAAAAAGTAATGACAAGTTGCCTAGAGTCCATGAATTCCTTGGGATGATCCCGGAGCATCATCTGGCAGACGTTTGTCCCCCTGTAACCATTCTGTCCCCCCGTAACCCTATCTTCATCAGGCAGTGTTTGTCCCTGTAACCATTCTGTCCCCCTGTAACCATATCTTCCTCAGGCAGTGTTTGTCCCCCTGTAACCACTCTCTCTCCACTTTCCACATGAGAGACAGAAAGATCTTTTAAAAATGTAGGTAGGATTATGTAACCCTCCAGATTAAGAATCCATAGCAGCTTGCTTATATACTAATACCCACACTCCTTACCACAAACCACAAGCCTCCCTGCTGCCCCCCACCCCCCGCCCGACTAGGCCTCCACTTAACCCTATAGTCTCCCCCTGTTCTCCCTGGCCCACTATACCCCAGCCACACCGACATCCTGGGGTTCCTAGCACATACCCACTCCTTTCTCCCCTCAGAGCCTTTATGCCTATTGTTCTCATATCTGGATTACTACTTCTGGTCTAGCTCCTTCCCATTGCTCAGGTCTCAGCTTAAATATCCCCTCATCAAAAGTCTCCTCTGACATATCAAGTAGGCCCTCACTCTCTCTTCATTCTCTGTCCCAATTGTCTCTTACTTTCTATCATAGCACTATCACAAGTTGTCATTATCTGATTTGTTAACTTCTCTTTATTTGATAAATAGACTTGATCAAATAAATTCAGTATATGATAAAAATTTTAAAAATCAATTTAAAATAAATAAATAAAAATAATACTTTATTTTTATTTTATAAATAGACCCATGGCCTTTAAATTCCAAGATGGCAGGAACCAATAAAATCTGCTTTTTATTATTTATTTATTTATTTATTTATTTAACTTTATTGATTTTGAGAGAGAGAGAGAGAGAATGCACGCATGAGCTGGTATGTGTGTGGGAGAGAGAGAGAGAGAGAGAGGGAATATCATAAGCAGGCTCCACATTGTCAGCATGGAGCCCGACGTGGCACTTAATCTTACAAACCATGAACTGAAATCCAGCACCGGTCACTTAACCAACTGAGCCACCCAGGCACCACAATATCTGCTTTTTAAATATCACTTTTAAAATAGCACTCAAGATACTGTTTGGACATAGACATACAATAAGTAACTGTTGAGGAAATGAATGAATACAATAGCAATTAGTAAATTTTTAAAAAAATGACATAACAGGGACATCTTTTCATTTTATTTTACGATTTTACTACCATAAATACTATATTACTGTAAATCTTGGGTTTCTGTTGGAAGTTTCTCATTCATTTTAATGAGGACCACCCTGGCCGAACTTGAGAGGCTGAGAGAATGGAGAACTAACTTATGGCTACAATTAGAAAGCTTCAAAATGATTGTTTTAAAACACCAGGTTTGGCACACAATGCATTTTGAATAAGGGGAAGATTAGCCTTTCTCATTTTAAGATATTTGTGGTTGAAAGCAGAGTTGCTATTATATATGTAGCATGGTGTTTCTTAAGCAAAATTACAAAAGAACCTTAAAATCAAGCACCAGAACACTGAGAATGAATAGCACAATGTATTCCTGCGAAGCTATTGTTATAGCTGGTCCCAGCGGAACACCTTTGTCTCCCTGTCATTTGGCTGTGGCCTGAAATACCAAACCATGGAATTGTCTGGAAATTCAGAAGTACCTGAGAGCTAGTCCCTACTTCCCCAACTCTGCCCAGGGGTTAAAAGGGAAGATCTTGAGTCTTTAAGCTGTGTCCTGCCTGTCCTCTGAGAACCAAGTCTGATAAGCTAGCAGGAGCCTGGGCACGCTAGAAAAAAGATGCCTAGAGATGCTCTCTGGAGGGCCCAGAGCGGCACTGGGTACTTGCCTACTGGATGAACAGCAGCCTTCCTTCCTTCAGTCACCTCCTGATCTGCTCAACCCTTAGGAACAGTCCCCCCGCCCATCTGGTTTCCTCATATATTTTGACTTCTCTGCTAGGACTATAGCTCTGCTCAGCACCTAGTTTATTTGGATGGGGTTCAGTTTCCTTGCATAATTCTCATCTTTCCATGTCTTCTGCTCCCCATTCCACAACTCTGCTTGGGATCTGCCCCTCCCCCGCCCCCAGCAACTCACTTGGAATGATGTTGCAGCTACCTGTCCAGATTCTCCCTGCTGGGCTGAAACACCCTGTTGTAATATATGTCACTGGTCCCCAGGCTACAGCAGCCTCCCCTATTCCTCATTCCCTCCTTTAGGCTGGCCTCTGAGGTCCCAGCAGCTTCTTCAGTAAAAATGCATATAGGTGACACTCATGACCCCTTCAGGGCACAGGGATAACCTTGTTTAAACCCAGGGATTACTCTGGGGAAGCTGCTAGCGTAGAAGTTTCTCTTAAGCTTTCTGTCAAGTAGAGGGCACCAAGTGGTGTGAAATTTCAAGCTGGGTCACACAATTTTCATGAGTAAAACAAGCAGCTAAAATTAGATGAGCTCTAAGTTCCTTTTCAGGTGAAACAGTCCAGAGTCCCAGAAAAAGACTTCTGGTTCCAAATCCTGTGGATTTCCCACTGTACTTCCCTGTCTATAATTTTCTGCTAAAATGCCACTGGTGGCTCCTCACTGTCTACAGAGTAGTTTTAACATCTAGCATCAAAGGCCCTTAGGATTCTGGACCAAATAAAGATTCCACTTCACACAGTATGAAACTGGACACCACAACCCTGTCCTCCAGGCATGGGAGCGACTCATCACTGCTGAGCCCCTCATGTGCTTTCCTGCTACTGCGCCTGTGCTCACATCATGTCCTCTCCCTAGAATGCCCTCCTTCTTACCCTTGCCCTGGGAGAAACCAGCTACTCCCCTGCCAACGTGTCCAGTTCAAATAGCCCCACCACCTGCCTTCACCCTGTGCACCCTCCCTGACCTCCAGTTTAGGAAGACTCAGACAGCATTATCTTTAGCCCTCTGTTATAATGCTTAGCCCACTAAAATTAGGATTTTGACATGTGCCTCTCCTACTAGACTGTGAGTATCTGAAGGGCAGGGACAGGGCAACGGTGTTATCTTTATGGTACCAAGGCCTGGCACAGTGCACAGCATGTTACGGCACTCAGGAAATACCTCTTGAAGTGAACTGGAAATTGTGCTTATGGACATGTACGCCTGTCCTTTGGGCTATCAGAGACACAGTAATGAAGGCAAAATTTGAGCTGAAAAATTAAACAAGTTGTCTGCTGATACAATATGTCTATAAGATGTGCAGTTAGTAAGGAAAACAAGACTAGGATGAAATGACATTTTTAAAGAAAAGAAGGGCTGAGAAGGGAGAAAAACTTCTAACTCATGTGTTTTTCTATTCACAAAGGATCTTTCTAGCCAAGGGGAAAACATTGTTCCAATTTGAGATGTCGCTGGAATTGTTTCTTCTCTCCTTTTCCTCTAGTTTTCAGAGAACCAGTACCCATTTGGAAAAGTAATATGGATGCAAAAGTGAAGAGAGCTATGCAGTGCTATACCTCAACAAGGCCATTGAGTGATGAGAGCCGTGCGAAGAGAAAAGCATTATATAATGACATGAAAACAGGACACTTGAGGAATGTCTTAGAGCTAAAACAGCTGCTACCTGGTATTTGGCATTTGTAACGTATACGAAGAAAGAGCCCCTGGAAACTGAAGAGTACAAACAACTCTTTGCAACAACAAAATTCAGAACTCAAGAACATGTTTTCCTTGTCTTTCTTTTTTGAAAGTTAACCTATTAGTATCATTTCCACTTTACAAAAATGTGAAACCCTGAAACACGTATAATTCCAAAACACTGTCCACAGGTCGATTTCAAAGGAAGCGAGGAGTACCTTTCATTATACTAGGTTTTCCTAATCAGACTTGTTTACTTGAAGATACTTTACTACTTTTTGATTATCCAGACCTGTGATTTTTACATGTAAATCATTAATTCAATCCTTAGGGAACATGAAGGCAAGGATAATGTGTTGAAATTTACATCCAGCAATTTTGCTGCTGGTAAAATGTCTATTAGGAAAAAGGTTTCAAATCCTGGAATTGAAAATCACTGATGGTTTTAATATGTGTGCTTTTCTGATTTCTTTACCATTCAGCTCACTGAGATGCTGTTCTAAAGTTGCTTTATTCTAGAGCTGCTTCTCTCCCTTGTCCACTTGGCCAAGGTGGGTGGTGATGTTTCCTCCATCCAATACATATTTATTGTGTATTGACTGCATCCTAGGGGTGGGGGCTACAATGCTGAAGGGGGCAGTCTGTATTCCAGGAACACCCAGCCTAGAATGGGAGAGACAAATACGTTGGCAATTATAATAACGTGGGTTGAGAGTAAGGTGCAGGTATGCCCTTGGGAGCACCATGGAAGAATATAATCCACTGGGACTTAGAACAGTGGGAAGGATGGGATCTGTTATCTGAGTCAAGAAAAAGTGAAGCATGCCCAGGGAATACTGCCTCTGATATCCTGTGAGCCATCTCTGCTACGGAGAACCCCACATTTCTTTTACAATTCATAGAAACAAACAGAAAAAATGAATGAGCAAATTAGTTTAAACCTCACCATATTTTTGAGAACCAGTACTTTACATCTCTCTCAACACCTTGAAGACATCAGTAGTACTAACTGTTAGGAAGAGTCTAGCAAAAAGTATAGGGTTGGGGTTTGCTGGATCATTTTTAAGTCATCAGTTCACAGACTCACAGAATGTTAGTGCCACAACAGTATGAAGATCTCATCTTTGTCAATGCCAAACCTTCACAGAGGAGTAAACCGAAGCTCAGAGTCCATGAAAAAAAAAATGACCACTGAAAGATTACAAGTAATTTTTTCCTGCTGTTTCTCTTCTATATTTAGCTGGTAGGTCACCTGAGAAGAGTGGGAATATGACACCTTTAGAGGATCCGTTCTGCTTATGTACACATGTACTCATAATTTCTTTACTTATCTGTTTGGACTGAGTCAGCTGAAAACTCTCCTCTGTTTCCTCTCTATGTAGATACCCATTTTCAGTGGACACTGTGACAGGAAAGCCACAGGAAGGGGACAGAGTGTCCGTCTTTGGGGATCAATTTTTGAAATTTAATTGACAGACTAGTATCAATTCCATGGACCCAAGGAAATGTCAACAGAGATGGAACTTACAGAAATTATATTTCAGGATATGAACAAGCAGAGACAATTGTGTTTGTGCTGGAATAGATGCCCAATGGATAGTATGCAAATGGAATATTAAGAATTATTACAACAACAAATAGCTATTATTTCATAAAGTTACTTATATTTCAAAGATCTATGCTGCCAATATAGATTTTAAGTGAGAAGTGTCCTTCTTTAACTCTTTCAAAGCTGATGGAACAGAAGGCAAAAAGTCTAATTTAGGCCCATTCTGGTATGTCAGAATCTCCTAAATATGACACATGAAAAAGGAAAGTGTGATAAGTAATTATTTTTTCTGTATTCATAATATGATACTATAGCAATGATGTCTAATAGAGATATAATACAAACCATGTATGTAATGTTACATTTTCTAGTAGTCACATTTAAAAAGTAAAAAGAAATGGTAAAAATCATTTTTTAAATGTTTACTTATTTTTGAGAGAGAGAGACAGAGTGCAAGCTGAGGAGGGGCAGAGAGAGAGAGGGGGAGACACAGAATCTGAAGCAGGCTCCAGGCTCCCAGCTGTCAGCACAAAGCCTGATGCGGGGCTTGAACTCGTGAATCGAGAGATCATGATTTGAGCCAAAGTCGGACACTTAACCGACCAAGCCACCCAGACGTCCCAGTAAAAATACATTCACAAGCACAAGGACTGTATCTGTCTTTAACAATGTGCCTGACACATAGTGAACACAAAAACAGCTAAATGAATTAATAATTGAACTCTTCCCTTAGCCATTATATACTTGTTTCCATGACAGCTGCACACAAGAGAACATGATGATCTGCCATGAAAATAGATGCTACAAGGCATAGAAAGAGTATGGGATTCTTACATTCTTCCTTTTCCCTTTCTTTTTTATTAAAAAACACTTTTTCCCTTCCATTTCCATGAGAGATTAGGGTTGACGAAGTCAACAAGATTGGAATGGCTGAGGAAGTAGATTGTTTACACACAGGGGCAAGGAGCAACTAAGTAAATGGTTTGAGGATAATAGGAACCAGGCTATCCCCACTGTTGGGTAAGGGAGTTATAAACATGGGAACAGTAAAAGCTAGAATAACCCCTATGTTGGAATGGGACTGGAGCTATCACTGTGATCTAGTATTTAATACAAAGTGAGAGACAGAGAGAGAGGGGGGAAGAGGGAGAACCGAGAAACCATGAACATACCTAGTCCATTGAGTGCACCCAATGCCCAGATCTCGGTTTCTATATACCATTTTCCATTATGGACCCAGATCTCCTTGAAGATATGGTGAGTTCCAGGGCTGGGTAGAATAAATATAAGATGCATACGCTACATTTTTTTGTGCCTAAAAGTGAGGAAGTACTCAAAAAATGATGCGGACTTGTCAAAAGAACACAAGAGCCAGCTTGAAGGGTCTTCCACTGGCCAAATTGAGATCATCTTGGTATCGAGATAATGATATTAATGGATTATAACCCACTGAATAAAATAGAAATCTGTAAGTGCATATTGATATAAATGAACACAAAAATAGGTAGGGGGTACTTTGAGAATATATAAGTATATTGCTCCTAACTAAACTTTCTACTTTAAGGAAGTTTAGTTAGGAGCAATATACTTACATATTCTCAAAGTATCTTCCCACAAAATATTTATTTTTTACAAACTGGAAAAGTGTAACTTCACAGTGGAGATATCTGGCAGACACCACCTTCACCAAGTGGTGCAGGTCCTGGTATGGACAAACTCTGCTTATGTATCCCCTGATTTGATTATGAGAAGAATAGAGCATTGCTCCTGTGATATACCTGCCCCAAAATGCACACATTCAGTCTTGTAATGAGAAAACATCACACACTCCTAGATTGAGGAACATTTTACAAAACTTACTCTTCAAAATGTCACATGGCAAAACATAAAAGGAAAGATCAAAGAACTGCTCAAGCCTGAAGGAGAAACATGACAACTAAATGCGATATATAATCCTATCCAAAAGAAAAAAAGAATTTTTTCCCTTTTAAAGGATATTAATGAGACATTTGGTGAAAAGATGAAGGGAACTACAGATTAGAAAGTAATACTGTACGTTGAAGGGAACTATGGATTAGAAAGTAATATCATTTTAGTGTTAGTTTACTGAATTTGACTGTTATAATGTGGTTATGTATAACAGTGTCCTCAAATCATGCTGCACACCCAAAACTAATATAATGTTACATGTCAATTATATCTCAATAAAAGAAAAGAAGAAAAGAGCACTTGTCTTTTAGGATAATCACACTAAAGTGTATGAATTGATTCAGAAACAATATACACACATAAGCACATGGAAGGGAGAGGAGGAGGGGGAGGGCCAAGGAAGGGGAAGAGGAAGACAGCAAATGTGGTAAAATGTTAAAAGCTGGGAAAACCTGGGTGAAAGTATACGTGAACTCCTTATTATTCTATTATCTTTTCTGTAAGTTTGAAGTTACTTGTATCTTAAAGATAAAGAGCATGGGTTATGGAGTGACTCAAATCCAATTCTGAGAGCCTGGGGAAGTTACTTAATTATTTTCAGCTTTGGTCTTTTCATTTGATCACCAATACAGGACTTGGAGGGATGTTGTGACGATTTAATGATGTGCAGATTGAGTATCTGGCCGGTGGTGGGCTTATCTGGTAGAGGACCTGATACCTAATGGGTGACGCAATACATACTTGCTAAACAAATGAACAAGCTCCTTCTTCCTGCCCCTCCTCCTTCAACAGAAACAAGCGATACCACTTACAGAAAATTAGATTCTGCAAATTTTAGCAATCTAAGGTATGAGATTTCTCTTAACAACCGAATATAAAATAAAGAACTTGATTAATAATAATAAATACCATCCTACACTAAGATGTTGCTCTGGAGCTTCCTCAGCACTTTGTACTCACATCTCATCTCATATGACACTGAATGGAACAGGCAGGCATTCAAGTTAAAGTTCAACATTGCGTTAATAATAGCGAAACTCTACAGAGCCTTGGGTTACAACTGTCAAAGAAGAGGTCATGCCCTTGTTACTTAAATCCCCAAACAAGGCTTGCATCAGTTCATGGTTGCAGGGTACAGAATGAGGTGCAATTTAATGTCCATTTGGACATTTATTTCTAAGATGCTGGCACCGTTGATTGTCTGTGGTTCACACTGTATTTGGGGCAGTGACAAGGCAGAGAAAGGGACTCAGGTTGTCCTGGGAGGATTCTTCTCTCAGCCAAGATGTGCATGTGAATTTGGAATTACCCAAGAGGGTGTTTCAGAGCTGCCTGCCAAAGAGTGGTGTCTTCTAATCTCGAGAGCAGCTGCCGGGCACAGGCATGCAAACGCACACACATACACACAGACACACTCACAGAGCCTCTACCTGCCTCTACTTGTCTGTTCTGGGCAGATGGCTCTCGGTTTTTGGGTCGCCTCATCCTGCAGCCCACTTCAGTTAGACCCTTTCTTCTGTGGAGACTGGCAAGCCGTGGGGTGAAGGATTCGGCAAAGTTGCCTGTCTTCAGAGTATGAAGGACGCTTTCCAGAGAGGAAAGAGGGTTATATTCAGTGTTTGGGCCCAGTCAGTATTGGGCTCCCCACTGCCTATCCTTTGCAGAACTGTCAGTGGCCTCTGGTTGCAAACTCTCCGTGGCTTTGAAGCCCACAAAACAAAAACTGAAAGAGTATCCAAGAAGAAGAGAAGAAAACGTTGTTGGTCCCTGGATTCCACTATTGGATTTTGGTGGGGATGAGAAGAGAGAACTGCTGGGCATAATCAAGCCAAGGTACATGCACATTAAGGTAAGTGTCTCTGTCACTGCTCAGAAGAAGCTTTAGGGTGATGTTTCTGTATTATCCAACATCCAGGAGCAGGATCTTATGGATATTAAACAAGGGGATGTAGTAAATCTCAGGTATGATCAAGAGCTTATAACAGATGAGCAACTTTTAGGCTAATGTGTGTAAGAGCCACTTGCAAAATAGAGAAACTGTCTTGACAGTAGATACGTTTTGCTAAATTGGTAGGGATGAGAGAAAACCAAAATGAAATTTTAAATTGCTATCCTCTAAGAGTAAGACAAATGGTCAAAAATTAAAAAAAAAAATAGGTTTGGGAAAATGACTTTCCTTGTAACAGCTTGTTCTTGTAAGCTGCTGTGAATGATCAATATATAACTTCAAAATCATCACAATGTTATGAAAATGGAGAAATACACTGGATTGGAGAGAAGGAATTCTCTTCATGGAAAAACAGAAGAAACCATCAACCTAACATGGCAACTAGATTGCATTTTTTTCTTTGCCTTCGTTCACATTTTTTGGATGACTGTAAGAGAATAGAAGGATATTTTTGAGGTAAGGTTTTTAGAAGATTTGGGGGAAATACCTATCAATTCAAAGAATATGACTGGATATCTATGGACACATCTCACTGTCAATGGGAAATGATGCTAGATTGCTGCCAAATGATGCCAGAGAAAGTTCTGCTCACTGTACTTGCTCTATGGGAATATTATTTATTCAATATTTAGGGTGACTACATAGTTTTGAATATAGGAGCTCCATTCAGCATAGATACATATTCATCTAAAATGATTATAATATAGTCAATTATTCCTTTTCTCTTAATGACAACTGATGATCACATGTCTTTTCAGTATCTATGCAACTCTTGGGAAGATTATAAGAAGTATAATACAAATATTGTTTGACAACACAACCATATTCCATCTGTGTATTAGGATTTTATAAAGTAGGACACAGAGTGGCATGCTACTGGAGAGAATTCTTTCAATTTATGCCAGTGTTCCTCCAGCTATAATTAAAAATGCTTTCCCTATGATGACACCAATATATCAATCTTCTGTCCCTTAAAAACAAATATTCCAAGTAAATATATCTCTACAATTATCAGTTAACATTATTATGAAATTCCCATTAGGCTTAGTTAAAAATAAGGATAAACACTTTAAGAGCTCTTTGCTATTGAATATTTCTAAAGACAGCAATAATTTTCATGGGCTATTCCCACTTCTTTAAAACAAATATGTAAGGCAATTAAGACATGTCACTCTGATGAGAATTTTCCAAATGATTTCCCAAAAGAATGTAGGGTTTGGGTTCTTATGATAACCAACACAAAATTATGCTATAAAAGTTCTGGGGCAAAGACAACTACTCTTATTAGCAAAGTTACACACTTTTTTAATTGTCTAGCTTCTGTTCATGTGTCATTATCTTTTTTGCTTAAACTGTTATTGAATCAAAGAATTTGTTAGCGAAGAATTGGTCTTAGTTAGGTGGCATTGTCACTGGAGATGGAAATACTTCACTGTGTTTTCAAACTGATGGTGCATTTGATAGAGCACTATTGTAGGAAACTGATACTGCAACTTGCCAAGAATTGGGAAAGATGAGAAAAAAACAACAGTAAAGGGCCTTGTGTGCTTTTCTTCAGAACAGAGTCCATATTATTGTCTTAACCTAAAGCAAAATTTTCATTATCACTGAAATACATGCCTCACCTCTCCAATATGTTATATTAAAAAACATTTAAAGAAACGTTAGTTCCTTTTATTTTCCTTAGAACAGAACTAGTGACCATCAGCATTAAATAACCATTCATGATGAGCACAGAACACTATTTGTTTCATTATAATTAGGGGAAACATTTTCATAGTAAAGGGCTTAATTTGCTCATTTGTTCATTCAGCAAATATTTTAGAGTGCCTTATAGGCACTTACAGCAAATTTTTAGAGTCCCTCACAGGTCTTACTACGTGCCTACTATGGGCTGGGTTACTGGGGATACAGCAGTGAATAAGGCAAATACGGCTTTTATAAGTGCTGAGTATAGGGATCTTCACAGAGGGGCTGATTACTAGTGATCTGAACCTGCATACAATGCATGCTTTTTTACCATGGTAAGTATTTTATCCTTCATTTCTGATTAAAAGTTAAGGACCAGAAAACTTTTTCCCTACTTTAAAAAGGGTTATTTAGTGTCTGCAAGGTATGGAGGCAATTCCAGAGACCAACTCAGCATCAATCAAATAACCAGGTTCATATATACATTTTAGTAGAAATACTTGAGCCTTCTTTGAAGGATGTTGACATTTCTGTTGAAGCTACAGATGTTAAACATAAAAGGCTCACATATTGATAGTGTTTGCTCCTTCAGAATTGGGTCAGACAGGAAGTCTCTAAGGAAGACATCAGAACAAAATCTGCATTATAGCCTCATAGCTATCTGGGGTTCAAATCTGACAGAAGATCAAGATATTTCTGTCTACTCTGACAAAGACAGTACATCATTGGAAGCTACATATGAAAGAACAGCAGTACCATTTTTCTCACCCTGAGGAGACTTTTTATGATAGCCTTAATCATAACAACGTCATTTTAGCCCTCCAGGTGTTTTACATTGTTAACATAATTCAAGTATCAGTCACTCACTTGATCCTATAGTGGCCCTGTGCGATAGAAAAGGCAGGTATTATCCCCTATTCAGCAGATGGAAAAACCAGGTTTTAGACATCTAAGGGACTAGCTCAGCTAATTTTCTCTCTAATGCACAGTCTCATTAAGTAATTTCTCAAATGAAAGAATAGAAAAAGTCTGAGTTTTCTGGGGAGCCTGAGTGGCTCAGTTGGTTGAGCATATGGCTCTTGATCTCAGCTCAGGTCACGATCTCACCATTCGTTGAGTTTGAGCCCTGTGTCGGGATTCTCTCTCTCTCTGCTCCTCCTCCACTTGCACACTTTCTTTCTCTCTCAATAAGTAAACATTTAAAAAAATAAATAAAATAATAAAAGAAAAAGTCTGAGTTTTCAACATGAGAAGTCATAGCTGCAACCAATACTGTTTAAAGGTGATAGCGGCCAACTGGCCTATGCTGACAGAGGAGAGCTTCAGGCCTTCCCCAACCCTATCCTCTTCCTGCCTTCATCTCCCTTCTAGGTACTCACCCCACAGTTCTCTCCTCTGGCTCTTGAAAAATCAGTTTAGTTGCTAAAAGAACTATAAGCCACTGCTTTCTTCTTTTTAGTACAGGAACAGTATAGTATATCAGTATATTCACCTACATGTGAATGCAAATGGAATTTTAAACTGCTGGTTAATGCCACCACCAGCCTGGCAACATAAAACACTGTGTCATCAGATCATACCAATTATCCGCCAATCCAGATCCTGCTTTTGGTAGAAGCATAAGTGGGCCCTTGAGAGAAGCAGTTCATCATGAGGAAGAGAGAACAGCACAGGAAAAAATATTCTCTATGTGGAAATACAGTAAACATGGTTAACTGAGAGTTATAGCAAGATAAGTGGAGCTGAAAAGAACAGTCTTAAGTCAATGAAGAATATCTTTCTGATGAATTTTGAGAAAGCTCACTGATCTGCTGATAACTAAGCTACTGAAGGTAGCAGTGTATAATATACCACATGTAACTATTACTGTTACCACCTATGATTGATTAAATACGCAAGACTTCTTTTCTTTCTTAAAATTTTCCTCAAATTTATTATATACCTATTTAAGGTTTTTGGAAACTTTTAACTATTTTCCTGTCATGTTAGTGGCTTGGAATGAATGTCACTGGTCTTCGTGACGGATCTAGGGACAACCCCTTGACTAGGAAAGTAGAATTCAGGGGATGATAGCAGTGTGGATAAAGCAGAGGCTGATTCTGTGCTTCTCCTTAGAGCTGTTGCTCCTGGGCCTGAAACAGAAAGACAGGGCAGCTGCCTCTGAGCCATGGTATTAAGCTGCCAGGTTGTAAGTAGGGACACCAACATCTTGGTTTTCAGCTGCTCTGAACATCTTCACACGAAGCTATTTTAAGAACTGTTTGCATTTGATCAGGGAGCATGTGGGGTTAAGCCTTGAGTTTTCCATTTCAGTTTTAGATCCTAAGCAGGTGCAGTTTGTAGTTCAGAATTTAAAATCTTATTATTGTATTTTCCCCCAGCTAATTCAAAAATGGCTTTTTTTGGAGGACAAAAGCCTGTGATTGAGAAGGAGACTGGTTTCTCAAATAAATTATAAGTGCTTAGTACTTGAATTAAAAAAAAATTCACTGAGATTTTTCATCATAATTCTTGTTTGGCACATTTTGGTTAAAATATGAAAGAATAAATAAAACCATTTGGCTAGAGTTAGAACAATATATAACTATTTCTGCTAAGGCCCATTAATGGAGCTCTATATTCTACTCAGTTTGCTTGGAATATTGCTGACAAGGATACTATTGTGTATTAGGGACATGTAGGATTGTCAGACAATATCACACTGTGATTTACCACTTGAACTCTGACAATTAGAGAAAGGTATCCCCTAAGACTCATTCTATTTCCTGGAGGTTCATAGAATTAAAACAAAAGTAAAAGCAACACAAAACAAAAATCCTTTCTTTTAAAAATGTTTTAAGCTAAGTATCTGCAAATTCCTCTACAAGTTATATAGATCTTCCCTGGTCTGTTGAAACTTTATTCCTAATAGTCCACCATACATTCATGCATCTGAACCAGAACTGTATTCTTAGTTTAAAAAATACACTTGGGGGTGCATGGGTGGTTCAGTTAGTTAAGCATCTGGCTCTTGATTTTGGCTCAGGTCCTATTCTCACAGTTCCTGAGACTGAGCCCTGAGTTGGGCTCTGCCCTGACAGTGTGGAGCCTGCTTGAGGTTCTCTGTCTCCCACTCCCTCTGCCCCTCCCTGCTCACACATGGACACTCTCGCTCAAAATAAATAAATAAACATTAAAAAATACATTGGTATGGTTTAGGAGATTCAACAAGCAGAGGTGTTAGACTCTGCTGTTGGATCCAACTCTGGGAATATAAGGGAGGTAGGATAACCAATTTTCCAGGTACACTTGGGAATCGGTGGGGGGCTTCCAAGAATGCAGGACTGTCAGTGCTAAAACCAGGACTGTGCTGGGAAAACCTGGTGGTGGGTCACTGTAAATGGAGAACACACACCTGGAATGACCAAACTATAGATGTTTACTGGTGTAGAGGAATGGGGTATAAGAAACCAACTGCCATAATCCTCAGTCTGGCACACTGTACACATGGAAGGCTTCTTGTTTAGGGAAAGGGTGGGGCAGTGAGATAGGGGTTTGGTCACAAGAATGATCTATTTATAAACTTTCATCCTTCCTAACACAAGAGAATATTTGAAGCACAATAACAAAGCATCATCTTGAAGCTCGAGGAGTTCAAGTTTCCCAGTGGGTCTGCCTGGCTTCCCACTGAAAACAACCAAAACCAAGACTCCAAGATTATAGAGATATTCCATTGTTAGGGAATGTGGGCTATGAGATGTTTTAGCTCCAGTCTTCAAGTTCCCCAAACTATCAGAGGTCTATTCGTGACTTTATTTATCTTGGCACTAACTCCACTTTGGATGACATATCCTCCTATTTCCTCTCCAAACAAGAAGAGTAAAAATGGCTACTGCTGTAGTCTGAATGTGTCCCCACCAAATCCATATGTTGAAATCCTAACACCCAAAGGTGGTGGAATTAGTAGACAGAAACTTTGGGAGGTGTTTAAGTCATGAGCCCTCATGAATGTCCTTATAAAAGAGACCCTAGAGAACTCGTTAGCTCCTTCCACCTTGTGAGAAAACAAGACATCTGTAACCTGGAAGAGGGCCCTTACCTGACCACCCTGATCTCACACGTCTAACCTTCATAACTTTGAGCAATAAATTTCTGCTATTTATAAGCTACTCAATCTATGGCTAAGGCAGCTTAGCTACAGCTAAGACAGTTACCAACATTTTGAAGGGTGGGCAGGGGTAAAGAAGTTACTAAGGACTCTATCTTGGATTTGGGGGGATGGGATCATAATGACACATATTTGCACATGGAGATTATGGTGTCTATGTCTTCCCTCAATGATTCTTGAACTGATGCTTTCTAAAATGACTTAACAGCTAATTGACACATTGTTAACCTTAAAATGTGTTAAGCAGGTGCCTAGGTGGCTCAGTTGGTTAAGTGTACAGCTCTTGGTTTTGGTTCAGGTCATGATCTCACATTTTGTGAGTTCAAGCCCCGAGTCGGGTTCTGTCACTTACAAAGTGGTGCCTGTTTGGGATCCTCTCTTCCCCTCTCTCTCTGCCCTTCCCCCACTCACTCTGTCTCTCTCAAAATAAATAAGTAAACTTAAAAAAAAAAAGTTAAACAACAATATTAACAGTGGCTTCATTTATAATTGCCCCAAACTGGGATAAATCCAAATATCCTTCAACTAGTGTATGAATAATTATACATTATCCATTATATAATAAATTCATACAATGAATTACTACTCAGCAACATTAATGATACATACAACAATATGGATGAACTTCAGATGTGTTATGCTATGTAAAAGAACTCAGACTCAGAAAGGTAAATAGTGAATGAGTCCATTTACATGACAGTGTTGAAAATGAAAAACTAAAGAGACATAAAACAGATCAGTGGTTGCCAGCAGCTGGTCCTCAGGGGAGAGGCTGAGTCTTAGAAAGGGGTGAGAGAAAATGTTTAGGGTGATGGTACTGCTCAATATCTTGACTGTAACTGTGGTTACATGATTGGATGAGTTGTTGAAATGTGCAGGATTGTATACTATAAAGTGAATTTTACTGCGTGTAAATCATACTTTAATAAAATAAATGGGGGAAAAAAAAGATGTTAGGGATCACCATCTGTGAGGCTCTACATTCAAGCCTTCTACTCTAAACTTCAACCAGCATGCTCTACTTTGAGATTGATGTACTGGAGTTCTTGTAGGTTTCCAGTGGGGAGGAAGAGAAAGAAAGAAAGAAAGAAAGAAAGAAAGAAAGAAAGAAAGAAAGAAAGAAAGAAAGAATGGATTAATTAATTAATTACAGGGTACTAAAATAAAGGAAAAGGAAACCCTGAAAAACAACTGATAGAATTGAACCCCCTCATTTTATAGATAAAACACATCAATGTCTGAGGAAGCTTTTCCAAAGTCTCTGAACTAGTCAGAGGCAGAAGACATATGCTTGTTTTCAAGAGATTGGTAAACAATGATCAATCTATAGAAGTTCAACTCTCTAACTACTCTTGTACACTGACTGTTAAAATTGTATCGTCTAATGAAAAAAGCCATGGGGCAAAAAACTATGCAAAAAATTTCAAGTAGCTGCCTTCCAAGTGTTGTGTTGAGAAACTGGCCAAAGGACTGTTGGCTTCCAACAAATATGCAATTACAAGGGAATATCAGCTGACTTTAGGAGTCAGTAGACATTACTGCATGCCCTGTATCTGTCAAAAGCAACTCTACTGCTGTAGGAGTGTAGTAGTAGTAGTATACTACTATATATAGTACTACTATAGTAGTACTACTACTTTTGACAGTAGCTTTTGACAGATATAGTAGTAGTATATAGTAGTACTACATATAGTAGCATACTACTATAATAGTATACTATACTATTGGGTAGTATACTATACTATATATAGTAGTAGTAGTATAGTAGTATAACAGTATAGCATACAGTATAGTAGTAGTAGTATACTACTACCAACTATATCCAGTATGGAGGGGAATCACAAAAACCAAAGACGACCCAGGCCATGTTTGGTAAGGATACTCATGTGTTTGTTTACTTATTTATGTCAAAACAAATGCCAAACACTTTCCTGGGTCCCACAATCTAATGTTGAGCTCAGAATTATAATGTTTATTTTTGAGAGAAAGATTGAGAGTGCAAGCAGAGGAGGGCCAGAGAGAGAGAGAGAGAGAGAGAGAGAGGGAGACACAGAATCCGAAGCAGGCTCCAGACTCTGAGCTCTCAGCACAGAGCCCAACAAGGGCCTTGAACCCACGAACCATGAGATCATGACCTGAGCCAAAGTCGGATGCCTAACTGACTGAGCCACCTGGGTGCCCCAATCTCAGAATTATAGTAGTATCTAGATAAGAAGGAATGCCCAATCACTAGAACAGAGTAAGGGGCTGTCTGAACTGAATATATTATTCCTAAACAAAACACCATTTAGAACTAAACCAATAAACAGATGTGTTTCTTATCATAATGCATAATGCCTACGAGTGTGGACTTTCCCAGATGCCATCATAGGTCTTAATTCCAGTTTTGTGCAATCTTCAACAAATAACTTAACCTCTCAAAAGCCTTAGGTTTCCTCAATCATAAAATGGAGATAATAACTGTACTTGCCTTGTTGGGAGCACTAAATTATAAATTTAAAGTATTAAGTACAGTTAGTGGCACACAGTAAGTGTTCAATAATCAGGAGCTATCATCATCATTATAATTAACATAGAAAACTCACACCATGGTGTTACAGATTAGGTTTAACAAAATTCAGGCTTGAAAATGTGGTGTGCCAGGTCCTTCTGAGAAACTGATAAATGCTACAAGACTCAGAAAACATACAGACATGAAACTTTGGATCTCTTGGAGTAAATTAAGAAGTCTTGGGCTAGAAACACCTAGAAACCCAGGGAATTGGTATTGAATGATGTGTTTTCTTTAGGACCCTAAGAATCACCGCTCTAGACACTACACACAGGTATGAATGTAAAATACCAAATTTTGTGGTTTTGGCATTAAAAAAACCCAGAAAGCTGATTATTATTAAAGGCAAATAATAAATTTCCTTGATCTATGTTAAAGAAGTAGAAATATCCTTTTCCCTTCCCTGAGATTCTCTAGCCATAAGCAAGTAGCTATTTTTTTTCTTTCAATTCTCTTGCTCTTTCCTCCCATAAAATTTAAATCATGTATGGAAGTTACATACTCAAAATGTGATAATTCATGGGCCTATAGCCCAGAGGATTCTAAGGAGACAATGGAATTCCTAAATGTGTGCAAATTATTCCAGAATGGGAAATGATTCTTCATGTGTAGCAGTAGTTATTAATGTAATACTACCTTGGGAGAATGTTAACAGTAGAGTACTGAATTACTCCTTTTAAAACGAGGAACTTATCTGTTCTTTCCTAATTTGGAAAGACAGCATTTATACACAGAAAACAGCAAGTTTTACTATCCTATTGTTAAGTGGCTAGGTCAAGTTTCAGAAAGACTGTACTGATGCTATACCCGCCAAATGGAAGTGGAAGGAAGGCTCCAGTTCAAACCATTACACAGTTGTGGATCCATCACCCTTGAAGTAAGCAAAGTGACTGGAAATTCCACTACCAACAAAGTGCCAAGAGGCCATAATGCCTACTGAAGGGAGAAAAACTTTAGTTTACCTCAAATTCACATGCACTTAGTAATTTTCCCAGATGGTGTTATAAAACTGCAATCATGACCTAAATAATCTAGTTATTTTGGCACATAATTTTATTATTATGTTCCCTTCCACATCTGGATAGTTCATTTGTACAAGGCAATTTTGGTTGAAAAGAGGACTCGAAAGGTCCAGCTAGGTCTAGTGGAACTAATCTGTATATAAACAAGGATTTTTTTTTTTTTAAACAGTATGTAAGAACATAAAGATTTTCACCTGTACTTGAAGCACTAAAACAGTAGTTCAGTTTACACTGGTAGCTACAAATTTATATCTTTTGGCTCTGGCACAAAATCGACAAGGATCTTATGCTTTTAGAGTTAGATCAGATACGTTAGTGGCAAAATGCCAGTTACCATTTTAATGGGACTTCTGCATTTCTACCCTTTGCCCTAGTGACCAGAAAACATTTTTCTTAGAGTTTCCTTTAGCACATTTGTCCTACCTTATTAATTTTCAGTAGTTTTTATTCTTTTTAAGTAGTAAAATAACCTCTGGTATTTAAAATTTTCCAAACATGTGAAAATATACTACAGGAATCACAGTATTGGCATGAAATTAGTAGAACAACCAGTCAGACACCGCTTGAGTGAATCGGATGGAGTTTAACTTATCTGAAGGATTCCAAAAGAAGCTTTCATTCCCAGTGGCAAGGTGAGCAACATACCCTGGCACAGGCAAGGGTGCAAGCTTTTGGATCCCAAAACTCTTCCCAGGGAAACATAATTATAGAAGATGATGCACATGCATGAAGGCAGATCTCCTTTTTCAACTAAGAATCATCCTCCAGCTCTCAACTATTCTTTGGGTAAAGAGGCAGAGTGGGGTTTCTTGGTACAATCCTTTCACTACATGGCTTTAGATCTTCTGCCACCATTTTGCTCTATCTCTACCAGAGTCCTTGCTTCAGAGGTCATACGCTGTCTTGCATAATCCCGAGATTAATTAATCTGGCCAGATGGGAGGATTGTTGGAACAGATCTAGATTAGCCCACATGCAGAATGGGTGCAGCTTAGGCTGGCCTGGAGGAGGACTGAGCTCCCACAAAGTCTGACATCATCATCTGCAAGTGTACATCCCTGGGGGTGTGCCACAGTCTGGAAGCCTGGACTTCTGCTTATTAATGGTATCCTGATTATACCAACTTGTTTCTGTGCCCTTCAGATGAGTCCACCTCTTCTGACTTGCTGAAGTGGTATCTAGCTCTGACTGTTCCATCAATCCCAGCCTTCCCTTGACAATAATTTCATATTTTCCTCATATCATATGTATGGCACACATAGATATTTATCTCATGAAACCCATAGGAGCTATATTCTGACTGCCTTGGTTTTTTATAGTCTAGATTCCCAAGCACAACTCTATCTAAACCAATAAAATGCATTTGATGGCAAGAAGCTATGCAAAATGAATGACTTCCAAGATGGTTTTAGGTAAGAGTGAGAAGAGGAAGCTCATTGATAAAAAGGGTTTTGTTTGGCAGAAGGAGAGATTACAAGGCATTTTCAAATGCTTAATTGCATCCCAGGAGGTTGAAAACCTGAGTCTGAGGTATGCTATGTGGAGAAGGGAGGGTGAGAACAGTAGTAACCATGGGCTTCTGAAAAGGGAACTAATCTTCTGAAACATCTCCTGGGATTGCATCACCTTGACCTAGCAGTTGTTTTTCATTTCTGCTTTCTAAACTACCTTTGTGTAAGGATTAATGACCCTCCCTCAGCCCATTAACTCAGACTGTCATTAATCTCCAGGAAATACCTTGTCAGTACTACTTAAAGGGTACATGAGAAATGCTATGTTTTAGGTTAAAAATGGTTAATCTTACAGCCCTTTAACTACCCTCTTCAATGATTAGAGTCTTCCTGGAATTCCCTTTGTCCCAGACTTAGTTAACATTTTAATCACAGTATTACATGTAAGCTATGAAGTTGTTTGATTGACATTGCAATTGATCCAAAAGAAATGTTTTCCTGGAGTGTAAGCGGAGTTTTAGAAAACATGTCCAAAAAAGACATTACTAGTCTAAATTCCTATTAATACGTATGTATTTTGTGTACTTGGAAACTGAATGTTGCTTCCCCAATATCATTATTATAGGTCAGCTTCAATTATACACTATTTTAATTTTGATCACTGGCAGGCAAATATATTATCTACTAAATCAGCTTTGTAAATAGGCTAGAAAAACTGACAGAGGCATAAATATTTGTATGCTTTTAGAGGAATGTCTGTGAGACTTAAACACTTCTTGTGAGGTGTTCATGTGAACACTGCCTAGACAAGGCTGAAAGAACAATAGCTAGAACCAACTATAGCAGACAAAACAACTCGTAAATGAAGTTTCTTATAAACGTAAATTGTTTCAGGAGAAGAAAGTTAGTTAAAGGCAGATATTTTAATAGAAAAATCAGAATGAAAGCACAGTTGAGGTTTTTGGCTGTTACAGAGAGAAGTGACTATAAAGGTATAAAATATGAAAGGGAAGAAACATGGATGGCAATGCCTGGGCAATGAACAAGATATGCTAAAAATGGCAGTGACTTGGCTGGCCAGTCTCTGGGGTAAGGAGAAATAACAGAGGTAACTGTTTTCATCCCCACTTTTCCTGAATTTCTCTTCCAGTTGAAGAGAGCTAACAAGCTGAGGGCATTGGTGTAAATCACCAAAACAACAAGGCCAAATTCACTGCTACTCCTGCAAAATGGTAAGGGAACCTCAACCCTAACCTTTGGATTCCTGGGTTTTACAAAAACTGGCCTTGGTCAGCCAGCTCTGCATTCGATTCTTCTCTGTCTTGGTCACTGTCCTCTGGGTCTTGCTAAGGCAGGCCTGTGCTCCAAACCATTGTTCTTTAAACAAAGTTGTAAACTGCTAACAGTTTTGTTTAAAAGTTTGTAAAATGGTAACTACATTGCTATATCTCTCTGGAGTATCTCAAAACGTGGTTCAAATTTCTTGTTTCAAAAAAAAAAAAAAAAAAAAAGAAGCCAAGTTCTTTAATAAACAAAGACAACCAATGCAGTTAATAGGTTTTGTGTAACCACAGCTATGTCATCTTGGTCTTCTGTTTCTTGCTTTGGGCAGAGGTCAGAGTGAGCCATGCAGTGAAGTGGCATCCAACCAGTCCATCTGGATGCTCTGCCTGAGCAAGTTTCTATGTAGTCCCCACCCTGCAACTTAGGTTCACCATAGGCTGCTCTTTCCAACCCAAACACACATAGATAGCCGTTGTCTTCATCTCAGGGAAATGAGAAGTCACCTCTCCTCAGAGCATGACTAGGAGCTCAAATTTGGTGACCTGGCCTCTGGATCTACAAACAAATAGGGTGAAAATGGACAATTCTCCTAATTGAAAACTTCTGCAGCTGATTAAAGAAGCTACAGGGAATCTTGGCAGGGCAGTCCATGCTCTGTAGGGGTTGATCTTTATGTAAAAATAAGCTCTTCCATTTATAATGTCTCCAACATTCAGGGTACAAAGACTCTTTTCTTTAGGGTAGAAGAAACAGATTCATCTTAATGCAACACTTTATTTGAACAAACACACTTATTGCAAAGCCAGTCAGGTCAAACCAAAATGTTTCCTGTTTATATTTCCCAGGGGGGCAGTCTGTACTAGCCACTGGAAGTGACCATTCTAGGGCTTCCAACATAGTTCATGCCAGCAGCCAACATGCACCTCCCCATCCTTCACTGTCCAAGCCTCCTCTGCTCCACACTCACAATAATTAATGTTACCTGCCCAATCAGTGCTTCCAACTTTCCAAGGAAAACCAAACTCAAGATTTGAGTAACACACCCCTAAAGACTCACAGAGAGGGACTCATGCTTAGGTAGATTTTGCAAAATTAAAAAACAGCTACTATGTCACTGGTTTTGCTTCATGCCAGTACCTGTGTAGCAGCCCCCAGAGGAGCGACAGCAGCCTTCAGAATGGGGATGTTCTGCTCAGGACTCAGGGTACCACATGTGTTTTTCTGGCCAACTGCTAATCATTCCCACTGAGCTGCTGCCTTCTTCACCATCGGAGGGGGCCACTCTTAAAGGGCCATTCTGCTTATGTTGTGAGACTTCTTATCACAAATTCCCTTTTAAAGACTCCTGGCATAGGATCTCAGAGTACAGAGGAATATATAAAAGTTGGGGAAGGTATTTTACAAAGTCTAAATCTATGCACCCCTGTTTAGTTGGTTGGCTCCATTTTTATAGGGTGTAGCATCCCAAGCATCAACTACCATACATTTTCCTCCTCCAATGGCACCCACACAGCCATGAGCAGAAGGCAATACATTGCTTTTTCCTCTGAACTACCCCTGCCAATCTGTTCTGCCCTGGCAGAATTTGGAGGTAGATGGAAGGCCTATTTTTGATGAGAGGGCTTAGCAACATTCTCTAAACAGAAAGTACTTCTCTTACACATTCAAAGCATTATAAAACACTTTGAAAATACTTTAGTCCCTGATCCCAAAAAAAGGGATGAAAAAAAAGGGATCCCAAAAGCTGGCTTTGCAAGGGGGTGTCTCTGGTAGCTAAGTAAAGAGATAACAAATTCAGAGGAATCATAGTATCCTTAGACTACCCAGAACACTGAATAGCTACTGAAGGCAAAGCATTGTGGGGGATATGGAATGGAATTGGCACTATCCTTGCCCTTGAGGAATTATCAGTTTAGTAGAAGTAGGAAAAACATAAAAATTATTAAACAGCGTGCAATACAAAATGCGTCATAAGAGCGGTGCAGATAAAGTGCAGGCATGGTGCAAAAGAAAGACAGAATTCCTACCTGCAGAGATGCAAAAATCACATTTACAGTAAGGATCCAATTTCTACAAGCATCTTATGCAAAGTGAAGGTTCTTAAGGCTACTTCCCCTTCTTTTTCTATATTATCCCCTTTCCAAGGACATTTATTTATGCTCTCATTGCTCCAATCACTGCTGTGTTGGACAGGATCAGATGGCACATGTGTTACTTTGAATGGCATATTTACTTTCATGGCAATCAACAATTCCAATGGATGGCCTTTAGTGAAAGCAAAGTTGTGAGAGTCGTAACTTTTCTTCAGTTGCTCACCCTCAGTTGCCTCTGCCCTGAGGCCACTCTTACCTAGCTACAGAGCTGGACTACTTCACTCCCCAAGGATCAAAGCTTGCTTCCAGAAAAGTCTCTAGTCCTTGCCTGTGCCCATAGTCAATGCACTACCTCTCTGCATGGGCCATGGTAGCAGTAAGTGTCCCTTAGTAAAGGAATGTGGGACATTATCTGTGCCTGGATGGCAGAAATATTTCCTTCCCCAGTCTCTGTTATAAAGCTGTCTTGGACAGTAACTGGTAAACTGCCACCTGGAAAAGGCTGATACATGTGTTTGCATTTCACCATAGTCTAATGAAAATTCCAGTTTGCACCACACAGCTCCAGATGTCCCCAAGTACAAAGAAGCCAAGGTTCCTCAAAATCTAGTTGGCTCCCACCCTACATGCAAGTGAGAGGCCAGCAACAGCCCACATTTCCTTCTCTGCTCTCCATTACCTGTGTTAAAAGACTGACTACTGATACCTCAGGAAACTAAGCCTCTTCAGAAAGCACCCCACTCCCACCCACTTCACTAACTGCCTGGGAGAATTCTCTTCTGAAGACACCCAGACACCTTCAAGGCAGTGTTCCATCTGAACCTGCAGCAAGAAAGTTGTTAAGCTCACCAGGTCTCAGACTCCACTAGAGGGCTTAGCAACTCCAGTCCTCACAGCTCTGGCATTCTCATCCACCAGTAAAAATACAAGCATCTCTGCTCAGTAGTATTCTCTTCTATTGCATTTCCATTCCCATTTAGTTGTTTCCTCCCTTGGGTTCTTGCCATCCTCTCTGACTTCCCTCCAAATCCTTCCCATGGTGCTCTCTCTGAAGGCATGTGGAACAGTGCAAAAGCAGAGCTTTACACTTAGGTAGATCCGGGTTCAGTGATCCTAATGTAGACTTGCTGTGTGACCCTAACCGATGCATATAATCTCTCTTACGCCTATGCCCTCATCAGTAAAATGCTGATAATAGTAATTAGTTTGTAGAGTCCTGTGAGGAATAAATGCATAAAAACAGCCAAGTACAGTACCTGGCATATCCTAGGTGCTCAATAAATGACATACACTGCTGTTATTGGAACCCCCCCATCCTTACCCTTCTCACAGCTCCTTCTCCCTCCTCCTGTTCCACCTTCCTCCAGGACATACAACTTCTCAGACTCTTAAGAGAAGACTGTTCATGCTTTCACAGCCCAAGCAACAAGCCTGGGATAGTACCATTCACCAGGCCCCACAGCATTACTTCCAGGCCATTCCTTTCAACTATCATATCAAACCTCTTCCTCTAGAGGCTCGTGTTATTGGTCCATGCCACACCTGTCCAGTTCCTAGTTCTGCCACTTTCTGACCTCTCCTCATCATTCCACCTATTTAATAATGACTGTGGTAATTGGGTCAAACTTTTTTATTCTAACTTCCTCCCCATGCCCTCCTAATGTTGCCTCAACTTGAACATGGATGATCTTTACAACAATGTAGCTTTAGTTTCTCGACTCCAAAACCCTGTGCACAGTCCATCTCAGCAATCCAACTCTATGGTAACATCTGGAACATTCTCCATCTGAACCTATGATAATTTACCATACTTAACTGGCTCACAAGTCTGTATTCCCTTGGTGAGCTGTTATTTCCTCACTGCTAGAGACATATCTTGTTTGACTTTTTATCCTTCTCCCTAGGACAAACTCTGGTATACAGTGAATGTTTAATAAATATTTATGGAGTGGATAACATGGTACATTTGTATAGTTTTTTAGAGCTTAACAACATTCTTCTCTATCATTTTATTTAATGATCACTTTAGGAAGCTATAAACATTATTACAATCAAGGTTACATGGTTACACCACAACAAACACCTGTAAGTTATATCATCTACCGGCCAGCTAGGGCTTTCTTATCATCCCAGCTACAATAGCCTTCTTCTTCCCCTAACTTCCTCACCCTTGTATACTTGTGTTTTGTTTGTGTGTGTGTGTGTGTGTGTGTGTGTGTGTGTGTGTGTGTGTGAAAACTGAAAAGAAAATTTGGAAAGATGATAGCTTATTCATCTTATGCACGTATGAGTAGTTCTGAGAGGATTATGCATCTCTGTGCTCCCAAGGGTCTTCTGCCATTAGACTACCCATTAAACTCTCAGGATCTTCTTAAAAGAATTATGTAATGTTATATTTCATTGCCCCCAGTGTGAACACTAATATGATAAATGTTCAGTCTATTAGCCACATTAAGTAGATTTCAAAAGTGGAAAATGCAGAAACTGAATCTTGCATTCTCTGATTAGTTCAATCCTGGACTTAAACTTCCTGATAAAGCCTGCAAAATGACAATTCAAAACTCCTCTGGGTTACCAATGAAAAATAATCATTGGCAGAAATTTGAAAACTCTCTTTTAATATATAAAGAAGAATTCTGCAATTGGCAAAACAAAAATTGCTTTCTGAACCACTCCATGCCACATCCTCTACATGGCAAAATCCAGTACATTCTTAACTGGAATTTGATTCACAGCCCTAAACTGTGAAGTGTCTAGTTTCAGGCAGTGAATAAAAAGTCTTATCTACATCATTTGTGATCTTTAAAATGTTTTCCTACTTTAAGTAAACCATTTAAAAAAAAAAGGATTATAGTTAATAGTTTCTTTTCATGGTAAGTTTCCACCCCTGTATATGGCAATAATTTTTGTGAAATTCAACATTCTTTAGGAAAAGTACTGTTGTGCTAGATGCCAAGGGATACAAAGTTTTTAGGGTTCTAGTCACTTATACAATACACATTATATAGCAATGAAGAAAGAGCTGCACAAAAATATCCATAGTACGAGAAAGCTTCCTTTGCATTACTGACATTTATGGGCAGCAAGAGCTAAAGTTCAATTATTATTTTAAAAATAAATAACACTGATAGCTAACATTTATTAAGTACTTGTTGCATGTCAGCTGAATACTTTCATGCAGTAACTTATTTAATCCTAAGAACGTTGTTAGGTAGGTATTATGATTACCTTACAAGATGTTACAGATGAGGACTCTTAGCCCTGAGAGATTCAGTAACTTGCCTAAGGTCAAAGAGCTGTTTAAATGGTAGAACTGGGATTCAAATACAGAGTTTTTTGGCTCTAAAACAGTGCTGGTTCCAAGCCATTATGTCCTTCTACTGAAGCATCTCATCACCAAAATAAAAATCACTTTACTTTTCTTACCTATTGTCAGTGTCCATGCTGAGGGACACACAGGTGGGCTTTCAAAGCTGGCTATGCTGCAGCTAGCAAAGAAGAGGCCAATGGCTTCTTTTTACTAGATTTTTCAAATAGCAATGTAGCAAATATAATTATGTATAGCTAACATTAAAAATTATTATTATCTGGCCAGATATGCCATGGTTGATAAAATTTTAAGACTCAACAAATTCACTGAAAAGGTTTCTACTGCGTAAAAATATTACACAAAGCTATTCAGAAAAAAAGTGCAATAAAGCCACTACAACTTAGAAGGTAGCAAGTATATAAACTGGACATTTTGTTGAAATGGAGCCCTCAATGCTGGGTTAGGTAAAAATGTAAAAATCCAGTAATAAATCTTTGTGACATTAGCTAAATAATTAAGAATATTAAAACCCGGAACTAATTATTAGACTCAATTAAAAATTATGTTGAAAATCAGTTAATGATTTGGAAAATGTTTATAATATACACTTTTATGAAAAAGCTGGTTTGAAACAGTGTGATCCCACTTTCACATGTAAGTCTAACAAAACATGTACAGTACTTGTATGCTGATAAGTATAAAATGCTGATGAAATATTTCAAAGGTCTAAATAACTAGAGAGACATACTATGTTCATGGATTGAAACACTTAACATAGGAAATATGTTGATTTACCCCAAATTGATATACAGGTTTAATGCATTCTAATAAAAATTCCAGCAAATTTTTTTTTTTTTGGAAATATAGACAAGATATAAAATTTATATGGGAAGGCAAAGGAACTAGAATAGCTAAAACAATGTTGAAAAAGAAGAAAAAAGTGGTGGAATCAGTATACCTAATTTCAAGATTAAGAGGTATAATAATCAAGACTGTGTGTATTGGTGGAGGGATAGACACACAGATCAATGGAACAGAACAGAGAATCCAGATTTAGACTCATGCAAATATGCCTGACTGGTTTAGGACAAAAGCTCCAAAGCAACTCATTCAATAAAGGATAAGCCTTTTAAACAAGTGGTGTTAGAGCAGTTAGACATCCAGAGAAGAAAAAAAAAAAAAAAAAATGAACCTCAATCTAAGTCTAACACTTTGAGAAAAAAATTAACTCTAAATGGATCAGAGACTTAAATGTAAATATAAACTATAAAACTCTTAGAAAAGGGATGTCTGGGTGGCTCAGTTGGTTAAGCACCTGACTCTTGATTTTGGCTCAGGTCATGATCTCACGGTTTGTGAGTTCAAGCCCCATGTCTGTGCTGTCAGCACCAAGCCTGCTTGAAATTCTCTCTCTGCCTCTACTCCTCTCCTGTTCATGTTCTCTTTTCCCCAAAATAAATACATAAACATTAAAAAAAAACTTTAGGAAAAAAACCAAGAAAGTCTTTGGAATCTAGGTCTAGGCAGAGTTGTCCATACTTGACACCAAAAACAAAATCCATAAAAGGAAAAATGGATAAATTAGATTTAATTAAAATGAAAAACTTTAACTCTGTGAAAGACACTTTGAAGAGGATGAAAAGACATTCTTGAGATTGGGAAAAAATGTTTGCAAACCACATACCTGACAAAGGACAACTACCTAGAATATATAAATTTTATAGTAAAATTTAAGAGTGAAAAAAAACCCAATCCAAGTAGAAAATGGGCAAAAGGTATGAACAGACATTGCACTAAAGTCAATATACAGATGGCAAACCAGCACATGAAAAAAATATTCCATATCATTAACCATTAGGGAAATGCAAATTAAAACCAAAATGAGATATCACTAAATGCCTATCAGAATGGCTAAAATTAAAACAACAACAACAACAACAACAACAACAACTTTTAACAACAACAAATGCTGGTAAGGATTTGGAGAACCTAGATCACTCATACATTGCTGGTAGGAAAGTAAACTGATGCAGTCACTCTGGAAAGGTTTGGCAGCTTCTTAAAAAACTAAAATATGACCACGTAATTGTACTTCTGGACATTTATCCTAGAGAAAGCAAAACTTTTCTTCAAATAACAACCCATATACAAATGTTTATGGCAGCTTTATTTGTAATAGCCCTAAACCAGAAACAACCCAGAGGCTGTTTAATGGTGAATAGTATGGTTATACCCATATGTAGAAATTACTCAGCAAATAAAAGGAACAAAATATTGATACAGACATCAACCTAGATGAATCTCCAGAGAATTATGCTGAGTGGAAAAAGTCAATCCCAAAAGACTATGTACTATATGTTTCCATTTATAAAACATTATTGAAATGATAAAATTATAGGAATGGAGAACAGAATAGTGGTTGCTAGGGTTTAAGGAGGTGGTGGAGGTAGGAGGGGAATGGTTGTGGCTCTAAAAAGGCACCATTCTTGTGGTGATAGAAATGTTTTGTATCTTGACTGCATCAGTGTTAACATCCTGGTTGTGATATTGTACTATACAGTTTTGTGAGATAATGCCATTGGGGGAAACTGGGTAAAGGATACAGGGATCTCTTCATATTATTTCTTTTCTTTCATGTGAATCTATAATTATCTCAAAGTGAAAAGTTAAAAAAATCAAAAGTATATATTTTGGTTTTTATATTAAAAAAAGAGTGAGAAAACTGTATCAGAATCTTTACCTGTAGATAGTAGTGAATCAGTGACTTTTATTTTCTTCTTCTGGATTATCTGATTTTTCAGCAATTAAAAAGTTAAGGGAGACATCAGTTCTAAGCACAGAACTAAGTTCTGATGACATAAACTGTCTAACTCAGCATACTTGGTTACATGCTAGGTGAGGGGGTCTCTGTCTTGATTTTGATATTTTAAAGGGTCCGGTGGCTAGTGCAAAAAGTGTTTAAAATGAGCTATCCCTTCCTTTTTAAGCTTTGCATTTTAATTCTTTCCATTCTGTATGCCATTTCTTCAGTTATCCAGTAACTTCTAATCTCTCAGGGTACTTATGAAATCACACAGATACCCAAAATATGGGACAATTTAGCTTAAGGCTGGATCCATACATAAAGTTATGTGTATCCAAGAGAGTGATGTATTTATGGACAGCCAAATTAAATGGAATTTAACCAGAAAGTTCCAGCAGTTATCCTTGGAGTGCGTTTGTCTCATGAGAAGAATAGAACTATGATTCTAATACTAATGTAACAATTTTTTCTGATACTTAGTCACTTAAAGGATGCTAAATGCAGACAGGTAAGTCCTGAGGACAAGGTATGAAGTCAAAGTATGTATGCATAATTCTTTCTGAAGGGGGGGGGGTGTCTAAAAATAATGACAATAACTTACTTTTGCTCAATGCTTCTTTCATCCCCAAAATTGTTCTAAGAGCTCTACATGTATTGACTCGTCTAATTAGTGGTCCTCAAATGGATATGTGTACTGAGTATGCAAATATTTTGTAAGATATGCACATGCAAGGGTATTTTAAGGAAATTAGTCTCCAGATCTTAGCTTTCATTTGTGCTCTATTTTTTACCTCCTTGAAAACCCACCTGCATTCACATCAGCTCTTTTACCTTACTAAAAGGCAAATTCTTTATCTAAGACAAATTTTATTATAGTTCATTGTCCTGTACTCTGTTGTCTTTGGGGTATACAAACTTCCTGGAACTCAAAACATGTGATTCATAAACACTGTGAAACTGGTTTCATAGTGTTGAGATGTTCTGAATTCTTTTTTTTTTTTAAGTTTATTTATTTAAGCAATCTCTACACCCAATGTGGGGCTCGAGGTCACGACCCCAAGATTTAGAGTCCCACGCTCCTCAACTGAGCCAGTGAGGCACCCCAAGATGTTGTCAATTTTTAACAAAAGTCAAACTAGAACAGGGTAAAGATGCTCTTTCACATATTATGTGCATGTGTTCCAGGAATGCTAAATTACTCAAAATACATACCTAAAACATAAAACTTTTTCCATGATTTCTTTCTAATTCTCTTTCAGTTATTCAACAAGGTAGGTAAAACTAATTTTTTTCAAATCATGTCAGCTATGTCAGCCACACCAATTCTCATCTTATCTCATGTTATACAATATTTACTCCTTTCTTTTACCAAAATAAACTTTGAAACCAATGATGAAAAGTTCTAGATTTCAACTTAAAATGTGTGAGGAAGTATATAGTTTTTTCTACCTTATTTTGGGAGTATATTTTTGAAGATCACTGCTCATGACAACCCTATGAGGCAGATAATAATAGCTTACCCTCGTCTCACAGATATGGTACAAATGAGGCCCAGAGAGGTTAAGCAACTTGCCCTAGAACACACACTGTTAAAGGTCAGAGTTAAGATTCTACTGACGATCTGGGCCCAAAAGCTGAGCTCTTGACCATCATACTACATTGTCTTCAGAATTTCAGGGTGGAATCAGAGCAACGTACCTGTGATTTATGAAAGGAGATATCAAACAAAGTATTTTGTTTTAAGGAAGTGTTGGAAAATGTCTACAAAAAGCTTAGCTTGTGCCTAATGATACAATTAGGTAGACAATTGTGAGCTTTCCAATATTATTATTATTATTTTTAACCTTTATTTATTTTTTTTTGAGAGACAGAGACAGAGCTTGAGAGGGGGAGGGGCAGAGAGAGGGAGACAGAATCTGAAGCAGGCTCCAGGCTCTGAGCTGTCAGCACAGAGCCCAATGTGGGCCTCGAACTCACAAACTGTGACATCATGATCTGAGCGGAAATCAGACGCTTAACCGACTGAGCTACCCAGGCGCCCCCTCCAGTTTTATTTTTATTCTCTTTCCAGAGGTGGAAGAAACAGGGATTTAGGATGCTCAAGCGGATTCAAATACAAGAATCATCTGGAAAACTGAGGAGCTAGTATGTTTTTTAAAACATATCAGGCATTTAAGTCATAACATATTTATACTTCTAGTGACAGAATAAATTACGATGCTATTGGGAAATATGGTAGATACTGCTAAGTATCTTTAAAACTGGATGCTTTTTCCTTGTTCCATAATTTCCCACACTGTGCTTCTTCCCCTATAAAACATGAGCTCTTTCCAGTCAGGTTCCACACAGCTAATTTATTAAAGCATTTTGTTTTGGGGAAAGGACACACATATACACATACACCCCTTAACGATAGGGTTCCAAGAACGACATTTTCCAAATGACTTTAGGTTAAAATTACTCAAAAAAAAATTTTTTTAATGTTTATCTATTTTTTAATAGAGA
This sequence comes from Panthera pardus, assembly GCF_024362965.1. NCBI lineage: Eukaryota > Metazoa > Chordata > Mammalia > Carnivora > Felidae > Panthera > Panthera pardus. The sequence continues at coordinate 47,490,095 of NW_026526721.1, read as the reverse complement.
GAGAGAGAGACAGAATGCGAGGAGGGGAAGTGCAGAGAGAGAGACACACAGAGTCCGAAGCAGGCTCCAGGCTCTGAGCTGTCAGCACAGAGCCCGACATGGGGCTACAACCCACAAACTGTGAGATCATGACGCGAGCCAAAGTTGGACGCTTAACCCACTGAGCCATCCAGGTGCCCCGGGTTAAAATTACTTCTTTTGAAAATGTTTGCTTTGAAAATGTTTAAACCTCTACATCAAGTTTAAGTTTTCTTAAAGTATACTTTAGACTACCTGGGATGGAATGAAGCAGGCCAGCTCTGGGAAGGGCTGGAGAAACCATATTCCAGGGGGGAGCCTGGCGTGGCACACTGGCACACCTGCAGAGAGCTCCCCGGAGAGTGCTAGTGAGACAAACTGTACAGCTCCTTTGGAGAAGTTCTCAGCATTCGAGTGGGCTAAGTTATGTAGCTCTCATTCTTCCCTTTGACAAAACTCATGCTGAGAGTGAGGCAGGGGAGGCAACAGGAAATTCTAGTGAGAACAGGACTGCAACCCCAGGATAGTCTATGTGGCTTTCGAAAGACTGAGTCAGGTAAAGCCGAGAAAGAGCCCGGGTAGGGAATCCTGTAACAGCGTCACAACCTACCATCCTGGAGACCCTGGGGAAGTCACACCATCTCTGTTGGTCTGTCTTGGTCTGAAAGTCTATGACTCAGAAAATCTGAGGTGAAACTGCTTTCTCAAAATTTATTATAAAATGGTATAAAGTAGAAAAAAAGAAAATGTTACAGAGAAATAATCTCTTCCCTGAAATACCCCGATGAGCATGACTGAATGTCATGCTTGCATTCCCAGCTGCACTTTTCCAAAAGGTGTTTTCAATTATTTTCAGTGAGCTAATGTTCCCTTGACTATCTTAAAGACTTAAAGAGCAGGACAATTAAACTTGAATCTTGAAGAAAACAATAGCAAACAGCTGCACAGTGGACCCAAGCTGACAGAAATGCCCGGGGCTTTACTAGAAGTGGCTCTCAGGACTTCAAAGTCGCAGGAGCGACTGCCCAGGAGCAAGTCCTCCACGGAAGGGGCTCAACTGGGGCAACCACAAAGATGGAACAGTGGCAAAGAACTTGGAGAAAATGTGAATAAGGTTTTCTGTGGCTACATACCCACTTCTCATGAGAAAAACTGGCTGGCTCTGGGGTGGGGTGGGGAGGATAAGTGTGTGACCTCTACCCTCCTCGAATTTTGTTTTGAACTGAGACTTTAGAGATCATTTAATTCAACCCTTACATTTCACAGTAGAGGAAATGTAAAATGAAAAGCTAGCTGACTTGCTCTAGGTCAGCTGGCTAGCTAGTTAGTAAGTAGCAAAATGGAAACTGGAACTCAGCTGTTTCTACTGCATGTGCTACTTAAAAAGCCTGTCCAAATCTTCCTCAGTTATGCCCTGGGTGTCTTCTCTTCCAGATTACTAAGGAACAGTGAATTCTTACCTTATACAAATGCCTAATGAAATTGGTATTTATATTAAAATACTTCTATACCAATGTATTTTTCCCCTGAAAGGTATCAATAAAACAATTCAGTCCCTGAAAGACCATATAAAGGACCATAATTAAGAAAGCTTAATTCCATTGTGTTAAACTAAAGCATGATTATTTGGAAATGTTTCCAGCTTCATATGCTTTTTGCCTGACATAAAAGACTTTGACCTATGGGGGAATACAGAAAAATCTTCACAGCTCTATCTCTTCTTCAAGGCTTTTAATTAGTTAAATCCATTATTTGTATAAAGTTAGAAAAACTAAAGAAATTTAATTTTCAAGAAAGTAGCCATTATTATGTAGGAAAGAATTATAAAGCCATGTAAATTTCCTGGATAGTTTAGCTTGTGGATATGCGTGTAGTAGTATTAGGAAAATGCAACTGAAGCCCAGTACATAAAATAATTCCTGTAGGGCAAATATAGCCAAAAAATTTGAAGGCACATCAATAAAATTACTAAATTTCTTTAAGCCACTGAAAACAAGAGCTAGATATTAAAATTCATTAACAAAGTAGCCATGTCTGGACACCTAATGTTAACTATACAGAGTTATTTATTTATTTATTTATTTAAAATATAATTTATTGTCAAATTGCCTAACAGTGTGTGTAAAGTGTGCTCTTGGTTTTTGGGGTAGATTCCTGTGGTTCATCGCTTACGTACAACACCCAGTGCTCATCCCAACATATACAGACCAATGTTGAACTTGAGACACTTTGCTAGCAGGAAATGGATAAAATGGTCTTAATGGTGCTTTGTAATACTAATACTTTTAATACAGGGCAGAGGCAGGAAACTTCTTTATTTCATCAAGGTTATTTCCTCTCAGCAGAGTGTCAAGATTCACACACATGTGAACAGTGACTTAATTGGTGCTTTAAAAAAAACTGAGTTGGGGTGCCTGGGTGGCTCAGTTAAGCATCCAACTCTTGACTTTGGCTCAGGTCATGATCTCATAGTTCCTGATTTTAAGTCCTGCATGGGGCTCTGAGCTAGCAGCAGGGAGTCTGCTTGGGATTCTGTCTCCCTCTCTCTCTGCCCCTCCCCTGCTTGCTCTCTATCTCTCTCTCAAAATAAATAAAAATAAGATAATAAAAAAAAAAAACTGAGTTAGAGGCCAAAAAAATTCAAGTTTAAAGTTTAAATGACAAAAGGGAAGAAAAGACCTCATTTAATAACTACTACTTAGAGAAAAGAAACTTTCTCCACACTGTAATGAATTAGGGGGTTTAAAAGATGGAGAATAGAAAGAAAAATAGAAAAAGAAATTTCAGGGCAAAAAGGGCATGAAGATAAGTCAGGATTAGAAAGAGAAACAGAAGATGAGTGGGAGTAATGAAGAGAGAAAAAGAAAGTTCTACAGAGGAGAGAAAGGGAAGAACAAGAACTTGGTACTTATGTAAGACTTTGGGACACTGGTATGGTCCCAAAACTTTGAAAATGTAACCATTTTATCAGCAGTTTATTGTGAACTATCAATGTATAAAATATTTATTTCTCAAAAAAATTAATATTTTGGGTATGTGTAATGGAATGACTTAGGTTTTAGAAATTTATCTTGAAACCAGAAAGCTATCTGCCAGTGTATGAGCTATGCCTTGATGTATTTCTTTTGATAATTAAGAACATACTCCATTGCATTATTTTTTTAAATTTATTTTTTAAATGTTTATTTATTTTTGAGAGAGAGAGAGAGAGAGAGAGAGAGAGTGTGAGCAGGTGGGGGAGGGGCAGAGAGGGAGGGAGACACAGAATCCGAAGCAGGCTCCAGGCTCCGAGGTGTCAGCACAGAGCCTGAAGCAGGGCTTGAGAACTCATCAACCACAAGATCATGACCTGAGCTGAAGTCAGATGCTTAACTGAGCCACTCAGGTGCCTTTCCATTGCATTGTTTTTAATTTTGAGGGCCCCATTCCATAATGTCTGAAGGCTATAGTAGAAACCTATATTAATTTCAGTTATGAGACTGTTTTTTCCATATCAAATGAAGCTTTTGATTTAGTTAGATGTTCTGGAAATTTACATAATGAAGACTTATCCTCTTTTGCTACCTCCTCTATCCCAACAAGCTCTCAAATTTAACTGCAAAAACCTACAGGAGTAATTCTTCAAAATTTCCAGTTGAAAGAGGAGAAAATCTTTGTGATCTTGGGTTCAGTAAAATTTCGTAGGTATAATACCAAAAGCACAATCCATAAAAGAAAACAATGATGAACTGGACTTCATCAAAATTAAAAGCTTCTCCTCTGTGGAAAGATACTGTTCAGAAAAGCAAAAGGCAAGCCACAGACTGGGGAATAAATTTTTGCAAATCATTTATCTGAAAAAGATTTCAGGGTATATAAATGTTTCATTTTTTTGTTTCAAGTTTTTATTTAAACTCTAGTTGGTTAACATATAGTGTAATATTAATTTCAGGAGTAGAATTTAGTGATTCATGACTTACATATAACATTCAAAAGTATACAAATAAGTTTTGAAACCCAATAATAAGAAAACAAACAGTGCAATTTAAAAACGGGCAAAAGATTTAAACAGATGTTTCATTAAAGAATATACATGAATAACAAATAAGTATGTGAAAAGACGCTCCACATCATTAGTTATTAGAAAAATGCAAATAAAAAAACCCCCACACACAAGGAGATAAGAATAGCTAAAAGATAAGAATGGTTAAAAAAAAAACAAAAGAAAACTAATAAAACCCACCAACCAAACAACAACCCAGACAGTACCAACTGCTGGTGATGCAGAGCAATGGGCATTCTAATGCACTGCTTGTGGGAACTGAAAATAGTACAGCCACTTTGGAAAACAGTCTGGCACTCCCTTAGGAGATGTTAAACAGACTTCACAATAAAGTGCAGTCATCTCACTCCCAGAGAAGCACCCCAGAGAAATACAGTTAACTTCACTTAAAACCTGTCTGTGAACATTTACATTGGTTTTATTCATAATTCTCCCTAACAGAAAAGAATCCAAACATCCTTCATCTGGTGAGGAGATTAGCAAACTGGTACATCTATATGATCGACTACTGCACAGCAGCAAAAAGAACAACAATTGGACAATGTGGTACACACAACAATTTGAACAAATCTCAAATATGTCGTGCCAAGTGAAAAAAGAACAGATTAAAAATTAAACAGATTTTATTCACATCAGACTCAGGAAAAGGTGAAAAAAAGGAGGAGAAATCAAAGTGATTGCCAGGAGCTGAGAGTGGGGAGAGGGGCTAATTAAAAAGCCAGCAAGAGGGAACTTTCTGGGGTAATGAAAGTATTCTGTACTGTGATTGTAATGATGGTTACATCATTGTAAATCACAGAATGTTACACAAAAAAGTGAGTTTTACTGTGCGTAAATTTTTAAAAAGTGAAAAAAATGGGTCAACCATTGCTCCCAACTCTCCAGTGATTTTATTAAAAATTTATAGAGGTTTTACACCAAATGGTTGTAGTGATCCATAGGAATAGGCACCATATTTTGGACTTTAGCCTGGTGAATAGTTTTTAAAAACTTAAGAATTGTTTAAGTTTTAAAGAAGTATTGAGTGTTAACTGAAATCAGGTACCGGGATAAGTGATAAAAAAATACAGGCATGAGTGGAGCTTGTTTGGGGCTCTAGGCGGTGTTAGAACTAAAAGGGCTGTGCAAGTGGGGAAGCTGAATCAAAGGTATTTCTCAGTAGCTGCACTTGAAATGATATAATCAATGACGGTGATGTACAAAGCACAGCTTTGTGACTTTTTTGTACCTTTATCTGTGGTGCTGAAAATGACTTCAAATTATTCTGCTTCGTCAGCTCAACAGGTTAACTGTTTGAGACTGCATAAAATGAAGCAGCCTGTGGCAGATCAAAGATTTCCTATCACTTCCAGGAAGGAAATGCAACTATGCTATGTGCTTTATGCAGGTTTGCTGCTGAAAGGTACATGTTTATTTTATTAAAAGTTCTTTTATTACCTGGGGGAAACCAAATGTCAAGTTTAGCTCTCTAACAGAAATCATATTTTATCCAAATGCAGATGTACTTTTGAACTACAGCAGCCATTTGATTAACTCATCCAATGACTAAACTCATGACCCCTCTATATTAAAAGTAGTGACCCTTATGCCAAAGAATATAACCTGGAGCTAAATTATCCATTAAAATCCAACCTGGGAGTATGTTACTCTTCATGGAAAAGTAACCACCTCCATTCCTGCTAGTGGAGGCCTCCAGAGAAACAGTGAATGAATAAAAGACATATGTAATTTATTTGGCCACTTAGGAAGGAGGTCATCAACATGCATAGCTCTGACTCTCAGATGACAGACAAAAATGACAGAACGCTGAGGTGGCTGAAGAGTACTTCAGAAACATTTCAGCTGGAGGAAACATACTTAGTTTCCTCATGAGATTTGGAAAGCCTATGTTTGAGGATGTTATTTGCCCACATCTTAGGGCTGTGCTGACATCCAGGATGGAAAAGGACCACAGAGGTGTCTTGGTGATAAGAGAAGAAGGAATGGGAACATTTTTGCTTCTGAGAAAAAAAGAAAAAGAAACTTTGATTTGACATGCAGTTTTGAGAAATTACAGTGTTTAGAAAAAGCATAGCCCCAAATGGGCAACATATGTACAAAAAGACTCTGCTATACAGTAAGAATTATTCATTTTTTCCTAAATTAGAAAACATAGTAAGGAATGAATTCTTAACGGAGGGGGAAGACACAAAACACCAGTGGTCTTTATGTGAAATACTCTCATTAATTTATAGTCACACTATGTACTATACAATAAGCTGTCCAAAAGTATTAATGTTCTCTTTAGGTATATGATTATCAACTCTGCCTCCACAGTAGAATCACCTTAAGCAATTTTAAATCAATTCCAACCCCAGTGACTCTAATTCCATTGATCAGGGTTGTGTCCAGGCATCAACATTTTTAAACAGTTTTAAAAGTTCCTCTTATGATTCTGTTGAGTAGCCTGGGCTGTGAAGCACAGCTTCAGGGGATAGGATTTAGCTGGAAGGATCACCTGAGACCTTAAACCACACATACATATTTAAAAGTGTGCCACAATTCAGCAAACTTGACAGAAAAATCTGAAGCTAAAGAGATGGACAGGGGATTAAGTAGTACACTATAAAATAATTCCTAGATTCATTCTTTAAAAGTAGCTCTTTAAATAGTGGCTGCTTTAATAATTCATTAACTTGACGCTAAGCTGGGGTTAACTGGGAATAGGCATTTTAGTAGCCATATTCCACCTTGACTAGTAAAAGGGAACATCTAGAACCTCTGAGAAGATGATATGAGCCAACTGAAAACTATGATTTGATTTATAAATATTCTGTTTTCATTTGACATTTCAGAAACACATGTAAGTGGAAAAAGTGAGGTCCACCTGTATATCATATGCTTGTGCTTATATACATAAGTAATTTTTTTCTAATTTATGTTTTTATGGTCCAATCCCTTGCATATATAGAATAAAACCACAGCAGTTCCTGTTTATAAAGCTACCCTGAGTAGACACAGCCATCATAAGGTTCTTACTTTTCAGGATATCATATTTTCTTCCAGGTTTTAGTGGATGCTCCTTTTACAGAAACCTTTGACAAACCTTACTAATTCTTTTTCAGTTTTTCTATGTATCTCAAAGTGTGCCCAAAACATGAACCTACAAGCAGCCTTGATCAGAATTCCTAATTGGTACTAAAATGACCAGTTAGGTTGACCTGAGCTTATAAATATCTGAATAATTTTAAGTGTGTAACTCCCTCCCCCTCCACCAAAATCTCTCCCCAATGGGGTAGTGAAAAAATAACTGGTGGGATACCAAGAGGACATTTTAAATGAGCCATTCAAAAGGATGGCATTAAAACTATTTTTACATGTGCATTAAATAACAATATGGAGTTTTTGGTTAAATGAGGTACACAAGAGGAATCTAGAAGCACAGACATGTAGTGAATGAGGTGGGTCTCACAGTCCAAGGTTTTCCTTTAAAACTGAGTACCCTTCTGTTGGCATGCACATAGCAAGGTACCTAGAATCTTAATGCAAGCATTGCTATTATTATTATTATTATTATTATTATTATTACTATTAAATTTCTTTAGTTTTTTTTAAGTTTTTATTTAAGTTCCAGTTAGTTAACATACAGTGTAACATTAGTTTCAGGGGTCCAATTTAATGATTCAACACTTACATATAATACCTCACGCTCATCACAAGCGCCCTCCTTAATCCCCATCACCTGTTTCAACCATCCTCCCACTACCCTCCCCTCTGGTAACCATAGTTTGTACCCTATTATTATTTTATGAAAGAAAGAAACAGCACACAAATTACCTATAACTTGGTGAAATGTTCTTTCTAAATCAGTTGTAAATTGCAGCATACATAATTTTAATTTTGATAATTATGCTCATAACCTTAATATTTGTGATGTACTGTAGATTATCTATGGCAAGAATAAAAAAATGATGACGTTAAAAAATTTTTACCAACTTAAAAACAGAACTCAGAAATCAGTTAAGACTGATTATTCTAGGGGTGCCTGGGTGGCTCAGTTGGCTGAGGCTCAGGTCATGATCTCATCGTTTGTGAGTTTGAGCCCCATATTGGGCTTTCTGCTGCTGTCAGCACAGGGCCCACTTTAGATTTTCTGTCTCCCCCTCTCTTTGCCCCTCCCCCACAGTCTCATTCTCAGAATAAATAACCTTTTCTAAAAAATGACTGATTATTCTAGTACTTTTTAAAAAATGTGACAGTAAATGTACACTTCATATTTCCAAGGAGATAAAGAAGTATGCTTTTAAGCAAGTAGTATTTTTTGTTAGCAAAAATCATCAGAGACAACCATCAGAATCAGGCCGGAAAAAAAGTCACAATGATTATGATAGTCTGTGACAGTGGTTCTCAAATTTTGGTGTGCATCAGAAGTACCTGGAGAGCTTGTTAAAATACAGGTTTATGGGCTGCACTCCCAAAGTTTCTGGGGCTGGACCCCCAATTTTTCATTTCTAACAAGTTCCCAGGTGATGCTAATGTCACCGTGCCAGGAAATATACTTTGAGAAAACAAACTCTGAGAACTGCCCATCTAAAATAATCATTTGGCAATTAACTAGTTGGTAAAGACTTAGAGAGAGAGAGAGAGAGATAGAGAGAGAGAGACAGAGAGACAGAGAGAGAGAGAGACAGAGAGAGAGAAGCTACAGGTTCAAGCACTCTTGAGATTCTGTAAAAATTCTTTGAATCATTTTCTAGACAACTTTGACCCTCTCAGATACTGACTGCCAGCATGTCTGACCCTGAACAATAAAACCCACACATAACTTTTCAGAGGTTTAAATTGCTAAAGAATTATAATTTCATAAATATAGCCAGTCAAAGATATACATTCTAAATTACTAGATTAAACTTGAACTTTTCTAAACATTAAATAAAACCACAAGGGCATGACTTCTCCATTTATTCTTCTTTCAAAACCACAGGCAAGCTAATTCTATAGAATTTGGAATGTACAATATAGGTTATTCTCACAAAATAAACCACAAGGGGTGAATTATATCTCTTCAAACTAGGTGGTGTCTTAAGTCAACAAGGTTAAGTCTTTGACTGTCATGCTGACAAGCAGATTTTGTGACATTTATGGACCTCACAGAAACAGAAACATGTAACAATAAATTTAAGCAAGAGTATAAAAAATGGGTATGTTTGTGCGGTGTCTATAAAGTCTCTCTAAAGAAAATTTGTTGGAGCTTGACTATGTAACTACAAAGTAGCTATCCTGGGGGACTCTTTCCTAGGGCTGCATTCTTCTGACCAGAAATCTGGATGCCATGCTGCTGTGAAGGGCCTCCATAGCTGGCTCATGCCTCACACAGATACTATGGGCCATCTTCTCCAAGACATTTCTGGAAATAAATAATACCTTACGATAGGAAAGAATATGAGAATATGTACCATTAACTAATTGCCAGCCTTAAGCTATAGGTTTGATGAATGAATTTTCTCATCTATAATTTTTTTTCTCCCTAATAGCATAGGAGAGCTCCTTTCAGTTTTTGCTGTACTGTATTTACAAATTCTTGCCTATGAGTTATGTAAGTAGTAATATTTATTTTTTACATGTGCAGTTTCAGAACATTAAACAACATAGATACCATTCTTTGAACTGTACATAGCATACTTTATTCTGTAGGACTCCTTAGTTTAACAATAACTTCCTTGGCTTGTTATAAACAACACAATGAAGAATCAAGAGGCTCTTGTATTTTGCAACTCCATTCTAAAGATTCAGTATAACTAAAAATGTGTATCCAGAAGCTTGCCAGTCCTGTGTAGTTATACTTTCAGAATGTTATTAGTATTTTTGCAAAGATGGAGAGGGAACATCATAAGATATCGGGACAGTTCTTTTTCAAATAGTCTTAAGTCTAAATATGTCATGCCTCATACTCTAAAATGGTTCACAACCAGGTGATTTTGTCCCTGGGGGGCATTTGGCAATGTATAGAGACATTCTTAATTGTCACAGTGTGAGTATGTTGCTGTCATTTAGTGGGGAGAGGCCAGAGATGATGCTAAACATCCTACATCTGTTGTACAGGACAACCCTGCCATAACTAAGACTTATCCAGCACAAAATGTCATTAGTGCTGCTGCTGTGAAGAGCTGCTCTACAGCAGTGAAAAGAGAATATTAATAATAAAAATAATAAAAAACCATGATATAATATAGTAACACCAGTTTGACTACCTTGGTAACATTCTATGATTTTCTTGTGTTAACGTATACAAAAATTCACCTTCTAGAGAACTTTCTGTGATGGTCACACTAATAAAATCAAATTACACTGGGATGTAGGCTTCAAAGAGGCAACAGTTAGGGTGCAGAGGCCAATATACAAGAGTATCTCAGCCCCAATCAGGACCTTCATGAGTTGTTAATCCCTAAACTACCTACAGATAGACCATTCTACACAAATATACATGGAAGATATGGGGTGCCAAGTACATTCAGACTCTTTTAAGTGGCTGGCATTGAGAGATAACATTAAAGTCCACCCAAGAGCATGGCAATGGGTTTTCAATGAATGCTGTTAGGTTTCCAAGGACATAAATCAACCATCAGTATATTGGCTGGTTAATAATAAATGGTGGTATACAACCTGTTTTATATGAAAGGTGATTCACTGTTCTCCATCTTTACTGCTAACAACAAAAAGAAAGTCTTCTTTAATTGCATCATTGTTGATTAAGATTAGGTTGGAGATAAGTAGGGATTATGAAAAATGTCAGATTGTAAACTACTAAAGAATCTTCATTTCTTGAAAATGTTAAGACCAGAAGGACTCTTGGGGAACCTCAATCCTGAGAGATGTGAAGCCCCATCCTGAGAGAGGATTATGGGCCATGGAAGGGGTCTGGAATCCTACAACTCTTTTCTAAGATTAGGGAGCCTCAACTGAGGGGCTAGAATATCAGCAAGACTAACAGATATAACATTAGCTGTTGACAGTGCCTAGAACAATGCCTTCCTCATACAAGATGCTCCACACACATTTCTTGAGTGAATGAATGACAAAAGATATGTAAATAGACCTAAAACCAATTTATATTCTAAACTCATACTTTAGGATAGCAGTTGAGGCCGGTTTCAAATGGATTGCTTCAGTAATCATAGTAGGAAAACATTCCAAAATTGGACCAAGCAAGGAAATTCAGTCCCTGCCTTATTTGGGTAAAAACTGATGAAAAGTGGGAACATTCCATATCTATTCTCACAAGCCTTCTAGCTCCAATGCAAATAATTAGCTGATATTGCCCAAGAAATGACATCAATTCTAGTTTATTCCTGAAGCCATATAGTGTCTTCTTGCTACCTCCATTGCTTCTTGCCAATGGGGAAATAGGACAAGGCATTTAGTTTTCAGACCTTACCAATTTCAGCCTATCTACGATTGGCAGAAGGAGATCTAAATTGGGTTTCTCAAAACGTGGGCTACAAAATTATGGAAAGAGCCTAAATGTCCATCAACTGATGAATGGATAAAGAAATTGTGGTTTATATACACAATGGAATACTATGTGGCAATGAGAAAAAATGAAATATGGCCTTTTGTAGCAACATGGATGGAACTGGAGAGTGTGATGCTAAGTGAAATAAGCCATACAGAGAAAGACAGATACCATATGGTTTCACTCTTATGTGGATCCTGAGAAACATAACAGAAACCCATGGGGGAGGGGAAGGAAAAAAAAAAAAAAAAAAAAGAGGTTAGAGTGGGAGAGAGCCAAAGCATTAGAGACTGTTAAAAGCTGAGAACAAACTGAGGGTTGATGGGGGTGGGAGGGAGGGCAGGGTGGGTGATGGGTATTGAGGAGGGCACCTTTTGGGATGAGCACTGGGTGTTGTATGGAAACCAATTTGACAGTAAATTTCATATATTAAAAAATAATAAAAAAAAAAAAAAAAAGAAAAAAAAAAACAAACAAAAAAACGTGGGCTACAGATGACCTCTGTCTGTGTCATTCATGGCACTACACTCACACATTTGAGCTCTACCCCTCACTATAGGATTGGAAATGTCCAGTGGTACTTCTAAGAATCTGCATTTTAACATGTTCTCTGGATGATTTTTGATGAAAAAAATATTAAAGAAAAAAAAAAAAGAATACTGGCTAGCTTATTTCCTGGCAGCAGGATGGAGTAAAAGCTAAAAGAGGCTGTGGAAGACCAAAGTTGAGACAGTGTTAATTTTTTGATGGATTTAATTTCTCACATGGTGAATTTGGGGTGTGCGATCCGTCTCCTCCAGCTTCTACTCCGTTTCTCAACATGTCACAGGAAACTTTGATACAGATTACATTACTCCATATGAGAATTCATTATACTTTAGTAAAATAAAAAGAAAGATAGGGGCGCCTGGGTGGCTTGGTCGGTTAAGCGTCCGACTTCGGCTCAGGTCATGATCTCACGGTCTGTGAGTTCGAGCCCCGCGTCGGGCTCTGTGCTGACAGCTCAGAGCCTGGAGCATGTTTCAGATTCTGTGTCTCCCTCTCTCTCTGCCCCTCCTCTGTTCATGCTCTGTCTCTCTCTGTCTCAAAAATAAATAAACGTTAAAAAAAAAAAAAAAAAAAAGAAAGATAAAAACAATCCTATATCTATGTCTATTTTATTGTGTGAATTCTTTTTAAGTAATGGAGAGACCAAACCTTGATTTATTTTTTAGGTTACCGTAAGAGCAAAAAGCCATAGAATTTGTAAAATGGCAGTAACCCCTCCGATGTGTGCTTTATTGTGGAGTTAACTTTTATTCTGAAATGTGAATAGTATTTTGGGAATTCACACAATATCATATAAAATAATAGAACCCCACAATGAAGAGAAAATCAGAAGGGTTTGGAAGGCTGTTCTCACATCTCTCATTAGAATTCTAATAACCGTATGTGATATTGGCTGTATCTACTCAAAAATAAAAAATCTACGTTTTTGCTGACATAGGAAAATATTTCTTTTGATATCTCATGAACTATAAAATAAACCTGTCTACAAAGTAGCAACATAAGTATCATTTCAACCACAATCAAGGGCATAAAAAAACTTCTGATGCAATATTCATGTATCAGTCAACAAATATTTACCAATCAACTACGTGGTAAATTAAAGATGGCCACAAATTCTTTGTCATTCTTCCTGTCAAGAGGTGTTGGTTATTTCCTCTCCTCTTGGATCTAAGCTGGCCTTGTAACTGCTTTGACCAACAGAAAGTGTCAAAAATGACCCTGTGTCACTTCTAGGTGTAAGTTAGCTTTAAAATGGACTGGCACCTTTCACTTTTGTATTCTTGGAAGGAGTCATGCTGCAGAGAAGTCTGCTCTAGACTGCTGGATGCTGGGAGGATTATGGAGAGAGGCTTAGTAGATGAGGGGCCACATTGTACATCTCTGCCTCAGCTGAACTCCCAGATGAATGCTGACGCATAAGACTTTGGCTACGCCATGTTGAGGAGAAGACCCACTTAACTGCACCCAGTCAATAAATGGTAAATTGCTGTTGTTTTAAACTACTACATTTTGGAGGGGTTTGTTATGAAGCAATAGAGAACTGAAGCAACCACTATGTATTTTACTAGTTGCTGTTTGAAGTTTTAGGACAGAAAAATGTAGACAAAGTTTCTCTATTTACTCTGGATTAATCGACTGTGTGCTAAAATACAAAGCTGCATTTAGGTTGATACCTTTAGGTTGCTATTAAAAGCTGTATTTCTGGTGGACATTTTGGTTCAATAATTTTGTTTATTTAAAACAATTTTTCAATGTTTATTCTTGAGAGAGAGAAAGAGAGAGACAGAGTGCGAGTGGGAAGAGACAGAGGGAGACACAGAATCCCAAGCAGGTTCCAGGCTCCAAGATGTCAGCACAGAGCCCAATGCAGGGCTTGAACCTGCAAACTGTGAGATAATGACTTGAGCCGAAGTCAGACACTTAACTGACAGAGCCACCCAGGAGCCCCTCAATAATTTTATTTTCTCTCCAATATGCATTGAGACTTTGAAACTTCATTTATGTTCTTTCTTTAGTTGTGCCAACTGAGAACAAGGACCAAACGGGAACTACCAGTATGATGTCTGTATCCTAAACGACTGAGATGAAATTATTATCAAATTAGTGTGTATCATTATCTTTTTCTCTTAAAATATTTTTTAATACAATTTTTTGTTTATTTTTGAGAGGAGACAGAGACACAGAGAGAAAGAGAGAGAGATAGAACGTGAGTGGTAGAGGGGCAGAGAGAGAAACAGAGACACAAAATCCAAAACAAGCTCCAAGCTCTGAGCTGTCAGCACAGAGCCTGATATGGGGCTCGAACCCACAAACCGCGAGATCATGACCTGAGCTGAGGTTGGACACTTAACTGATTGAGCGACCCAGGTGTTCCTATTACTATCTTTTTAAAAAGCCCAATTCTAAACTATAAATAGAATAACCTAATACTATTTGTGTAATTAACAATCTTTTACCTGACCATTATACTATCAACATTCTGTTTTAGAATTTGAATAAATGAAACTGGGTTTCCCCAATCTCTAATAACTCCTTATGATTCCTTTAAAAAAATTCTCAATATTTACAAATCAATCAACATGATATAGCACATGAACAAGGGAAAGGATAAAAATCATGTGAACATCTCAGCAGATGAAGAAAAAGCATGTAGCAAAGTACAATGTCCATTCATGATAAAAAACTCTCAACAAAGTAGGTTTATTGTTCTTAATGAAGTTATTTCATTCTGTTATTGACATTCCAAGTTAACTCTCAGGGATGACGGTTAGCTTATATGTAATTCTTTTACCTGGAGTGCTATTCTTCTTCTCCCTCCATTTACCTAAATCCTCTATCTTGAATACACACTGACTTGCATTAACTTTTTATGCTATAAACTCCTTGAAGGCTTAATCCAGCCTACTTGTTGTTTAAGTGTCCTTAGTTTTTGAATCTGGTTGCTGCCCCCAAAACACTTTAAGAGAGGTTACAAACATTACTGTTTCTCAGATTGTAAGAAAGAGAAGACTTTGGTCCTTTCCTCAGACTCTACTTAAGAATAACATGCATCACTGGGCACTCACCGGGATAATGGCAGAGTCTGCATAATGGTGTGATGTCATTTGATTGAAACCTATGAACAATGTGTGAAGGTCTGTTTTTCCCAAGGTCTTGGCATGTCAATTAAGAACCATTCCAGCATCCACTCTTCTTTCAAAGGACACAAATTTTAAAACACAGCTGTCTGTGACCTTGGCAGACCTAACCAGAATTTGCAAACAAGCTTATGTAAGCATCCTCTGGCCACCCTTGTAAAGGCCTCTCTAAGTAAATGAGTGTTTTGATTTCTCACATGGAACAGCAAGGGGTCTTCTGGGAAGAGACATCTTCTGCTTAAACTGTAATTTGAAAAGTGTTCTTTGTCTGTATTGTGTTCTTAATTGTATAGGATGCAATGCCCTGTAACAAACAATAGCAGAGCTCTAACACACTACATCTGCATAATGCCTGGCAAGAAAAAAGCTTGGAGAAACTTGAGAAGACATTACATTAATAAGTTCCTCCGATGGCACTAAATGTGGAGATGGTAGAAGAGACAGAAGTGAGCCCAAACAATATTAATAGATCTGTGGAGATTAGGAAAATTTGGATAGAAGAGTACACACTGAATTCAGTCTGGCAAAATATAATAAAGCGCAAGCATCCAGGAAAAAAAATTACTCAGAAGATGGACACTCACTGGATGGAACCTCAAAAGCATGTCAAAAGCAACAGGATAGATATTTTAACCCATAGAATAGATGGATTTTGCAATGCAACAGAAATAGCAAAACATAAAGTCTATGTCAAGCTACCTGTCAGAGGGCTTCAGCAAATGCTGACAGTGGTTTAAATAAAGAAGGTGAGTTAAAACAACTCAGTTCTTGGGTCCAAGAGTAGGAGCACCTGGATTCTGCCTTGGGTTTCAACAGTCTTTAGAAACGGAACAGCTCTTGAAAGACCTTTAGGAGGAAAAAAAAATTTAATGGAAGTAGGCATATGGTGAGAGATTCAAGGAATGAAAGAGATAAAACTTTGCTGAGTAATGACAAAAAGAGGTATTTAGTTCTAATCAAAATTATTGTTGGGGCACCTGGTGGGCTCAGTAGGAACAGAATATGACAGAGCCTTGATCTTGGGGTTATGAGTTGATGCCCTATGTTGGGCATAGAGATTACTGAAAAAATAAATTAATTTTAAAAATGTTTACATTTGTTTTGTTTTGTTTTTAAGTTTATTTACTTTTTTTTTGGTAATCTCTATAGCCAATGTGGGGTTTGAACTCATGACCCCAAGATCAAGAGTTGCATGCTTTTCTGACTCAGCCAGCTAGGCACCCCTGATTACATTTTAAGGGCATTCCAGACAACATAATCAACAAATACATCATTTAGTTATACATATGACAGGTGAAAAGGTGAATTTCTTGGAAGCATCAGCCTTTTGCAAAGCCATGTAGTCGAAAGAAAACTTAACGATCATAATATTTTAGAGAAGGAGGGATCTTTGAGATGACCTACTTTTGTGTCTTCAGAATAAGATCTGAGGGCTAGCTAATTCAGAACTGTTTGGAGAGCTTATTAAAAAAGATTTCTCAGCTTCTACTAGTAAACCCCTTCTGAATCCTAATACCCAAGGGGGAATGGCCTGAGAAGCTTGCTGAGTTTAAGGATGTCTTTCTATAGATAAGGAAACTGAAGACCAGAGAGATAGGATGCCCAAGGCCAGGCACTGATAAGTCTTGGTTCCTGGTCTAAGGCTGTTACCACCAGTTTGGAATGAAACTCTTCCCAAATCTATAAATTGCCTTTATTATCTTATTGCATATTAAAAAAATGTTTATTTATTTTTGACAGAGGGAGAGAGAGGGAGGGGGGGGAGAGAGAGAGAGAGAGAGAGAGAGAGAGAGAGAGAGAGAGAGAGAAAGCATGTGTGCTAGCAGAGGAGGGGCAGAGAGAGGGGCACAGAGGATCTGAAGTGGGCTCTGCGCTGACAGCAGAAAGTCCAATGCGGGGCTTGAACCCACAAACTGTGAGATCATGACCTGAGCCCAAGTCAGATGCTTAACTAACTAAGCCACCCAGGCACCCCATACTGTACATTTTTTTGAGAATTCAATTCAATTAAAAACACTGCTTCATTTAATTTGTGGGTAATAAGGAGTGGAAAGTGAAAACAAAGAACAAAGATTAGGTAGGAAGTAGAAAGGAAAAACTCAGGCAGGACTCAGAAATCACTAGCTTCTGATGTAAGATGACATAACATTTACATCCATTAAGTTAAATCACAGTCTAAACAGAAAGGCCTTCAGTCCATTGCACTATCTTCCTCATCCCCACCTGCCAAAAACCACTCAGACACTCAGAAGAAAAAAAAAACAAAACAGAGAAAGTGGCCCTAACAGGAACCTGAGGCTAATAAATGGGTTTGGCTTAATCCCCCGGGCCTTGTCCAAGTTCATCTTAAAAGAGTGGCCAGGTGGTTTTAGGCATCGTTGTGCCTCCCTTGGGAGGCACTTCTGAATCTGCCATCTTGGAAGAGAGGGACATAAGATGTGTAAATGGAAAGGTTTCCTCTGGGCCACCACTGTGATGGTACCATGAAGATCCACTTTCCAAATCCTAAAGTATTTCCTTTTTTTTTTTTTTTAATTAAAAAAAATTTTTGGTAATGTTTATTTTTTTTTGAGAGAGAGAAAGAGACAGATTGCGAGTGGAGGAGGGGCAGAGAGAGGAGACACAGAATCTGAAGCAGGCTCTGGGCACTACGTGGGGCTCAAAGTAACAAACCTGAGATCATGACCTGAGTGGAAGTCAGACGCTTAACTGAGTGAACCACCCAGAGGCCCCCTAAATTATTTCTGAATATAAGTGCCATGTAAAGAAGAGAAAGAGAGAACCACAGGATGTTTTGCATTCAAAGGTTTTCAACTCTCATAGACTTAATGTTTCAATAACTCAAGAACCACTACTCAGGGTTTTAAAGAAATTAAACTGAACATCTCATCCTCATACCCCAAATTGTGTGACAGTTTTAGAATTTTACTACTTTTTAGATTCTCTGGTTTATAATGGATTTAACTTCTTTCTTCTTTTACTTTGACTATCAGATAAAGAAATAATCTAAACAAGTATAATAAAGCTTCCATGGAAAGAGAATTTAGAAAAGGAAAATAGGCTCCAAGGTTAAATTTTGGTCCTTCTTAATATTGAAGTTTCCTTCAAAATGTGAAATCTCTGCCTCATTATCATAAACCTTCTGTTCTTATAAGGTAAAATACAGGGATGAGAAGCAGACGATAGCTAGTCTCAGTAACTATTTTGTGGCAGTGATTGGCATGTTCTGGATAGTTCTCTCATCTCTTTAAGAGTTTGTTATTTGAAAAACAGTCATGTTGCACTCATATGGCCTCTGTTAGAAAGAACTGGCTGCTGTGTTTCAGGTCGGCCATTTCTGGTTTGACAGTTTCTAATCCCATAATGCGAATATGGGTTTGCCCTCAAGGCAAACCAAAACAAAAAAGAATTAAATAATTCATGAAAAATATAACAGGTTAAAATAGCCTTACATAAATAAAGCTTTATTTAAAAAAACATTATTATAAAAGAGAACCTATGTTTGACATGCAAAGAAAACTAGATGATTAAAAAAAAAAGAAATTGGGGATGGAACTTCAAAAGAAAGATGTATTCCCAAAGCACCACTTTTTACTAGTTTTTTTAGAAAAATGAAAGCTCATTTTATTACAATTTGTCAAACTTACTGACTATAGAATGGACTTCAAAAGGATTTCTGGAACATGATAAAAGATCCATAGAGAAAAGAATAGAAGGAAGATTATGCATTCGAGTTACATTTTAGAGTGCAAAGGCCTCTGGAAAACAGATTTCAAAGAACAAGTTAATATAAAGGAAGAAGGCCCCTGATTTCTTACAAAGTCACAACGTGGACATTGTGTCTGTTCCCAGAGTGCAGAGAGCAGATTCAGTAGCAGAAATCTTTGCCTTGCATTTTGGAGCAGCCTTGGGAGAGCAGCAAAGAGCTCTCTGCAGTCTGCCTGGAGGGCCCAGAGGGGGGCTTTCTGATTTAAGAGCTGTGGTACTCCTCTGCAGGATAAACAGCTCTGGATTCCTCTTTAATGACAACAGCATATCAGCTCCTTTTGAGGTTACAGCATATATAAACAGGATCTGTCTCATATTTTCCAGTTGTGGAGGAGGAAAGGCGAACAAAAAAAAAAAAGGAGCCCCCACAAATCTTTTCCTGCAGTTAACTGTGAAGAAAATTTGCTTTTAGTCACATGCAAGACTGAAAAAAGGAAAGGAGAACCATAGCACGCAAAATGTCCCCTGAAAGAAAACAGGAAAACCACTACTTCCTCTGTGTGTGAGAACATCGGTGGGCAATCAAAGGGAAGAAAGGGAATGCTGAACTCTAGGATTTTAAAAGAAAAAGGATGCAAGCCTAAGAAAAATGAGCAGAAAGGTTCTTAATAGTCTCCCTGGTGCCCAAATCCAGAGATACCAAGAGAGGTCTTGCCCAGCAGGCACTCTGCTCTCCACTTTAAATGTTAAAGTGGACACTGGCTGTCATGTTAGTAGGGATACCAGAAGGTTATTTCCCAGGATGCCTTGAGGTCAGCACTTGGCAGTGAAAATTTTCTGGCCTTTGAGACGCCCTAACAAAATGCACCAAATGAAGATATTTACTCATAGTATCCACATTCTTATATGATGGATCCAATTTGGACTAAAGGTCTAAAGGAAAACCTCAAAGTTTCT
Source organism: Panthera pardus (assembly GCF_024362965.1). Lineage (NCBI taxonomy): Eukaryota > Metazoa > Chordata > Mammalia > Carnivora > Felidae > Panthera > Panthera pardus. The sequence goes on along the minus strand of NW_026526721.1, from coordinate 47,470,192 downwards.
ATTTTGTCCCTCACCCTCATCTCTCCTATCCCAGTATTTCCCAGGAATCTGCAGATAAAAATTACTTCATTTGTATTAAATATGCACATTAGTGATTTGAAAGCTTGCTTCATGTTGCTATCAGTAGGGGTCAGCAAACTTTTTCTGAGTTGATAAAACACTGAGTTGATAAAATCAAAGTCACAAGAGAAAATCAGAAACCAGTTAGGAACACAGGTAGAGGAGAAGCCTGGAAGCCAGCCAGAGGCAACTCTGTTATTTGAGTCTCAACTTTGATTCCCAGGGAGCTCTCAGAGCCATGCTCTAGTTAGTCTGGATTTGGAAATGCAGGGAACCAACTGCGGCAGGTGGCCATTGAGAAAATTGTCTTCATCAATTCTACGCACATTCCATCCCTGGCTGAATAATTCATGGGGTGGAGAAATAAGAGCTGAAGGATCCTGGCCCATGAGATTTGAAGTGAAGATCAGTGGACCTTTATTCAGAGCTTAATGCCTAATGCTTTGTCCTAAAATATGTTCCATGTAACTCTCAAGGGAGTGGTAAATACCACTTGTTCATGTGGAAGAATGACAGTCCGTAAGGTCACAGGAGGGGAGTTTTACCCTGACGTGTGCTAATTAGCTTGCCATAGGGAAAAATAGTCCTGTGAACCTCTGCAGCTAGGAGTTCTCTGTATTTCAGTTTTAGTCTGTGGATCAAGATATCAAATTATAAAAATGTAATTAATTAGCTGACATGGTAAAGCCCCCTTGAAGACATTTGATTGACAGATCATTAGTTCACACCTAAATAATAATGCAGTTGGGCACCCAATGAATGTGCACCTTGAGAGCTTTAGTCACTGCTCCAGGTTGAAGTTGTCAGAGCAACTTTCTTCTGGAGGAAACCAAGAGCCAGAGGCAGCTAATAGGAAAAGAGACTAGGGCAGGAAAAAGAGGATAACAAGAGTTGAGGTTAGAAGGGAAAGCTAGACATGGTCCATTTGGGGGGAAACAGTCTTGGCCAGGAAGGGGCAATTTTGAAACATTTTTTTAATGTTTATTTTTGAGGGAGGGAGAGAGAGAGAAAGAAGAGAGAGAGAGAGAGAGAGAGAGAGAGAGAGAGAGAGAGAATGCAAAGCAGGCTCCAGGCTCTAAGCTGTCAGCACAGAGCCCGACACGGAGCTTGGACCCACAAACCATGAGATCATGACCCGAGCTGAAGTCAGATGCTTAACCGAGTGAGCTACCCAGGCACCTCAGGAAAAGGCAATTTTGAAGCAGAGTGAGAAAAAGGCCTATGCATGGGCCAAGAAAGATCTGTCTAGGATTGGCCTCCAACTCCAGCTCTAGGACGTCAAAGATGGCACAAGGCTCTGACTGGAATCAGGAGTATGGGAGACTCAAACCCTTGGGCTTTTCTGAACCTCCCCTATTTCTTTTTCCAAGTAAATCTTAGTGAATGCTTTGAAACAGGGTGGGCTTAGGAAGAGGACAGTATCTACTCAAACTGCTTTTCTCAGGTTGGGGCCAGGTACAGCAAGGTGGGAGAGGCTGACATCTTAGCAGGGACTGAACATGTACTGAGGCAGTTCCCTCCAGGGAACAGATCATAATCCCTGTTCTGATTTTCTTCTTGACATATGTTTCTCCATTATATCCAGGTAGTTGTGTAGCAAATGCAGGTGTTTAATTAAAAGATGGAATGGCTGAGAGAAAAATCAAGATAAAACTGGCTTCTCTTCCCACTTCTCCAACATAAATCAAGTGATATGTCTGAAATAGGGGCAATTATAAAGACTTGACATAAAAAATACATTTGGAAGTGCTAGTCCAACCAATAAAGAGTAGCTTCTCTTTAAAAACAAATGAAAGTTTTTTTTCTTTAATTAAAAATAGGGCACCACATAGGAGTTTGATAAAAACAATCAGACAGAAAGAAAACCACAATATTGCTGATATAAAATCTTTACTCACAGTGACTTTTGATAGGTTTGGGGCAATACCTTACTACAACCTCCTAGATTCTAATAGATTCTACTCCTAAATTGGCACAAGGTTTATCTATAAGTTCTGCACCTTGCAATGTACTTAGGCTGAAGCTTAAACCGATTAGGAAAGTAAAGCTATATAATTTAAAACTCTAGTCCTAAGAAAAAGCAAAGTATTCAAAATCAGCACTAGTGTGAAAATGTATTTTGAATTCACTGGTTAGAAGAGAGCAATCATTTCCAAAATCTCTTATCACTTCTATTTTTATTACATTCTTTGAGTATCATGGTGACCAACTTCTTTCAAAAACTTGCAAGGGAGAAACAGCTGACACCCGCTCACCCCCACCTCTCAGAACTAATTCCAATCAATGTCCTAGAGCAACATTCAATGTTCTCATATTCATGGGATGCATATCAGTGCTCTGGCCATATTAGGAGTAAGCAAAGAGCATCTATTGTTAGCCGCTTGGTAATAATTATCCAAAGCCACAGCCTCCTGGGGTGCCTGGTTGGTTTAGTCGGTAGAGCATGAGATTCTTTCTCTAGGGGTTGTGGGTTCAAGCCTTACACTGGATATAGAGATTACTTAAAAAACAAACAAAAACAAAGCCATGGCCTTTTCTGCATATGTATGGCAATGCCACATGTATATCCATAATCAAATGTTAATTTTTAATGCATGAGTTTTATACTTGAGGATCAAAAGAGCTAAGAATTGTGTTTGAAATGAGAAGAAAAGAAAAATCTTTCAATGTACCATAGACTTGAATTGCTCTATCAAACCATATATATATATATATTGAAAGTTTGTCTAAATGAGCTGGAATTCCTTTATGGCTTTAGAACGCTCTATATTTCATGACCAGGGCAGGTATCACCTCCTTCTCTTATGGCAAATCCACGAATTTTCCTTACGCCTTCACAAATGGACTGGCTTGCCACCCCTCTCCCCCCATTATGAAATTTCTGGCAGAAAAGAGATCTGTCAAAACAGGTTACTTGTATTTTTATTGGTTCCTCCAGACCATGACGACATTTCCTGAAAGGCAGTGCCAGGAAACTATTAATGTCTGTGAAAAAGAAGTGAAAGTTCTTATGAGCATAAACTGTCTGGTACCCCCAGAGACTGCAGCCTGAAGGAATCACTAGTCTTTAGACTATAACACTGGTTCAATTGCCTGCTATGTTAGAACTCTGAAACATGGCTATCAGAGGAGAGAAGAGCAAAGTATCTTCCCAAAAAGAAAGGTATGAGAGACACAACTGGCTAGTTCTTCCCTTTCTCTTAATTATTTGCTCGCCCAGAGTTAAAGTAGCTGAACAGGCTGCTAATGGCTGGCTCACTTAAGGTGGTCCCACAAACTAGTTAATTCATTCAAGTAGTTAATGGATTCTTTCCCAAACAGGAGGGGCAATAAGGCCAACACCTGGAAGAGGAGAGTGTAACCTTCCTCATAAATGGGAAAAAAAGAATCCATTCTAACATCCAGGTGTAGAAAAAGAATTTCAATTTTATAATGGACTATAGTGATTCCGCTAATGCTAGAGTCATAGTGTGTGAGTACTTGACAATGCTGATCGTAAAGGAAGCTGGAACTTTACAGAAGACTGGAAATTAAATTAAACAAAACTTGTCTGAGGCACTGGACCTTTAGGAGACTTTCAAATATTTCAACTGATATATATTAAGTGCCAAAATCATGTGGGTACTTGCTAAGGTTATACTGGGTCTGTGGAGCAGAAAGGCAGCTCCTGCAATGTCCTATCCCTCTATTGCACAGCGCCACCTGCTGGGTGAGGGTGGAGAGAGCTGAACTTTGTTTCTTGGACTGATAATCTATGAATTCAAAGAAAAAAGGAAGGTCGTCACTGTTCCCAGTGGACACAGAATATTGAGAAACGGGGCTCTCTATGCTGGCAGTTTCACACAAAAAGGGACAGCCTTGCTCTCCTTTGCTACTGTCATAGCTATCCAGTGATAAGTGTCCAGTGATAAGTGTTTCTTTTGAAATGTCCAAACAGGAAATATAAGCATTAAAACAAAGAACATAAAATATGGTCCTTGCATGCTGACTACCTATATGTCCATCTTAATAGCCAGGGCATCTGAATCATGACCTCTAAAAGCTGGGTGGTTTTTTCATTGTCTTTAAGAGAACACTGTAAATGACCCTTCTACATGAAGTTGAATCTATTCTCATAATTAATCCTCTTCAGGAGAACATTTAATATCTAGCCCCAACATAGTAAACATCAAACTAGAGGCAGCAAAGAAAAAAGTGTGGCTAAAGAAACATTTACTGTCAACAAAAAGCACTAGGTTCTCTCCCTGGAATGTTAAAAGGAAATTAATCTGTATTCTAAGCACTGTTCATTTTACACTGAAAAGATATGTTGATTTCTCCTTGCTGGAGAAGAAGCTATAGGCCCAAAATGCCTCATCAGAAGTTCCTGGGTCAAATGTGTTGCAGAATTTTTCAAATTTTAGAAAGGTGAAATGATACAAACATTAAGCATTATATAAAACCCACTAATTAAACATTAATATTCTTTCAATAGGATATATGCATTTTCACACTAAATGGTTACACTTGTGTCAGTTCAGATCAAGTTTAGTTGTCAAATGAGTTTGTATAAAACTTCATAAACTTGTGCTTTTGGATTTCAGTATTGAACATAAGGGATTATGCACAAGTCATTCTTGATTTTAATGAAATAGAGACAAAGCAGTAACCGGCACAGAATTCTTTAACAGGCTGAAACACTGGTATCTGTCTTGGTTGTTTGACTTTTGGGGAAGTTACTTAAAATTTTTAGCCACAGTTTTCTTACTGGTTGCATTGGGGTGAGGATGGTGGTGGGAGTGGCAGTGGATGGGGGTTCTAAGTGTAGGTGGAAGGGAATAAGCAGTGTTTATCCAATGCAGATAAAGTTTCAGCCCTATGCTGCTTCTAGTTCTTGAGTATTATAAACAATAGAGTGATAAACAGCCAAGTGGCTAAATCTTTATACATGTCTCTTACGACGTATTTGAGATAAATACCTTAACATGTAATTGCTGGGTCAAAAGATATGCTATCTATAACTGTTTTTCAATACACCCTCCCATCCATTTAGCTTTATGATACCATTGCAAAATGGTTTTAAAGGAAATTTACACTTCTAGAAACAGTGTGGAGAAGCACCTATTTCCCTGTACCTTTGTCAACATCAGGTATGATCATTAACAAAATCTGCCAATTTAATATGTGAAAAATGGTATTTCTTTGACGAAACTTATTTCTCTAGTGGCCTTGGATTTTTATATCGGCCCCATTTAATTGTCCACAATTTTATGAAGTAGTTATTCCTGAATTCCCATCATTAGTGGTAGAGCCATGTCTGTTTGACTTTAGAGCTTATCCTCCCTCTAGAACCCCTTGTGACTTTTGAATTCTGTTGTGGAGGGCGCTGAGGGATCCTTGGTGAGGGCTTGGGTCTGTGGAATAGAGAGCGACACAAGGGCACAAATGAGTTGTAGCATGTAGGGACAGCTTTGGTGGTGTTTACTGTATTGTGGTTCTATACAGTGCCTCTCTATTGTACTAAACTCAGAGGCTTCCTAGATGGCTAATGAAGCCTCTTTGAAATAGCAGCTCATATGGTTTAGGGCTTGCGCAGAGGCTACAAGTATTTTAAATTACTATTCATCTCCTACTCAGTGCATAGTACACAGTTTTTAAACTAGGTAATCACTGCTCAGTTTATTATACAAACTGGTATACTGCTGTGTTGGATAGCTTAGATAGTCATGAATTCTACGTGTTCTTCCCTTAGCATCTGAGCTTATATTAGCTTTAAAAACAACAACAACATGTATTTCAATAAGATAGCTGCAAAATTCAGATGATCTTACAGCATTTTAGATGAAGTGACTTTAGGTCAGACTTCACCTGCAAATCAGTTATCTCAGTTACAGATGGCCAGTGGAGGAATGCAATGAAGCAGAGCCCAGAATTCAACAGATATTACAAAAGCCTTGACCTTTCTTACACATTAAAACCCTCACCCAGGGTGCTTAGTTAGTAGCTCTCCAAGGTGAAAAGTGTCACACACATTCTCTCTGTACTCTCAGTACACATTCTCTCTGTACTCTTACCTGCCCCACAGGAGCCTGCCCCTAAATAACTTGAGAGAATGGGCAAGAAGGGAAAAGGTTAGTAAAATTCACTCTGACTAGGGATCCCCTAATTTGGGTCAACCATGAGCACTAGAAAAGTTCTGATGTGATTTCACAAATGAGATTTGAAAATGTAGGCAGGGCCACAGAGGGGTAAAGCTCCAACACTCTATGTGACTGGTGCTTCTAGAGCGTGCATTTACTGACCCTGTCAGATAACTGAATCACAGTTTGCTCTTGCTCTTCTGTTTAAAAAGCACATGTTGAGCAGGCAATCCATGTGGAATACACATTTTCAGATGTCTCTCTAAAGAAGACAGATTTATCCTGAAACAGAATACTCTGAGAGAAAACAAGGAATAGCTGGCTGTAAGTGCAGTCACACAAAAATCCTTAAACTGACCCAGAATTTCAGGCATTGGTCTGGGCCTGGGTTGTTGAAGAAGCACAGCCTTCTGCATTATCCTTGCTTTAACCACAACTGTCCATGACATCACTATCTAAACCATTTATTTAGTCTGTTTTCAAGCTCCCCTTATGGCAAATGACTGCCTGTATAAACAAAAGAATTCAGATCTATAAGAATTCTTTGCAATTGAGACCCCTGGAGAGAGAAAAAAATGTAATTGCCATCTGAAACATGCTGAAATTTCTGTTAAGTGGTTTTATGTGAGTGATTGACTTTCATTAAAAGAGGAAGAAAGAAAACCCACAAAGAACTATGGGAGGCATTTCTGAATCTTTCAGACACAGTAAAACAAAATTATGAAACCCCTGATCAGCTCTTAGCTATTAGAAACCCCAGTCTGAATTCAGCTTCTGACAGGTGGGCAAGATACAACTGATGATAATCCTTTAGGTGTAAAGACCATGTCTCTAAATTCTCATGCCCCTCACAGCAGTGATTCTTAAACTTTAGTATGCATTAGAATCATCTGGATGACTTTTAAAAATAGACTACTAGACTTTATCCCCAGAATTCCTGACTCAGAAAGTCAGGAATGGGTGGGGCCTGATAACATGTGTATCTAACAAGTTGCCACATGATTCTGCTGGTCCAGGAAACACATTCTGAGCACCACAGCCTTGTAGGACAGAGCACAATGTTAGGCAAATAGTAGTTGGATAGTAAATACTTATTGGTTAAATTGAATTCAACTTCAAAAATTACGTTTTCTTCCCCTCCCCAAATCTGAATACATACTGACATGCTGGTGGACTGATTAAGAACAAGAACATAATCACTGGTGATATCAAGTGACCATACGATGATGACATGGCAAGGAAGACAAACCCAAAGTGTCAACTGAACCTCAGCATCACAATGGTAATGGCTATGGGACAGTATAGCAGTGTTAAAATTATTAAAGTGAGTACCGTTTTAGTTAGGGAGAAAGAGTAACATGAAAAATTGAAAACTAAGATGGAAACCTTTAGAAAAATGGCTTTTATGGTTGATAATTTCTAGGATGAGATAGCCGGGGTAGAAGAAGGAGTATAGAGTTTATGAATTGGTTCAACAGAACTGGGTGAATCTAGACTGCCATAATGTTAGCAGGATGACTTTTAGCAAAGTTAATCTCTCTGACTTTCCACTTCCTCACTTGTCACTTGGATGATAATGTCTACCATGAGGATTGGAATGGTTTGGGAACTGTGGTTTAGAACAGTGGTTCTCGAACTTGAGTGGCAGAAGAATTAGTTGAGAGATTGTTAAAACATAAAATTCTCTTGAGACACTGAGTGCTGGGTCACAGCCCTGGAGATCTGAATTCAGTAAGTCTGGGGTGGGGCCTGAGAATCCTCAGATCTGATGCGGATGCAGCTAGTTCTCAGACTATATTCTGAGTAGCAGTGGGCCAGTAATCCCCATCTACCTGCCACTAACACATCACACCAAGTACACTCTTCAATGTATAGATCAGTTATATCAATGTCAATATTCTACCTTATGTCATTTGGGCTCATGGTGTTCAATCCTATCAGACTTACCCTAAAGCAAGAACTGTGTTTTGTTTCTCCTTATATCACACATAATGCCTAGCATAGCATTCTGCTATGCATATGTTGGTAGACTGATATACCCTGCATATATGGGCAGTGATAGCAATACATGTTTGTTTACTTACTTTTTTTCTCAAATCTGCTCTCTACCAAATCTATTTACTGTGTACAAATCTAACTGCTGAATTTCTTTAAAAAATTGCTGTTTGGCAAATAAATTTTATGTAGTAGATGGCAACATGGAACTTATTAAAAATTCCTATGTATGAGTATGATTTCCCAAAATGCCCTCAATGAATATGAGGCTAAAGAAAATCAGCAAGTGGAAATCACAAGTTCCGTTAGGACTGTAAACATTTTCCAAGCCCTCTGCCAGTCTCCCTTCCTTCCCTCCAGGGGCTTCTATCCTCTGGAGAGCCAAGCAGTCTTTAACTTATCCTTACTTAATATTGGGCTTCATTTGTTAAAACGTTAAGAAAAGAAAAATGGCTTATACAATAAATTAAGCCAATAAATTACAGCATACTTAATCTAGGGTGGTGTTTGCAAACACATGCACCAGTCTCACATCTGATGAGTGGCTTTAATGTAAAAAAAAAAAAAAAAAAAAAAAAAAAGTGTGTGTGTGTGTGTGTTGGGGGGTGGATAGTTGGATAAAGAGGGGCAGTGGGGCTGGGGAACTAGTGACAAATTTGTCCTTTAAGACATACAGGAAATACTCAGAGGTTTTGTCTACTTTGTAAATTAAACTGCAAAGCAGAAGCTCATAAAATGTTTACTTTGATACATCCTCTGTCTTTCCAATCCACCATATCCCAATAACATTCTCAAGAAAATCCTGTAGCTCTAGAAAGAAATTTAACGGGCTCGTTAAGGTTTATAGCAGACTCAAACTCACTTCCAAAATGTCCATTCCTCTAAGATTTATGAAATCAGAAGCAACAAAATAAAAACAAAACAAAATAAAACAAAGGTTCAAGAAGGTTCAGGATGTTGAATTTGAGAGGAGGCCTAGAAGAAGCACCCTTCCAATCTAAGGTGTGAGCATTCAGTACTGGCAATAGCTATGGTCAACAGCATTTATTTGTGATAGCCTAGGGGGAAAACATGCGGAAAGATTTTAGCATTTGATTAGGTTACTTATCCATACTTCAAATAACAGGAAAATCAGTTTATCTCTTTATTTGGAGCCCTCTTTCCAGAGAGAAGAAATGAGATGCTTTTAAAAATTAGTTTTCCTCTGTGCCTTGAGGTCCAGAGTTTTGATGAGGTTTTATGTAGGCTGACTTCTTTTCTTGTGACCTTATAAAACTGAAAAAAAACAACAACAAAAACCCAAAACCCAAAACAAAATCAAAACTAAAAAACTAACTGGTCAACTTGTTTTTTAAAGATGAAAAGTTAAAAAAAGAAAAAAAAGTCAAGTCCCCCAATTACAATAAACCTTAAAATATTTTCTAAAAGACTGTGAAACTCTGGACAAGAAAGTATTCATCTCTGCACTTTGGTTGCTAATTGTTCAGGGTGGGATAGAAGTTCAGGAGTCTTGAAACTTGTTTTATAAACCTCCTTTTAGTATACATATGTAAGAAAATTAAGGTCACCATTCTTTTAATTGTAGTAGTAAGCTATTCAGATAAAGCATTAATAATTACACTCTCAGAAATAATATAGCTGTTCAGATATAAAGTAGTAAGCACATTCACATCTTTAATGGTTTGTTGAAATCATTATTAATGATGGCCAATTGTTAAATTTTCTGTTAAATTTTCTTAAAACTGGGGAGAAAGGGAAAAAGGAGAAGAAATACTGTGAGCTATTAGGGAGCAACTAGAACAGAGTATTGGGGTGAAAATGTTTTAGATGGCCAACAAGTAGCAGGTGAGGGTACTGGTACCTCAGCAGTAAAGAGAACAAGAAGCCAAGTGGTAAAATAATGACAAAGAAATAATGACAAGTCTATCTTAAGTTCTTTTCATTTTAGCAGCAATGACCCCCAAATTCCATCTTGAGGATGTCTGAGAATTCCTAGAATCTGTTTAATGAATCAAAAGGAAACTTATCTATTTCTATGCTCCTCTCCTATTGAACAAAAGGTCTACTGGCTCTGAGAGACTTGACAAGCTGCTCAAGATTATAGGTTTCGTGATGTCCAGTATGGAGAACAGGGAGACCAGTTATGACAGTAATCTAGGCTGGAAGGGATGAGGTGTGGAGTACAATGGTGGTAGGGTGAATACCGTGGAACTAAAACAAAGCTACTTCACAGTGACGTATGTATCAGCCTGGAAGACTGGATTTCCTCAAGCCTAAGTCAGATACATGACTATTAAACTTTTATAGTGTTAAGATTTTTGAGATTTGGATGCATGTTAGAATCAACATCAAAAGAGACCCAGAAGAGGTGATGCAGCTGTCATTGCCCGTGCAGGTGCCAACACACAAATATCTGGGAAGAGACAGTAGCATGTTGAAGCTTCAACAGGCTGGTGTGACTGTGTCAGGGACAGGCGGTGGCACACATGACAAGTGGAGAATAAGGGATGCCAAGACTGAAAAAAATATTAAATTGTCTGTGCTAAAAGAAGACAGAATCACCACAAACAGTGAACATTTCCAGATCTTTAAGTACTACTGGGGAGGAAATATAGAGTGGTATTTAAAAATGAAGTCTCTTAATTTGAGGAGATGAAAAAGTTTTGGAGACGGGATAGTGGTGTTGGTTGTACAGCAATGTAAATGGACTTAATGCCACTAGATTTCATAGTTAAAAGCAGTTAAAATAATAAATTTATGTCATATATATATATATATATATATATATATATATATATATATATATTTCACCCCCCAAAAAAAAGTGAAGGCTCCAGAGTTAGTCTTCTTGAGTTCAAATACTGCCTCTGATCCTTCTAAATTGTGGGACATTAGGTAAATATAATAATATTTTTGTGGTTTAGTTTTAACAGCTCAAAATCAGAAAGATAATGGCATGTACCTTATACAGTTGGTGAGGACTAAAGGAATTAATATGTGTAAGACCTTTAGGCAGTGCCTGGAATGTAATAAATGTTTAAGAAATGTTAGCTGTTGCTACTTGTATTGTAATTATGATTACTGCTTTTATTATGAGGTTAAAATGATTTTTTAAAAACCAGCTCTGGCTTTTTTCTCTTTCTCTTCTCGTTCTCTGGCAGAGTACTGATTAGAAATAAAATGATGAAAATGTAAGTAGAAAGAGAAGAATAAGTAAAACAAGGGCCTAGAAAATTAATACCCTGCATAATCAGATCTGGAATAACTAACAATTGCCTATATCAGCCAAATATGGTCTTTAAGCACAATCATGGTAGGGTCCTGAACCACGCGTGAAGATTTTCAAAAGTCCATGTGTTTGGCCCCACCTTAGACTAACCAACTCCCACTGTCCAGAGGTGGGGCCCAGGTAACAAGGTGAGTCCATCATCTCACAAACACACTCAACTGGGTCTTAGGGATGACTCATTTTTGGTACTTTTAGGTGTATCTGGAAGATTGCTATATATTATATAATACCTAATATTTTGTGTCCTTTCTTTCTTTTTTTCTAATAGTGTCCTTCTGCTTTGATTGAAAAGAAAGGCCACTTTCTCTATGCACATCTATTGGCTCCTTAAGAAAACTTTGCTAATAAATGTTAGGGCAAAGTGTGTATGTGGTTTCTGACTCTGGGTGCTGCTGAACTCTGCTGAATAACTCATGTACCTAATGAGAATGTAGTTCTGCACCTTCACATCCCCATTTTAGAGCTACATAGATCTGTGGCTTCTCCTAGATAGATCTTGTTTATTATATAGGTCTGTATGGCTCAAAGAGATACTCTATTTCTTTTTTAAACAGTGGTTTTCACTCAGTGAGAGGTGGCAGCTAAGGTTTTTTTCCCCCCCTTTGGGTCAGGGGTGGCACTCTAACTTGGTCTGATTTCATTTTACTGTTCTGGTTTAGGGCACTGGCATACTTCAAAGCTACCCTGCTACAGGGAGGCTTCTTTCTTAGAAGTGCCTAGGTGGAAAGTTTTGGGATATGCTATAGAGGGGTGTAAGAGACAGAGGAAAACACTGTGGGAAGAGTCTCCTGATGGTTTCTCCTTGCATGCTACTTTGCCCCTTTACCCACCAACAGATTTTATTTTACTTTCTAAAATTGCAGATTAGCCAATCCTCAGTGGTTCCCCATGACACAGAAGGTAAAGTCCAGCCTCTGCAGTCTGGCCTTGGAGGCCGTCTACCACCTGACCTCAGTGGGTCAACCAAATTCCTAACACATACCCTCCAGCTTCCTCACTGCCCCTCAACATATCCAGCACAGCTGGGGCTGGAGCACCTGGTGCCCATCATCCTCCCATCTCCCCAGTCCTCCTTTTCCTTTCTCTGAACTCTAGCAGGAATGGTCTGTGTCATTCATTATGATTCTTAGCCATATGGGCTGCATTTTAAATTAATGATTTCATACATGTGTGATTTACCTCACTAACCAGACCAGAACTCCCTAAATTGGAGGACCATGGGTTGAAATCAGCCCAGATACATGTTTTGTTTGGCCTACACAATGTTTTTGAAGAATCTGAATTAGTTGCCAGCATAAAAAAAAAAAAAAATCTGGAGATGGCACATAATAAAAATCTGGATTTCTGACTTCTCTTGACAAACTGGAAGCTCTGACTTCTGGGTCAGCATTCCAGGATGGTTTCAATAAGCTGGGGCTGCATAATGACTGATCCCTTCAGAAGTGCTGTGTCCCTTCTGCTATGGCATGGTCCCAATCACCTCTCTGTCCTGGACCTGGCCTCTTCCCACTCCCTTGCACACCTCTCTGTCTCCCCCAGCTGTTCAAACATGCAGCCTCAGAACCACACCTTAAGTCCTTGGAGGACAAGGCCTTTGTCTTCACCTCCTCACTTCCTGGGTGCCTACACAGTGCAATTTACGTAACCGGTGCTGAAAAATACTTCTTGAATAGAAGGAAGAAAGGCCACAATGAAAAAGCAGATGATAGTGATGGATCAGGGAGATGAGGATAAAAGGAGGTGAGGGTAAAGACACGTGAGCGAAGGGTTTTTCAATACCTCAAAAAGAATGAAATGGAAGATCTTGTTCTTTAATAGTGTTAAATGGCAGTGCTTTATAAAGCTCTTTTAGAAACTTATAAGAGGTATTTTGTTTTTAAAATGATGGCTTCCCAGAAGGTGGACAACAGAAACAACTTAGATTATCTGGAGGCTCGTCAACTCTGAGTATACTGTACTGTGTCAATAGTGAAATGAGTCAGTATGACTTTTTTAAAGGAAAACCATGAAATTTTTGAGCCTTAACTTTGTACTGCTGATTAGGGAAAAGAGAAATTACCCTAAAGGCAGTCTTCATTTAATGTCCATCTACAAAGTCTGAAAAGAAATACACAGTAAGAGCTGCATATTACCAAGAGCTTTTTCCTGTACTTGTACCAAATGTCTTCTGCATGCATCCAAGCTTCCCCTTTCCGCTCAAGTGTGGATGAAGTTCACAAGGTCAGGAAGAACAGAGTTCCAGAATACTAAACACATTGCTCAATGATTAAACTTTAGGTTAAACTTCACAGATGAAACTGTGGCTCCAGGGGACAAATCAAGCTTAACTCAGTGTTCTAATGAGGGAGGTTTTATGGTTTCCCCCTTCTACTGAAATGCCTCTGCGGTTTTACTGCTGAGCAGATCAGGAAAAATTGGTCTGACTGATCTGTTGATGCCTCTGGGTTTGAGGATATAAAGTGAACTAAGTTGACGGTGAGGTGTTGGGGGATTCAGAGAAGAAAAGAAGTGGAGAGACTTTCAATTTGTCCACTATGAGAGTTTGTATTTGAACTAGAAGTTTGAGGAACTAAAGCTGAGCAAAGCTTTAGATTTAGGATGTATCTCAAACTGCTGGGGCAAAGAGGAGGTTACAAATGGGAAACTTGCAGAAGCATCCAAGAATAGACATCTGCCTCACTTGACTGTTTGTTAGGTTTCCTCTGAGAAAAGAGGTGACCTCATTTTTCATTTCAAGAAATTACAACTTAAAACCCATATGCCTTATCAGCATGTGTTGTAGCAAGTTTCATTCCATAGTTAGGAGCTTATCACAGCTTCTAAAATCCCAAACTGTGCAGTTTGGTGAGAGAGGGAGTAGAGGAGAGTGGGTCAGAGCATACATAGGCTCTGGGGTCAGACACACTTAGACTGGAGCCTTGGCTTTGCCAGTCAGTGGATTTGGGACAGATAACTTCTTCCAGCCATGTTTTCCTCACCAGCAAAAGAAGAATAAAAACAGTACATATTGCATGGGATTACTCTGAGGTGTGAGTGAGAGATTGCATGCAGAATACTTAGCACAGCACCTGTCAGAGAGCCTCCAATAACAAGCTATTTTCATCAGAGTCTTTCAAAATGTAGAAAGATTTATATGGTCATTTGGGTGAAAGGTCATCATGATCTTCAAGGAATACATAAATTGGCTTGGCATTGTGCTCATAGTTGGTAATTCTAAACAAGGTTGACGTCAGTGACCTTTGCCAGAAGAACATGGGCTCTGAGTGATTTTCCAGTAGGAGGAATAGGTTATGCTGAGCCAGCCATACCCACACCTCTGTCCTCTGTGGTCAAATGCACGCATTTCTGAACCAGTTGGGTGAGTGGGGGCTGCTCTGCATGAAGCCAACTGTCCCATATGGAGACTGATCCCACAGCCTTGGATTTTAACCAACGGAGCTAACTGGTAACAGATAACCAAAGGCATGTTCCCTGCTTGCAGGAGGCCAGCAGACTTTTACAGGGACACATCACGAAAACTTTAACAAGATGCAGCACATAAAATGCATTTTAGTAATACCCAAGAACATGAGTTTGGAAAAACCGCAGCTACTCTGTCCATTCCAATTTATAAGTAGATTCTACAGCCTGAGAAGTCTAGGCTTTTATTGGCCTTTTTCCCTGATGATGTAATGAGTATCTGAAACTGACATGCCTAAGGCTGGACAAGAAGCTCAGTACTAGAGATCACGTCATCTTTCCTTAAAGTAATATCTCACTGCATTCTTGGTTTCCTGTAGAACAATCAGACACACTTGGAGAATGCAAAATTGCAGAATATTAGAAGTTCAGGAGTCTTCAGAGTTTATCTAGTTTACTGGAGAAGTAAAGAAAGCATATGATATGCAAAAATTATAACAGCTAAATGTTGGCTCTGCCAGTACCAGTCTTCCTGGCTCCAGGTCCAGAGCTTTCCATTACAATCTGCCACCCCGAGAAATCCAATCATCACTTCTTCTTACAGAGCTACTCCAAAGTTATGGGCAAATCACCTGTTCATTTTTTGTAATGGTCTGGTGCTGTCACCTGATTGTACAGATGTCCAGTGGAATGAGACAAATGAGATTTGTTTACAACTGCCTATACACTCAACATTAACTGTGTTAATTACATTATAACACCATTGTTAATCGCTAGCACATAAGCCAGCAAGTGCTAAAAGCACTTCTCACCTAGATGTTAAAATGTTGGAATGGTATCTCTATTTAGCTCAACTAGAATATGTTATGAACTTTCCTTATTTTTTGCATCATCAGCTAGTAAGCATTCAATAACCGCAATTAATTTATTTTAATATTGATTTACCCTGGTTTAATATAGAGATTTCTAGGTTATTAAATAAAAGTTTCTAAAAAGCTTCTCATAAAAATTTTAAAAGGTAAATGTTAGGTCTAGAGTATTTAACAATATTTATGGAATGATGTATCGGAGGTTTGTCAGTTCATCAGCTGAAAATGTTGTGAGGAAATCCCAGAGCTGAGAGTCAGACTTGGTTTCCAGCCAGGGTCTTGCTACATTCTCAGTCAGCAATAATTCTTGGTACCCTAACACTTTTCCATTGTAAAATATACCTAAATAGCTTTCTTCTTTGTTGCCTATCTTTTCCTCCCTTTCAAGCCCTAGCTTAAGATCTTGGTCTGTCATAGTTGACACTCATGACTTTGGGTAAGCATGAACCTTCTTTTATCTGTGTCTTATAGTCACAACTAGATCGGTCAGGATCTTCTTCCTTGAATGCTGTCTTAGTTTGGGCTCCTATAATAGACTACCACAGACGGAGAGGCTTACAAAGAACAGAAATTTGTCACAGTTCTGGAGGCTGAAAGTCCAAGATCAGGGTGTCAGCATGGTCAGGTTCTGGTGACGGCCCTCTTCCAAATGCAGACTGCTGACTTCTCTATCCTCACATAGTGGAGAGCCAAGAGAGGAAGCAATCTCTCTTATGATTTTTATAAGGCACTAATCCCATTCATGAGGACTCCACCTTCATGACTTCATTTAATCCTAATTATCTCCTACCGGCTCCACCTCCTAATACTATCACATTGGGAGGAGATGGAGGGTTTCAACATATGAATTTGGGGTGACAAGGTACACAATTCAGTCCATAAGAAAAGCCTAAGCCAGGGCTCTGTACACATGGGTTGCCCATGATACAATCTATCATATCAGAAAAATGAGAGGATTATAGAGATAATCTTTGGATTCTTTGGGGGTAATGATAAAAAAAAATCCAATGTTTATCATATTGTAGAAGGCTAAATAATTTAACATAAAACAAGCAGGAATGTGTACAATATTGAGAACATTATGAAATGTTAACACTAGAATTTTCTTGGGTTATAGAACTCTTTTCTAAATTTTTGGGATAGTCACAAAAATTACCCTTCTCTCAAGAGTGTTTGAGAACTGAAGAGTTGGGACAGGGAGAGATTAAAATGTAAATGTGAAAATGAACATATCAAGATGTTAACAGTAGTTGTCTCTATATGGTATAGTTATAGGTAATTTTTATTTTTATCTTACTATCTTTGTGTATTTTCTACATTCTCTACAATGAACATGTTACTTTTATAATCATAAATCCCATGAAGCTTTAAAATAAAGGTAAAGATGGGGCTTTTAGGATTTATAAATATTCAAGGAGACACAAATTAGGGTTTTCCTACCATCACATGGGGAATGTTCTAACATGATAATATGTCCTGCGAATTCTGAAAAGGACCATGTAGCCACATCGGTCATACAGTGAATATAATACTCCATGGGATGAATTAATTGGGTGTGCCAATGGCACTGGGGATAATGAAAAAATAAGAGGGTTTTTAGTGATACTAATGATTCCAAGAAAAGCTAGAGAGGCACTGTTCAGGATACCAAAGTCAGTGCTTGAGGTGACAGCCCTCTCAGGAAACACTATGAGTGTAAGAAACACATCACTGATGTGATGAGAACAGGACAGGGAGAATTGGGAGACCCTAAGCCCAGGATAAGGGTTGCCCAGAGATGTTCTATAGAGCAAGACCAGTGTCTACAGGGAAGACACTGGTAAGAGTCTAGACATGAGACTTCCAGAAAAACGATTCTAATCTGAAGTCAAAATAGTGTGGGCCAAGAGGTAAATGGTGGAATGTGGAAGCAGAAAGGATAAGTTAAAGGGCCAAAGAGGTTCCACAGGCTAGCAAAGCACAAAAGTTTCGGGAAGGGCATGTGCTGTGATTAATGAAATCCAACCTCAACAGAGTAACTGGAGATTGAGTTTGAAATTACCTTCCACGTTTGAAAATTTCAATTCTTGCATTTGAACTCAACCGTAACACCTGAGATAGTGACAGAAAAAGGGAGGAAAGGCTCTCGAGTCCAGATGCACTGTGACTGAAGGTGTGCATCTTATCCCTGAGCTGGGGGGTGTTGGTGGAAATCTGCCTAAAGACAGTATAAACCAGGAGGAAGGGAAACCAATGATGTGCTCTCCTTTGCCCCAGTGTGTTCAATATAGTTTATTTGAGCCACATTAGGAAGAAAATTAAGGTTGAATTCCTAAGTTTTGGGCCAGGGGTGGATAGCTCAAACGCCACCAACAGCCAGACAGGTAACATAAATCAATGAAATGGTTTAGTCTAGATTGGCCCACAGTGCAGGTGAGAGCCCATAATCTGTCTGAAGGGATAGCTGCCGAAATGTGAACCCAAATTTGCCAGATCTTCTGAGTTTTCAAGAAAAGCCAGATACCTGGATTTCTTTGTGATACCTGCTCTCGTTTGCAACGAATTCAATTTCTTTAAAACCCCACCATGCAGGTGAAAGAAAACATATCTGGGAAGGTATGTTGTGTCTGAGCTAGTTGGTGACTTTTACCCTGGGCCCCCTCTTTAGTATAATTGCAACTTTGGTTACGGAGGGGGATTTAAACACTATATGCTATCTTGAAAGCATGCAAATATTTGACCTTTGGCCAGCCTTTAGCATAATAGGGAAACTGAAGTGGTAAAAGAAGCTGGGATAATGCAGCTCTTCACAGTTCATGCCTTGGGGAGAATATTACATAAGTTTAAGTAAGTCTAATGTCCAGATGTACAAAGAAGAAAGTATAGAATTTGGGAAGAAGTGTGGGCCAGAGTCCATGCTTGAAAACACTTGCATGCAATTTACTTTGATTTTAGTAGGAAGTTGCATATGAATACTGGAGAACAAAACTGGGCCCTGAGGGGCAATTTTATAAAATGATACAGCTCAGCATATGCTATATGGCAGTGACCAAAGAATTGATCAGTTAAGGTTTTTGTGGCTTTGGATAGATTTCCAGGTAAGAGACAGTGGATGGAAAGCTCAAGGATGCTTTGTTTGAGACTAGACAAGTAAAAGTGCTAAAGTGAAGACTGCTAAATGCTCAGGGAGGTGAGAGAATTTAACAAGATTCTTACTACCTATATCAGGTGTGTGTCTCCCACCCCCCTCCCCCCATTAGTGTTTACTGGGAACCTGTGAATGTGACTTTATTTGGAAATACGGCCTTTGTAGATGTAAACAAGTTAAGATGAGGTCCTAGTGGATAAGGGTGGGCCCTAACCAATGATTTGTGTCCTTATAAGAAGAGAGAATTTGGACACTGACACACTGAAAGAAGACAACCATGCGAAGATAGAGGCAGATTTTGGAGTTACTACTACCACCACTACCACCCAAGGGCTGCTGACAACCCACAGACATTACAAGAGGCAAGGAAGGATTCTTCCAGAACCTTTGGAGAGAACAAGGCCCTGTTGGCACCTTGATTTCAGCCTTCTAGCCTCCAGAACTGTGAGAGAATAAATTCTGCTGTTATAAGCCATTCAATTTGTGGTAATTTGTTATAGCAGCCCTAGGAAACTATGTCTTTTCAAGCCACTTCTGTCTGGGATGGAAGTCTTGCTATGGTGAATTACACAATGACTTACAATTATGGCCCAAATTGGAGCAATATGTAGGGTATAAGAGATAAAGGCACAGGAAGCATATGGTCAACGGAGCATGAAAACCCTCATTTCTGAAGAGAATAGAAATGAGGAATAATGACTGGTAACCAAATGGAGAGCAGGAGAACTCCAACTCCAGCGGTGTTACACATAGCATTTATCCCAGAGTTGAACTGAATTTAATTTCACTTACAGGAAATTACCCATTGCAGATTTAAAAAATTCCAGGCATCTTATTCTTGCCCAACCTAGTTTCCTTTCTGTGAAAAAAACCAAGCCATAGAAAATAAATACAAGGCATTTTAAGTTCTTTATAAATGTAAAGAACAAGATTAAATATTAATTTATTTATAATTTTGTCCTCTTCCAAATGCAGAAAGTTTTCCTTATATAATATAAACTCAAAAACAAGTTTATATTATTGTTGGAAGGGAAGGTCTTAATTTTTGCTTTTGTAAAATTTTTAAATATAATTATTTTTTATTTTGGCTGTAGAAAGAAACACAGCATTAATTTATCCATGGGTCTTCAGTGTTAACACTTTTTCTTTTGGTTTTGTCTTCATGTCTTAGATTACCTTTTTCTATACTAGCCTGGAATTTCTAATTTAAGCCCAGAGAGAGGGAGGAGAGGCTTTATTAGTCTCACTTAGAGGTTCAGTTAACAAAGTGAGAATAACACAAATGATGCCATAAGGCCCATCTATCAACTGGATGCACTGAGTTTTAGTAGGATACATACACATAGCCACACATCACCACCAGCCACCATTACCACCACCACCTACCTAGACCTTGGACCAAAAGCTCCTCCTGCAATTCTGGGGCACATAAATGAATGTCTTAAATGCGCCATTCATTAGGAAGGGTATTGTTCTGTATCAATCTCTGGTTGATTTCTGGAATGTGGATGTCTGCTCACATAAAACTGCAAAGAAGTACATTACTACAGCACATGTGTGCCATAGTCAATTACACATCGAGAAAAGATTCGACAATATCCGCTCATTGTAAGCGTATATCATTGGGTCCCAGTCAGCTCTGTACGAGCTGGACTCTCAGACCACAAGTTATGGTCATTGGTTGCCTAAAAAATGTCACAAAAAAATTATCATAACACATAGGTCATGATAATAATTTAAAGGTGTATTGGTAAGTTGTGTTTACCTCTTGTGTGACATTTTATATTTATTATACATTTCTAATATTTATTTATATACAAATATGTAAAGTACTTTATAATATATTTCATGTTATGAATATATGATTTAACATAAAATATAAATTTATAAATTTATGATAATTAAATATATTAAAGTATACATTTGTAATACATAAAATGTACAATGTATGTTTGAGCAATGTGAGCAATTAGTTTTAATTTGTTATTCAATTTTGAAATAAAATCATTTATGACTTTTTTTTAAGATTCTGAATTAGTCTAATTGCATAGCATATACTGAAGTATCAAAATGAATTTTATTTTTTTATTTTTATTTGTATTTAAAAAATTTTTTTTAATTTATTTTTATTTTTTTAAATTTTTTTAAATGTTTATTTATTTTTGAGACAGAGAGAGACAGAGCATGAACGGGGGAGGGTCAGAGAGAGGGAGACACAGAATCCGAAACAGGCTCCAGGCTCTGAGCTGTCGGCACAGCTGTCAGCACAGAGCCTGACGCGGGGCTCGAACCCACGGACCGCGATATCATGACCTGAGCTGAAGTCGGCCGCTCAACCGACTGAGCCACCCAGGCGCCCCAATTTTTTTTTAATGTTTATTTATTTCTGAGACAGAGAGAGACAGAGCATGAGTGGGGGAGGGGCAGAGAGAGAGAGGGAGACACAGAATCGGAAGCAGGTTCCAGGCTCTGAGCTGTCAGCACAGAGCCCGATACAGGGCTTGAACTCACAAACCGTGAGATCATGACCTGAGCTGAAGTCGGTCGCTCAACCGACTGAGCCACCCAGGTGCCCCTCAAAATGAATTTTAAAAACTGCAACAAAACAGAATGTGGAAAAAAATAAGATGCTGAGGTCAACAGAAAACAGTTTCATCCATTCAAATTTATGATTTATGGAAAGGGTTTCATTGGTCTCAATGACTATCTTGATAGTAAATAAATATATGACAATTTAAAAGTAAATTTACACTAACAAAATATCACTTACACGTGTTTTCTATTTTGAAGGTGGGCATAAGAAAATTTGCAAGAAGGGATCTGCCTGCCTAAATATTTGAAAACAATGAGTTTTGTCCAGTGCATTCCAGAACTGCTTCTGGACCAAATTCTGACTCTGAAGACACCATCCACAGGGAGCTACTTTTGTGCTTTAAGAAAAATGTACTCACACAGTCACGTTCCAAGGTCACAGGTGATAATTTAGTGAGACCTGGGGTATTTTACAGAGACTTCTCTAAAAAAGAAAATCATGAAAATGTGTCTGATGTAATTTGGATTTGCTCATAGACAGATAAACATTCCATTTTATCATTAAAACATGGTTAAAATCAATTTTAAGAGATTCTACATTTTCATACAGAGCACTTCAGATCTAATCCTTTCTCTGGTATTGCCCAAGGTCTCTGTCAATATAAGCTCCCAGATATATTAGAAGGTGCTCAAGAAATAAATGTTGGTAAATGGATAAACAAATAAAAAACCATTTGCCCCTGAACACTGCTCATGATGCCAGTCTGGGTGGTTAAGAGCATGTCCCTTTTAATTTAGGCCACTAGAAAGTTTGGAGCTAAATTTGTGATTAACTTCTATAACTATAAAAGACTAGAGAGTATATATTTCTGTTTCCCGCTCCTATCTCTGGCTTTATATTCCAATTAGTCCAATTCTGTCAATTAATTACTTCATTCTTCTGTATTACATGTTATTTGGAAGTGAGGTACATATAGATTAATAAATAAAAAGAAGAAACTTTCTTAAAAACATAACACTATAGTACCTTATTAACCTACAACACTGAGTTATTTTTTTAAAAAGTCCTCCCCAAACTGACTCTTCCACCTTTGGCAAGTTCTGGAAAACCCTAAGGTTTCATGGGAAAGTTAGAAAAGTGAAGACCTAACCTCTGATCTTTATCAGGTCTGTCTGTCCCTCAAAAGAGATGATACTCCTCTGAAGTAGTACTATATGAATCTAGACATTTGTTTGCTGCCATGGCTCACACTTGCCACTTGGCTATAATGTAGAGAAGACACATATTCTCAAAGGCTTAACTTCAAATGCTAGGTTGAGAAGGGAAAAGAAATAGAAAGAGGAAAGAGAAAAGAGAACTGCCTGTCAGTGTCAGGCAAATTTCTATAGTTCTTTCCAGTTGAATTTAGACATTTTGGCCTAAAAAATTCATGTTTTTTTTTTTTTTTTTGCTATGCTCTTTTATTCCCTTTAAGACATAATTCATTTAGGTTTGAAAATAGACTATTGTGTATGTGGTAACTTTCATTCCATGACACAAACAAAAGTACTTTTCAACAATTGTCCAAGTCCATATTTAAGCAATTAGTTTAGACCATCATGTCAAGCCTTATACAATTCTGCACAACAGATTTTCTCTAAAGAGTAAAATACAATTTAAGAAGTTGAAAGTAAATTTAACTAGGAGAAAACCCTGGGGCTCGACAGGAATGCTCGAATCCCAGTCTTTGTCCATGTACAGGAGCTGAGTAACATAAAACCCACCTGGACTTGACTATTTTCTTTAGCTGAGGTGTCAACAGAGTAGAAAAAATTCCTGAACTGGTTTTGTTTTCCCTCTTTAAATGGAGGTCCAAAAAGTAGTGTAAGAATCATCTGGCACCTCCGTTGCCATGAGCAGTTTCTCCCTTCACACCCCATGGTGGGATGTGTCACAATAACTTTGCACCCACAGATATGGCTTCAGGGTGGCCCCTGAAATGGAGTGAGCTGTCTGTGTAGGCAGCTTGCTTTGGTTAACTACAGCTGCAGGGAAGAGCTGGCTCCACTCTCCCTTCTTCCTCTTCCCCCACCCACCCCAAACAAATGTTCCAGGCAGCTGCCACACTTGAGTGGTGGCAGAGCCCAAGGCTCTGAGGGTGAGGGAAGGGGGCTCTCTAACTAAAACATAACCAATTTCTTGGATGACTAAGTGAGCTAACTTTAACTCTGTTGCTAGTTTTCCTGGTAAAATAGAGACCATGGAAGAAGGTATGTGGTCCAGACTTGTCTGTCTCCTTCCATAATGGCTGTTCAGCAAACCTTGGGATCTTGTCATTTGAGAGGAAGATGGACAAGAATGTTGGAAGACAATGCAAGCCAAAGTTGACCTGGATTGTGGCTAGAAGCTCCATATATCCCAATTTGCCTGAGACAATCCTGTATTATTAACTATGTCTCCTTTTACTCTCAAAAGCTCTAGTCCAGTGTTTCTTAGGAGGGCATATTTATGATGCAGGGGGACAATGTTTCCTTTCATGAGTCTGCTTTGCTCACTGTAGAAAATTTAGCAGACCTACCTTTGCCCACTAAATGCTAGCAATATACCTCCACCCTATCATTTTTTGCCCACCCTGTCATTTTGACAACAAAGAATGCCTTCCCTCTTTTCAAATGCCTTCTGGAGACAGCTGTAAAGCCCTGATGGATAGCTACTGAATGCTTAGTTAAGAAAGCTGAAGAGGCTAAGGGAGGTGAAATGGTTTGATCACGGCCACAGTAGACAGTAGCTAAGGTATTGTTTCTTGACTTCATATGCAGTGCTCTTTCAAGGACAATTCTATTGTCCCATGACAGACAACTGTAGTTGAATCACTGTTTGTAGAGGCACCAACTTCAGGGAAAGAATTTACATGTGGTAATACCAGTGTTTTATTTGTGACCACTTAATCATATGCAGTCGGTAACTTCATAAGCCTTGCTGCCTTCAGAGGCTATTAATAATAATGGTATTTTTCAAGGAAGACCTCATACTTTAGATTTTAAACACACAAAATATGAAGACAAGTCGCAAAAACTTTCCAGAGATGGAGTGGAGGATTGTCGTTATTTTTTTAAATAAATATACCTTTAAAGAGGGATTAACAGCAATTAACAACAATAGCACCAATACATACGCTTTTGAAGGACCTTTTCTTTAAAGAATTAAAAATCCTCTTTCTTCTAAAAACGTTTAAGGATATAGTATTCTCAAAAGAAGCCAATAACAACACCTTACCTCCTATGGTTCTTATTAGTTTCTCTTCCATAGTAGGTTTTAGTCCTGAAAATAATCCTAGGAGGTAGGCAGAGAAAGTGTTATTATCCACTTTACCAATGAGGAAATTGAGGTTAAGAAATTTTAGTGGCCTGCCAAAGGGTGAGGTTTTAGACCTTCAGTCCAGTACTCTTTACGCTGTATCTTGAAAACTCACGTCAGGAGCACTGTTGAGAGGCAGCTATTAGATTTATTAGCTTTCAGCCTCTTTCTCCAGCATTTAGGAGAAAATATTATTTTTTCCTCCACATAATTACTCATGGTCATTTGTACTTGCTAACAGCAGAAGTCTTCAACCGTGGGTAATGGGGCACACTGGCTCACTCACACACTCACCACTTGTGGAGCGCTTTCTGTCAGGCCTGGCTGAGGCACGGAGGACACAAAGGCTAATCAAACATGGCCCTTCCTCTGAAGAGTTCAAAAACATCTTGAAAGCATCTTTAGTATTTCTCCTATTTGATCAGAGTTGACTCATTTCCTTTACCTTGCGCAGATATGGCCAAATGGCTGATTGTGACTGGCTGGGTGTGCTAAGCCAGGGTCTTACCTTGGAATGACAAAGTGACCCCTCTTTGGTAAGCCCTCCCCTCAACAACAACCAACTATAACAACCCCAAACCCTAAGGACATATAGTTTTTATGCATACAAGTATACAAGTTCTAGATAAACCCATGGTGCACCAGTTGGACTACTACTGGTAATGTAAAAAAAGGCTGTTTAATTGTTTTTGGTGACAACATTGAGAATTAGATGAAGAATGATCTGATGCCTTTAATTACATTGCCAAAGGAACAATAATTCTGAATTTCTCTTTTTAAGACACATTTGAGGCAGAAGGAGGAGTGGACTGTCTAGAATTGGGCTCTTAAACAACTCTAGAGTAGTTACTGGGATTTAGATTGCTGGAATATCCTTCTCTGAGGAGTTTCAAATTTCCAGAGATAAGAATTCATAGGGTTATCAGTGTCTTGGAGATTTGATTACCCAGTTACTGTGTATACAGATAACTGTACAGCTTTGGGAGGAAACCAAGCTGTCACCATATTACAGTTCCTCACTATCCCCTTGCCTCTCCATTCCCTGTTTTTAAAAAATAAATTAATTAAGCAAGCATGTGGCAAATATGCTTCTATTTTTCCACCAAGAATGCAGACATGACAGTTTCTTCCCCTTCTCTTCTCTCATTCTCTTCAGCTCCATTTCTCCCCTCCCCACCAAATGACCTCATCCCTGCGCAGAAAGGACACCAGCTGTAGGGAGGGTCTGCCTCTACCAAACGGGATCATTATCATCATTAGTAATGCCAAGGAGCCCAGACAGCCTTGTCAACATGTGCAATGTGTTACAGTTCTGTGGTCTCCTCACATTCACAACCAAGCTGCTGTCTGGAAATGTAAAGGCTTCGCCTTCCTAAAAATAATGTTACCAAAAGAACATTTAGATATTTCTTAACAAATCCATCAGTGACTGTAGCAACAATGATGAAAACCTGCCAAGATGATGAACCTGATGGTAGCTTCACAAGTCATTTG
The DNA here is from genome assembly GCF_024362965.1 of Panthera pardus. Classification (NCBI taxonomy): domain Eukaryota; kingdom Metazoa; phylum Chordata; class Mammalia; order Carnivora; family Felidae; genus Panthera; species Panthera pardus. The sequence continues at coordinate 47,443,971 of NW_026526721.1, read as the reverse complement.
GGCACAAGAGCCTCACTTAAGAAAAATGAAGACCCCTGATTTTTCATGGGGAGAATTATAGGCACTTGTTTGCAAGAGGAGGGCTGCCTAGAAAATAAAAATTGGAAAAAAAATTAAAACACTGGCACAATAGAAGCTAATGTTTTGATCTCAATGTTTATAGACATACCCCTATAGATTCATGTTCATTTCTTCATGCTTTTATTTACTTCATGCTCCACTCTCCCCTCTGTCAATTAGTCCCAACTCATTCAAGAGAATGAGGATGTGAGAATTTACCAGACATAGTAATAATAGCAATTACCATATACTACTGACTGCTGACTATGAGCTGGACATAGGGCTAATAAACTGTATGCATGTGTCTCAACTTCTTGTACAGAGATATCATTACTTCCATGTTTTAGATGAAACAACTGAGGCTCAGAGAGGCACTCTGGGCTCTCCTCTGAAAACATGCCTCTTCTTAGGTTATCTTATCCATACTCATGGCTTCAAATATTATTTATAAGGTGTTACTCAATTTATATCTCCAGCCTAGATAGCTCTTCTGAGCTCCAAATCTGTTTTTACAAATACCTGTGTGACATCTCCACTTGGGTGAATCATAACCATCCCAGATCAAACTTGGGGTCTATCCCTACTCCCCATCCCACCCCACCCGTAGTCTAGGCACTCCTCCAAAAGTTTTCACATCAGGAAACAGCATCTCATATTAGAAAACTGGGAATCATCAGTGACACTCTCCTGTAATGCCACCAATCCAAGCAGCCACCAAGTCTTGTAAATTCTACCTTCCAAATCTGTCTCGAAACCATACACTTCTCCACTGACCACTATGATCATTTCTCACTTGGAAAATGGCATTAGTCCCACTGGTTTCCTTCTTGCACTCCTCTAATTGATTCTTTGATGAGATACAACAGAGTGACTCAAGCAGAAACATCATGTTCAAATCATGTCTCCCCCGCCTCCCCCCCTCCCTGCCCAAATGTTTCAGTGGCTACTCACTGCTCTTAGAAAAGGCCAGAATTCTTGTCAGTGCCTACAAGGCCCTGCTTAATCTTGGCTCCTCTACTTCTGAATTTTTCCACTTTCCTTTCAGTCATTGGGCTCCAGTCTAAGCTCAGCTTTTCTCATCCCCTCTTTGTATCAAGCTCTTTCCTGACTTTGGGTATTAAAACTGGATGCCCTTCAACCTGTGATGCTCTTACATTTCTCCTTTTTTAGGCTATTCTTTGAACCTCAGCTTATACGTTATTTCACAAAATAGTTTTCCCTGCTCCATTGACTCAGATTCCCCCAGTGTTTCTTCTTATGTTTACTGTGAGTGAAATACTTATTTAAATATTTGCTTTTCTTTGACTATCCTAACCAGGGTATAAACTTGATACAGTGAAAGACCTTGTCTGTCTTGTAAACAAGAGTATTCATTCTCTTTTAAAATCCTGCAAAGCAGAAGAGCTCTGTATAAATTCAACATAGCATAATCAGTTTCAGGGATGTAAATTTCCCAAGTCTCAAAGCCCTTGGTGACTCAAATGGCTGGATGGATGAATAGATAGTTGAAAGGAATGGGGTTTGGGAGTATAGTGGGATTGGGAAAAACCTGTCTCCCATAGCCTATGTGACATAACAAACACCCACTGGCTTGCACAAGCAGTCATAATAAAGAACTGATGTGGCTGAGAGAGAGAAGACTTCAGAGACTGTGGAGTTGCTATGAGCTTGAATAAAATGAGATTTAAGACCAAGGAAATAGGAGTGAGAGACTCTTGATACCAGGGTTTTAAGTTTGAGCCCCAGGTTGGGTGTAGAGGACACTTAAAAATAATTTAAAAATTAAAAACTAAAAACCAAGGAAACAAATTTTTAATATAGTTGAAAAGAACAAAGGCAGAGAGATTTTGAAAAGATAAAATATGATCTTCTAAGGAGAAAGAAAACTTACTGGATGTGGTTTTCTGTATACATCTCTCTTCTCCTTCCTAAGTGTGTATACTGTGTGTGTTGAGGGTGCAGTACAGATAATGCAGAATGGGGTAAAGAACGGGCTACTAGAAATGCCTGGAAAAAAGCCTGTCTGAGGTGTGAAGTCTGGGGATTGACTGTTTTCCATGTGACACCTAGGATGTTTGCCTCTATCAGCACTACTCGAAAAATATTCTCTGCTGGGTGGTCTGTCACTGACTCTGGTGGAGGTGAGGAGGTGAGCACAGGTTTGGACTAGCACAGACTACATTAGGACCTTATCTCCATAGTTCTGTTCAGGCAGTCAAGTTTTCTTCTAAAACAGGGCAGAACACCCCATTTTTCAATAACAAAAGTGGACTTGTTATATTTGCCCTAGTTGTTAAGGTCTGGGAACTCTGGCTTTGTTCCTCTCCTTCCGTCCATTTCTTTTCTGAAATGTCCCAGCTTCTCACAAGAAACACACAATTATTAGGAACTTTAAAAAGTTTATTTCTCATGTTTCTGTTCCTTTGTGTGGATGAAATGGTCATCACAACTGGGTTATCAGCTTTTTGACAAAAGAAAAAACAACCTGCTCTCCATTTTCCCTTCATGTTCTCCATAAAAGACAACAAAAATCTTCAGTAAATTCAGTATCCTCCAACATGGCTGGAATTGCTCTGATTAATTACATACTCTGGTTAATAGTGTCTGAACCACATAAGGAGTACCATCTTTCAAAGAATTAAGGTAAAATACACTTAGTGCATTAGTGATACAGGCCCATAATATCACCTTTCTTTGATTAGTCAGAAGGGGTTGGCTAATAAAGCCGTTAGGTAACAGGGGCATCTGGGTGGCTCGGTTGGTTGGTTGAGTGTCCGACTCAATTTTGGCTCATGATCTCACAGGTCATGATCTCACAGTTTGTGAGTTTGAGCCCCGCTGAGAGTGCAAAGCCTGGTTGGGATTCTCTTTCTCACCCTCTCTCTCTCTGCCCTTCTTGTGCTCTCTCATGCACACACACACTCTTTCTCTCAAATAAATAAACTTAAAAAACAAAGCATTAGACAACAGAGTTTACGTATCTATTATTGGCTGGTCATGGAGCCAGTATTGTTACTGTATTTGTTAGTGACTGATTTTCTCATTAGAATACAAGAAAATGAAGCTTCACTTTGAGTTTGACATTTATGGTACAAAGTTCTGTGATTAGATAATTCTCTTTGTATAGGAGCTTTGGGGGCTCTTTATAATTCAGTGACTAATTTTTTCCTCCAGTGTCATTATTTTTGACCTTTTCATATCCTTCAATATTTAATAATAACTTTAAATACAAAGTCTAGCATTTTTATTGATCTGACAATGTTTTAGGGAAGGACCAAGATCTTGAACTTATGGCAAAAGACAAAAGGACGGAGATGGGGACCTCTGTTAGAGGAAGAGGAGGTGACAAAGACTTTGTGACAGAGAGGAAGGAATGGCTAATGGCTGAAACATTTCATGAGTTGCAGGCTGTGTCTTTCTATTGTATCTTTCTGTTGCCATTATTTTTTAAATTTTTATTTTATATTTTTTAAATGTTTGTTTATTTTTGAGAGAACACAGCAGGGGAGGGATAGAGGGGGACAGAGGATCTGAGGTGGGCTCTGTGGTGACAGTAGCGAGCCTGATGTGGGGCTCAAACTCACAAACCACGAGATCATTATCTGAGCCAAAGTTGGACGCTCAACTGACTGAGCCACCCAGGCACCCCTGCTGCCATTATTTTTTTAATCAAATTGTAGCTGGGGTCTGCATGATATATTTTCATTCTGAAAAAAGAAAAAGTTGAGAGAAACCAAGGCACAAAGTGAGTTATTCTTAAGGTTTAAAAGATCCCTAGTCGATCTAAAACCATGCTATGTTGGCATGAAATAACCCATTTCACCCCATGTCTAGGCTGTCTGCACTCAGTCCCTGCTCCCAAAACAAAATACATACAACTTATTCTATTTTTTTGGTAGGGCAATTGTTGATTAATGAATCATCTTTCCTGTAATTTTTATTTTTTGTAGACTTAGTTTGGCTAGGTTCCCTGGCATTCCTGTTGAGGTATGTAATGGAAAATTTGACCTCACACTCTTTGCTTTTTTGTAACATCACAAAACACTGATAAAACAGGGCTACAAAAAGTAGCTTGGAGTTGAAGGGATGCAAAGAAAGAAAAAGCTCAGTGTGGAAAGGAACAAAGATACATTAAATCATCTGGAAAGTAAATATTTAGCTTCAAAGACATGAAGTTACATTTATCTTCAAGAACAGCTCATTTGTTACAGCTTAGGATGTTACAGTGTTTCCATCATAATTCTGCTTTTCTAAAGAGACTGTAAACCAGACATAAAGAGCCATTCTCAAAATTAACTTGGAACATAGGCAGACCATTTTGGAGATCCTATAACTTTTTTCCCAAAATGGTGATTTAGGGTGGGATAGGCAGAATAAAGGTGTCAGTAAGTGATTTCTTGCATTTAGTTATATCTGAGTTGAAATAAAACTTTGGCAATCATCCTTCTGTGATCACATCCAATTGTCTATGGAAAATGTAACAGCTCACACAAAGTCAACTTTGGTAACAGTGAAACTTGGGATTTGCCAGCAGACATGCTTTAGGATAGGTCTTTCAGCAAAATTCATAGAGGAATGAGTGAAATGGTTATTAAAACTGTCTTCTGACTTTTTAAGATAATGAGACTATACTCTCTTCCCTAAGGCAAATAAATTACTTCTTTAAATGCATAATACAGATTTGAGGGGACACTTATCCAGCCACTGACAATATGACCTGAGAAAATACCAACTTGACTATGATGTCAAGAGACCCATACAACTCCCAGCACCAGCCTCTCAAAATGCCACAGCCCCCTGGTATAGAGGCATCCAATGAGGTGTTTCATGATAACACTGGGTGATGCTGTATATTGTCAACCTTTATAGTCCCCGTGGCTGTCAGAATGCATGTAAAGAATGTTCAGTTTATTAATCATCTAGATGTGCTGAAAAAAGGAAGGGGGAAAGGAGCATATGTGGAGAAGGTGGTACAAAACACTACTTAGTCACTACTCAGGCTGCTGGAAAAATGTACAGCTGTTTCTGGATGCTGCCTAAGTTCTTTCTAAAACCACTGTCACATCTGTGTATCTTCCCTATAAAAATGCACCGTTATTAACTGGAACCATATAAATAATTCTCAGTGGAGAGAGCTTTAATATACCACCTATGGGCTGGATGAGCAGTTTTAATTTGAATAATAATTATTTTCTTATTTTATAAAGAAGGAGTTAAACAGGAGAACCGTAAAATATGCAAATAAGCCACAAGAGAAGACTTTCTTTGTTGAATTTTATGTTGTAAGTGGTAACAGATGGTTACCTGTACCAGAGACTGTCTTAGGTTCCTACTTCTCACTGAGTTTGGCAGATGCAGGAAGAAAAAGGAGCATTCAGACAGCTTGGAGTGATTCTATTTATCCACTTATAAAATGCAGGTGGATGGAGAAAGAAAGCGTTAACTACAAAAGAGAACCATTAGGGAAAAAATTACTATGTGCCATTTAATATCCTGTTTAAGGGAAGTATGAGATCTTGGTGATATATTAAAATATCGACTCCAGGGAAGATGGTCTTTTAGATTCCATTGGATCTCTAAAAATTTCCTAGGACTTTCTTATTTGGTTTCTGGCTTTCCTGAGATACTCCTGGTATTCCACATATTAAAGGAATGCTAAATCTTAAACTATCTAATTTGAAAGAAGTATTATCCTACCACTTCTCATGGGGTATTAAATAAAACTGGTATTTTGATAGAACTCCACTGAGATCAGCTTCATACTTTTCAGCTCTTTAATATTCTTATAGCAGGTGAGTCTTTTTTTTAAGTTGATTTATTTATTTTTGAGAGAGAGCGAGCGAGGATGAGGTGGGGACAGAGAGAGAGAGGGGGGGGGGGAGAGAGAGAGAGAGAGAGAGAGAGAGAGAGAGAGAGAAAATCCCATGCAGGCTCCACACCATCAGCACAGAGCCCAGTGTGGGCCTGGATCCCACCAACTGTGAGATCATGACCTGAGCTGAAATCAAGAGTTGGACGCTTAACCAGCTGAGCCACCCAGGCACCCATAGTAGGTGAGTCATCTATTCATTCATAGGATGTACTCCTGTAACCAAGGACACTTAAGAAAAAATGTTGACAAATTCTTTGAGTTCAAATTAATAAGTGAACCAGACTGACTCAATCAGATAAAATGCATAATAGTTTTCATCATTACAGTGAAAGGTCTGGGAGCATCTTTGTGTTTATGAAATATCATTATAGAACAGTAATTTCTACAGCAATAAAACAGGGATAAAAGTATAATTTTCTATTTTTTTCTATATAAGCATTAAATTTAGGAGTTTTTCAATTGTATTAATGCGGAAATTAATGAACATGTTCCCCAACATCAAATTATCATCTCTTCAGGCAAACAATTTTGTGTGCATATATATCTTTTAGAGACATTTTATACATAGGCAGACAAATATGTGTATATTCTTTTTTAAAGAATTTTTTTTTACATGTATTTATTTTTGAGAGACAGAGAGACACAGTATGAGCAGGGGAGGAGCAGAGAGAGAGGGAGACACAGAATCCGAAGCAGGCTCCAGGCTCTGAGTTGTTAGCACAGAGCCCAATGAGGGGCTCGAACTCATGACCATGAGATCATGACCTGAGCCAAAGTCAGATGCTTAATTGACTGAGCCACCCAGGTGCCCCAAATATGTGTATATCCTTTAATCCTTTTATTATATGCAAATGGTAGCATTCAATATAGACTGTTTTGTACTGTGTTTTTTGGACTTAACAATATACTTTGGGGATCTTTCCATATCAATACATAGAGACCATCCAGTCTTTGTTTATGGAAACACTGTATTCCACCAGTATTAACTAGTACTGTGGAAGTACATTTAAGTTATTTCCAATATTTTGCCATTACAGATAGCATCTGTTGACTTTAAAATTATATGAAACTGGGGCACCTGGTTGGCTGAGTCAGTTGATGGTCCGACTTTGTCTCGGGTAGTCTTCTTGCGGTTCGTGAGTTCGAGCCCCACATGGGCTCACTCCTGGCAGCCTGTCAGTGCAGAGCCTGCTTTGGATCCTCTGTCCCCCTCTCTCTGCCCCTCCCCTGCTTGCGCTATTCCAAAAATAAATAAATATTACAAAAATAATACCAAACTATTTATTAAAAAACCAGATTTGACTGACCAGTTTTGCTTATTTCTCCTTCCTATGCCAATTCTCTGTGAGTAGCAAAATGGTAGAAAAAGGGAAGAAAAAGGAAAGATGCAGTCTCAGCTAATCAGCTTTTAGATAACTGAATATCTTCCTCTTTTTTGTGTGTGTGATTAGTAAAGCAATAATTTCTGGGTAGGCTCAAAATAATAGACTCATTACATCATTACTATTTTTATTATTCCTATAAAAGTTATATTTTAGTGAGAGGAAAAGAGGAAAAGGAAAAAAGCCCAAGAGGTACAGAGTTAGTTGGTGGAAGGAGCAGATCTAAAATCTGGTTTTGTTTTAAAAAAAAAATGTTTTTTTTTTAAGGTTTATTTATTTTTGAGACAGAGAGAGACAGAGCATGAACAGGGGAGGGTCTGAGAGAGGGAGATACAGAATCTGAAACAGGCTCCAGGTTCTGAGCTGTCAGCATAGAGCCCGATGCGGGGCTCGAACTCATGGACCGCGAGATCATGACTGGAGCCGAAGTTGGCTGCTTAACCGACTGAGCCACCCAGGCGCCCCTAAAATCTGGTTTTATGTGGCCTGAAAAACTACTCACGTAATCAGAAGAGAGAAATCTGAAGTCGAGCCCCAGGTCTGCACAGGCCTTAATCTGTATGTTGAAGGAGACCACCATCATTTTCTGTGACAACATTTAAGCATGCACTCATACACAGCTCTATGTAAGAAGATTCCCAAAGCAAGCCAGATGGATACAGCGACTCTTACCAGGACAGAGATAAAGCAAATGCAAATTGAGATATACCTTAATTTACAAATGGGGGTTTGGTAAACTGTGTTTTAATGTTTATTAAATTTTTATAAATTGTATAATTTTACATGAAGATTTGTTGGGAGAAAACAATTTTATATTCCTTAGTTTACTTTTGGGTATGACCTTCAGATTTCTATATTTTCAGCTGGCTTTATTTAAAGTGAGAATAACTGTGGGGGCACCTGGATAACTCAGTGGGTTCAATGTCCGACTCTTGATTTCAGCCCAGATCATGATCTCACGATGGTTCGTGAGTTTTAACCTCACGTCGGGGTCCATGCTGACAGTGTGGAGCCTGCTTGGGATTCTCTCTCTCAACCCCCCTCCCCATCTCTTCCCCTGCCCTGCATGCTCTCTTTCTCTCTCAAAAATAAATAAATTTTTTTTAAAAAATCTTAAAAAAATAAAGTCAAGATAATTGTGTGTGTATGCACATGTGTATATTTGCTTTGTCTTATTACTTTAAATTTAATTTTGAAATAACTTCAAACTTGAGAAAATTTGCAAGAACAGCAAAAAAACTTTTCTATGCACTAGTGATTTACCAATTGTCAAAATTTTGCTACTTTTGTATTTTATTATATATATATATGTATATATATACACATATATATGTATACGTATATACATATATATGTGTATATATATACCTCATTTGTTTTTCTAAACCATCTGATTAAGTTGTAGACATCTTTTGTCTCTAAATATTACCAATGTATAGTTCCTAAGAACAAAGATAATCACTTACCTAATGGCAGTGCAATGATCAAAATCAGGAAACTTACATAGTAACATTATTATTATTTAATCCATAACCTAACTCATATATTTCCAATTGTCCCAATAATGTTCTTTCTGCATTATATTTCCTAGTTCAGGATCCAGGATGACATACACATTTAGTTTTTACATCTCTCTGGTTTTCTTTAATCTGAAACAGCTCCTCAGCTTTCCTTTGTTTTTCTGGACGCTGCCATTTTTTAACACTATCTTTTAGTTTGGGTTTGTCTGATATTTCCTTAATATTAAATTAATTATGCATTTTGAGGGGCAAGAATATTGCAGATGTCTTTCTCAGTGCATAACATCAGAGGCACATGCTGTCATTTTGTTCGATTATTGGTGATGGTAATTTTGATCACTTGGTTCAGGTGTTACTACCAGGCCTCTCCCCTCTAACGTGACTATTTCCCATGGCTATTAATAAGTAATCTATGGAGAAATTCTCTGAGATATATAAATACCCTATTCCTCACTAACTTTCACTTTCTAGTTTTAGCAACCATTGATACTTCTAGCCTGAATCAATGTAACCACAATGGTTGCAAATGATGATTTTCTAATCTAGCATTCATCCTCATTCATTAATTGCCATTCTACTGTAAAAAGAGCTTTTCCTTCTTATTCATGTAGAATCTATTTATTTATTGCCACTATGAACTCACTCACAGATTCTTATTTATTTTATTCTTTTAAAGTTTACTTATTTATTTTGAGAGAGTAAGCATGAGTTGGGGAGGGGCAGAGAAACGGAGAGAGAGAGAATTCCAAGCAGGCCCTGCACTGTTAGTACAGAGCCTGAAATGGGGCTTGAACCCACAAACCGTGAGATCACAAACACATGAACCTGAGCCAAAGTTCACAAGCTTAACCAACTGAACCACCCAGGAGCCCCAGATTCTTATTTTAATACGAGTTGTATTTCATTATTATTACTAGTTACTCTGTTGCTCAAATTGTACTACAGTTGGCCAGTGGGAGTCCTTTCAAGCTGGTTCCTGGGTCCTTCTGACATGTCCCTATCATTTTTTTGAGCACTTCATAATATGCTGGCAGGAAAAGATGTTTCAAGGCTCATCTTGTTTTTCCTCCACCAGCCCTGAAGTCAGTCAGCCATTTGTTCAAGGAGTACTGTTTCCTTTTAGTAGGAAAAGAGATTCAGAAGCCAAAATCTTGGTGCCATATGTGCTCATTGCTACTGGGTGCCATTGCTTCAAGGCCCTTATAATGAATGGAACTAGAAAATCTTTCATGCTTTAAAAAATTCTTCATAAAAATGGTCCCAGGGACTTATATCATAAAGTTATTCCTTTTATGTCAGGTTTTGCTATGTTGAGAACTGGTTCAGGTGTTTTAGCATTTGGGTCTATGTTACACTTGATTTATATTATAATTATATTGACTACTAAACATTATTACCCCAGATAGATTTGATAAAATCTCTGAGAAAAAAGGTCATATTTTATTTATTCATTTTAGCCTCAAAGCCCATCAATGCTCAAATCACATAATAGACAATCTTTGAAAATTATATGACATCTGGGATTTGCTTCCCAAGAATCCACCATGGGGGAAAGGAATATAGATGTAATAAAGATGGCCATGAGTTGATGACTCTGGTAGCTGTCACAGGGGTTCTTTTTTTCTCTACTTTTCTCTATATTTGAAATTTTGCATAATAATAATTTTTTTAAATATTTATTTTTGAGACAGAGACAGAGCATGAATGGGGGAGGGTCAGAGAGACAGGGAGACACAGAATCCGAAGCAGGCTCCAGGCTCTGAGCTGTCAGCACAGAGCCCAACGTGGGGCTCGAACTCACGGACTGTGAGATCATGACCTGAGCCAAAGTCAGATACTCAACCGACTGAGCCACCCAGGGGCTCCGATAATGAGATAATTTAAATGGTTATCAGGACAACATGGATCCTTCTCTAGGGCATTATGCTAAGTGAAATCAGTCAGACAGAAAAAGACAAATAGTATGTAATCTCTCTTATATGTAGAATTTTAAAAAAACAAAACAAAACAAGCTCATATATACAGAGTGGTGGTTGCTAGAGGCTAGGGTGGGAGAAATGAGAGAAAGGGTGGAAAGGTTAAAAATACACACACACATATGTAAATAAATAAATAAATGCAGAAAGTTCAAATCTGTTCCTTAAACATAATAAGCACATGGAAATTTCAGTTGATGTTCATATTTTAATTTATTCTCACATACAAGTGGCTTGAGAATACTGCTCTAGTTCTATGTCAGGTTTTCCTAGATACCCTTGGCCTCAGACATAATGGAAAATTAATGACCATAATGCTACGCTGTTCTAAAATCTGTTTCTAGAAGCTCAGTCTTCTAGTTATTTTTTCTGGAATCCCAACAGATGACCCCAAATATAATAAGAAATTCCAATCTCTGGCTACCTTGTTCTAAGTACATGTGACAGGAATAGGGCAGGTTGTCATTCCCAGAAATACATACAATAATTCCTTTCCATCCTGTAGTAGCTAACAGAGTGGGGGAAATGTCCAACAAATTCACATTTATTCAGCATGATATTTTGATTAAGAGATTAATAGATGTTTAGCTCCTGAGTGAAAAGAATCCATGCTTTTTATAGGAAGGTTTCAATATATCCCTAGAATATGGGAGCAAGGACTAAAAATTATTCTGAAGAATATGGCCATGATCTTCCCTTGGCATTTCATTTCAATTTGGTTACCCTAAATTAAAAAATTCACTTTAACCCCATAAACATAACTGAGGCTTTACAAATGTTGTGATCATATAAAAATTCTCCTCTGACTTTATGGCTGTTAGAATAATTTTCCGGTTTACTTAAATCTCTCTAGTTTTATAAACATGTTTTTCTGAAGGAAGTTAATAACACTGTTGGTCCATATCCTTCTAGATATCATGGTCTAGAGCTGCACCTTCTAATAGGATAGTCATTGGTCATATGTGGTATTGAGCACTTGAAGTAGCACTTGCTGATTCACGTTAAGATATTCTCCAAGCATAGGGGCACCTGGGTGGCTTAGTTGGTTGAGCGTCTGACTTTGGCTCAGGTCATGATCTCGCAGTTTGTGAGTTTGAGCCCCGCGTCTGGCTCTGTGCTGACAGCTCAGAGCCTGGAGCCTGCTTTGGATTCTGTGTCTCCCTCTCAGTCTCTCAAATTAAATAAACATTAAAAAATTTTTTTTAAAAAGATATTCTCCAAGTATAAAATACACAGCAAAATTCAAAGAATAGAAAAAGAATAAAATATGTCATTAACAGTTTTCTAGAACTGACTACATGTTGAAATTATAGTATTTTGATATAATAGATGAAATAAATATAATATTAAAATGGATAGAAAAGAAGAGATTATAAAATAGTTTTCTTGGAAAGCTATTACATAACAGTGATATGGAAAAAAAAAAAAAAGAAACCATTTAAAGGCAACCAAGAAATATTCCCTTAACTGAATGAAACAAGTTTCTGCCTCCCCTATGGCAAAATTTCTTCATTGGTTTGGTGGCATGGAAAAAACTCATGGTACTTGGATTACCAGGAACCAGAGGGTTGTATAAGGTTCATGTGAATGCCTCTTCATTTAAAATTTAAGAAAAAAAATGCTTATAGAATGCTCATTTATTTATGAATTTAATTTTTCAATACATTTTGTCTAAGGGACTTGAAAATATCCATGGCTTTAACTGCCACACCACTAATCTAATCATCTTAGAAGCACTAACTTGAGACACACACAAAAATCTGGATAGTCATTCTGAATATACACTTATGATATCAGAACAACTCCTAAAAAGTTAAATAAGATAAATAGGCCTTAAAGCTTCTTGGACAAAGACAAACCCCAGTATTTTGCTTAAGAAATATATGAAGATGACTTTCCTCAACAGCTGAAGTTGCTTTCTGATACTTAAATAACTGACAGTCACAATAAAAAAATGGCAAAGTACAAAGCTGCAGTCATTGAGATATCCTACTTTGGGGGAAAAACCCCACTTCAGACAGATATATTTACATGCACACACTACTCACAGATGACAATGGACATTCTCCTGAGGCTGTTTATTTAATAGAAAGTCTTGGCTTATAAAGCATGCCCCTCCTTCTCATTAGGAAAACTGACACTGATATTCTTTATCAACAGTATTTTAAGAAAGTCTTTTTTGAATTATGAGGGTTTCCCCACCATACATCTGAGCTCACTATCTTACCTAAGTAGTAGATATTTTCTGTCATGTTTAAAAAGCATGTGTCTGCTCAGTTTTACTGATAAGGAAATATGCTAAAGTGACCAAAAGCGGTCAATTTAGATGGGATTTAAGGCCCCAAATAATTGTTTCCATAATTTAGGCACCAGAAAGAATCTTTGGGATTACTGGATATAAATGACAACCTTTTAACTAGTGTTGATTCCAAAGGTGCATTCCTTACTAATGCTAGTGTGAAAATGCTAGTGAATTCTTTTCTATTACATCTGGGCACAATCAGAATGCTAACATTCTGCAGCCTGTACATTATAAATAAATAACAGACCAAATAACTTCTTCCTGCTGCCATGTGCATATATTTTCTCCAGACAAGAAGTGGTGCATTAGCACATATTTGTCTTTTGGCTGCAGCCTTTTTTCTGAGTTCCTGGACATACTGGTGGGACAGTCAAAAAAAAAAAAAAAAAAAAAAAAATCAATGTTGTGACCACCAGGAAATTATCTCTTGATGGAGCCTTGTGTCTGTAATCACGAGCATCCAGTCTTGCCAATTTCACTGGATGATGATGCAAATTTACTTTTTTCTTAAAATGTATTAATGAGTCATTAATGTAAGCAAAAGAAAGCATGGCAGGGTGAATAATAGCCACCATATTTCTTCAATCAAACATCCATACTTTGTGCCTGTTTGTGGTTTCAAAGATCTGGATTAAGTAACATGATTCACATCTGAAAAGGCTGCTAAAAACTGGATTTTGGTTATCATTCGGTCACACATAAAACAGCTACTTTTGCACTACATTCCCACATTTAGAAAAAAATGAAATTGCTTCCTCTGAGACAGGTATATTGCATACTTGACTTCTGAATCCTAAAAGCAATTCATGGAAAGAATAAAATTTAGATGGATAAGAACAGGGCTAAGTCACCTCATAATTCTCAATATATCAGGGATTTTCATTTAATTCTGATCTGTCAAAGAGGCACTTTCTGAAATTCATTAAGCTTTCCAGTTTTCCTGTGGACTATTTAGAATGCTCCTATCCTAATATTTGCTTTCTATATTATGGGGTAAGAATTTAGGGTAGGGCAGCTGAGGGGCAGTAAAGGTTTTGGTGTAGGTAAGTTACCATTAGAGCTCAACTTAGGAATTTAGGTCTTGTAGACAGTGTTTGCTGTGGAAGTTTTACAAGTATTAGTCATGACCTTCAAGCAGATAACAGCAAGCTCTGTGATTTTCAAAGGGGATGTGGGAATGAGGGTTTTGATGGAAGCTTTCCAGAGCTGCAGCTGCTGTACTTGTGGGTTTTTCATTGGTTGTCACTTGATAGAGGTAGGGCGGGAGGAACAATTCTTTGAGGGCAAGTTCAGACAGCGAATAGTTCAAGGCTGCAGGCTGCCTAGAAACTGCAAGCAATGAATGAACACACAAACCGCAAATATTAAAAGACACAATTGGTGTGAGTTTTCACGGTTTTAGGGTACTGAAATTATTCTGTTACTGTACAATAACCACACAGAGTAAAATGAACATAAAGTATGGATAGTCAGCAACATACTTGAGGATGGGTTTTCCAAATTCGGTTTTGTTTTGTTTTGCTAACATTTCTTACCATGGCAATGGTACAGTGGAGACAGCATAAACTTTCATGTCAGGGAGACATAGGTTTGGCCCTGCTACTTTGTGTGTATGTGACTAGGCCTCAATATCATCTTCAAGGAGAATAATAGCGACCTTGCAGGGCTGCTGTGGGAATGAATGGGATTATAGATGTTAGGTGGCAGCAGATAGTGGCTGTTCAAAAAATGTTTATTATATTATCATTATCATAATAATTAAGACTCCTTTGTTATAAGTAACCACACTACCAGTTATGCAATTATTATAGGTGAGTTGACCTACGAAACAACAAAAGCTTTATTCAACTGCATGTAAATCATTCACACTGTTTTAATAAATGGCCCTTTATGATTTTGAGTTTATGGGAGTTTAAAAATTTTACCAATATAGCTTTTATGTCTTAAAAACAGATTTTTATGGGTTCTTTCACCACGCAGAAGACATATTCTATGAGAGCTTTACAACGACATGAAATAGTTTGTGCTAAGGAGGAATATGGCTAACTGCCTCCTCCCTGATTCAGACAAGCTTCTCAATGATTCACTGATAACGAAAACCACCAGCTGCCATTACTAATAAAATGTCCTATTGGTTCTGCATACCATATGGGAAACTCCAAGTCACATGTCCTTTTCTAATTTTTGCTTTTCTTCTCAAAGGCCAGCTAAAACCTGCCTTTCATAAATTTTAGGACAGTAAATCAAAATAGAGAATGTAGAATTTGACCTAGTACCAACTCAGCTTACCTAAAATAGAATCAAGAGTCAGGGCATCATCCATCTACTCTCCCTGCATACACATACCCATCAGTCATTTCCCCTACCACATTTAAATCATCTGTCCTCAGGTATCATATTCTGTGTCTTCACGTTTTAACACCTATGGTCTTCTCAGATTTATTCCTCTAGGGCAGGGGTTAGCACACTATGGCCAGTGGGTCAAAATGTGGTCTACAGTCTATTTTTGTATAGCCCATGAGAATTATTTTTACATTTTTAAAGAGTTGGGAAAAAAAATAAAAATTAGAGTAATTTTTCATGATACATGAGAAATAAAATTTAAATTTCAGTGCTCATAGTTTTATGAGAACACAGCCCTGTTCATTTGTTCATGTATTTCCTATGGCTGCTTTTGTGTTATAATGATAGAGCTGACTAGCTGCTATAGAGACCGCAAGGCTGGCAAAGCCTAAAATACTTACTATCTGACCTTTTACAGAAGTTTGTCAACACTGTCCTAGGGGGTCTTTCTCTTAGGATAAAATAAGGCAAATACACAAAAGATACACTGCCTAATCTCTCTATCGAGCCAGCTTTGGAAAGGAAAGAACCCAGTTTGGCTTTTCAGTAGGGGTGGAATGAGACCATAAAAGAAAGTTAATTCACACAGGATATAGGAGAAGTGGGTCTCAGGTTTTGTTTTTATGTTGGTTCTAGTCCTGTAACGTGGCTTCTCTCTTGTTGGGCTTTCAGTTTCCTTCATGTTTGAAAAAAAGGCTCCTTCACTGCCTTAACTGGATCACTATTATAATACATGAAACCCTCCTGCCATCTCCGCCCTTACTCCACGTCCCAAATCAATCCAGGGCCAGTGCAAACGAGGGGAATGAGGATACTGGAAACTTTCCCATAGGACTTCAGGATGAAGTGTGAAACCCAGTTTTAACCTTTGGAGATGGGTCCCCAGTGTGACCACATATCTACTATAATAAATAATTCATCCTAGTCTCCACTGGAGAAATGGGGTACCTTAAGGCATATGAGACTGAATCACTTGTTTTCTGGAAATTCCCTATTATAAATATGACTGTTAAGCACATAGTTTAAAACTGTTTTTTTGTCTGGTACATTACCTTTTAAATTATAGCAGAAAAAAATAAGCTCTAAAATTGGACAATGGGTGGAGATGGGATGGACCAAGAGATAATTTTCAAAATACAGTAGTATGCAGAGATTTTCTATGCACACAGATATTACCAGTTGGCAAATAAGTTTCTTTCTTTCTTTCTTTTTTTTTTTAGAGAGAGAGAGAGACAGCCCATGAACATGGGAGAGGGGCAAGGGGAGAGAGAATCTTTTTTTTCTTTTTTTAAATTAATTGATTTATTTTGAGAGAGAGAATGACAGCACGAGTGAGCAAGGGAGAGGCAAAGAGACAGGGAAAGAGAGAGAATACCAAGAAGGCTCCATGCTTTCAGCACGGAGTCTGTCTTGGGGCTCAGTATCACAAACCAAACTGTGAGATCGTGACCTGAGCCAAAATTAAGAGTCAGATGCTTAACTGACTGAGCTACCCAGGTGCCACAAGAGAGAGAATCTTAAGCAGGTTCCATGTTCAGGCAGAGCCTGATGCAGGGCTTGATAGATCCAACAACCCTGGGATCATGACCTGAGCTGAAATTGAGAGTTGGACGCTTAACTGACTGAGCCATACCAGTATTGCAGCAAATACATGTCTAATTAGAGTTACTATCTCATGCATTTAATAATGTAATACTAACCTATAAATTCTCATTTCTCAGCTAACAATAGGCTATATATAATTGCACGGTAAAGAAATTTTATCATGATTTACATTAAAAATAATTTAGCCCTTACTGGGTTGCAGATTAACCAAATACTTTTAACATTCCGAGTCCTTGCTGTATAGTAGGAAAGCTGACTGATTTCGATATCATGGATCTCCCTTTCACTATGTAGCTAATTTGTATTTGTGTGGTCATGGAAGACTAGTTATTGGGTTTCTGTCTAGTGTAGAAGGTTAAATTGCCTATGGGTACAATGATTACTCATCATTCCAAGAGGTGAACAGAGCTTGGAGTCTTGGCCTGCTTTTTGGTCATACTGAATTACTAATGCACCTTTGGAACAGGTGTTCTCAGAGGGAAAACAGGTTCTGAGAAAAGACTAGAGTGGATAACACATGCATGAATGAGAGTGAACAGTAATTTTTGTAAGTAGAGAGGACAAATAGCTGATTACAACTGTAATGAAAGGCATCCAAACTCATTAAAATTAGAGCTGGTAAAACCCTTAGAGAACTCTTGAGTACAAGTTTCCTTCATGGAAAATCAGCATGCATGTCAGGTAGCCATTGTACAGCTTTTGCCTGGTCACTCACTCATTTCTGGTGGCAGAGAGCTCCCTTCTTCACCCAGGCCAGCTTACTCCATTGTGGTACAACTCCAATGACTACAGTCAACAAAATGCCCAAGAAAGTATGGAAAAGAATATTTAGCTAGAAAATAGGAGTTCCAAATCCCAACTCAGTCCTACATTAATTCTAGTTGTGTGACATTGAAAAAGTCTTTGGTATCCTCTGGGCTCAGTTTCCTCATCTGTAAAATAGGGTCTCTACGGTCCTTTCCAGTTCTGACTTTTCTTCTTCTCCTCCTCCTCCTCCTCCTTCTTTTTTTTAAAGATTTTATTTTTAAGTAATTTTCACACCCAACATGGGACTTGAACTCATAGCCCTGAGATCAAGAGTCTCATGCTCTCCCAACTGAGCCAGCCAGGTGTCCCTGAATTTCTCTACTTCTATAATTTCCACTTAATGCTACTGAAAATCAGTTGTGAGAAAGCTGCAAAGAGCTGTGAAGTTTTTCTTCTTACAAATTCTCACTTATGTCACAGTGTACTGCCTCTGAATGTTCCAGGACTTTCTAAACTTAGACCTAACACTTGGTCTTTACCTCAGCTTTCCAGATTACTTACAGCTTGATTATGTTGGGCTATTCATATATCAAATATTATCATGTCCCAGAATCTGCCTATTTAGTCACCAGATGGCCAAGGTCAAGCTACAAAATCCCTCTAAGTGGCTCAGTTTGGATTGCCCAATTCTGGGCAAATCTCAGTAATGTTTTACTGTTCTCGTATGCTGAACTAAAAAAGCCTTGCTCTATCTTCTACAGAATGTTAGTAAACTGCTCAACATTTGATTCCTTTTTATGATTAGAATACATAGGCCAGAATAAACCATGAGCTCAAGGACAAGTTACACCTATCATAAAAACTGCAATTAGTGTACCTTTGGTATAGTCTAAGTATATATAATTATTTTTTTAGAAGCAAATGCTATACATTTCAATGTGATAGTAACTTGGCAAAGTTGCAAATGCAACAGTAAAATGAATGACCATTTAGCATTTAATGTATGTAACTAAAGTGGATACAATTAAAAAGACTGAATGTCCCTGGGGAACATTACTTTATTAAACAGTCCTCATAACCAAAATCTGTAGTGTTATGTAACTAAAACAAAACTTATTTCCTGTACAAATAAATACATTTAGTTATTTTATTAAGATATTTTAAAATAAACTTACATTTTAGTTTTAAATATGAAAATAAACTAGTTTTTTCCCAGTCATTTAAGCACCTCTAACCCCCCACTTTTTTTTAACAAAAGGAAGGCAGTCTGGGTGCTGAAATAACTGCTAACAAAAGACTGACTTGGTTGAAGAACATCCCCAGGATGTATATATGTCAGACTTGAGTAAAAAATTATATGAAAAAAATTACCACTACAAATAGTTCATAGTAATGATTCCTGAGTCTTCCATTGGATTTTAATAACATCCAAACTCCTTACCTTGGTCTGAAACATTTGGCCCTGTTTACCCCTCCAACGTCTTTTCCTACCACCTTCCCCCCTTTCTCACTACTCTAGTTTCACTTGCTCTTTTCCAAGGTGGACAGGTTTTTTCCACCTGAGTGTCTTTACATATGCTTTTCTCTCTCCTTGTATGCTCTTCCTCTTCCTCATTGCTTATCTAACTCTAAACCCTGTGTTGGGGAGAAAGCAAATCATACTGTTTAAAGGTTTCCTACTTTTCAGAGGTTTAGAAGTTCGCTCAGGAGGCTGAACTAATTTAAATAACATTTTCCATATTCAAAACATCAATATACTGGAAAAACTGTGTTGTGGCATAAAACAATAAGCATACACTAAAGTTCAGCAGAGTGAAGTAGAAGGAGCCAGTGTGTAGGAGTGGAGTGGAAGAGTTCTTCAATGGTTTCCTGAGCAGGGCAGGTGTAATGATGCAGCCACGTGCTTGTCTCCAAGCTGCTAGGTACAGCTGGGGAGGTGCTTACTCTTCTTTTTGACCCTAGGTCAAAGAGGGTATAGGATGGATTTGGCCCATTGAAGAGTTCTGTTCAGTCCAAAGTTGAAAAATTGTTTTTTTTTTTTTAATGATTTATTTATTAAGTATTTATTGAGCACCTACTATGTGTGAGGCACATTTCTAGATTCTAAGTATATACAGCAATGAAGAAATATACAAAAACATTTGGAACCTATATTATAATGTGGAAGATAGGTAGCAAACAAGAAAAATATGTAGCATATAAGATTTTGGTATGTGGTGAACAGAAAACAAAGTCGAGAAGGGCAGAGGAAGGGTAGTGTATGCATGTGTGTATGGCTACCAGCTTAGATAGTGTGGCTAAGGAAGGCCTCATGGAGAAGATGACATTTGAGCAAGGGGTTGAAGGGGGTGATTGGGTCTTAGAGATACCTGAGAAAGATCATTCCTAGCAAGGGAAGAGCAAAGGCAAGCGTCATGATGAAGAAATGAACAGGTGAATCCAAGGAACAGACAGGAGGCCACTGTGGCTGCAGAGATGAGGTCAGAGGGCCTTTATGGGACATTGGGAAGACTTTGGACTTTGCTGAGTGAGATGGGAAGCCTTTGGAGGGTTATGAAAAGAGGAGCAACACGAACTGGCTTATGCTTCAATAATATCCCTCTGACTGCAGGAGAGAAAGCATGGAAGGGAGACCAACTGGGAAGCTACTGCAGCAATCCTGGAGAGAGAGAACAGTGGTTTGGGCTATAGTAGCACAAAAGAGATCTGTAAAAAGTGGTCAGATTCTGAATATATATGAATATATATGGAGGGTAGATCCAATAGGATTTCCAGATGGACTAGATGTAGGTTTTGAAAGGAAGAGATCAGTCAAGGGCAACTCCAAGGTTTATAGTTTCACGTGTAAGAAAGAAGTTGCTAACATTTAAAATCAGGAGACTTAATAACCGAGACTTCCAGCTTCTCCTAAAACACTAGAAGATATGGTCAAATGTATACTTGTATTTTTCACAAGACAAAAATCAGCTGGAGATGGGAAGCAGCTTCCCCCTGGAGATAGGACACTGGCCCTTTGGAGCGCTCTCCCTGCTGTCTTATACCTGGCCTTTTAGGTAGTAGACAGCTGTCTATCACTGCTGCCTGATTGCCATAGGGCAGCTTGAGTTTAAGACCCCTGCCCAAAGTTCTCTCATAAATTCACTGTCTTACAATACAACATAAACATACCCATAAATTCTGACTAAAGAAAGGAGGGTTTTGACAAAGTATTTGTTTCTAAACGAGTATAATAAGGGCACCTATTATTCTAGTTTTCCCCTCCATAGTGATTTGACAACAATCTGAGACAGAGGTCCACCCTCTGTCCTCCTTCTCAGTGAAAAGAGAAACCCTAGAAGAAAACCCCCTTCTGCATATTCTGACTTCATCAGGTCTAAATCCCACTCACTTGACAGTCTGTGTCCCCACTGCCCAATAGTGACGTATGGCACCTGGACCATATCGAGTCCAGCACCATTTCTCTCTATACCCATGATCTGTAAACAAGGGTGCTCTGAGATCTAAGTCGGTACCAAGGGACACTGGCTCCAGGCTGGTGGTATCACCAGCAAGATCGGTGACTGGCAAATTACTTCTTTTCTCTGGGCTTCTGTTCCCCATCAACCAAGAATGGAATTGGACTATAGTAAGGTTTCTCCAGATCTAATGTGTGAACAATTACCTTGCTCTAGGTGGTTATTCAGCTTCACTTACATAAGGCTCATTGGCTTAGAATAAAGTGCTTGGTAATATTATCCCTGTAGAAGATCTGTTTCCCTTCAGCAAATAAAAATAATGTATACCCAAATATCTTTTCTGTTGTCTGTAAGGAGCTCAGTTAAATGCAATGTTCAATAATAACAAAACTTTTTACGTCAGGGATTTAAGTATAGCATTTCCCCCCTTCTTTCATATTCATCCTAATGGTTTTGATTTTATTTTTAACTGCCCAGTTGTAGGTGTATTTTGACTCTAAACAACATCAAATATTTTCTGAAAGGGGGTGAGGCAAGAGGTAAGCACTGGACGGATGGGGCAAGATAAGGAAAGTGATTAAAAAAATCTTTCCAACTTGATACTAGAAAAGTCAGCACATATGGTTTGTGAAAGAGATCATATAAATATAAACCTTACAGTGCTGCCTCAACCTAAAAGCGACTTTGTCTGAGGTCCACACCCTTTAACAATTTGTTTTTAGAGGGACAAAAGCAGCTATGAACAGTATGGGGCTGTGGATGGATAAGGAGGACAAGGCCTACTGAAAAATTCTTCCATGCAGCATCTCTCTTTCTTATTAATTATGGTCATTTAAAGACAAAAGTGATAGATTTCATAACCTACATTAACTCCTTCTAATAAAGAAGGATCAGTTTTGATATCAAGAGGAATTTAAAGACAGACGTGCGTTAATTAGTAACATAAAAACTATGGATAAAGTATCTCTATATATTTGCATTCATAAAGGGCCAGGGTATCAGTGCTCCTCTGGTACCATAGGAAAACTCTGGCTTGAGAGTGAGGACACCCAGCTTGGCTACCAACCGGTCTGACAACCTTGGGCAAGTCATGTAACCACCCTGGGTCTCATTTGCAAAATGAAGAAAATGATGAGAGTACAGATTCAGAAGTTCTCGTAACTGAGCTCCACCTACCCAATTCTGTCCTTTTGTTTAGCTCAGGACTGAGCCCACACATACTGAATCCTAGAGGCCAGAAGGCTATTCTCTAGTGTGCACCATGCACTTCTTCCAACTGCTTCAATTATGTTTGTTCCCAAACCTGTTTATGCCCGTTGGACTTGTTATTGTAATCATATAATTTAATCAAATACTATATAGAGTGATGAAATATGACAGTGAAAGGCAGGAGTTGTTTGCATGTAAAAACATTGAGCAGTTTGAGAAGAACTGATAAATGCAAAACCCTTAAAACAGCTATCAAGGCAGGTACAAGTTAGATAAAGTCTAAAAAGAATGGAAAATAAATTGTTGAAATCTAGAAAGATTCCTTCTAACGTCTTAATGCTACTTTAACAACGTTGAAAACCATAGAAAATGCAATCATTAAGGTATAATTAATGCAAGAAAAATGTTAGGAAATTATAATCAGCAGACCTATAATCAAAGAAAAGGCCTTGGCCCCACATCAAGGCTTCTACTGTAATGGGAGGGAAGTGAGAACCACAGTAAAATGTCACAGAGGCCCCATGCTCTTATTTAAAACCAGATGAAACAGGCAATGATGACACTGAAAGAACTTCCCAGGAAGAAGCTAGGGAAGGAGAGGGAAAGTGGAGGATGGGGTTAGGGTTGTGGGAAGGACAGGCAGACAGACACACAGATATCACTTTTGACAGTCTGGCTTGCCCCTGCCAGTCTGTCAGCAGAAGGGAGAATGAATCCATTTCTGCGGAGGATTACAGGCTGGTCTCAAAGTTCCTAAGAGGTAAACGTTTCTTTAACTACTAGAGTTAGTAGTTAAACTCTGCCCCTGCCTCCTCAGAGTGTGTGTGTGTGTGTGTGTGTGTGTGTGTATATATGTATACATATACATATACACACACACACACACACACACACACACACATATACACATATATGTATTATATACACAATTGACAAATTGTTTAATGAGTAATAGTATATGTTGAATTTACCTGGGCAAAAGACATTGAAAATGAGAACACAGGATGCTCTGATTCCGTGAGAGTAAGACATACAGAGCATGAATAGTCCCAGGTAGAAATAATAGTTTTCAATGGCAAGACCAGGCCTGTAATTTTCTGCAGCACACCATGACATCATGGTTTATATGAGGCCAACTCCATAAATCAAGCTTTACCTAATTAAAGATTCTTCTGGAGATCTACATTATTAGAGCAAATAATTAAAACTGCCTAGGCAATAATACAAGCCAGATCTGTTTACAAAAGTGTTCTCCCTATCCCCAACTCTTTTAGTCTCACTACCACTTAAAGATCTTTCACATTTAGTAAATTATAGACTTAGAGCATTTCTTTTAGTCTGACTTCACTTTCAAGGAATTCTTCAATTAACTTTACGTTGCTTTAAGCTGTTCATCCAACGAGAAAACAATCTGTGGTTTCTGACTCCTTCGCGTGCCAATGGCTGCCATCCATGTTTGACTTTCAGACACACTGTCTCTTGAGAGCCAGGCTCTGTTTTCATAAAACCAGCCAGTTGTCATAGCATTTTGACAAGCACTATAGAAAACAAGGAACAATACTCCGTGGTGGCTAAACTGAATTACCACTGCAAGGGTGACACCGCACTGGGGCGTACATGACACCCACACCCAGCCGCCTGGCCTGAGCCAGAAGGTAACACATACTCCACTTTCATCTGTGACCTTTCCATTTTCAGGCACCATCTCTTCACCACCAATTCCTTTCTTTCCCCCTGCCCTCTTTTTCCCAAATGGCTAAAACACCCACAACTCGTGGAAAGGTGTGGCTACTCTTAACAACAGGCAAAAATGCCAGTGAAAATCTAGGAAGCCAGAGATTACACTGCCTTTGCAACGGTTACAGTGCATCTAGTATCAGATCTTCAGCCAAATACAGTGTAATGAAAAAGCATGAGCTCAGAGGTGGGACCTCAGTTCAAAACCGAACTTTCTCAGAATCTGGTGTAGCACCTCAGTTCTCTGCTTCTTCAGGCTCACGCACTGATTTCTGAAGAAGTGCAAATAATAACGGGGCAGTGGAAAATAACAATGAGAATTAATGGTGGAAATGAATGATGCGTTTGGATGAAATATATTTTTAGATTTTCTATCTATTATCCCTGGGTCAGACAGAATGGAATTTCTCTCCCTTTCCTTTCACCTTTGCTTAGCCAGTTTCTGAGTGTCCCTCACCTAAGTCCATCCTGTGGAAGCACCTGTGAACTCAACAGAACAATAAACTGAGAATGATATTTTGAAGGCCTCTTGGATACTCAAGCCCCAATATAAAATGCATATGCAGGTTTTCAAAATTCATGCTTATTGCTATTCCTGTTATGGGTGTGCAACTGTTGAAAACACAGGCCTTTCCAAAACAATGGAATGAACACTGGCAAAGCCATGGCATAAGCATGCAGGCAGAGCTAGGGGAACTAGAACGAATGCACAGGCTGGGTGAGCCCAAAGGCTGACAGTGGACTTGGCACTGGTTCAATATGGGCTGGCAATGAAAGGGGGACCAATGGAAGACCTGCTCTTAGAACAGAACTGTGCCTTGACTCCCCTCTTAATGCTGGTACTGCACCTGAATCAAAAGATCTGTAGGATTCTTGAGAGATCCAAAGTTACTCTAATATCATTCTTTTCCCTTGATCTTCCTCTCTATTTTATTTAAAATACCTATATGGATTTGATTATATGCTTTGTTCCCAAGCTATTGCACATTTTATGTGGAAAAAGAAAATAGTATTACTATGTTTATCTTGTGTCTCCTCCCTTCTTCTCTCCCTTCCTTTTTCATTCTCTGTCTCAGACAGACAGACAGACAGACAGACAGACAGGCACATACACGGGTGTAGCATGCAGGCTATTCTTCCTTCTCCATTAAAAAGATCAGAATTTCATAAAGTATCGTTCTTTCTTTAAACTGCACATCACTGTTTACACCGACCTATCTTTATGTCTATTCTCAGACTTAAAAAAGACTAGCAACCAAGATACGTAATATAAAATTTACTAATTTCTTCAAAACATTGCTTTATGGAGGGCCATAATGGGGTCATAATGCTGATCTTGCTTCCAACTCAGAGCTCAAGACGGCTCTTCTCCTGCCTCTTTGTTCTCTCTGGGCCTTAGATTCTCTGAATAAAACAAAATGTTATAGAAATTTTTTCTCCAATGAGGCAGTTTTGAAATTCTGGGAGGAGTTCTTTCTCTCCTGAAGCTTTTTGCATAATCCTGTGTACTATTAGTTTATTTCTTGATGTATAGGTAGTAAAGATGCCTAAGTTGGAAGGAAACAAGGAACCAAGAAGAATATAGTTGAGGACACAAAAACTTAAGTTTCACTTCTTAGCAACTCCAAAGAATGAGCTTATTATGTATAATGAGAGTTCTGGAATGTGTCACCAGAAACGCAAGTGCTTTTAACAGTTTGTTTGATGCCCAGAATGGCAGTGACACTGAAATGACTATGTTCTCTAATTTTCTGGTGAGAATGGCAAGCTGGGGAATCCTGCATTAGGATTTGAGGTCTAGGCAATGAAGAAAGATCAAAATTATTCATTATTAAAAAAAAAAAGCCCTTTTTTAAAAAAGATTTTTTTAAAGTAATCTCCACATCCAGTGTAGACCTCGAACTCATGACCCTGAGATCAAGAGTCTTATGCTCTACTGACTAAGCCAGCCAGCCTGCCCTAAAATAGTTCTTAGTAATAAGTAAATAGCAACATGCTTACTGGCTTTGTAAACTTTAAATTAAATCATTAGAAATAAATGTTTTAAAAAACTTTAAGACTATTTGAAAACATATTATCAGTCATTATTAATTTTTAACCTGCTGTTCCTTCTGGTGAGAGTAGCATCAGAAAGGCTACCTTCCTGTCAATTTATAGCTCTGTCTTTTAGGCCTTGGCAAAAGATTGTACCCTATCTGTAGCCCTCAGAGAAGAACGGCCCAGAGCAATGCTGGATCTCATGTGATCTATTTCAGACCTTCAAAATACCTAGAACCTAATGAATTGATTGTTTCTAAGCCCATAGCATCTATCATCTTTTGGAAGTTCAGTGATTACAGAGAGAATATTTTGGTTTTCTAGCGTAAACTTGTACAGATTTTGAACTTGGGGAACTTACAGCTTCTGGCTGTAAACTTGTCTTCTACTAAGAAACCACAGCACTAGACCATAAGTGAGAGGATCCAGCTTTTAGGAAATCTGCAACTGATTTATTTGCAGAATAACAAAGTGAATTGCAAAGAATGACATGAAATAGAAAATGGTGTGGGAGTAATAAAATATATGAAGATACAAAGGTTTTAAAAGATTGCAAGGAAATGAAGAAGACATTAAATGCCACAAAATTTTAGAAAACAAAATTATAAGGTATATGATATGCCAGAAAAATTGTTGATTATAGTAAGGCTTTCCAGGGAGTAAAAAAACTTGCATGGCTAATTTCCCGAGTGATTACTGAATCAGAGATATTAATTAGAAAATAAAATTGCAGACGTGCCTGGGTGGCTCAGTTGGTTGGGCATCCGATTCTTGGTTTCAGCTCAGGTCATGATCTCATGGTTCATGGGGTTGGGCCCTGCATCGGGCTTTGCACTGACAGTGTGGAGCCTGTTTGGAATGCTCCCTCTCCCTCTCTCTCTCTGCCCCTCCCTTCTGCCCCCCCCCCCACTCACTATCTCAAATAAATAAGTTAAAAAAAAGAAAGAAAATAAAACTGCATATAATATATAGAGATTTCAAGTCAGTTTTCTTGTGCCACACTCCTCCTAACCTCAATCTCATGGTAGCCACTTCCTCTAAAAAACAAAGAACTACTGCAGCTTTCCAGAATTCTCTTCCATAAATTCCAGGTGAATAAAAAAAATTAAATGAAAATAAGCCATGAAGTTAGATGACAATATAAGGAAAATTCTTATTCCTTAATGTTGTGATAACAGCTTGAAGGAAAGATTATAGAGTGAATCACACTCTTAGGAAAAGATACATCAGCTTACATTTATATACAGTTTAAAGAGAGAAGACTTTTAAATAGAAAAGGGAAAGAGTCTTTTAAAAGACTCTTTTAAACGGAAAGAGTAATTAGCTATATTCAAGGATTCTAGAAATAATTTTAGAGAAAAAAAGATCTCATACTGTCTTTATAAGGAGACCAAAATACCACAATTTAACTTTTAATGGTAGATAACCCAAGGATTCTCGTTTCTTCATCAACTGACTCTTCAAAAAAGATGTCAGTGTACATGCTGCTGGTAATACAAAGTGCATACAGAGGAATTTCGTTCTTTGGTTACTATGGTGCTTCCTCTTACTTTTATTTGGTAAGATGGATGCCAGGTAGATTTAGTACATAAATAGGACATAAATAGTACATAAATAGTACATAAATAGGGTTGAAGAGGCTAAAAAGGTGTTGAAAGGTGTGAAAGGATGTGATGAGCTAACTAACAGTTGCTAATGGTGGTACAGGTATGATTAACATGGTCTTGGGAGGTGCTAAAAACCTCATCCAGCTTTACTGCTCTAACCGGTACCACAGCCTTGGACATCTTTGCTCATCTAACACATGAGTTCTTACAGCTCTGTACTGCATACACCCTGGGTCACACTTCTCTCCAGCACTGAATTCATTTTCAGCTAAATTGAAAATTAGAGCCATATAATTTAACAAATATTTTATAAATGCTAATTTTTAATGATAGACATTTTTAGGACACATCATTTGACAAAGGAGAATATCAAAATGAGCCTGCTATAGAAGTTTCTACTAAGAATTCTATGGTATATTTTCACAAACTGAATTTGAAAAATTAATAAAAATCCATTATAGGTCAAAATTAAACCAAATCTCAAGCAAATGTAAAATGGTTCATAAGAAAGCTATGGACTATAATTAGATGGAAAATTGCTGATTAGTATTTCAAGACAAAACTAACTCTCACTTGGTCATTGGATAACATAGACTGAGGTGTTACAAAATCTGAATCTGTTTCTAGAAGGATTATTAGAAGGACTAAAGAAGGACTATTAAGAAAAGGGATAAAGGAAATGTCTGCTTCATAAGTTTATAGCAACATTTCATTTATCTAAAATGTTAGAAGAATTCAAGAGATTTAAAAAATTTTTTTTTTTCAACGTTTTTTATTTATTTTTGGGACAGAGAGAGACAGAGCATGAACGGGGGAGGGGCAGAGAGAGAGAGGGAGACACAGAATCGGAAACAGGCTCCAGGCTCCGAGCCATCAGCCCAGAGCCTGACGCGGGGCTCGAACTCACGGACCGCGAGATCGTGACCTGGCTGAAGTCGGACGCTTAACCGACTGCGCCACCCAGGCGCCCCTCAAGAGATTTTAGAAATAAGCAAAAGGATAAAAATGACTCTTGAGCGGCCAAAATCTACAAATTTCACAGACTTCACATAAGAGCTTCCTAGTGTGCTCTTATTTGAATGTGTATCCATAAGGCTAGTTGTTTTAGTTCCCTGCTCACAGAAGAGGGTGAGGGAGGGTCAGCGGGACATACTCACAGGAGTTTGCCAGTCCTCACAGCTAGGAAATCAGAAAAACTATAAAAAGCTGACCCAAGAGTCCCAAAACACAGCAGTCAGCAGCTGTTTAGTACAGTGGTAAAGAGATGGTGAAGTATCCAAAAGGGCCTGAGAGGATCATCACATACAAGAGGTGCTAAATAAACACTTGCTGAAAGGAAGTGAACTCAATGATGACCTGGGGTCATCAAAAAAGTTTAAATTATGATCAGCATGTTCTTTAAAAGAAAAGAAATGGAAATATTTTAGAACAATGTTCATCTAAAATAATATATATTTTTAAAGTTTTGGAGATTGTGACAGTATTAGGGGAAAAGCCTCCATGTATTGAGAAAATTTTATTGTCTAAAACCAACAGGGAGTCTGGGTGGTACAGTCTGTTAAGCGTCTGACTTTGGTTCAGGTCATGATCTCGCAGTTTTTGAGTTTCCGCTGTGTGTTGGGCTCCGCACTGGCAGTGCAAAACCTGCTTGGGATTCTCTCTCTCCCTCTTTCTCTGCCCTTCCCCTGCTCACGTGCTCTCTCTCTCTCTCTCAAAATAAATAAATAAACTTAAAAAAAATAAAATAATCTTCAAAGATTCTACAGAGTGGAGGTTTTCCTACAGTACAAGTATCATCATAACTTATTTTTCTGAGTATATTTAAACTTTTAAACTTAATCATAAAGTGGAAGTATGATAAAACAATAGCTATATATGTATACTATGTATATATGTATACACACACACACACACATATATACATAATTTAAAGTAAAAGAAATTCTTCCAATACAGATTTTAACTCCATTAACTACAGGACATACTTCCTCCTCAAGTAATCATTTAAAAAAAATTTTTTTTAATGTTTTAATTTTATTTTTGAGAGAGAGAGAGACAGAGAGAGACAGAGTGCAAGTGGGGGAGGGGAAGAGAGAGAGGGAGACACAGAATCGGAAGCAGGCTACAGGCTCCGAGCTGTCAGCACAGAGCCCGACGCAGGGCTCGAACCCACTAATCATTAGATCGTGACCTGAGCTGAAGTCGGAGGCTTAACCAACTGAGCCCGTCAGGCACCCCTCAAGTAATCATTTTTGCTTGCTATAGAATCAAAATAAAAATATTGTGTATTTAATTATATAATGTAACACAATTTAATAAAATTTGCTATAAGTATTAACACATTTTATCATATTGGTATAAAGTTTTAAAGTACATAAGGACTACACAATAGTTCTGTATAGACAAATAAACAAGACAAACAGACACACACAGACACAGACAGACAGACAGACACACACACACACACACACACACACACACACACACACACACACACACACACATTTCCTTCCTTCCTTTTCCCCCCTCCTTTCTTCCATACAGCTTTCTTATCAGGGGTTGGGGATAGCACAGAGGAAGAGCAGAACAGAATGATTAAGAATACTTAATTTCACAGGGTCTAGAAAGAGAAATGGAAAGAAAATTAAAAATAATAAAATGAGAAAATTATAACCTTCTAAAGATGTCACTACTGTTGTTAGTTTTCCCTAAAGTGTATTCTGAATTAAGTTAGTTCAGCAAAGCTAAACTTGTTTCTTTGTGTAGGATACTTTAGAGCTTTTACCAGATTAATCTTCTTTGCACTGTGGTTCTTCAAAAGATTGCTATTTTTCTTCAACTTACTTGACTTTTGATAGTACATCTCTCAGAATTGGTGTTACACAAAACACAAGTTGGGAAACACTGATGGGCACCATAGCAGGGTTTTCAAAGGCTGTGACTCTCACTCTCATCCTTGTTCTGAGGACTGCACTCTAGGATACAGGGAGAACCTCTGATTTTGATTTTATAACTTACAACTGGTTATGACTCATGTCTTGTTGGGATCACAACTCAGGATGCCCACACACTAGACATTTAATACATATTTATGGACATTGACAGTACTAAAAAAGTATCACATTTGCCCTCATATCAGTGATTCCTGATCACCAGTGGGTACTGTTTTCCATTAAAAAAAAAAAAAGACACATTGGTAGAAAGTGCAAAGTAGACTTCAAGATCAAAATAAATCTAACCAAAAAACAAATCTAAACTGAAGATGGCTGGGAGATGGCAGCGTAATAAAAAGATGAGTGAGTATAGGTGGCCAAAGGTGTTAGGGCTCTCACAGATTAAGAGAAAGCAAACTGGGCTATAAAACCTTGTTAGTTTATCTAGAAATATCAAAGGAAGTTATAATTTGGATAGAAACCTTAGAATGAAGAAAGGGACTTATCAGCCTGTTTTAATTTATTCCTTTATTATCATGTTATGTTCAAACAATTTCTGGGGTGTAATTAGTTGCCTTACATACAACTGATTAATAACAGAGTGGCACTAAAGGATATAAACAGCTCTAGCTCTCAAATCAGGTAGAAGAGGTCATCCACTTCAAATTAACAGGGCTGTTCTGGTGTGCAAGATAGTCTTTTTGGGGTAAACTTGGTTAGCATGAATCAGCTTAAAAAACAACTACTTTTCAGTACTTATGTTTGGGATATACACACATGCGCGCGCATGCACACACACATTTGCACAACATCTCATTATTATGTATAATGCTCACATGTGGTTGAGATTTATACATTTGAGGGTGCCTCCCCTAATTAACCAGATACTAAATGAGTACCTACTATATACCAGGCAATATGGCAAAAGTGACAGCTACAAAAATGAGCAAAAACAGACAGTCTCTAAATTCATGGGGCTTTCAGTCAGGTGGAGGCAAACAGAAGAGGACACTGAGGCACGGAGAATTTAAGAGCCATGTTTCTTTTCTGTATTGTCAGTCATAGCTATAATAACTTTTACCTCAATAACCACAGCATTCAGTTTCAAGCACCATGAGAATTCTAGAAGCAATGAACCTGAGATTGAGATTATTAAAAAAAAAAAATCATTCAACAGCTTAGAAGGAACTTATTTTAGAAAAGAAACAAAAAATATGGTCATTCCATTTTCTATTAAATTTAATTTCAGAGACTCTCAGCATACTTTATCTAATACAATTTACTGGCCTTGAAATGAAACTGCTGTTAGAATATGCTTAGTGGGTCCAGCAATCAGTCCATCACTGGTCTTAGTCTTGATACGTACTCATTTTATAACTGAGGAAACCACATGTGTCTGCCTTTTCTGATGACAGTTTAGCTGAACTGAAGCTAAACTGAGTGTATGCAATACTTAATTTGGCATGGGTGGGAGGGTCTAAATTCTTCTGTAAGCATCAGAACTACCCTCAGTTTTTATAATATTAGGGAGGATTCTTAGTCTCATATGCTCCTACAATTTACCAAGTGACATGTGTTCAAGAAGTTCTTGATTTTCTCCAAAGTTATAAAATACAATACCAGAATGCTGGACTTCTCTTTGGATAGGCAATTTCTAGGGAAATACAAAAAAACATTTTGTTTGGTTTTGGTCTTTCAATGACATTAATGAGAGAGCTAGAGAGATTCTCAGGAAAGAAAGAAAAATCAGCATTGAAATTAACTTATTTTTATATAATTCATAAAATTTATAAAATTCATTTTATATAATTCATAGCAGAATTTACATCTACCAATTTCCTTCCTAGGAAGGAAGTAGGAAGGAAGGAAGTAAAGATATAAAAAAGTAGAATTTTTAGATATTTTATCCTTTTGGAATATAAAAACAGACGAAGGTGTCAGAAATCCTATCATGTTTATTTATTTTTAATTTTTTTTTTGAATACTTTGAGTTAAAGGATACCATTCATCCCTTGCTTCTCACCAGCCACTGCCTTCACAAAGGTTTTTAAAAGAAATCAAATTTATGTACATGATGATTAATATGGGAATTATCAGAATCTCAGTATGAGAAAGCATCCCTACAATATCATACGTTGCCAAACACAAGGTAATTGTCATTAAAATGGTAGATTCTTCATTTAAAAATATCTCTAATATTAAAATATTCACACTCTCATTTAAAAAGTCATCTATCCATTCATTCACTCAGTCAGAAGCAGAATGCTTTACAGAGCAGAAGTTGTTTCTACCCACGTGCTCTTGGACTTATGGGGTGGGGCCTATTGTTGGGTAGATATGGGATAGCTTTCTGATCTATAAGGAACTTTGTTTCAGCCATAAACTTTCTGAGTAGAATGCCAATGTCATCCTATCACTATTTCATCCAATATCCAAGGACTGTCAGGCCTCTCAGTCAGCAACAATAAATGCCAATTTTCCAAGGTCTCAACAGGATTGGCAGCTATGAACACCAGGTATTTAGTTTAAACAAATAAGGAGGCGGAGAGGGAAGAGACAACGGAGTAGCAGAATCAAAGGAATATGGCGTACAACTGGTTCTCTGGGTATTTTAAGCTATGTCTTTTTACCAAGTTAATCTCTAGAAGAAAACAAAATTTCCAGTCAAGAAACACTGGGAAAGGTATGATGCTGGGAGTAGAGTTTTCAGGCCCTACTCAATAGATCTACTCAATGGATCAATATGTGCCTGGTTCTATGGAGAAAGAAACATTCCCTGAAGGAAAACAAATTGCTAGGATTCATAATTCACCTACCTTTGCAGAAAGTGTACCAAATATAGACATTCTTCTTATTAGTGAAAAGATCCAGAACAACAGGGAAAAAGCCATCTGATGTTATGATGTGCCCTTTTGTCCCTCTTATTATACTCACTCTTAGAGGCTTCAATCTTCCCTTATTACGGACTACAAACCCTGGTACCATCTCTGTGCCACAGAATCTTGGTTTCGTACTTCCAAAATTATGTATTTTGTTCCTATCTAATAACTGTGTTTAAAATGAACAAATACCTGAACACTTAAAACTACGATTCCAAAGAAACGCTCTCTGATGATTTAGAATGCTTTTCCCAAAATGGAGAGCAACCTTTTGAGGAATGTCAGGTTTTCGCCAAATATAACTGGAAAGCCAGTACTCTAAACTTATTCTTTGAAATAAGCCCAATCCTTTTTAAAATACAATTACATATACAGCAGTCTCTTCTTATCCACAGGGGATATGTTCCAAGACCCCCAATGGGTGTTTGAAATCGTTGATAGTACCGAACCTATATATACTGTTTTTTCCTAAACATATATACCCATCATAAAGTTTAATTTATAAATTAGGCACCGTAAGAGATTAACAATAATAACTGATAATAAAATAGAACAATTATAAAAATATATTATAATGAAAGTTATGTAATGTGGTCTCTTTTTCTCTCTCACAAAGTATCTTATCGTACTATACTCATCCTTCTTCTTGTGATGCTGTCAGATGAAAAAACGCCTATATGATGAGATGAAGTAAGGTGAATGATGTAGGCATGGTGATGTAGTGTTAGGCTACTCTTGCCTTTCTGAGGATATGTCAGAAGGAACTTCATCTGCTTTTGGACCTGTGGCTGACCACAGGTAACTGAAACCACAGAAAGGGAAATTGCAGCTAAGGGGGGACCGCTGTAATAACTCCTCTACTTCCTGAAATTCTAAAAGACTAAATTCACAAAAATAGATATGAAAAGGTAGGTTTCTTTTTTTCTTCTTTTAAAAGAGTGTTTATGTATTATTTTAAGAGAGAGAGAGTACAGAGTGCGTGTGTGAGTAGGGGAGGGGCAGAGAGAGAGAGAGAGAGACAGAGAGAGAATCCCAAGTAGGCTCTGTGCTGTCCGTGCAGAGCCTGGAGTGGAGCTTGATTTTACAACTGTGAGATCATGACCTGCGCCGAAATCAAGAGTCAGATGTTCAACTGGCTGAGCCACCAAGGTGCTCCAGGTTTCTTCAATAATGTTTTTTTGACAGATAGATATATTTAGTTCTATGTCTTTTCTCTTGTTTCCCAGCCCTCTTTCTCTCTCTCTCTCTCTTTTGTGCATGCTCTTTGCCTTTTAGGTAGAGTATACTATGGAGGACAGTGTTGTGGGAAAATACAGACAGGGAAATCACAAAGACGAAAGTTTACATCATTTGATAAAAAAAAGTAATACTTTACCAAATGGAAAATTCCATCAAATGAAATGTCACCCCAGTGAGATAACTTACCTAAAAACAAGAGGTAGAAGTGAGAACCTGGTATCATGTTCAATTCTTGATATACTAGATTCCAGAAGACGTGACAAGTATCTTAACAACCGATGGGCTATCCAAAACAAACAGAAACTATACCAAGGCAGGAAACACCAATTCCTTCAGAAACGGTAATTAAGGTTAGAAAGGAAATGGCAAACAGGGAGCAAAAGCAATGGGGAAAGGAAGTGGTATTTACTTTCAAATCACTTGATTCTCATATATATTTTAACAGGCCAGTTTTGGAAAATGTAGACACATATGTGTATAAAGGCCGTAGGTATCTGCGGCAGTATGTGCATATGCATACCATTTTCTCTCCCAAAACCTCTGGCTACTGTCTTAAAGAGACTGTCAAAGCTGCAAACTCTCAAATATCTTCACCTCCTATGACTCAAGAAAAAGGTGCCACTGTATCAAGTACTACTGTAATTTCCTCTGTTGATTTTCTTTCCTCCTTAACACTTAAATGTTTTGGCTGTTTGCTTCCCCCCCCCCCCCCAAAGTGAACACTGATGTTCATGAAAGGTGCCAGATTAACAACCTGGAGAAAATACGAGCTTGCTCTATCAAGAGAAATGGCTCAGTGTAGTGGAGGTGATGAAAGTTTCTCCTATACTGTACTTGACTATATACCTTAGCTCTGACCCACGGTCACCCCAGCTCTCCAGTTTTCATGGTCCATTAATGCCTTTGACTGCTCAGGTTGCTAACATGGGCAAGCAAGCAATCTTGTTCCTGTTTTTAATGCTATCACTATTATTACTACTACTGTGAGCTCTAATTTCCTCAGAGAAATTATTTGGAAATTTTTACTAGCTGTTAGTTTGTTTCAGGACAACAAGAGAATAAACAACAGAAGATTCTTAAGTAATTTTTTTTTTTTAAATCCATTAATTTCTTTAAATAGGAGTAAAGTCTTGAGTAGTCAAGTTGAAACAGGCCTTGCTTAATTTAGTCCCTACACGCAATCTGAATTCGCATTCAGGGACAGTCAAATATTTAATAGCCATTGGTCTTTCATTTTTCTTTTTGAGTATTCCATAAGCCAGTCAATTTTATTATTCATTAGCAACTATAGTAAAAGTTTGGTGGATGTTGAAGCTAAAACTATCATAAATGAGATCTGAAAATCACTGTCAGTCAAATGGACAAAAATATCTCTTTCTAGGTTTATGAAAGGTCTGAGCACTTTGTAATTATTATTTAAAACTTTTTTTAAACATTTATTTATTTTTGGCAGAGACAGACAGAGTGCAAGTGGGGGAGAGGCAGAGAGAGAGGGAAACACAGAATCTGTAGCAGGCTCCAGGCTCTGAGCTGTCAGCATAGAGCCCAACGCAGGGCTTGAACTCACAAACCTTGCAATCATGACCTGAGCCGAAGTCAGATGCTTAACTGACTGAGCCACCCAGATGCCCCAGCAACTAGTAATTATTAATCATTAATTAATTGCTCCTATGCTCAGGGAACTATGAAATAATTTTGCTTCAACTAGTCAGATTCTCAACAAATATTTAATGTTGCCACTTCCTTTCTGTGCTATGCTACTTATAAGTGCCCAAGCAAGACAATAATCCTTTTCCCATCTAGAATTTGTAACACTAAGGGAAGCAATGCTAGCAAACACATGCTAAATATTAATGGAACAGTTAGGTAGACACTGAATCCTGCTGACTAACAGACGAATAATTACTTCGTAATCATTTGGAAGGATCACAGTATCAATCTCACAATTGTTCCCTGTCTTTGCCATTGTATTTCTTTTTGTCAAAGACAAAAGTCTCAGCAGCTAGAGTAAATTTCCATCTTGAAATGGCTGGCACTTCTTGTAATTTCTAATCTCTAGAAGTGCTGGAGAATGAGAATTGCAGGGTACCAATGACTTCAGCGACACATGGTAACAATTACATGAAGGGTGCCCTGGCTGCATCTCATATGGAAATCTTGGAAAATTTTAGTTTGGGAACTTTGGCTGTTTTTTTCTTTGCCATGCATAGCCTTTATCAAGTGAATCCTTATGGTATTAAAACATTTGGCACTGGCTCAAGTCTATGCTATTGCTGGCAGGGGATCTAATTGGGAAGCAAGGGTGGAGTAGTTACCTTTATCAGGAAAGACCTTAACTTTATGGAAAGGCTCTTTCCTCCCCACGGCTTAAGCAGCTTTACTGAAAGACTTAAACCCAGACGTGAGAAGAGAGATTATCTTGAAGAGCAGCAACAATTTATTGTAATTATGTTAGTACAAAGATCAAGAAGGTGGAAAATATTATGCTAACTTAGTAGATGAGAAGGGCAACACCCTTTATATAGGTCCCATGGCCAGGCTGTGCTGGGGAAACCAACGCCAACCCCTAATCCCCAAGGAGATCTCAGTTTCCCAAACTGCAAGAAAATTGAGCCTCACTACTTAGAAAACTAATAATCCCATGCTATGCCGTAACCAATGAGTGGGAAGCCATAAGAATCTGCTCACCAACAGATACCAACAGACATTTGCCTCCACTCCCTCAGTGGCCAGCTCTTGCCAATTCCTTTTTATCACCAGATGACTAATATATCTTTTCCAATGATTCCTGTCAGTCCTATATTACAATTCATAACAGTGGCAGTCAGAGCAACAAGGCCCATTTTGCCTATACAACACTCTAGCTCCCATCAGTGGAGTATTCATTTGTCTGATTTAAAGCACTTTCAAGGTTGGCCTTGAATTGCAACTATAGCAATATCTGTATATGTTCTGGGCCAATTCTAGGCTTCCCTGTGCCTCAGCCACCCAACTCAAAGTATATTTTTTCCCCTAACTCCCTTCTTCATTGCATAATGGATTTCTTATTGATTTCTCCTAACTGGACTATTGTATCCTTTGTCATTTGGTTTCTCTCACTGCACTATCTTTTTATGGCAGGAGATGTATACGCATGGATCTACAGAATTTGATATTGCATACAAAATGGGTCAGTGAATGTGGCAAAAATAATTTTGTGGACATGCCACTGAGGCTCTGTTCTACATGGCGTTCTAGTCAAACGAACATTTTAAACAGTAAGATATTTTTATCTCAGTAAATAAAAGATAAAAAGGCTAAATCTGAGAGATTCAACTCATTGACTCTCATGGTCATGAAGAGAAAATAGGAAAAATAATACAGGCCTTTAGAGCAGAAAATGACCGGTGATTTCTCCTTTTCTTCGCATTTCAAACATGTGACAATAGGCTAATGAATGCCAAGGATACAAGAAACATGGCAAATAAGGGAAAATTATAGGCCACAAGATGGTGTAAACCTCATATAAAAAACACCAGCTAAGGCACTAAGAAAGCCAGTAAATAAATATTGAAAGAATTATGAAGATGAATATGCTCAGATTTTGGATAAAGAGTACACAAAACAAGACCAAACAAAAATACTTAAAAAACCAGTTTTTTGGGGAGCCTAGGGTGGCTTAGTCGGTTAAGCATCTGGCTCTTGATTTCGGCTCAGGTCGTGATCTCGCAGCTTATGGAACTGAGTCCGAGCTCAGGACAGTGTGGAGTCAGCTTGGGATTCTCTCTCCCTGCCCCTCCCCTGCTCATGTGTGCACAGTCTCTCTCTCAAAATAAATAAACATTTTTTAAAAACCAATTTTTTTGGTTTTTTTTTTTTAACCCTCACATAGATTAGAGAAGCTCAGTTTTAAGAGCTTGCAAGGGTTTAGTAATCCAACAGCTCGAGGCAACACATCATGGTCTACACCTATCAAGAATGCTTGCTTAGTTTGGCTGACATGGTACAATTATTAATTTGGTTATCTGATTGAATAGAGTCAGGTACATTTGCTCTTAGCTTTAATTTCTTAACTTAAGCAGCAAACTCAAGGAGTCACTCTGCTAAGGGCTGAGTGCATCCCAAGTTGGACTTTTCTTACAGGAAGAGAAGACATAAAATAAA
Source organism: Panthera pardus (assembly GCF_024362965.1). Classification (NCBI taxonomy): domain Eukaryota; kingdom Metazoa; phylum Chordata; class Mammalia; order Carnivora; family Felidae; genus Panthera; species Panthera pardus. The sequence goes on along the minus strand of NW_026526721.1, from coordinate 47,404,925 downwards.
CAAGCTGGATTCTCATCATTCCAAAGCTGAGTTTTAATAATATAAAAAGAGTAAAACTAAAACGTCTGGAATTTGAATGATGGATTCCATGACTATGTAGAGAAAATATCTTTTTAAAAGGAGCCCTTAGAGTACAAAATTACAGATGATACCTCATGAAAAGGGGTGAAAGGTGGGACTCAAATTTATCCCTCTGTGGGTACTAGTGATGATTATGGGGAAGGTGGAAAGGAGTGCGTTGACGAAACATACTCAAAAGAAGCACATAAAAGTTCGTACCACGAAGAAATTTTGGGATTATTTAGGAAATGACTTATACAAAGAGAGCAATTCAAAGACAACAAAAATAAAATTTAAATAAGAGCCAGAGGACAGATGAGGGCTGGGGGAGAGATTAGTTTGGGTTAGTTTCTGAAGTTATTTCAACAGGGGCAGTGGAACTGGAGCCAGTCTCTCTTACTGCTCTTACCCCTTAATTTCCCAAATACACCTACATCCCACACAGTTGATAACTGCAACAAATGATTTCACCCAGAGAGCTATGGCTAAAGGCTTTCTGGTCTAAGGCGTTAGGCCTTTTCAGAACCCAGTAAATTTGTCTCCCTCTTTTCTGTAAAACTTCAACTCTATATCATATCAAATTGCTTTTCTCTTTTCTACTATTCTCCAGTCTAGTTCTGGCATATAAAGGTTGCAAAGCAGTAGTGGAGTGGGAATGCATGAGACACAGCTGGCCTGTGGCAAAGGGACTGTGAGTAGGAAGCAGCTGCATTTTGAGGCAAGTAGAACAAAGGATTAGGATCTTCAAAGCCAAGGAAAGCTTCTGTGTTCTTCCCTCCTTTTACCTCTTCCTCTTCTTGGCAAAGGAAAGAAATTTCATAAAACACACAGCCTTTCTGAATTCATAACAATTTCCTTTTTTTCATATTCAAAGGTGTTTATTACCTACTGCTAACAATTTGCATGTAACTTGTGTTTATATTTTTCTCCTAAGAGTTTCAAAGAGGTTCACAAATTTTCATTAAAACAAATATGCCTGGCCATATTTATATCAGTAAACTTAACTTTTCTAGGATTTGGTTTATTACACCATATACACATTTCCTAATCCAGTGGCTTTTAACTTTTATTTTATTTTATTTTGTTATTATTTTTAATATAATTTAATGTCAAACTGGCTTCCATACAACACTCAGTGCTCATCCCAACAATTTCAGGGGTGCGTGAGTGGCTCAGTCAGTTGAGCATCCTTCTTCGCCTCAGGTCATGGTCTCATGGCTCATGAGTTCAAGCCCCACATCAGGTTCTGTGCTGACAGCTCAGAGCCAGGAGCCTACTTCCGATTCTGTGTCTCACTCTCTCTGCCCCTCTCCCACTCACACTCTGTCTCCTCTCTCTCAAAAATAAACAGTAAAAAAAATTTAAATTTTAGGCTTCATAAGAATCTTCAAGAGTGTTTACTAATATGCATATTCTTTAGCCACATTCGATCATGGATTTATATTTAGTCTAAGGTGGTGCTGTGAGGCCTACATTTTTCATAAGCACCCAAGGGAATTCTTATACATATACAGTGGGAATAAAGGGACCCTGCTGTGAGATTCTGTCCTAATCTGAGCACCTTAGCCTCCCAGGTTCAACTTCTCCAAGGCAGCCTATTTCTTAGTGACAGTAGTCAGGCGGTCTCCTGTAGTTCACATTGAATAGTAAGTCAAAAACACAAAGTGAGCAATCTGAGAGAAAGAAAATTATCATCAACAGGATTTCACTTTTAACAATGCAAGGTGCTGCTAGCCACACAAATACAGGAAAGAAAGGGAGGTGCCTTGGTTTTCACTCCATTTCCTTGAATATGATGAGGTTTGGTATTATGAATGAGTCAATTTTTCTGTTCATGAGAGTTGAACCTCTACTGGCTCTCCATGTATGAACCCTGACCTCTGGCACCCTCTTCTGCAACCCAATGACAGCCTTGCAGAGCCAGCCTTGATTTCCCAAATTGGGAGAAAATTAGAACATAACTACGTAGAAAAGTAACAACAGCATAAAATCCAACATGCTAAGGGTAGGATGATATGAGAAGCTGTTTGCCACAAGACATCAATAATTCTCCTGCCTCTCCTCCCTCAGAGGCTGGATCTTCTCCACCAGCACCCCTGGGGGAATTGCAGACAAACTCAGAAGCCAGAATTCTTCTTGATAACAACATGTGCTTCTGCTTTTAACCTCCAAATCCTACCTTTTATGTACTACCTTCACCAACCCCTTGTCCTCAGATCTCAATTCCCAGGCATCTCTTCCCACTGCCCCTTTTTTGGATTCATGATATCCTGCTGACTACTCTGATCTGATTTTAGATGTGCTTGTGTCTTGCTCTCTGTGTCTTGCTTCTGACTTTATGCTTGATTATGAGTATCCTCTCAAAGATCACCTGCGACTATATCCAACGGGGCTTTCTTAATCCTCTACTTCTCCCTATTACCCTGTTGGGTGATCGCATCACTCTTTTCCTCCTGTTGGTTCGCCTCCCTTGGTGTCAGTAACAACACAGTTTTCTTATGGACATAATGAGTATTTGATCTCCTTGGTATTAGTCCTTCCAACCTGGCACAACAATGGAAAATGGAAGACATGTTTAGCAACCAATATACACAAGGTTGTTGGGCCTAAGGCAGCTTCGGTTCAACCTAAACAAAATTTCCCTGCCTGATTTACACAAGCCAATGTTAACCTACAGCAGCTGCATTTTACTTGAGTTCTTGGCTTTTCAAAAAACACGTAAGGAAAAAAATCAAGTTGTGCCAAAGTTACCTTAAAAATCCGCGAGGAAGGCTCTAAGCTGGATGCCAGCATACTATATCTCTCAGTAGGTACAACCCAGGTGGGCTTTTCTTCTGGGACTGGTATAATTACTACGTCTTTGGTTGAACACAAGAAGAAATAGCTGCCTTGTGTTTAGGATGCATGCTGTACAAAAACAGCACACTGGGCAAGGTGAGATGCTTACCCTGAGAGTGAATGCAGAACAGACCCGGGTTGAGAAAAATCAATATGCAGCCCCTATCTCAGGTTCACTCCTAGGTATGGATTTATCGAATATAACCAGAATAGACTTGTTTGCACAATGTAAATTATTATTCCTTCTCTTTTTATATTCATTTTCTGAGCAGGTGTAGTTGAACTTATGCAAATTTAGTGTTTGAATGATACAACTCTACCACAGAACTTGAGTGGTTATTATTCGATAAACATACACATGCTCTTCTCTGGACTTGTAGCGCCCCAAGGATAAACAAAGAGCTGATGCAGGTGCTATACCAAATACGAAGAATGAACATTTTTCTTGCAAAAATTCCTTGAGTATATAAATCAAAGACATTTGTGAGGTAGTGGAAAAAGTACTAGACTTGGTGTCAAGAGACCAGGATTCCAGTCCCAATTCTGACACATATTAGCTAAGGGAACTGGATCAGTGTCTTTACCTCTAAAATGGGTACAAGTAGTAACTGTTTTGAGGCTTACAAGGAAAAGAGCACGTGAAGGCTTGTGTGCCATAGTCACTGATACAGATAGGCACTTGCTATAGGTTTTGCTGTCAGCTGTTAAACTAAAGCTGAGAGACAAATTAGCCATATAAGGAAGAAGACTATCAGCAGTGACAGAACAGAGTACACAACAGGTCCTATGTGTTTACTGAAGTTAAGAGAGACATCAAGTTGATTTATCAAGTCAGTATGTAATTTTCTTGTTCTAATATTACTTTATTTTCTCCACATGGTCACTGGTATAAAGTCCACTTATGGCTTCATAAACATTTGCTTAAAACAAAAGTGCTTCTAATCAGATTTGGCAAGAAAAGGAGAGAAACATCGAGTGAGGTAAGTGTGAGGCTACAGTGCTGAATAACAGGGATGGCGGTGCCTCAGTGCATGAGTCACACAGACACGGAGCAGTACACAGCTAGAGATAATTTGCAGGTAAATGCTGCACTAGCCATTACGTCATCTCTCCTCTGCCCTTTCTTCATCAATCATGTCGCCTGCAATCTGATGCAATCCAGCAAGAATGTCTGATTTGCAGACAGCAGAGAGAGCCTCAGAACACACACATACTCATCAGAGAAAGCAATATGAGCCCAAACTGGAATGTCCTTTTGTTTAAATTGCCCTTTAGAGGGGAAGTATTATGGGTGGGATGTGTAACTATAGATTAAGCCTTTTATCTAAAGGCCTAAAGGACCAGGCTTTATCATTTTGAACAAGTCATTCCAGTTCTATAAGCCCCTTCTACATCTACACAATTAGATGATCTTCAAGGTCCCTCTCAGTTCTGCAATTTCATCATTAAAAATTCAAGTCAATCACACTGATACAATAGGCAGCTAAACATTTAGCTGTACAAGTCAGACAAAAAATTTTATTTGTTCTCAGTTATATAGATCATTCAAATTTTTGGCTACCTCCATCCCCACTCTGAATGACTAGGACGGTGTGTAGCTGTATACGAATCTTATGAAAGCAAGAAAAAAGTGGCAGGTAGGAACTGGCAGTTCTAGAAAATGTGAATGTTCACACCTGAGATTCTAGGGAATTCTAAATCACACAAGCTTAAAAGCAAATACCCATCGGAATATAATATATTAACACTTACTTTCAATAGGGGCAATGGTTTAAACACGGAGTTTCAAGGGATGCAAAAAAGAAAGACAGGGAAGAGAGGCACTCCAATCTCCAAATAATTCACACCTTAAGAGGGATGTTGTAAACCAAATTCAGGGTCAGTCTGTACATGACTTACCCAAGAGATAGCAATATGTGAATTCACCTAACACCAGTTCCACAGGAAGGAGGCACTCAGTAGAGACCAATACTGGGCAAAGAGGAGGTTGTTGGCCCCTAGCAAGCCTGACCTGCCATAATGCTTTCCCCCTGCTATGGCACCACACCTTTCCAAAGCTGACTAATGCAAACACTCAGAGAGACCGATCACTGGAAGATTTGCCATGCAATCTCCAGAGAGGGGTGTTTCCAACAAAATTTGGGATTGGGGGAGAATAGATAAGCCAAATGGAGATGAAAACCAAATGTCTTGTGGTGCCTCTCTCATAGCCATCACTATGTGGGGTCCCCACCTTGCATGCTGAATGGTGGGGGGAGCAGGTGTCATCCCAATGCACCTGGAGCAGCATTCAACAAGGTGCCCAGCCCTTTAATTGTTCAGCCAAATGATATATAAAGCTTGGCAGCCAAGACAGGGCAGACTGGTTTCAATTCAAAGGATCCAACCTATAGGTATTCTGAAAATCTTGGCCACATCTTAATTGAGCACTGTTCTCCTTGGGAGGGAGAATAGAAAGGGGGAAGATGTGACCTGCCTGACAGGAAAATGGGACCCAGCTAGATGGAACATGCCTTCCCACTCCTTCCTCCACCATCACTTACCAAGGCTTTGGCCTACTTCCTTCCTATGAAAAGCAATCAGATAAGTACAGTCCACTCTTTCTTTAGCTAGTAATGTAAAATCCCAGAACCACCAACACATTCTCATACACTGGGCTCAGTTGGTTTGTTCTGACTGTTTACTGATGGTTTAATTTCTTTGATCAATTAGGGTAGGAATCAGCCACCTTTTCCCCTTGAGAACTAGATAGTAGACATTTTAGATTTTTGGACTATATGGTTTCTGTTGCAACTACTCAACACTACAGTTATGGCGTACAGGCAGCTATAGACGTTATAGAAATAAATAAGTATAGCTATGTTGCAATAAAACTATTTATAAAGACAGGTAAAGGGTTGGATTTGGTCTACATAACTTGCTGACTTTGAACTAGTATGTTTCCGAGTAGCTGCACTGTGATAAAGAAGGTACTACCAAATTTATCACTATTTAAAACAACTTAAATCTAAGCCTCAATTTGGGGAGGAGAGCTAACCTCTAAAATAACTAACCTTCAGGGGCACCTGGGTGGCTCAGTCAGTTAAAATCTGACTTCAGCTCAGGTCATGATATCATGGTTTGTGGGTGTGAGCCCTGTGTCGTGCCTTGTGCTGCCAGCTCAGAGCCTGAAGCCTGCTTTGGATTCTGTGTCTCCCTCTCTCTCTGCCCCTCTTCCACTTGTGTTCTCTCTTTCAAAAACAGATAAACATTAAAAAATAAAATAAAATAACTAACCTTCATTAATAGGTACAATAAGAATTCATTTTTGGAACGTCTGTGCGTGTGTGTGTGTGTGTGTGTGTGTGTGTAAAATACTGGGTGATTCAAAAGAAATTGAACACTTAAAAAAAAACCTATCTCAGTAACTAGATTATCTTATGAAAATGTAGTTTGCACTAAATCATCAAGTTACCCTTACAGGTGTCCTGCCACAGGGCAACTCTAGGCTTTGACTACATGTTTATGTATAACTTAGTTATTGAGAAATACATTTTTTAAAGTGTGTGATTCTGTTTTAACCAACCTATATATTACTTGTGTACACATTATAAAATACTTTAAATGATAAACACTAAAGTGTAATTAATAGGTTATTCTTGGAGAATGGGGTGGGGGTGTTAGAAGTTTCACTTTCAGCAGTGTTTTATTTGAATTTTTTACAAGCATATATTACTTAGTGAATAAAAAATGTGTTTTGTTTTTCGGCCGTAAAGAAGTGTTATGGGTAGGTAATCTGTGGCACTGTAATTTAGAACTATGCCTTGACTTGACTCATCTACTGAGGCATTCTGTAATTCTCTCCTAAATACAGAATTCCTTGGTTTCAAACTTTCACCTGCTTTTTACTCTTTCAACTCCCTTTTCCTCTCTGTTGATTCAGTCTACGAGCAGTCATACATATTCTTAGATTTACAGCTCACATTCACTCAACAGCAGATGCCAGTAAATACCTTATGAAGTTCCTAACCTAGTAGGAGGGGCAGATAATAAACCAGAAAAGCCTAAATACCCAAGTGATTTTCAGATTGTGGTAAATTCTCTGAGCCACAGGGTAATGGGTGAAGCCCTACTGAGAAAGTTACATTTAGGTACAGACCTCAAGGATAAGAAGGAAGCGGTCTTGTAAAGTAAATTCCAGGCTAAGTGTAAAGTATTCTGATCTTGATTCTTCTTAGTCACTGTTTTCAAATCCTGGTTACACATTAAAATCAACCGGGGTACTTTCAAAGAAGAATACTGATGCTCGGGCCCTGCTAGAAGCCAGTAACTCTCTGAGGGTGGAGTCTGGTGTTGCTTTTCCTTTTCCTTTCCTTTTTTTTTTTTTAAAGCCAAGACTGAGAACCACTGTTCTAGAGTCTAGACACTTTTATATCAGCATAAACAGAGTCCTTCAGAGATCAGGGGGATGCAACTATGGGGGAAACCAAACTGTAAAGTTTTAGAGTGTGTGGGGCTTTTTTTGTTATAATCTAATAGGACCAACTGAATGCATTGTTTGGTGAAGTGATGAAGCCCGGGGGATTTTCCCCTTAGTGCTGAGCAAGAGACCACAGAAACACATAGATCTTTTAATTGGGACCTTTTGCCTGAGCCTCTGGCAAACTGTAAAGCAAATGAACCATCAATTGACAGACTTCTTTGATGTATCTAGCAAAGGGCTTACTGAAAAGGCTAGGCCCTGAGCTCCTCCCTGAAGGCTAACAGATTCAAAACTGGCTGAACCGCAAACAGAAGTTCCCATGGCAGATTCAGCCTATACAGTGTTGTAAGGGTATACATGTTCTCATATTCATATAAGTGATAAGTAAGGGTCCCTGGAATTATTGGTAATCTTCTAATAATTTTGGGCAGTTGTTGCAATTTCTTCTCATCCATCCATCCATCCAACATACACCTACCACTGCACACCTCCTCTGTACTTCCTGTTGTGGTACATGGGATATACATGCTTCCCATTCCAGTGGGAGAGAAACACAAGTAATAGTCACATTAGAATCTCATATGTGCTATGAGACAATGTTCCTCTTCTTCTTCCCTATTATCTCTGTACCTTGCACTCTTTTCTACTCTGTAGAGCTTATTACACTTTCTATAGTTTGCTTAAATACGCTTTTCAACTAGAGGTCCTTAAAACACAAGGACTGTCAAACTTTGTATCTTCAATACCAAATACAATTAATGGCATAAAAAATTCCACAACTATATATTGAATCAAATAACAGATACATATGAGGAATACAGATATATAGTGGAAGAAGGTCTATGGGACCCAGGGAAGGCTTCAAAAAGGAGTGATATCTGAGATGAATGCATCTTACAAGATGAACCCGAAATCTGATGGAGGTTTCCTCTGGGTGTGTGCTTGGACTTTGCCCCAAAGGCAGTGGAGAACTACTCTAAGTTTCTAAACTGAAGGGGAAGGTGTTGTGATAGAATCAGATTTTGGTTTAAGAATCATCTCTTTGGAAGCATTATGGGAAGTGAATGGGAGGGTGGGAAAGCAGTAAGTCTGGGGGCAGAGAGGGTGCATAGGGTGCATAGGGAGGCTGTGATACTACATTGCTGGCAAAGATGGGTCCAGAGCAATTCAGGATGTTAAGTTAACTGACAGGATGTAGCTGGCTGGACTTCATGGCATGTGTTTTGCACACTCATCTCACTTCTGAGTTCATCTATTTTTCTTGTGCTTCTTTCTTCCTTCCTTCCTTCCTTCCTTCCTTCCTTCCTTCCTTCCTTCCCAGATCCCCTCCTTTAGTATCACTGTGAGAGAAATTATTCTGTCCTTTCCTATCATATGTACTTTTGGGATAACTTAAATCTTTTATGAAACAAGGTGGAGATGTAAATACATCCCAATCAGTTAGATACAATGGTCCAGAGAGAGAAGTTTTGGCTTCCTACAAGGATGACAGGAGGGAGAATGGTGGGGTCATTAGCCAAAGCATGGACTAGTGCAGAAGAAGGCTGCTTTGGAAGAAGAAAATGAGTTTCATTTGGGGATTCAAGAGGAGCTGGCCAGAAATCATTTGGAAATATTGGCTGGAGCTCAGAAAGTGTGAGATGCAGGTTTGAGAACTGGCAGCATTTATGTCATTACTAAAGCCAGTGGTGTGCTATTAAGCTAGCTCATAGGAAAAAAAAAAAACAAATAAAAACAAAAAACCTAAGCCTCCCTGATTTGCTGATTTCTGTGGCACAAATACTCCCACCTTGGCCAATTTCAAGCTATCATGATGACGGTCAATGAACAGAGATGAGAAGAGATGTGCATAACTGGTCCTTAGGAGCTGACTCCAACAAAACCACTTGCAGAAGCCAAGAATGAACACAATTATCCAGGGACAACATGAAGAGCAAGAGAGCTGGGAATAAAACTCTGAGAAGCATGGACAGAAGATGAGCCAGGAAAGGGGTTTCAGAAAAAGTAGTCATAGAAGTAGAGAGCAAAAGGGGGTCACTGAAGGCAAAGAAAGAAATAATTCAAGATGGATAGAGTGATCTATAGTGTTAAATGTTGTTGAAAGGTGAAGATAAATGAAGGTAGAAAGTATACTCTGGGTGTGACTATGAGGATGTTAGTAGTGACCTTTGTGGTGGAAGCCCAAATGTGGGTTGAAGAATAAATGGGATGTGGACAGGGAACAGATCCTATTGGAAGAAGGGAAGGGCAAATATAGAGAAGGGGCTAGAGGACACATTGGGTGTGAGGAGGTGGAGGGTTAAGGGAGCTTTCTCCTTATCACTGCTCTTGTTAAGATAGAAAAGTGAACATGTTTTTACAGGAGTGGAAAGAAATGGTGGAGAGAAAAGGGTAGGCTGAAGATACATAGGAGGGAGGATCAACTTGAAGGTGTTTGTCCTAGACTAAATCAGCAGTCATGGAATTAAGAATATAGATTACAGATGAAGTGGACTCACCTTGGGTAGAAGCAGGAACTCTTCTTTCTCTGGAAATGGGATACTAAGCGATTATTAAGAAGATTAATAGCTTTGAATTTTCTGTTTCATTAGCTCAAAGAAATCTCATTAACTTAAGTGATCAAAAGGCATCTAGGAGAGAAGAGGAATAGGAGGATAACCAAAGGTCTATACAAGTTATAAAAGAACTAAGCTCTGGGGTGCTGGGGTGGCTCAGTTGGTTAAGTGCCCAACTCTTGATTTAGGCGCAGGTCATGATCTCACAGTTCATGAGATGGAGCCCCCTATCTTTGATAGTGCAGAGCCTGCTTAGGATTCTCTCTCTCTGCTCCTCCCCTTCTCATGGCGGCACTCATGTGCTCCCTCTCTCTCTCTCAAAAATAAACTTAAAAGAAAAAAGAACTAAGCTCTACAAAACTGAATAGGCTGCATTTTTCTCTTAGAAAAGTGGCACCACCCACAAATCTTACTTCCCCTGGTAGCTGTGTTTAGTAAATGTCTAATTCCAAAAATGCACATTCTTTGGATTTGTATATATAAATATAGCTCCTACTTTCCATTCATAAAATGTTGGTACACATGCATTTAAACACATGCAAAATGGATTAAAACTTATCCTATTTAAAGATGTTTTCAGTAGGCTACCCTGTAATTAGAAAACATCCCAAGAAAATACTTTCAGATCCTAAATCTAGGAAAGATTTACCCTTCACAAGTATGTCTTGTTTTATGGAACTAAGAAGTAATTTTTCAGATGGTAACAGATTCTGCTTACATTAAATACTCTTGGATGGGTCCAAAATGTTATCCCTAAATCTTAAAATACAGCACACATTTCTGCGATAGATATGAAAATACTCTTCCAGTAATGTAGTATGATTGAGTTTCCATACAACATTAATTGGCTTCAATTGTATAATCTAGCAAGAAATTGGAATGGCTCTTCTGAAAAATTTTATTCAACTTGATTTTAACTCTGATGTAGAAAGTCCAAGCCCACATTTTCAAAGTAATTTTCTTCAGAATACATTATATTTAATTTACATTTTAATAAGGCTGTGTAATAAGAGTGGCTTATGAGTTAGGTTACCAGATAATGGCATTTATGGATTATCAAAACTGTTATCTCATACAATTTTATGTTTTCATAAATATTCTCTAGTTTCATAGTTGTGTAGAAAGTTTAACTATTAACAAATTTATTCTTCAGAAGAGGTGACAGTAAGGATTACTGAAAAATTATTTTTTGGGGGAAGCACCTGTATTGTTTCCTTGCTGCCAAAACCCCCTTAACCTCCCCCTCTTCCCTCCACCTATTATAACAACTACTGGTGAACTGAGTCCTGACAATTTTGAAAAGTTCACTAGGTATTCTGGCATGTTGCTAAGATTGAGAAACATTTCGGTATAAAAAAAAGCAATGAACTTAGAAGACTTAAACTCAAAACTTGCATTTGTCACTTCAAAGTGATATGTGATTCATGTTCTCAATAACATACTTGGGAGGATTAAATAAGGTAATATGTAAACCACCTCATATATTTTTAATGGGAATATTTTTTGGAATAATTATTATATTCCTAAAAATCTCACTGGGGACATTCACTGACTGCTCTAAGCCTTTGGAGAGGTGTATGTCCCTGCAAGTAGGTATCACAATTCATGAACAGATGGATCTGTCGTTTGAAATAGTCATATTTCTATTTGTTTTTAAATGTTTATATATTTTTTAGAGAGAGAGAGAGAGAGAGAGAGAGAGCGAGAGAGAGCGAGCATGTGGGGCCAAATGAGACAGGGACAGAAGATCCAAAGTGGGCTCTATACTGACAGCAGAGAGCCTGATTTGGGGCTCAAACTCATGACTGTGAGATCATAACCTCAGCCAATGTCAGACACTCAACAGACTGAGCCACCCACCAATCCTGGTCATACTTCTTTCTCATGAGACTATCCTCTCCTTAAATAAGAAATGGTCTGCTTCTTTGTAGAGGAATGCAAATTTTCTGCTGCAAAACCAGTGTCTATATAACTGCTTTATTGAGTGTTAACATGGGGTGAATGATTTTCTTGGTTTTCCCTCAGAAAAGTCCCTGACTTTCAAGTGTCCTTTGTCCTTATGGGAATTTATAGACTAAATTTTGCATGTCTTTTGACATTTGGGGATATTTCTTGAGAACTCTTACATTTTCAATTCTCTAGTCTCTCTGCCTTTTATTTCTAACCATAGTTTAAGCTCCTGGAGGGAAGGGATATGCTTTAAACCTTTTCCAATTCCCCTCTGCTCATAGAAGGAGTTAACACTTATTTGGTAGATAAAAATATGAAGGGAAAAGTGTTTACTCCTCCTCCCCTTCTTTATGGAATTTCAGAAACATAGTATCTTCTATAAACATGGATGCATGATTGAATTTTCTTTTTCTTACTTTTCTGGTATTTTTCTCCCTTTGGGCCTCTGATGGAAATGGGTTTTCAACTCTGGCTGTATATCAGAATCATACCAGAAAGTTTTGGAAAAGTATCAATGCCAGGATATCACTCTCAAAATTCTGATTTAATTGGTCTTAAGTGGACCATAAGTGTTGGTATTTTTAAAAGGCTATCCAGTAATTCTAATTGTAGCCAGGACTAAAAATCTGTTGAGGCACATAACATCCAGGTTTTCAATAAATATTTGTTGATTTGAATTTGAGAAGGTACGATTGGGATTAGGGGGTTGAACACTCCGTTTACTTCATCTATCTTCTATTTTTAAAGTTTGTTTATTTATTTGTTTGTTTATTTATTTATTTATTTATTTACAGTGTGCACACATGGGGGAGGGGTAGAGAGAGAGGAAGAGTGAGAGTTCCAAGCAGGCTCTGTGCTGTCAGTGTGGAGTCCAACACCACAACCATGAGATCATGACCTGAGCCGAAATCAAGAGTCAGACACTTAACTGACTGAGCCACCCAGGTGCCCCCATTTACTTATTTTCAAAAAGAAAGTTTTATTTGAGTAACTTAACTGACTGAGCCACCCAGGTGCCCCCCATTTACTTATTTTTAAAAAGAAAATTTTATTTGAGTATGGTTGACATACAATGTTACATCAGTTTCAGGTTTATAACACAGTGATTCAACTTTTCTATACATTATTCTCACCACAAGTGTAGCTATCATCTGCCACCATATGATGCTATTATAATATCCTTGATTATATTCCCTGTTCTGTGCCTTGTTTTTTCCCAGACTAATTCATTACATAACTGGAAGGCTATACCTCCTACTCCTCTTCACCCATTTTGCCCATCCCTTCCCGTTTACTTAGTTATCTCTCCAGTTCTTAACAAGTGCCTGAAGGTTCTCACTGTAAGTCTGGTGGGATGGTGAGTGGGTGGGTGAATGAATCAAAGTTAAGTTCTCTGATGTGCCATGGTTCAGTTGTGGTTGCTAGTTCAAATTCTGATATGGAAACATGATGTCTATATCTGGGTTTGCCTTTATCTTCTCTCTTGACCACCTTACCCACCTCCCAGTGGAAATGCCAGTAAGGCTGGAACTTTCTGTTTTGTTCATCACTGTACATCTAGTGCTTAAAGTAGCATCTGGTATATGATAGATGTTCAGAACAATATTAGTTCAATATATTTCTTTCTCACATCCAAACATACAAATGCAAATACAGAATTGCAAAAATAATCATTTTATGAGATTTTAAGACTTAGCCTTCTTTTTAAGTTTATTTACTTATTTTGAGAGGGAGGGAGGGAGGGAGAGAGAGAGAGAGAGGGAGAGAGAGAGTATGTATGCCCAAGTGGGGGGAAGGTCAGAGAGAGAGAGAGAGAGAGAGAGAGGGAGGGAGGGAGGGAGAGAGAGAGAGAGAGAGAGAGAGAGAGAATGTATGCCCAAATGGGGGGAAGGGCAGAGAGAGAGAGAGAGAGAGAGAGAATGTATGCCCAAGTGGGGGTAAGGGCAGAGAGACAGGGAGAGAGAAAATCCCAAGCAGGCTCCATGCTGTCAGTGTAGAGCCCCACGCGGAGTTTGATCCCACAGAGCTGGATCACATGAACCATGAGATCATGACCTGAGACGAAATCAAGAGTCAGATACTTAACCAACTGAGCCATCCAGGTATCCCAAGTCTTAGCCTTCTTAATATTACATCTAGCAATAAAACAGTGACATTATTGCTCTTGATGGGTATGATGCACTCTTCTACTAGTAAGCAGGTACTGAGTGCAATAGAACTAGCTTCTTTATCCAACGGGACTCCTAACATTAACTATGTATAGAAATGAGTTTTGGTAAAACCAGTCTGAATAAGTAAAGCCTGTTAGTTCCACTTTCCTTTCTATCACACTGATGCCTAACTTCTAATATTAATATATCAATAACATACTATCATATTAAAACATGATTACCGTAATCTTTGTACCTTAAACGTTTTTCTGCAGGAAAAGGAGGAGGCTACATTGATGAAATTTCTTAAAAACTGCTTTGACTATAACACTTCCACCACTTAAAAGTGTTTCTTTATGGGGTGCCTGGGTGGCTCAATCAGTTAAGCATCCAACTTTGGCTCAGGTCATGATCTCATGGTTGGTGAGTTCAAGCCCCACATCAGGCTCTCCACTTCACATCCTTGTCTCCCTCTGTCTCTGCCCCTCGCTCTCACGGTCTCAAAAATAAACAAACATTTAAAGAAAGAAAGAAATAAAAATGTTTCTTTATAAAGACAGAGCAGCTTGCAGGAGCAGTAAAATGCAGGATTTAGAGAGGATTAAGAGAACAGGGTCACAGCTTGGACTGAGGAAAGGAGTCAAGAGCTGGAGTCAACTGGGGAAACTGGCCAGAACACAAGTGTGGTACTGGGGCTCCAGAAAAATGGGGGAGGGGAACAGTAAATGGGTTATTGGATAGGAAGACAGTCTTCCTATCTGGAGGTTTTTCTCTGTTTCCTCCCTCAGGTCCCCCTCCCACCCCCATGTATGCCACCCAGAGTCCTAATCACGTGGCCCGGAGTCCCTGAGAATGCAGAGCAGAACTAGGAAATGGAGCACATAAAGCAGGAATCAGAACACCTGGCTGTTAACTTCCAGAGGCTCATTTTGGATTTTGTGGGCTTTGGAGTCATAAACATCACTGAAATTTACAGTTCATTTATCTCCAAGATAATAATAATACTCCCTGCAAACAGTTATTGTGAGATCCAAACAAGATAATGTATATGAAAGTGTTCTATGAAGTATGAATCACTACCTAAATGTTAAGCTAGTTTACTCTCATTTTTGACTAAAGAATTTGTTGAGAGAGAAAAAAAAAAACCCAATTTTTCCTTTGTAGTCCATGAGAAAATGTACCTGCTCTAAAGGTATAAACAAAGTTATACTACACTTCTAACAATTCCACATAGATATTTGGAAACACAGGAAGTTCCCATGTGCTCTGAAACATGTTTTAATATAAATCAAGATAAAAGCCAGGAGAATGAAGGCACCTGCCAGATTTAGGATGAAGGCACAAATCACAAAATGGAAGAACTGGTCCCAGGAACAACTGGCCAATGGTGGGAGTTAATGTGTTATTATAACAGGTGTTTCTGTGAAAAGTATACAAGCAATCCAGACAATTCCACTTTTCCATGTTTAGAGGGAAGCAATAGAAGGAATTTTTTTTTTGTTTTGTTTATACCATGTAGCTGCCAGTCAGAACTGCACTAAAAAAATGTACATTACAACTTTTAAATGGCTTTTAAAACAAAGGTTTTCTTATAAGAAAAAATCAGAAAATTGAAATTTCAGACATTCTAAAAAAAAGTATCATTTGGATTAAAATGAAAGCTCTCATACTAATTCATTTAGTTTTATTCATTTATTGTCTAATAAAAAAGTTGTTGAAATAGAACAATAGTAAAAACAAGATTCTTATGAAGCATATATTGACCAACAATTAAATTACAGCTCATCTCTGCATTCTGGTATACCAGCTCTCTTTCATTTGGATTTGGTTAGCAAAAAGAGAGCTATTCCTCAGAAACAGGATAATGGCCTGGAAGAATACCAGCCTCAAAATCTTTTAAGAATCCAACAGGATGAGAGATTGGCAGCTCTGTTTTAAAACTATGTGCATTATTGTTTGCCAGATCAAGTTAATGAAATGTTTACTGCTAGAGTGTTATTTTTAAGTTAACAAAAGCATTTTTGCTGACTTGCTCATTGGACATATGCATGCAATTTAAAATGGAATTTCAAAATACTTTTATTACATGTACCCATGAAGAAAATAACTAAGGTCTTAAGATGTTACTAAAGCAATTCTGACATTTTTAAAAAAAGTAATCTCTACACCCAACACAGGGCTTGAACTTACAACCTGGAGATCAAGAGTCACATGCTCTACTGTCTGAGCGAGGCATGAGCTCTAATTCTGACTTTTGATTCATGTTAATAACAAAGCTGTTGGAATTATCAGACACGTGGCTTTCTATTTCAATAATATTAAGGCCATAGGGTTCAAGTTTCTTCAATTTAAATCTCCTGTACCTACATATTTCTTTGTACAGTCCCCCAATATATTCTTACTCTCTCATCTAGATCAGGATTTCTTAACCATGGCAGTATACACATTTTGGACTGGCTAATCCTCTATTGTGGGGGCTGTCCTGTGCATTATTAGGATGTTTAGCAGCATCCCCAGCCTCTCTACTCACCCGATGCCAGAGCACCAACCAACCCTGTTGTGACAACAAAACTGTCACCAGGGTTGTCAGATGTACTCTGGAGGGCAAAGGTATTCCCCATTGACAACCACGTAACTAGAGGAAGAACTGTTCTCCTCCTCGCTATTTGAGTTCTTGGGCCCATACCCATCACCACTTCATTTTATCTCAATTTCTCTCCCTCTCCATCTGCTATCTATAATTCCTCTATTTGACAAACATACATCTCATTTCTCACCATTAAAAAAAATAATAAACACACCAATCCACCAAACTCAAGTAAGTTCTAACAACTCATACAGCTACTATCCTCTTTGTTTTCTTTCACTAGGAACTTTTAGAAAGACTAACTTTCACAAGCACTTCTCAAATTGTGTTATTAAAAATAATCAGTGTTGAAAAAAAAAATAAATAAGATCTTTGCTTTGAAAAAAAAAATAAAATAAATAAATAAAAAATAAAAATAATCAGTGTTGGGGTGCCTGGGTGGCTCAGTCGGTTAAGCATCCAACTTTGGCTCAGGTCATGATCTCATGGCTCGTGAGTTCAAACCCCGCATCGGGCTGTGTGTTGACATATTGGAACCTGGAGACTGTTGCGGATTCTGTGCCTCTTCTTCTCTCTCTGCTCCTCCCTGGCTCTCACTGTCTCTCTCTCAAAAATAAATAAACATTAAAAAAAATGATCAGTGATGGTGATAGACTTTTCTTTATAAAGGTACAAAACCCACCAAACACACATATATTATTATTATTCTCTTTATTTTATTATGGTATATCTTTATGGCCATGGAATCGAGGGCCATATATTTAAGATAGTAAGCTTCATGAAAAACCATCTGATAAAGATATATCACAACCAATTTATATACTGAAGGATGGCACCATTTATCAACCATCCTGTTGATGTAAGTTACATCTTAGAATTTCAATACATTTGGGATATTTGGTTCTTATTAAAATAAAAGTGATTTAAATTTTCCACCCTGTAGACCCTTAAACACCTATGAAAAAAATTCTAATGTCTTATAGCAATTAATTCATCTGTGAATACACCGCTTGCTGTGGACTTTGGCCCATGTGCAAACTGTATCTCATGAGGTCATATTAGAACCAAAGTGTTGTGATATAAATGAATTCTGTGGTCACAATGGTTTTGACTTTCAATATGCTTCATGGATATATGCAACAGGACTTTAGAAATGGCCTCTGAAACAGAGCTCTTCCTATGATTATAAGAGAAAATTCAGATTTATTTTAAAAAGTATGGTTTGGCTACATCACTTTCCTGAGACTGATTATGTTACTAGACAAATGATTCCATTTTTAGAGCTCTTTAAATGTTCTAAAACAGTGTTTCTCAACCTTGTTTTGAAACTATGACCTCCCTTAGGATGATTTCTCACTTAATCCTCTCTTTAATTAACCCAAGTCTTACTGAGCTTTTGGTACCCTATGTTTTTAAAGAAAAAGACATAATGAATTTGCTACTTTTAACTACATTATGTCCTGCATCTCCTCCTCCTCTATACCTTCCTCATGGCAAACCCTTTAAATATTTTTATCTAAAAAGATTTACCTTGTTCCCACCAAACCTTTTCTTCCAAGAGCAATATCCCATTTGTCCAAATTCCTTATCACTGTGGTCATTTGTTAATATTCCTTTTAAGATATGGTATCCAGATCTAAATTCATTATTTCACAAATGCAGAGAATTATGGGAAAATTTTAATTTTTATCCTGTACACTGTGCTTTGGGGGCTGGTTTTGGCAACACAGAATGTCCTCAATAAGGATTAGCTCTATATATGATTCTTGATTTTGTCATATACTTAGCTTTTTGATCAGGGCAGCATTCTGAGTAAGAACCAGGTTTTTCTATTCCTACCACACAACTCTTTCTTTTCTACATGAAGGGATCCCTCCCCCATAGTGGTTAAAGTGGTTGGCCTGAGAGGAGGTTTAGTTTATTTGGCAAAGGTGCTCATTCTTTCTAAAAAGCACCCTAAGGGGAAAATTCTTGGCAAAGATCCCCTGAGAATAGAAGCCCCTTGGCAGTGTGCAGAATGACTCGCAATGACCAGGGAAAGAGGACAACTGACCACATCAGAAATTTATCAGAAAGCTAATGCAAGTGATAGAATTTCACAAACATTTAGAGTTCACAAAAAACTTATACAGGGCTCATGAGCTAATGCAGACTAACTGGTGCCTTCTGTTTCTGCTCTGCCATTATCTATCAGTAATAAATGGTTTAATCCTAAAAATATATTATGTGGTTTTCATTCTTGGCTCTAGATTGCTTGTGGAAAAGACAAAATATAACCTTTAATTTGGTTTGACAAGACATCCTACATAATAAATAAATGAATTGCTGGTAGTAAAGTTGTACTCAAAGAATGCATTTTTGGCTCACAAACAATCACATTCCAATTTCACTTAAAAAAAAGTCTGTTTAAGCCAATTTGTGATGTACTTCCAGAAAAATGGATCAATTATTTCATACCTGAGTATATGTTATAAGTCAGTTTTATTTTACTGTGTGTTTTATATATGATCGCACATACACACACACACGTCCTTTTTTCATGCTGGTTAACATGTCACAGAGGTCAAGAGATTAACCAATAGCAAAAGAAAATCTATTAGGTAACTGACTTATATCATGTAGTGCAGGTTTTGTTTTGTTTTCCTCTTCTCACCTTCTCCAGTCTGTTTTTAGGCCAAACCCATATTCTTACTTCTTTTGGCACGTTATTCTACATTCTAAACTCATTTCATCAGATAGTCTATTTTTCTTTGCTCTCATCCTCTGATTTTACTTTTCTCAGGAACTACTGTAGAATTATGTGGAATACTGGTTTGAACAGTTGTAAATGGAGATTCTAGGTAGACAATGTGATGCTTCGATTTCTCTATCTCAATGCCAGAGACATTTTTCTTGGTTACTTCAATAATTCAGAGAAATTACAGAACAATGCCCATGAGAAATTCTTTTCAAAAGGTGCTAAAGGCAAGTGAGATAGTGGCTATACAGAAGCTCTGATTCCTCTGAAAGAAAAGCATTCTTGATATGTTCATTATTGTGTTTATCATTCCTGAGGGACATAGAACAGTATCCTCCCTCATATTCATAGACTGGGTACCAAAGCACAGCTAATGTGGGGGTACTTCAAAAAAAGTCTGTGCAACACATTCTTAAACAGCACTGTATATAATACTTTGATGTAAAAAACATGCTTAACACAGCTGCCTTTAGCTACAAGCCCACAATACATGGATTTATTTATTTTTTATTGCTGTATAAATTACCATTTCATAGGGTTGGGCTGTTCAATTGTCATCACAAATTTTATAAGCACATTTTTGAAAAATGAGGAAGGATCATTCTGTGAAATACTATATATGGCATTAACAAGAGTCATGCAAATGAACAGTGCTCTGGTTGCTTCCATGATTAAACATTTCAATGATTCAGAATGGTTTTAACAATTACCTGAATGAAATTTTGCATTGACTAATAAACACACAGCCTCAGATTAAATTAGTGGATGCAAAATGTATAACTAAGACTGGCATAAGAAAAGACATCATGGTATAGCAAAGAAATGGGAAAATGTGCACTTGCACATAATATTATTAAAGGGCATAGATTAAAGTACATATACCAGAATACTTCTATGAAGTTCTACCCCAGTTTCTACATTCTTCATAGGCATAGAATCTTTCCAACTATACATCAAGTATTACCAAGTAGTACTAGAATAAAACATGGAGAATTATTTGATCTGAATTCTGATAAAGTATGAAGTATCCTGGATTCCAGAATGAATAGAATATCCACACAACAAAAGGTCTACATTAACTATGATGCACTTAGTGCAGGATACTATATGATCAGATATGAAACATATTTCACATATTTTCTAGGCAAACTCTTTAGTTTCCATGTAATAAGTTCCTAACAGTAGCAGGTTCAGAAACATACAGGGCCAATGAGTTGTCTTTTCAACGAAAATGTAAAATATCTGCAACTCTAAATAATTGTTGAGTTCACGAAACAATAAAAAATTCATTAGCTCATACAAATTTACTAAATAAGGAGATGACAAGGTCTCAATTAACCAGCCAGAAAACTGTATTCAGAACTCTTCTGTAACATTTTCATTCGTTTGACAAATTTCTATTGAATGCGTACATGCTGGGCACTTCTCTAGGTGCTTCGTGTACATCTTCATGTACATGATGAACAACATGTACAAGAAAGAAAAGGGATGTGTCAATGAACAAAAAAAGATAAAGCTCCCACCTCCATGGAGGTGATATTCCAGTAGGAGAACCAGACAATAAATAACATAATAAGCAACTAAATATTACAAATTAGAAGGTGGTTAAGTGTTGTGGGGAAAAAAAGGAAGAGCAGTCTAAGAGAGGACTGGAAATGCAGAAGTGGGATGGTCAGGTAGACTTCACTGAAATTATCAGCCCTGAGCAAAACTACAAGGAGTTCAGAATATTAGCTCAGTGGCTCTTGGGGGACAGCATTCTAGGCAGAGTATGAGCAATTGGTCCAGAGGCCTGAAAGTGGAATATACCCAGCATGTGTGAGGTTTTTTTTTTTCTTGTTTTTAAGATAAGACAATTACACCAAAATATGTATTGAAGGTACAAATCTCCTATTTAATTTCTGGAAATATCCCACTTATGTATCCCATAAGTGGGAAATATCCCACTTATGTAAATTGTAAACATAGGTCTATAATGCATGAGAAATACCTAGAATGAAGCTCATTATTTCTGGATAGCGGATTTTGGGTGATTTTTACCAACTTCTTTCTATTTCTCTGTATTATTAGTGTTTTAAGCCAATGATCATTATTAGATTTACATATACAATATATTTAAAGACCAAAAAAAGTCAACTTCTGTTTATACAAATTTACAAATGACTGAAGGAGCACACTGTGTTAGAAAAATACAAAACAAAAATCATTTATGTTTGGAGCTTCACTAGTATTTATTCCCTGTGCATGTGTAAATAAATACCTACGTACGTTTTTTCTTCCTTTAGGAGGAAGATGAGAAAATAACATGGACTTTGGAATTAGGCAGACCTGGTTTAACTCTCAATTCCAACTAAACTGCACAGTGTTGGACATGCTATCAAAATACCAAATTCTCCACTTGTAAAATGGGGATTCACATATTCATTAAATCTCTATTAAATGACCCCTAAATATCATTGTGGGTGCTAGGAATACTAATGAGAATGAGTAGGGAGACAGAATACATAGATGAGGAGATACAGCAACCTATGAATGCTGTGACAGATACCAGTGCCAAATTAATTTACGGAAGGATTAATTAATTCACCCTAAGGATTAAGTTGGAGTTTACCAGGAGGCTAGGGTTGGGGCACTGAAGGGAGCACAATTAAATGTAAGGAGATATGAAAGAACTAGTGTCAGGTATCAAAAAACTACCACAAGCACCACACCTCAGCACAGAGTTCCTGTGAGGCTTACCAATACAACACATGGGGCAATGATTTGACAGTGTGGGGTGTATGTACCCACATAAAATAGAAGTCATTTGTTCTTGAATCCTTGGGATCATCTTTGTCTCCTCCCTAGCCCTATATCTCAGTAGCTCTTCTTTTTCACTATTCTACCAAAGTTCATTATACCTCATTTGGCTGGACGGATCCAAACATAGTACTTAACCAGTATTGAATCCTTTCTATTACATGACTCTTGTCTAGCATGGTGTAAGCATTCGCCTGAGCAATTCCCATCCTGGTCTACTGCCCTATTGCTAGAGACATTGGACATGTCACTTACTCTCTCAAGCCACTTGTACCTAA
Organism: Panthera pardus; assembly: GCF_024362965.1. NCBI lineage: Eukaryota > Metazoa > Chordata > Mammalia > Carnivora > Felidae > Panthera > Panthera pardus. The sequence goes on along the minus strand of NW_026526721.1, from coordinate 47,382,509 downwards.
CAATGCAAAAAGAATAACAATGAATACTTTCCAAGTGCCAGGCATGGTACAAGCCCCACACATATATTGTCACGTTTGCATCTCATAACAATCTTACAAGAATGGTACTACTGTGGGCCCCAATCCCTTACATACAATTTCAAAATCTACTGAAAAAGTACTGAAAGCCAGTAGTTTTAAAAATAAGTTTGTAACAAATTCACCAGATAAAACCTGAACTGAATGCATATAAGAGTATATATCATTTTTATTTCACTTCTAAATTCTCATATCACTTGCTATGGAAATACAAATGCGTTGTTTATGAGGCACTGCCTCAGACCTTGTTGGGGCGGTTGTCTAACACATCTGATTACTATACAACATAATCTTTCTAAAAGCTGAAAAAGTCTAAATTTCAAGAAACCAATGTAAGAGTTTCAGATATCATGGATGAGCAAGCTGAGAGAGTTTAAATAACTTGTTCAAAGTCACGTAGCTAAACTTTAGTCTAAAATTTAGGTCTCAAACCCAGGCGATTTGGTTCTAGCTCCTTGATTCTTAACTATCTAGCTAAACTTGCTCTGAGTGTCCAATAAATGCCAAAGATCTCCAAAGCTCTAGGGCACTGTCTCACTTAACTACCCTTCCTGCTTCAACTGAAGGAGACTTCTCATCATTTCGAAGACATATCCCCAGCTTTCCAACTTCGAAATGATCTTTGCTCAGAATTCCCTATCTTCCGATGCTGCTTTAACAATTCCTACCTATCTTTTCAAGCTCCGTTTAAATGTCATTATCTTCAAGATAATGTTCCAGATTTTCTCAATCACAAATGAGTTTTCTACCTCACTATTTATAGTACTTTATATCTCTTTGGGGGGGAGGCACTAGACAAATTCAATTTCTTATTATAGTTATTTGTGAACTTGTCTCCTAACTGAACTGTGCCTTCTTTCAGGGCTGCGAAGGACCACATTCCATTCATCTTTATATCCCCAGAGCAATAGAACAGTGCTATGAATATCATCATTGTTCCATAAATGTTGGTTGCAAGAATAAAGAGCTAACAGTATTTGAATGACTTTTGTAGTGATGTATATAGGTGATATTTAACTCTCAAACAATGACAAGTTTAATCTTTCCCTTTATAAAACATTACCATTTTCAAGAGGAATTTTCATAAAGAAAGGATTTTCTCTTGTTTCTCATGAGATTAAGCTTAAAAAAAGACTGGGAAAGAAAAACAAACCACTTCTATTTATGAACAACTAGACTCTAATGCTGGCTCATCACCTTGAACTTTAGTTCCCACACAGAAATTATCCTAGTAGAAAAGTGAACATCATAGACTCTTTTAACTCTGATAAATTTAGTTAGCATCTTTATATTTGAGCCATATATCAAGAGCTTTTTTAGTGTTTCCTCAAAAGATGGCCATAAAGAGAGAACACAGTGGAATTTCAGGTCCTTCTTATTTTTTCTAATCTTAAATAGTTTCTAAGAAATTATTAGACTTGCAAATTTTATTTTGTTCCTACAAGGGTATTGTTGAAGATGACATTTTATACTGATATATTATTCTGAATATACAAATTCTAAATGCTTTACTATAAAGAATTTATTTCTAATATTTTCCAGAGGTAGGTTTAAAAAAAGTGTTTTCTTTTGAAATGTCCATTTCTTATTTTATGTAATGAACGACTTTAGGTGGAATTATGAAGGACTTCAAAATGAAATACTAATCTTAAAGAGGACCAGCTGACATAATAATTTGCACATGGAAAGTTTGGCCTCTATTTTTCTTGCAGTTTTTTTTTTCTTTTAGGTTAATGATGTATATATGCATATTATGCGCTTTGAACTGGCTTTCTAGTGATGGTTTCCTCCTTATTCTACCCACATTTGCAAATGACTGGCTAGGATTAGGCCATCAAACGAAACATGTTAACTGGTCGATAAAGAAACCCATCCAACAGTCCTGATCTCAGCAGTGTCATGCTCCATTCAAAAGCTCTATTATTTTTCTGAGTTAAATAGCTTGGTTAACATGTTTTATTATTTTTGCTACACACTTTAGGGTCTCTATGTTAAAATCACCTATTTTTGTTGTTGTTGTTGTTGAAATGTATTCTGTGGAGACACCAAAGAAGAATTTTATTCCTTTCAAAGGCCCATGAGAACAAATCATTTAGGCATATTTACAACCTTTCTTCATATTTCTCATATTCAATCCATCCAACTCCTCTCTGACTTCCTTTGCATGGCCTATAGGCCCTCCTATTATACTGAACCATTGCAACATATCTTTAATTTGTTTCTCCTGCCTCAGATCTCTCTAATTTACCCTCCTGTCAACTGTTAGAAAGACCTTTCAAAAACCTTTCAAAATGGCGAAGCCATTAATGTTACTTCCTGGTTCAAATCTCTTCTCTGGCTTCCTGCTGTCTCTGGGATGGTCAGGAGCATTGTGTGACAGACTTTCTTTCCATGCTATGCTGATGCCTGCTCCTCTAGCCCTATGGTCCTAACAATAGAACTGGGTACAGTTCATGCCAGGTTGCTTCATCCCTCCATGCCAGTGCCCAAGCTGTTCTATCAAGAACACAAGAAATAGCAGAAAATCTCAACATTTAACTATTTCTCTTGACATTTGTTGGTTGGGGCAAAAGGTGTGGAATGGCTGGTAAACATTTAATCTAAACTCAGGAGACCAGTCTCTGCCTTTCCTGGACTCAGGTCATCATGCTAACTTACACTGGTCTCTTCTTCACCTGCAAGCTCATTAGGATCACTTTCATTAGTGCTCTCAAACCAGGCACTTAATTAGAAAATGACTTTTGGGAGAAGTTCACCAGAAATTCTATGTATACTGCTTTTACCTCAAATGGACACAGGTTTTAGTGCTTAGCACTAGTAATGCTGAAGTGCTCTACAGTAACAAGTCACACTATCATAAAAATATTCACATTTTTCATTCATTTAACAAGGTTGAACAATGTGGTTAGGCTTCTCTATCATTATTTGGAGAAAAAAATTCAGCAAAACTTGCCTATGGAAAGTGTTAGCCAACAAAGAGGCATAAAAATAGTCAAATTATGAATAAAGGAGTTTCTTTAAAAAAATTTTTTTTTTAAACGTTTATTTATTTTTGAGGGAGAGAGAAACAGAGCATGAATGGGGGAGGGTCAGAGAGAGAGGGAGACACCAAATCCAAAACAGGCTCCAGGCTCTGAGCTGTCAGCATAGAGCCCGACGCGGGGCTCGAACTCACGGACCGCGAGATCATGACCTGAGCCGAAGTCGGATGCTCACCTGACTGAGCCACCCAGGCACCCCAGGAGTTTCTTAAATCTGTGTAGAGAATGGTTTCAATTTATGCTGTATATACAAATAATACGGGCCAGTCTTTGAAAGAAATATGACTACTCTAAGTTATATATTTATGTTTAATACTACCATCTGGGGGTGCCTGGAAGGCTCAGTTGGTGGAGCAGAAGACTTGATCTCAGGGTTACAGGCTTGAGCCCCATGTTGGGTGTAAAGATTAAAAATAAAATCTTAAAACAAAAATTACCATCTAATCTTTAAGAACTTCAAGTTTACATATCTAGTCTCCTAAGATGGGAAAAAATTTCAAATGTGTTTTCTGCAAAATATGGCTTTCTAGGGAGGTGTCCATTTTTGACTATTTTGTATTGTTTTATATCTGGGTAGACCACCAGGTGACTTTTAGAATGAAGATAACTGTAACTAGAGTGTTCTACATGACAGCATTAGATAAATTTGGCTTTCTTTCCTTTTCATTCTTCCATGTTTAGCCAAAATAAAACCAATAGGCATACCTCAAAAGGGAATAATTTTAAAGTCTTTTCAAGTTCCAGTTACTAAGGGTTTGATTTAATAAGATTCTCAATGACTTGACTTTTCTAAAATGTTGCTTTACCTAACAAATAAGTTGCTTTGTTTACGTTCTTCATCCTAGAAATATTATTTTTTTTATTAAAAAAAGTCCAAGCCCCAACCAATAATTATTAAAATTAAATACTATTCTTTAGGGGCTTTTCTTTCAAAGCAAAGATTTTGACTGTCACTTAAGCACATACTACACCTCAACTGTGAGCACCAACACCTGTGACCTGGGCAGAGAATGCCTACAAGTGGGGGACCATGTCTTAAGCTACTTATTTAATTTTCCAGTCCTTACCACTCAGTGCCTCTGGCACCTACAGAATGTTCAGTGAGAGTCTGTTCAATGAAGACTGAATGAAATGTCCACAAGTAGCAAGTGGAGGTAGTAGAATGAATAAGATTGTTGATCTATAAAATACCTTAAATTCACTCAAAAAAAAAAAAAAAAAAAAGAAGGAACAGACCAAACCCCAGCTGCTTTCAACAATTATGCTACAGTTGTTTGTGCTTTACTTTCTAACCATAACAGTACTTCTAAAAGTAGTTAACTTATTAAGTTATCACTGTATCCTGAAGGGTAACTGACACATTTATCACTTAATCTACAAGTGGAGAAACTGAAATATAGCTAGAGAAAAGGAGAGAAACTGAGAAACAGAGATGGGGGTAGTGGGGTGAAAAGGAGAGAAAGAGAAAGATTTATTGTACAGGAAAAGGAATATTTCACAATGAATTCAGACTTCCATTTTCACATTCACCTGGTACAGTTCATGATTCATGGTTAGAACCCATGCTGTGGAACCAGACTGCCTAGGTTTGACTCCTGGGTCTGTTATTTACTAATAGTGTGATCTCACAAACACCATGTGCCTGTTTCCCTTAACTGACTAGTGGTGATCATAATAATACCTACTTCATTGGGTTGGTCAAAGGATTAAATTAAATAATATATATGTAAAATTCTTACAACATTATGTAAATCACTGGAAGTTCTGTTTAAGTGTTTGCCATTATTATTATTATTATTATTATTATTATTATTCTTTCAACTAAGCCAGCGAAAACGAAATTTATTTTGGGGGTTAGAGTGGGGGCATGTGTATTATGTGGAATTCTTTTTTGAAAACCGAACATTATGTAGAACCTATTTATTTAAAACAGATAAAAGCCGTTTTCACTTTTAAAAAAATTAATGCTTTTAAAAACTTTTTTTAAATGTTGGGGCACCTGGATGGCTCAGTCGGTTAAGCATCTGACTTCAGCTCAGGTCATGACCTCATGGATCATGGGTTCAAGTCCCGCATTGGGCTCTGTGCTGACAGCTCAGAGCCCGGAGCCTGCTTCAGATTCTGTGTCTCCCCCGCTCCCACCCACCCCTCCCCTGCTTATGCTCTGTTTTCCTCTGTCTCTCAATAATAAATAAACATTAAAAAAAAATTAAAAAAAATCTTTTAATGTTTATTTATTATTGAGAGAGAGAGGAAGAGACAGAGTGTGAGGTGGGGGGAGGAGCAGAGAGAGGAAGACACAGAATCCTAAGCAGGATCCAGGCTCTGAGCTGTCAGCACAGAGCCTGACACAGGGCTCGAACTCATGAACCATGAGATCATGACCTGAGCCGAAGCCAGACGTTTAACCAACTAAGCCACCCAGGTGTCCCATAAAAAAATTAAAGCTTTCTTTAAAAAGCCAACCTAATTAATCAAAAGGCTTGAAACAGATATAGCAACACTTTTTGTCTCAAAGTAGAATTATTACAAATATGAGAAAACTGCTTATATTTACATAAGTATAAATCCAGAAAAGAACAATATGTGCTAATATTTTGACGTCATGATGCAGCATACTAGCCCTTCACTTGTTACTACACAAGTAACTGGTGTGCTGTGAAGACACTGACATTTAACTGACTGCTGTGTATTTGTAGTTGCAAAGAGTGACCCCTGTTTTTGCAATTTTACATGTGTGGACACACACAGGGCTGCATTTGGGTATGCAGAGCCATACCCTTCCTATTCAAGTTTATGCTGGTATTAAAGTTTAAAGATAATGTGACGTAGTGGCAGACTTCATGAGGTCTAAAAAAACCCCAACAAAATAAACTAACAGAACAACATAGTTATTTAAGTTGGTAACTCTCCAATGTGATGACTTTGGTATGTAAGTCATTTTAGTGATTTATTAAAATTCCTAGACAGGTAAAATATTCATAAAATAAAATTTGAATCATATGTTTGTGGAACTCCTGAAGAGCACAGAGTAGAACCATTTAAAAACCACTGGACTGGAATTCTGATTCCACCTAGCATATAGAAAGCAGAAAAGAATGTCACACCCTAAAAAGAGGAAAAAGCTGAACAAAATATAAAACATAACACTCCTTGAGCCCAGAGAGCTGAGGTCACAGGGTAAATAGCCTGAAGTCTAAGAAAGGACAGGATCCTCCAAGGAAATTTAGAACCTGTGGACTGGCTCACCTGTGGCAGAACACACAGCAAGAGACATCAGGCACTACAAGCAACCAAGAATTCTGCTATATATTTAAGATATTGCTAAAGGACAATTACAGGTTGGAGCAAGAATCCAGGACTCTTGGGAGCCTCAATTACAAGGGTGTTCAAACCCACTTCTCAGAGTTCCCACCAGGTTCTCACGAGAAAGATTGAAATGGTTGGAAACCAGAGAAAGCTTCTGAGCAGAAGAGAACAAGACAGAAGAAATGTTTGAAAGGACAATGGTCACAATTTTTCCAAAAAACAATTAAAGACTTCAAACCACAGGTCCAAGAAACCCAGAGAATCGTAAGTAGGATAAACAACAATAAAATCATGTCATATTCAAACTGTTGAAAACTAAAAATAAAGAGGAAATCTTGAAGACAGCTAGGAAAAGAAAAGACTCATTACATAAAGAAGAATAAAGAATTGTAGCAGACTTTTTGCCACAAGCTGTGCAAGCCAGAAATATGAAGTAATATCTTTAAAGTGTTAAAAGAAAACCACTGGGCTTAGACTGTTAATTTTTAGAGTAAAGCCTAGACCTAGCAATCTAGCAATCTGGCTGCAGTTCCCTTGTGGAGTTACTGTTCCTAAGTTCATGGTGTCAATATGTTTGTTTCAGACATGGCTTGATAATTTACCCACAACACTCAATAAAAAGGCATCACCATATTATCATCCAATTCTATCCTGTATGCATGATTTCTGTATAACTGTTGTTTAGTTATAAGCAGGAATGTGTAGCATATGTAGGTCACCGTATCTTTTTCCTCTCTTCAAATAGACCAATAGTACCACACACTTATAACGCCTTACTATGCTCTACTCTCTAAGTGCTTTATATCCATTAAACGTAAGACATTGTAGGGGCACCTGGGTGGCTCAGTCGGTTAAGTGTCCAACTTCAGTTCAGGTCATGATCTCGTGGTCCGTGAGTTTGAGCCCCATGTCAGGCTCTGTGCTGACAGCTTAGAGCCTGGAGCCTGCTTTGGATTTTGGATCTCCTTCTCTCTCTGACCCTCTCCCATTTGCACTCTTGCCTCTCTCTCTCTCAAAAGTAAAATAAACATTAAAAAAGAAGTTTTTTTAAAGTAAGACACTGTATTACTGTTTGCTTGCTACCCAGAGAACATAGGCAAAAATGTATATTGTTGATTTTTTTTTTTTAAACTTTCTTTCTATAATCCACTGAGTATTTGGTATGAAATGACACAAATATACTCAGGATTGTTGAAATGCTTCTCTCCCCAGACTATTCTACCTAAAATAGAACTCTCTCTTCCTCCAGGTCCCCTAGTACTGGGGTCACTTTCTAACTGCTTGTTCTAGTTTATTTTTTAATAGCACTCATTACTATATGAAATATTGTATTTATTTATTTGCCTGTCCCTTATTAGTCTCCTGACTAGAATGTACAACAGAAGGGACTTTGTTTCTCTTGGTCACTCACTGCTGTATCTCCGGCACTTAGAATGGTTCCTGGAACTAGAAGGAATTCATTATGTATTTGTTGAATAGATGCACAAACGGATAAGTGAATACGTGAACAAATAAGAGAAATCCCTTTCACCTAAGGAATCTGGTAAAGTTGGGATGGGGAAAAGCAGAAGCAGGTGGAAGTTGAAAGCCTGCTAGGTAGAAAGTGCTTCACTGGCTTAACTGAGATCATGTAATAAGATGCTCAGCACACAGTCCCTGGAACGTTAGCAGACAGACAATATTACTTATTGCAACTACTGATTGTTGTTCTTATCTCATGAGCTTGTCTTAAGAAACCATTGAGGATTCCCTTTCGAAAAGGTTAAACAACACACTCATGTTTCCAGACGTAGGAAGTGGTAGACCCAGGTATGGCAGACACCAGAGTCCATGCCCAGAGGTGGGAAAGAGAACACTGAAATTTTCATTATCTATCTCTTTGAAGCTTGCTTCATGTACTCATTTTTCTTCTTGCCTCCTGAGGGCTAAATTATAATCTTCAGTTTAATATAATGAATGAATTTTAATTACATGTCCTAAAACTATAAGCTCTTTCTTCCTAATTGCGTTTTAATTCTTGCTTTCTCTCTTTTAAAGTTTATTTATATTGAGAGAGAGAGTGCACATACAAGTGAGGGTGGGCAGAGACAGAGGGACAGAGACAGAATCTCAAGCAGGCTCCGCCTTGTCAGCACAGAGCCCGACGTGGGGCTCGATCACACGAACTATGAGATCATGACTTGAGCCAGAATCAAGAGTCAGACTCAACTGACTGAGCCACCCAGGTGCCCCTATTCTTGCTTTCTAACTTGTTTGACTTGACAGACTTAAAGTCAACAAGGTTTAAAAAAAAAAAAGCTTTACTAAAATTACAAAGAAATATCAGCTTTTTGAAGCCCACTAAAAACTGCAGGTCCACATCATAATAAATCAACCTGTGCTTGAAAGTACAAACTGTATATACTGGCACCCAATTCAGCTAAGATAAAAATGACAAGTCTTTCAATGATAAATTGTCCTCTCCATATTATCCAATGGAAATATTCATATTGTCCAATACCTACAAGCAATTAGAAGGATTGAGTTTAACTTTCAAATTAAAAGACCATTAAAATAGAGCAATCTGTCTCTGAAAATTCAGAGAACCTTCTTGGTCTTAAGCTTGGAAGGAATATGGTACATAGTTTCAGATTTCCTTTTATCACAGAACAATCCAGCTAGCTATTTGGAACTGAAGACTGCAAAAAACTGGGATAAAATACAATTGTAAGCTATGTAGGGTCTTTTACAAGTTACTTATGAATTATACATTATCAATCAAGGACAGCTAAACTTTAGACCAAATCTGTCCCACCCCCCTCACCCAGACCCCAAATACTAGGCCTAGGAAAAGAGGTACCGAACATTTGACAGGATGCCTACATCCAAAATTTCTACCTTGCTCACTGCTACCTAAACCACTGTTTACATGCAAATACATTTCTCTCTCATCAAGTGTGTAGTGTGTCCGTTATCCTCCTAACCATGATGGGGGTGGGGAGGATTTGCTTTCAGTCTACTACTTACCTACAGGATGTGAGGATGAATTCTATAAGACTGGGGACAGAGATATTGGTATGTTCCATATAATTAAGCAGACATTAAATGTCTACCAATAAAATCTGGCAATACAATTAAAAATGTCAAAATAACACCTGAGGAGCACCTGGGTAGCTGAGTCAGTTAAATGTCCAACTCTTGATTTCAGCTCAGGTCATGATCTCACAGTCGTAGGATGAAACCCTGTGTCACGTTCTGTGCTGAGCATGGGGTCTGTTTGGGATTCTCCCTCAATCTCTCTCTCTTCCCCTTTGCTCTCCCCCTTTCAAATACCCACTCCCAAACCAAAATAAAAAACCAAGTAACACCTGAAACTAATCTAACATTGTGAGTCAACTATACTCAAATAAATAAAATTAAAAAAAATAAAAAGTCAAAATAGGCAAAAAATAAAAAAATAATTTGCATATGTATTTAGACCCGTATATTTTAGATTAGTTTCATATGAGTATATAGTTCAATATTTGGAAAGAGACTCAATTAACACTCGTATTGAGATGGGATTTATAGAATTAAGGTATTAAAACAAACCAGCTTTTGAAATGTGTTACTTTGCATACACACACAAAAAAAATCAGTGTTTACTTACTGACCTCTTATTAAAAATGAATTCTCAAACCAGTATTTAAGAGTTTTTAACACATCCACTAATTCCTTATAGAGATCACAGGAAAAGAAAGAGACAGAGAAATATTTTCATTTATTTCCTTTATGCCATGAGTACATAATGTTCCTAATTTCTCACCAAATTCACTGAGTTCTAAAACAGATCTTGAAATCTAAATTTCAGCTTTTTTTTTTCATCCAGGTAGCCTCATTTTGCCCTTCATCTTTCTTAAAAATTGTCATTCCATCCATTACTCTTATAGTTCTGCACCTAATTTTGTGACTAGATAAAAGGAAAGCTCTTAGTGGTTTCTGCTCCAAATTCTCTGGCCTGTTTCTGGCTCTTGGCTTTTATTGCCATAGCTGTGAAGATCAAAAGATGCTCTTTGCTGAAGTGTTTACTGCCTGTAACATACCCTCTCACAACAAAGGAGTTCATTATTTACATCTAACATGAAAGAAAAAGTTCTAAAGTAAAAGGCCTGCATTAGACAGATGCAAGTGATAGAATTTTCTTGCCCCACACTCATGGAAATTCACATCATTAACACCCAGTCAATCTAAATGTCTTCAAGAGCAAAAAAACATCTTAGGGAGGGGGTTGTAACTCTGGCTTTCTTATGCAGTTCCCTGGCTTTACTGGTACCTTCAATCTTCCCCAAAACGGTGGTGACATGGGCTTATTTCACAAGCATAGAAAGATCTCGCGACAGCCTGTGGAAACATGAACCATTATTTACACTGGAAAGAATGACTGGGAGCAGCTGTGCCCAGAAGTAGACAGCAGTAGAGGTAGAAAATGGGACTGTGTCGCCAATCTGTTATTATTGTAATAACTAATGGAAAGGAATAAAATGGATTACCAGTGCTAAATCAAACTGGGAGGTTTCCGATGCTGCTGCTGGACACTGGCTTCTCACGGTTTATGATATCATCAGACTTCTTGATGAATTTACAGTCTGGTAATCCTACCATGGCATTAGTTTTCCACATGCAAATCCCTGGAATCTAAGTAAAGTTCAGCAAATGAAGAGGACTAGAGTACTCCATTGGGTCAAGTTTATTTCAACATAAGGGAAGGCAAAGACTGGTTTTCCTCCTACTCCTTATCAAATTTATTAAGCCTAGGAAAAGATTTGTTTGAATGACATCTTTTTCTATACTTTGCATATTTGTCTATACCTTTTTGTCTCTGCAATATTATTATCCTTTTCCTATCAGAACCAGATCCTCTCATTAATAATATTTGTACTGATTCACTTACTGTTTAGCCAGACTTCATTACTGATATTTAACCACTTTACCCATTTGTTGAATATACTCCCTGTCAGTGTGCTAATTATGTGCCTAATGCAGGTTTTTCACTTAGGCTACATATACTAGGCGAGGAGCTAGGGCTATGAAATTCTACCTATACAAGACCCACCAGAAGGCTGTGCAGGTGGCTTTTTAGGATGATCTGAATGCAGAGGACCCAACGTGATCATTCGTTCATTCATTCATTCACGCTAGAAAGCTACTCTGCTCCCTTTTATGGGAGTGATATTGCAGGCAGAGGGCTGCTCTCAGCAGCTGGAGAGTCAGGGAGTACCTGAGACCTACCCCAGATCTTCCTATTACTCCACAGAGTATGGCCCTGCTCAAGAACCTGGCTCAAAGCTATAGCCCACCGAGATCTCAGTTCTCACACTCTCATAGTAACTTAGATTAGGAGTGGCTATAGGACAGACACTGACGGGGGAAGTGGCAATTTTAGAAGTGAGGTTCAGATACACCAAGCGATGCCAACATATTTTCATCTGTATCTCCTATGAGGCCTGGTTCCTGAATCCAAGACCTATATTTCTACCTAGATTCTACAGACATATTCAACATATAGAAAAAGAAGACTCCTCATCTCTCCTTCCAAATCAACTTTCTTTTCTTGTGTGGTGATCTGAGTTATTGGTTCCAGTAATCCACACTCTTAGACACCAAAACCTGCCAATGCCTGCTGTTAAATATCCTGTGAATACACCCCCTCCTCCTCAGTCACATGGCTAGGACCACTGCTAAGCATATATTCCTTCACATGGATGACCACAACAGCTTCCTAACTCATCTTTGTGCCTCTAATCTTTTCCCCTTTTAATTGCATCCTTGCTGACATTTATCTATAATCTGTTCATGCTTAAAATCTTTCAGCATATCTTTCTACGCTTTCAACTACAGCATAGAGGATGATGTTTAAGTTTTTTAAAGTGGTAAAAAGTCCTCCAAGACTCACCCCAGCTTCAGACTTTCCTTCTATCACTCTTTCTTGGAAACTTGACTTCTACCATTCTGATTCATGTCCCACATACAGAATGTCTTGTCGTTTTCTGAATGAACTGTGTTCCTTGCTCTTTTCCAAACTCCTGTTACCCTGTACGTGCAATGTCTAGAATTCCTTCCCCTGCTTGTCCACTAGTAAACTCCTACAAGGAAACCAGGGACATGCTAGGTTTCAATTAGGCAAGGAGGTGGAGAAAGTGTTCTGCCACAAGGAAATTTGGGAGTAAAGGGAAACACACAGAGAAAGGGGTGGGGAAGCACAAAGCATGTATGTATGAGACTTCAGAAATAACTAGGGAACCATGTTCATCTCCTTTATGGCATTTACCTCAGTTTATTATATAAGCAAGAGGAGGTCAGTGTCACACACCTTATACACTGCAAGGCGTAAAGGGTTGTGGGGGTAGGGTAGGTATTCCCTACTTAGAGAGATTGCAGCCTCTGGAGTGATACTACCAAGTCTGAAACTGGGCTCTACTACTTAGGAGATGACGGTGGGCAAGTTACTTATTTCTATGCTTCTGCTTCTTTAGCTGCTAAGTGGCAATTTACTTCAGAAGGTAGCTGTGAGAAAAAATGAGTTAATATGTATAAAGTATGATGCTGAACAACATGAAATTGCCATTTTTATAGGTCAAAATGCTCAAATATCAGCAAATTCTTATAGTCCAACCAAACATTTATCATTATTATTATTATTATTATTATTATTATTATTATTATTATCATAGAGAATGTGAGTGGGGGAGAGGGGGCTAGGGAGAGAGAGACAATCTAAGCAGGCTGCATGCTTAGCATGGAGCCAAGTGTGGGGCTTGATCTCATGACCCTGGGATCATGACCTGAGCTGAAATCAAGAGTTGGATCCTCAAGCAACTGAGCCACCCAAGCATCCCCCAAACATTTAAAACAAAGCTTAACAAATAGCAGACACTCAAAAAGTTGTTATGTCTTCCACTAGGTGTTTCTGAACATTACTCCCTAATGCCCCTGGTGTAACAGCCCCTTGTTTGTTGAAGTTTATATCACACTGATGTCCTCTTACTAATCTCCTGGTCCCTTTACAATATTTACTCAAGACTAGAGCACCTGGCTATTACCTTTAACGTCTCCCTTGTTCTCTCACCATAATGGGTGACATTACCATCCATCTAAACAATCCATCCAATTCCTTACCTTCCTTACAGCCAGGATAACCCACATCCAAGGTCATGTCCTGGAACTGATTATCAAGTGGAATTGCTTCCCATGTAATATCTGAAGATGACCACAATCACTGACCTTTCCAGTTCTCTCATTCTTTTGTTCTCACCACCTTTGCTCTTCAATCTCAGGAAAACCATAGTTTCTGGACCTCTTTCTTAGCCTCACTGCTATATCCAGCTGGGACAGTAATGGCTCATCACCAGACCACTTTCTCACTAATATCTTCGTATCTTCATATACGTTGGACCTCTGACCTTTTGTTTCCCTTGTTCCAAAAACCTCATTACAGGATCAACAGGATCCATTCAAAATACACTTTCTATATTTCTATGACATAGTTGTTGAGCATAGTTGGAGAAAATCAGCTTTCGCATTGGTGCCACTATAAATTTGAACCCTTAATCTCAAGTAGGCCATCAATTCTGCTCAATTTCTTACTCATCCTTGCTTAGCTTGCTCTTATTTCATTCAGTAATGTTTTCAAACTGTCACCAAGCTCAAAACCCCAACTGATACCACATCCTTCTCAGCAGATGACATCATATTCTACTTCACTGAGACAATTTATACATACTTAATTTCCATATCCTGAAATGCCCTACCTGATGAACATGTATCAAATTTCTCTTCTATTTTTTCTTATTTCTCTGACTTTTCCTTTTCAGACTCCCTCATGGGTTTCTCTTCTTTTGTTTGCCCCTTGAATGTTTGTATTCCTCAAGGTTTTACCCTTGGTACTTTGCTTTGTTCATTTTACTTATACGATCTCATTTGTTCTGGATTTTATACACCATTGATATGGGGTGACTTCCTAATCTGTATTTCCAGCCCAGATTCTCTCCCAATGCCTGACATATTTACTTGGATGGCCCACAGGGACTTAAATCCAACATATTCATTCATTGGTTATTTTTTCCCCCCCAAACAGTATTTATTAATGACCTACATGCAGGACAAGTCCTATCTTAAGACTTACTTCTCACTACTAGCCCAATTAAACTTTAGGCTATAGTAATACCAAACTTTCTATAGTTTGTCATTTCCTATTGGAAAACAAACAAACTAAACACTGAGGGTCTTTGGACATGCTAATTTTCCAGCTTGTAATTACCTTCCCATGTTCATTTCAATTTTTAAGACTTTATGAGAAGTCTTGCTTTCCAAGAAGCCTTTCTAAATTTCCATGCAGGGCTAAGTACCTTTGATTACTGCATTGACTAGGATATGCTAAAACTACCTATTTGTACATGTCTTTTCTACCAGATCTCCAGAGCAGGGATTAGGGTCTCTCCAATGAACAGGAGACTGCTTGGCACATGGGTAATAAATGCTTATGATTACTCAGCTAGATGTAATCTTTCCTCTCTTTAAACACTTAAAATCCTGTAGTACTTTTCTAACTTTCTCCAGTAATGTCACATATATCTATTTGTAAATTTCATTTCCCTTGTTTTGTTAATGTCAGTTTAGATTTCTGTGCACGCTATGCCTCTTTCATCACATCCCTCAAAATCATATATATGATAGGCAATCAAGAAATATTGGTTGAATCGAGCTGAAATTAACAGAGAAAACACTCCCATATTTACATTTTCTATCTCTGGAATTCTTCAGTGGGGTTCTGTAGTTCAGCGCTAAGATTTCCCAGGTGTCTTTATGCTATAATCGAGGTCCAAAAGAATGTGATCAGAGATGTTCTGACTATTATTCAAGCTCCCGATGTGTCATGAGAGACCACTCTAATGACATATGTAGGATGTCCCATCCATGTATATGGACTCACTGTATTTCCTCAATTCATAAAACAAGGAGGAAAGTTGGGACTCTTAGAATAAAAATTAATTCGACCCAGTGGATCACTGTGTACCACATGTCCTCCTGCAATGTGTTAAATCTAAGCTCTTATGACCTAAGTTTATTTCCAAAAAAATAAATACTTATATTCATTTCTCATAAGAAGTTTCAATCTCAGTGTATATAGAATGCTTTGAGCTCTCTGTGAAAGGAATGATGTAAACATTAAGACATTAATACTAACATTATCCTCTAGATAACCTCATGAGGTAAGTATTCATGTCAGAGGGAATATTATTTTACAGGCAGAGAAGTGAGCTGATTTGCTCAAAGTCAGAGGTAATGGGAAAAGCCAAGAACATACTCCAAGAGTCCTGAGCTTGTATTCATAGCCAAATCTAAGCCAAGCTTTTCAGTCTTTCTGGGGGTGTGAAGAGAGTCTAAGAACTTTATCCTTCCTTTTTTTGGTCTGTTCTTGTCCCATCCCTCCTTCCTCATCAATTTTTCCTACTCAAAAGGGAACCAAAAGAGAATGCAATGGGCACCTAGCAGCCAACTAAAGCCCTCCCTGTGCAGCATCTGGGGTAGTACCGAAGTTCAGTCAGGCATATTCCATGTAACTTCTATTCAGGGCTCTCATTCAAGGCAGCCCAGAGCTCTTGCAGCCTGAGTTAATTCAGTTCTAGTAAGCTGCTGTGTCATCCAACTATAGCATGCTCCACCGAATTCATTCTCTTTGGTCACATCTAGTACAGGTGGTCCATTTAACTTAACAGAGATCCCACTCTCCAAATAGTTTTTCCCTTTTTTTTTTTTTTAAAGTTTATTTATTTTGAGAGAGAGCGAGCATGTGCACAGGTGAGGGGCAGAGAGTGAGGGAGAGAGAGAATCCCAAGCGGGCTCTGCACTGATAGTGTTATGGGGCCTGATCCCATAAATCATGAGATCATGACCTGAACCAAAATCAAGAGCTGGACACTTAACTGACTGAGCCACCCAGGAGCCCCTCCAAATAGTTTTTCAAATATAACACACTACATTTATTAGGACAATTCTAAGTCTCCAATTTTTTTGATGGGCCCTGCATAACAATCATTCAGGAGAAACAGAAATCTGCTAGACTCAATTATATCTAGTTTCATGCCCTAAAATTTTATATAACAGCAACAACAACAAAATCACAGTTATCTGGAAAGATTCAGGACTTAGACTGGGAAGAAGAGGAAGGGAAAAGAGAGTAAGAAAATGGAGAAGGTAAAGAAGTAAAGGAAAATGAGGGGGAGCAAAACTTCGCTTTGCAAAAAAACCTGGTAACTTGTTTCCTATATTTAAGGAGAGGTGCAGAAGTTTGTCAAGGTACTACGGCTGATGTTTGTTATGTGTGGATTCTATGGGAAGGGCATACCACATAATTTATTAATAATTGATAAAGGACTGAATGTACAGTATGCACTGGGGATTTAAAGATGAATAGAAATGTAAACTATCACAATTTGCTGAAATGATAGCTTTAATTGCTAGTAGGCATATATGCAATGGAGACAGAGGGGAGGAAATTTGCAAATTCATTAGGTCTTTGATTTGTCTTAACCTCAGTCCAGGTAGGCAGCAAAGAGTAGGATGAAGATTTATAACATAGAAACGACAGACTGAGTTTTAGTAAGATAAAAACCACATTTGTATGCCCCACTGGTTGGCACATAATCA
The DNA here is from genome assembly GCF_024362965.1 of Panthera pardus. Lineage (NCBI taxonomy): Eukaryota > Metazoa > Chordata > Mammalia > Carnivora > Felidae > Panthera > Panthera pardus. The sequence goes on along the minus strand of NW_026526721.1, from coordinate 47,365,416 downwards.
GAATCTTCAGTGGTGTACTAGTAAATGGTTAACAACTGGCTTTCTGAGAAAAAAAAATCCTGATAGAGCATCTGATTTCCAAGATGCAAAATATTCCCATGATGGCTAATTTCAAGCTACCAAAATGACATAACTCAACATGGAGCTGGGAAGAGAACAGACATAAATAACCTCAAGAGCACAATGTACTAAAATAATTAGGAAGTGATGAGTTCTGAACACTTGTTATCTTTGTTTTCAAGAACTTGTTTATTTAATAGCAATTACAAGAATTTAATTTTTAATAATGACTGTGTGTAATATAAATAGTTCAAAGTTTTTGAAAATTTAACAGTCATGAGACAGTAAGGACCAGCTCAAACACACCACTGGACTCACACCCTAGTCATGACAGGGGAGGGGGTAGTAACCCATACCCGTGTTTATTTAAAAAAACTGTTCCTCATTTTACTTCCTGCTGTCCTCTTCCTGTGTTATCCTACACTTAAGATCAGAAACAACTATTCCAGGCTCATTGTATCCCTCTCTTTGCCCTCTTCTCTACCTCCAGTGACCCTCAGTAACTGATCCAGCCCTCTATCAGGAAGAGTAACCATGCAGCCTAGTGCTGAAATCTGACAGACTGGGCTTCCTGATCACTACTAACTTTATAAACATTTGATAAATGATGCTACTATTATTACTGTTACTCAATGCCCTGCCCTCCATAACTATATTTTAGATGCCACCACATTCAAATGGCATTTTGAAGCTTCAAAAATCTGTATCATCAGATTTTCAGGCTGTGTGGGATGGGAGGCACAGAAAGGAAGAACTGGTGGTAGGGGGAGTCTACTTCACTGTGGGAGATCTCTCCAGAGTCTACCATTTCAGCTCCCCGTTCGTCCTTTCAACCTCCCAACCTATGCAGTCTGCTTAGGTGTCTTCCCAACCTATTCCCAAATAAAGAAACAATTTCTCTGAGGACTTACTTTACCTATAAATTGTGATTCTTTATCTGTTTTAAGAGATATTGTGAGAGTTATCCCTATAAATATCAATTTCTCCGTTAAAATACAAACAAAATCCAGACAAATACCTGGGAGAAACTCAGAGTTACAACTTAATTATTTATCTCAACTCTAAACGTCTGGAAAATCAACCATGACCTTGAGAGACCATGGTGCTATTTCCGCAGGAAACAAAGTGCTGGCAGGAACACATGCCACAGCACCTGACAGAGCAATACAGTTAAATATGACAGTCTGCCTGACAAAAACTTATTCCAACCTTTCATCCTTGATCAAAAATTACACAACTCCCATATATATTAAGAACACAAGAAAGAAGGTCATGAACTACTTAGTGTCAAAAGAAACACACCTGACTAATGTATTTGTTGTTTCACAATTTATTAAGTTCATATCCTTTATCTCACACTGGGGACTAAGTGACATGTTTGACTAGTAGGATTTAAATCTGCTGAGAAAATATATTCTCTTGGACCAGAGTAATCTTTCAAGGTAATTACTAGAAAATACATTTAGTTACAAAGCAATTTTATAAATTTATAATTTATCATAATTTACAGATCTAGATTTTTATAAATGTATTAAGTACTCCAATAAATACAATAAAGAAGGTCACGTTTCTTTTTTGTTTGAAGAGCAATGTTCATACACAAGGTCTTCAGCCAGGGAAGTTATTGTGTCTGCGCACTACGGACTGACTTAATGCTAACTTAGGGAAGTGTTTTCTAGTTGTTGTTGGAAATGCAGTGGATGAATGGTATATGAAGATATAATCCCCTAGGCAGCCTGGCAATGCCTGGGGCTACTATTCTCAGGGACTCTTTGCTTCAACTGCCCTCTAAAATGATCTTCTGTTTACCTGATTGTCCTAAACAAATATCACCATTTTCTCTGAGTCATATCAGGAAACACAGGTTGGGGAGCATTAGTTTAGGGAACACTTCATTTTGGGGCCTGACACACATACAGAAGATCACTGCCAAAATCCTGACTCAGTGAGCTGCATCGACAAGATATGGTACAAAGAAAAGAGGTAGGAATTTGGGTGTGGCTCAGGTTTCCTCACTAATCTAGCCCCGAATCCTTAGCAGATCACTTTACTGTCAGGTCCTCTGATTGCCTCATCTGTAACATAAGTGGATTGTCCTTGATCTTCTTGAAGTGTTGAGCCAACAAGACACCCCCTAGATCTATGAGCTCCATATACCTCATATAGGGCTATACACTGTAAGGGAAACTTAGAGATAGACACAGACACTGCCTCTATTCTCAAGGAACTTGTAATCCAGCAAAAGATAGGATTATTAATGAAGATACACAGTAATGGGTAAATATAAAATCTAACTGAATTGTAATGAGTTAGAGGACTGAGAATTGTGTATAACTCTTAGATGGTACCTCCTACTGGGCATATAAATCTACGGTGTGAATTTGCATCACAGAACTAGTCTATGATCTCTGCTTTCATTTAATCATGCAACAGAATAATCAGCATGTTCAAATACTGAAGATTATTTGAAGATTATCTGAAGATTATAAAATCATGTGTAATGAAGAGATTGGCTTCACCTGCTTGGTTTTACCTAGGTTTAAAGTTTTCGTTATCACACATTTCAATTAAGTCACAAACACACTGATGCATATTCAGAGAACACTGACCAAGGAAAGGAGTGCTAAGCATATTCCTTTGAAAAAAAATTAAAATTCCCACTTGCTCAACATTCTTTGCTACCTTTCCAATGCTTTCATACAACTGTCCCACCTCATTTCTCCTTGGACCCACAGAGACCCTAAACTCTTTATTCCTCTGTTACATCCTTATGCATCAATGCACTCCTACTTTCACTTCTTTTCCTATTTAGCAGCACAGGGTCATCACTCCATGGATCACTACTTCAACCTCTCTGAGCTATCTTTACCCCTTCTGTCCCTAGGAAGCACTTGCCTGTACACCCTTAAAACGTAATCAATCAACCCTAGAGAAAAATCACACGTGCTTGAAAGCTGGGGCAACCGTACATTCATGGCTGCCAGCAATAACTGGCCTGGCTTGGTAACACTGCTAGGCAATTCTGTTTCCCTAGAAGTAAGGATATTTCAAACCTTGCCTTGTTACCCTAGTTTTCCTATCCTCTTTAGGCAGGCTAAACTCTCCATGACAGCGGCAGGAGGCAGGGAGATCAACCGAAGCTGCAGGCAGCCACAACTGCTAGTAAAACTCAGGCCAACTCCTGAAAGCCATCAGGAGTGGGATCTCTTCTAAACAGTGATGCCTGTGGGTAAGGCATGAAACGTGGATTGGTGAATATCTGCTTTTTCACTGATCATGACCACACCAGTGAGTATGTGGTTGTGACCATCAACAGTAGGCAGGAGCCATTTGTAAAGATCTCTAATTTTGCAGGCTCAGTAAATTTCTTTTATCTATAACCTAAATCTTTCCTTACATATTCTTAGGGCCTAGAATCAAATACAAGCTCTGCCACTTAGCTTTCTGACCTATGGTAAGTTATTTAAGCTCTCTATCTGGGGAAAATAGAGGTATTTGCTTCATGTGGGCGTTAAATTTGTTAGTATAGCAGGGCCAGTTCCAGTGTGCTGTAGAAGTGTTTACTATTATTATTATCACTGCTGTTGTTCCATGTATGGAAGTAACCCAAATATTCTCACAGTTATAAAAATGTTAAAACTGTATTATCACTTTCTTCCTCTTGTTTCTCCAAATACATTGTTGGGGAGATGGCCTTGTTACTGAATGAACCATGTCTGTCTAACCCTAATTAAGGACTGAATACATTCTTTCCCTAACAATACAACATAATATGCAAAGTATTTCCAAACCTGTATGATCTCATACAGAACTTGCTATGTTTCCCATAGTTATTGCATAATCAAGAGAACAATAAATACCATTCCTAATCAGGACTATCTATCATTCTCTACTTTCTTGTAATGTCTGACCTCATCTCCCCACCCCACCACCTGTCAGTCCTGCTTTCTGCTCCAGTACTTCTGCTGGTGAGTAGGGATAAAGATCCCCATACAGTATCTCACCCAGGCAGAACCACTCTCACTTCCCTGAACTCCCCATGTACTCTCTCACCTTCAGCCTTTCCAACAGGCTTGTCCTTCTACCTAGAATACCCTCCTTCCTTCATTTATCCTGCTCCCTGGGGTGGCTCACAGTACTCTTCTGGACTTTGATTATATGGTGTGTCCTCCAGAAACCTTCCCTTGACACCCTCAATCCCCAACCACCAAGGCTGATTTGGTGCCTCTCTATAGCCCTTATCATTCTGTTATTAATTACATCAGAAATTCCCCAAATGCAGGGATCACAGCCAACTTTGTTCTCAATGCTTCCCTAGTCTCTAGCTGTGTCTCATATACGCAAAGTTTGTACCCTACAAATAGACAAATGAATTAGGACATAAGAAAATAGTCTGATAGATCTAAAGATGTTTAATACCTACATAGGGGGCATGGCAAGATCACTGTCATTGTCTTCAAACATCTTCAAATATCATGGAAGAAGAATATTTATTCTATGTAGCTTTAAAAACAGGCACCAGGACCAGTGGTGTAGGCTCTGGGGAACTACATTTCAATACAATGTGATGAACAACATTCTAAAATGTAGAGCAAAAGATATGCTGGCCAGTATTCAGCTGCATATAATCGGAGGGGTTCACACAGGGCCTGGCAAAAAAGAACTGGGTGATAACCCAGTCTCCTTGCAAAGTTAAGATTCTATGACTAATAAAATTCTACTTCTGGGTACCTGAGTATGCATATGTAGGGTAAGAGTTGCCCCACATGCATAAGAGAGAAGATCAAAGGTCACATATTAATGCTGCCATGGGCCTACCACACCATGGGGCACTGGGGCAAAAGAACAGTAAGAGGTTTTTTAAAAAAAACAAAGTAATCCAACCCCAAACCCAGCATTCCAACATAGGGGACAAGACCAGAAAGAAGCAAATCCAGGTCCCCTGGGGCATTCTCCACACTACCTCCCCTCATCCTGAAGGAGGCAATTTAACTTTACAACTTTCAAGCAACTTCCCATTAAAGTGGTTTCAACTTCAGATTTATTGCATTTTCCAAGGTTACCTCATTCGGGCTGTGCATAATCCAGAGGGACTCAAGGGGCCACACTGTAAACTGTTACAATAAATATTAACGAATATCGTGCCTGATAAAACCTGCAATCTGCAGACACACACATGCACCCACACAAAAAGGGACTTTTCACCTTATATGGTTACTTAAAAAAACCAACTCTTTTTACATTCCACTTTGTTGGTCTGCCAAACACGCAGAGTACATCTACTTTAAAAACACCAATTAAAAATATTAACAACACAAAAATATATAAATGTGGTTCAGAGCCAAGGGCACATAAATTGACATGGATTCAGACAGTAAGCAAACATAAAATAAGAAACAGAAACGACTACATCATCCAAAAGGAAGCATGAACAATAGCCCTAAATGTGAAAGTGATCCTCCCCTCCCCCATTCCAGTTCCTTAACTCCTCCACCTCTGAGGGCACGCTAGTGATTAGGAAGCAGGCAAAATGATTGAAACAGAGAGGGATAGAGGAAAGGGCCCAAGAATGATCTGGGAAAGATCTGCAGGAGATGGGAGGAGTGGGAGGCAGTCTCATTTCACACTGTAACTTGGGGTAGCCACAGGGCTTTTATATTCCTTACCAGAAATGCCACATCCACAGGTGTCCAAATATCTCAAATACCTGGGCTGCATTACTGAGGAGCAGCTGTGGAAAGAGGGCTGGGCTTGGAGTTATAGTCTTTGAATTGACATTATTATTATTATTATTATTATTATCATCATCATCATCATCATCATCATCATCTAGGTCCTGGCACTTAACTTCTCCGACATCATCATCATCTAGGTCCTGGCACTTAACTTCTCCGAGCCTTAGTTTCCTCAATCTGTAAAATGGGGATCCTAAAACCTACCTCCATAGCATTACTGAGAGGAATAACTAAAACGAGGTGTGCAAAAGTGACTATCTAGCTAGAAAAACACACAGAAAATCTCAATGATTTTGTTTGGAGAGAAAAGAACTGCTTGCCTTGGTACCTAGCAGGCTGAGTTATCACTATTTTTCTGAAGTTGAATTTAGCCCAGGCTGTGGGGCAGCCCATCAGTAATAACAAGAGGCATGACGCTGTGCACACTGTAAGAAATTAGTGTATAAAAGAAGGAGGGAGGCAGGAAAAAATGAAAGATGAAAGAACTAGGGATAATCCCAACATTCTTTCTGCAAGAGGCACAGACTTGTTGTACCCTCCATGCCGTTCCTTTGCACCTCTTACCTTATTCCTACCATAGTAAATGAGCTTGGGGTCTCAGCCAGGGTCCCATGCTCATAATCACATTGCTGGGTAGTTCTAAAAAAAATTACATTAGTACAATCCTTTCCATTAATTGTTCTCTACACAATTATCCCATATCTTCTGGAAGCTGCTTTGATAATTCATTGGAGACCCTCTATTGCTCTATCTTTGGAGTCTATTAAAAATAAAGTGTCTTTATTACAACTAATTTTGTTTCTAATTTTTCCAAGACCTCTTTATGGGATGTAGCATTTTGGTCTATGGATTACTAAATTCAACTTGTCAGTCCGCAAAAAAAACAAAACAAAACAAAACAAAACAAAACAAAACAAAAAACCTGGAAAACCAAGATTCAGTAAATCCAGAGAACTGATGCAACCCATAGAATGAATTAGAACCAGATAAGAACGAAATAAACTAATTCTTCTTCATTCTTTTTATATTTATACAGAACTTAGAATATTTAAAGTTTGAGGTAAATGCAAACTGCTTGAATATTTATACAATTGTGTGTGTGTGTGTGTGTGTGTGTGTGTGTGTGTGTATTTAAAGTAGGCTTCATGCCCAGTATGGAGACCAACGTGGGGCTTGAACTCATGACCCTGAGATCAAGACCTGAGCTGAGATCAATAGTTGGGACGCTCAACTGACTAAGCCACCCAGATGCCCCTATATGATAATATTTTTTAAAACATTATGACTCATCATAAAAACTCAGTAATCCAAGCTCATTATCCCCACCTTTCAGCTAAAAAAAGACTTGTTTAGAAACATCTGATGGCTTCCCACTACCTTAAGCATAAAGTAAAAACCTCTTAGGAAGCTAGATGAATCCCAGTATGGCTCTCTCTCTAGTTCATACTGATGTCTTCCCCATCCCTTCTCTGCCTCCTTTATAACATCACAATCCTCACTACAACCTCAAGCTCTAGACCCACATTCTGTTCTGCAGGTCTCCAAACAGGCTTTGCTGGTTCATGCCTCTATTCCTCACTATACCCACTCTGCCCCCAGCTCTCTTTCTGCCCGCATTAACACTGAGATTTGAATCAACCTTCACTTCAAGTATTTTCTGAAATGCTAAGCTTACTCATTGTTCGCCACTTATCTCCTGGGACTCCTCCTACTGTGTGGTACATACAGCATGGCACAATTCTTCTTGGTTCCCAAACATGTCCTTTCTCTGTAAGTTCTGTGAAAGGTAGGATCAAGTCCTATGTCAGCACTTTTCCTGATGCGCCTCCGTAACATACCACTTCTTCATGGTCAATGACAAGCCCTAGTTCTAATCTTCATGGCTCTGCTCAAGTAGGGGTAAGTAAAATGGACTTTGGGTAGCTGATTACTTTCCCCTTCTCTTACTATTCCTTAAATTCAAATTAAACATTCTTTATTCTATTTAAAAAAAAAAAGCCAAATTCACAGAGTTGGGGCAAACCAGATCAAGGGGGCAGATGGCTCAGTTTTATAAAGGAAGACTGACTATAGCAGCTTAACTTCCAGACTTAGGGTGGAACCACTCTGCAGATGTTCACAGAAGGTCCCAGAAGGGGGAAAATCCCAATTATATACAGTACTGAAGAAGTGATTAAAAACACTGCTTTGTTCCTTTAAAGACTTCTGATATTACCACACAGAAACATAATTAGAATCCTGTATACATACGTAAATAGTAAATTTTGTGTTAGCATTTCAAAAAAACTGTCATAACCATTTGTGAAAAACCAGAACATTCTGGCTCCAAGTCTTGATTTGGTTGGTCTTTCTTCAACTAGATACTTTTATTAGTGCTTAGAATGTGCGGAAATCAGACCTTTTAAGAATAGGCTGCTCCATACAATACATGTGGTTCATTCACTACTTTTACTATTTTCCATATTTTCTCACTGGCTTGGCCTTTTGCTTGTACCAACATCAAACTGCCAAATCAGAATGCCCTGATGAATGTTTTCAAATCACTCTGCTGCTTTATACAGCATCTTTTGTATACCATGTAAAAATAAACTTACAAATATAAACACAAGTATTTTTATTCTTACGTAGGGCAGTATGTTAGGAAGGGAGTGGGGACTGGAAAATGGCACCAAGATTTCTAGCCTGGATAGCTGGGAAAAAGATGGAATTCTTAAATCCATGGCCAGGAACATGAAAACCAAGAAGTTCCTAAAATTGGAAATTAGGAAACCAATGGCGAGGGCAGATGCTGAAGTACAAATAGGGGACAGGAAGTTAAAAGACTAACAGTATGGGATCACTGGGGGGCCCAGTTGGTTAAGCGTTCGATTCTTGGTTTCGACTCAGATTATGATCTCACGGTGTCATGGGTATGAGCTTCACGTCGGGCTCTGTGCTAGCAGCAAGGAGCCTGCCTAGGATTCTGTCTCCTCTCTCTCTCTGCCCCTCCCCCACTCGCACTATCTCTCTCAAAATTAATAAACTTAAAAAAAAAAAAAAGACTAACAGTATGAATTCAGGCAATGTGAACTAGGGAGAGAAACTGGCAATTAGTGGGGAAAGTCATGAAAGTAAAGATTTTATTAGAAAATGGGATGTTTGGACATGTTATGAAGTTACAGAAAAAAAATTGGTATGAAAAAGAAACTAAAGACACACAGGGGAAGGAGGTATCTGATACGGCAAGATTCCACAGAAGATGCCTATGATCTAACGTTCAGATGAGCACAGATCCTTTTAAGACAGGAAGAGAGGAAAATGTTTAAAGAGGGGAGAGGTTTTGAAGGAGGTGGTTTAGGGAGGGGCGGAACAAAGGATGCTAATTTGTGAAGGCCAAGAGGCCTGTGGGAACGGGAACAGCGCAAAAGGTTTAGAATGATGGTTTAGGAGGCAGAGGCAAGGAGGGATGAATGAAACTATTATTGATAGTCAGGGCCCATTCGAAACTGGAAGCTTAAAGATATGTTCTTTACATTGGTCAATCATTTGGTCAATAAACATTTACTAAGCAACTCTGAAATTCTAGGCACTGTGCAGCCCTAGTAAAGGATTCCAGAGTCTAGTCAGGAAGTCAGGCAAGTAAACAAAACATAAGGCAATGCAGCAAGCTCTATGTTAAACGTCTACAATAGGATACACAAGAAAAGGGAGAAGATGCATTTAGTTCAGGGGTGAGAAGGGGTGCAGTTTCCTGGCAAGGGCGTTGCTTAAGGTATTAACAGTCCTATCTGTAAACTGAGAATGAAGAACGGGGCAATTGGGAACTCCATGTCATTCATTACTTTCTAGGCTACACTAATGAGGATCTTGACCATCAGTGCTCGAAGATGTAATTTTTATGATCACCAGTTAGGCAGACACAACTAACAGAGCTCCAGGGGAACATAACAGAAACAAAAAAATTTCAAGGGGTGCCCGGGTGGCTCAGCAGGTTAAGCATCCGACTTCAGCTCAGGTCATGATCTTCCGTTGGTGAGTTTGAGCCCTGACTGGGCTCTCTATGGTCAGTGTGGAGCCCACTTCAGATCCTCTGTCCTGCTTTCTCTGCCCCTCCCCTGCTTGTGCGCACACACGCTCTCTCTCTAAAATAAACATTAAGAAAAATGTGCAGACTTTCAGCCACTGTTTAAAAAAAAAAAACCTTTCACATACTTTCACAAGCAACACACCTTCTGACTGTGGCATACGCCTTGTTAGAGTCTTCAAATGTTTCTGGGAACTATTCTGGCAAACTAGTTTCCTGACTTAAATTGGGCCACTAATTCCAGTTTAATAACGACTTGTATTCTATTATCCCCGGCACCAAGCACAAAACAAATATTTTCTTAGATGCCTTTGCTAATAAAATCAATTATCTGGGCTTTGTCTTCCATCATAAGAATGCTGTAGGTATCTTATCTTTCCATGAGAAATAAATACTCCAAAGGCTTCACTGTTTATACTCCTTGTCATTTACCCTCTGAAAAATCAAAGTCTGCACTCAGCTTTGCTAATGGGCTCTGTTTTGTCCTCGGTATGAGCATACCACTTCATTACTGTAGAGAGGATTTGAGTTCTGAGTTAAGATTTAATAGAAAAAATAGCTCTCCATCACTAGAATGGTACAGTCACAGAATTGGAAGGGGCCTTGAAGCTACTTATGTAATAGTTTAGTGATGAAGGACAAATTACCCAGCACTTGATCTAACTTTTTGTTTTAAGTGAGAGAAGATACCCTTTCATTTACTATTGATATATCACAATCTTTGTAAGAGTCAAATAAAATAGTGGAATTGCAGGATTTTTTGTATTCAAAGTGATTTTGCCTTAGCTATGCTGTACTAACCACAGCTAACATTTACTGAGGGCTTATGATGTGCCAGGCACTGTGCTAAGCACTTTATAAGGATTATTTCATTTTGTCCTTGCAATAATCCTAACAGATTGGTTCCATTATTATTCTCATTCTACACTGAGGAAAGTGAGGCTTAGAAAAGTTGATAGCCAAGTAGCCTGTGAGTTCCTGTTCTGATTCTGCCATTTACTGATGTATGGCCACCATCAATAGGTTACTTAATTTCACATGTCTGTGTGTAAACTGAGAACAACTACAATGCCTACCTCACAGGGTAGATGAAAAGATTACATGAGATACTGGCTCAAAGCACATCTGCCATGAAATCTGTTTTTTGTTCTTGAGGGTGCCATAAGGTACTAGAAAGAATCTGGGCTGTGGAATCAGATGATGTGGGCAAAAAGCCTGGCTCTAATACTTGTCAGTTATGTGATGTTGGGCACGTACATCACCTCTCTGAGCTTCAATTTCTTCACCTATAAAATATGAAGACCAATACCTATACTCCCAGAGTTAGTGAGATGATTCCTCATAAAGAGCTTACTTAGCTTAAGGCTGCTACAAACCAAGATGCCAGCTCCTATTCCTCTGAGGATCACATGATAATTCTCTTAAGAGTACAACAAAAATATGGAATGTGAGTTCTAAGAAGACTTCAGGGGAAGACTGTGTGAGAAAGGAGGTAATGGTTAACTAGAGAGCAGGTCAGTGTGGGAGGTATGCCTTATTGCTTTCTGATTCCAGCATGGGCAGATGATTTGGGCATCAAAAAGACAAGTCCTCATAAAAGGGAATAACTGAACAAGTTAGCCAATTGCTCATGTAGATGGCTGCTTGAGGCAATTCTTGATCATTATTAACTGAATTCCTAGGAAGGCTATCACTGTAGTTTCATATCTGTGAAAAGTACCCTCCTGTAGAAGTGATGAGTAAGAAGTGTTTCAAAGATATTTATAGCACCCTCCCATGAGCAGGACAATGGGGGAGAGCCCTTACAAGATACTAATAAAGTCCTCTTCGAAGAGGCAGGTTGGATTTATTCTTTTCAATGTGGAGATTTAGGACCTCACTCAAAGGTAAGATGGTCCATGGTGTCATGAAATAGAGAGAGGTCAACCTTTCTGGGACACAATTTTTATACAATTTCAGTTCAGACAAAACCAGGTAAAAGCACTTATACCTCAAATGGCTCTCTCAAAACCTCCACACTAACAACACTACTTCACACCTTAGAACCTCATTGTGCATGATACATCTAGAAGCAAAAACTAGAAATAGGGTCTGAGGTAGAAGCAGGTAAGAGGAGCAAATAAATGATTAGTTATAATTTGACATAGAGGTAGAAAACAAAATACAAAAAGATATTATTTAGTATCTCAAATGTGTCCATATACACAACATTGAACTTTAAATAGGAAGTACGAATTACTTTAAAATATCCATCAAAATGGTTAAAAAAAAAAAGTTCTGGCACAAGAAACACAGCCGTTGCTGGAAAATCTGCCTTCACAGACCACCCAATTCAATAACAACACTGAATTAATACAATGTTATTCTGGATTATTCCCAAATCTACTTACAATTCTATTGCCCATTTTGGGGTATACTTTTATAGTATTTTCTTTGTCACTTCCCAGCAGAAAAACAATTCAAAATGTAAAGATTAACATTCTCAACCACCTCAACTTTTTCTAATTCAATACATGAGAAAGTTTCTTATGTTTCCTCTTAGGAATATTAATGCACAATTTAATAAAAAACCTAAGTGTTTCTTTCTTCTTCACTCAAAATTAGTAAACAGAAAACAAACCAGTAAACATAGACATTATAAGGAACCCTGGGGTGGGAAGAGGAAATGGGCACTTCCTGTATAGTTCTATGTGTTTAAAAGCTATGTATCTATTTCTAGAAGAACCATATCACAGCCTTTTCTAGCACTGTAACTCTAATAAACTGAGAATATAAATGATCCATTCCAAGTGGCTTCTGTTCCAGAATGACCAAGCTAGCCAGCATCCACACAGATTCTGAATTGTTTTTTCAGGTCCTGAATTCTTTAAACAGGTTCTAAGAGTTGGAAATTTCTGGGTTGGGGTACAATCAGCAAGAGAAGACCTTTTTTCCTGGATTTGAACAGACAAAATGCTGAAGAACAGTTGAGGAAAATATCTGAATTCCTCAGTGTAATACCATAATTTGCTAATTATAAAAATAATTTAGACACCTAGCTAAAGCTAAAAATAATTCCACTGAAACTGCCCTAGTTTGATTTAGGACACAAATTCTGTAATCAGAGACATCAGATGTCAAAGAGGAGTTGCTCCTTAATCCCCTTATTAAATCAATGAAGATATCACATCTACAGGAGACTGAGGTCTATGTAACATCACAGCTCTCATAGCCCTTAGTGGTGCCTGTGCCACATCTATCTCTTCTATTTAATTTTTATTCAACAGCTTTAGAGTGGACACTAGGTCTTATGCACAATTATACACACCCCTCTGGAATAAATAATGACTTTGTAAACATCCAGAGGTGTGGGGAATCTCTTTTTCAGATCAATTTATTCCATAGCATCCCTCATAAATGTTTCATAGCAACATCTAAGGCAAGGGTCAGCAAAATATGGTTATTTTGGTAAATAAAGTCTTACTGGAACATAGTCATGCCATTCATTTGTGCATTGTTCTATGGGTGCTTTCTGGCAAGACAGAGTAAGTAGTCGTGACAGAAACTGAATGGCCCACAAAGCCTAAAAAATGTACTATCTGGCTCTTTCCAGAAAAAGTTTGCTGGCTCCTGATCTAAGGGCACCTGCTGGATCAATCAGTCAATGAGTATCTACAAATATTGGATATAAACATTATATCCAACATTACATCCATTATATCCATTGAATGTCTAATATCCAACAGCTTTGCAAACACATAAGTTCTGCTGAGTTAAGGCCACATGAATTTTGTCAGGGATACTGGACTAAAACAAAATCTGGCCATTTGATGATGAGACAAACTCAATGAGTGATTGATTTCTTCATTCATTCAACAGACCGATTACACACTATGTACAAAGTACCAGCAACCTAATTGTGAGCAGAGTATGTATTGCACTCATGGAATTAACAGTCCAGTGGGGGAAGCTGAAATTCTTTAGATAATACAGACATATGTAAAATTGCTGCTGTATGTGGTGTAAAAAAGAGGTCATGGGGTCACCAGAGTGTAAAATGGGGTTATGACCTAGTCAAAAAGGTCAGGGAAGATTTCTCAAGGGTGTGTCTCTAGAGCTGAGGGTTGAGGGCTGAGTGGGAGGAGTTAGCCAAGTAAAGAAGAGAGGGAAGAGGTCTAAGCACCAAGCACAACATGGACAAAGGCCCAGGGATGGTTGGAGGCGTGGGTGAGGGGTCAGGGTGGGGGTGACAGGGAGAAAGGCAGGTATAAGCTACTAAATGCAAGCCAGCACATTTGGAGCAGAAAGAGTGAAGAAGGGAGAGGTATGAGGTGAAATTCTGAGCCAGATCAAGTATGGCCTTGAAAGTCCTATTAATAAGTTTTTAGTTTTCTATGGGCAGAGTTACACTTAGTAATAATCCCTGGCTGACAGTCTTTCCCCCTCAGGCCACTATTATCTTCATGATCAGCTCTTTTCATTCTTTCCTTCTAAAATTCTGAGTCAAAACACAGCTTTGTTCTGAATATTCACCTAAGTCTTCATCATTCTATTCAATGAGGGGGAAAAAAAAGGAAAACAAGATAATAAAGAATTTACTTATACATCTTAAACAAATATAGTAAGTCTATTATATCTCAAAACTGGGAAAAATAATAAAATAAGCTAAAAAGCAAAAAACAAAAGGATTTACTAAGCAGCTTTTTGTGATTGTATTAAACATGTATAAAGAGAATTATCTGGGCTGCTTCTATCCCTCTTTCTGTCAGGGGAGGTGGATATCAGGAATCCTGTTAAGGAGGAAGATTCACACAGCTGTGGGCTGTCTCCTGCTGGGAACGGTAAAATTGTAAGCTGTAATTATACTATTTGATGAATAGCATTTTGTAGCTGAAAGGCAAGGGAAGGAACTGGGGGAGACTATTGAAAACAGGAGGTAATAAAGAGAAGTGAGAAAGTCCCAAGAACAAGACACATAAAGCATGGCTAACCACTTCTTAACTGTGTGACCTTGGGCAAGTTACTTAAGTTTTCTGAGTTCTAGTTTTCCCATTTGTAAAAATGAGAATAATCAGATGTCTACCAAAGAGTTGTCAGGAGAACTCAATAAGATGATGTTCAAGTTCCTAAAATCTAGCAGGAATTCTGATCCTGTTTTCTTCCTTTCCAGTAAGACAGTCTATTTCGGATGTATATTATGAAACAGGTAAACGAGGAAAACCAGCAATAGAAGATTTAGATAAGGAAGTAAAGGTGGAGAAAGTCTTATCTGCAATTATAGTAGGTACCTCCTTGTTGGTTTATAGTGCTTTGTAAACTTCACCAACTTTTGTTCTCTAACCTAATGGCCCAATGACTAACACCTTAAAATGACCTTAACCCCAATCTTCCTAAGCTGGTAACAAAAATACGTAAGTCAAAGGTAGAATCATACCTTTGATTATGGAATAAAAAAGCTATTCCGGATAATATTTAATGACATATTTAAGAACATTTATAAATTAAAAAACAGCAACAACCAAAGTCAGCCTGACACCTGCCCCTCTTCCCAGCAAGTGGGCATATGGTGCATACCCACTGCTAAGTGTGTCATTAGTAATCACTGTGATTTGTTTGTGGAGGGCGAGATTGCCAATACCAAAGGAAGTAATTATTTCTACAGACGCAATTAAAAAAAAGTAAAAATTATACTTTAGCTACAGAATGGCTTACAGAACCACTGCAAATGTATTGTATAACTCTAATCAAATTTTGAGTATATCATTATGCCTTTCTGATTAGGAAATACTAACTTCAGCACCATATACTCCTTAGTACCTTTTTAGTAAAACATTAAGTACTTTAAAAATGTAGCCATGTGAGTACTCCCAGAAGGAGCCCAAGGTTGCTATTGGATTGTTTATTTTTCCTTCTTTCAACTGATAAAAGGCACTGAGGGTGAAGTGGCCTATTTAAAGTAGTATTATAGGTAAAAATACAGACAAGTCATGGATTCCTGGCTTCCCTAAATGAAGAATCAAGCCATGCTATATAACTAAGCATTTGGGAAAAATTGAAGGCCAAAAACCTAAAGCACATTTAAATAATCAAGCAAGAAGCTAGTTACCAATTATGAAAAACAGAAATAGTACTAATACATCAAAATAGAGTTTGGGGATACAGTCTAAGGTTTCTTCGTAGGCCCAGCCTCAGTACTTCTAGAACCAGGAGCTTAAAATGGGAAAACTCTGTTTAGTTGTACGCTTAATGATAAGTCACTCTGATCATTTGTTCAGTTTGGGGAGAGAATTTTTCCTTGCTTTCATATGTAGGAAATCTTCCCAAGTCTTTGAAATTTACTCACCATAATTTATATTATCAGATGGCATTCAATTAATAACAGCATCCTGGGAGATAAAATGGCAAAAGAATTTGGGACACATCTTAAAAGAACTAGTCAAAATTTTAAGACCATACAGTTATGAAAAATGAGTGTTCATAGAGCAGATGTGTGTTTGTCAGAGAGCTTGTACAAAGAAGGTGCTCCTGCCCCAGTGCCTGCTGGGAAGAAGCTAGGCAAACCCATCTCCAGGCTCTTCCAACTCTGATGATGTTTTATGATTCTTAGACTGTTTTCTGAGCCAATTTGGTCCTTCTCTGCACATCCTAAGCTCATGTAACAATTTAGCTTTTGGTACATTGCTTGGTAACTATGTTTTACACACAAAGTACTATCTTTTGGTAACAAAGGAATATTAAAATGATGACACAGTCACTCTAGAGATTGGAAACAGAAAGCTGTTACCTTAAAAGTTAAAAATATTTATCTTAACACCACCAATGTCTATACAGCTTTGCTTTTACTTTTGTCTGAAACATATTCTCCAAGTCCGATTCTCATTTTTTGAATTAAAGTCTACACAATGAAGTAATCTGTAAATGTAATAGCAGTCTCTTGCATGAAGAGAAAAACATTTGTGAAAATAAATGTCCTTCTACCGTTAAAGATGAATTACTTGGGTACGTTTTCCAATTCCAATTTCATTTCCAAATTCTCAACTTTCAGGGCTTCAAGAGGAGGTACATGGTCTACTCTAACAGTCTCTTATGATTTCTATATTTATATTTTTTACCTTCTTTTTTCCCCAGTTTTATTGGGGAATAACTGAAATATATGACTGTATAAGTTTAAGGCATACAGCATGATGGTTTGATTTACATGTATTGTGAAAATTTTTACCTTTTAAAAAGTGTTCAAAACAATTTCATATTTTTAATTTGGTAGGAGTGAAAGAATTTAGAGAGGAGATAGAATAGCAATTACGAGTTGTGATTAAATCCTGCTGAGGCTAAAATCATGACTTTAAAACAACAAATAGATATTGTTCTGAACCAAGGACAGTTTTCATGGATTCTAGCCAGTTAAAGTCTAGATAAGTGGTTAAGGTTCCTTGTTAGCTCTGGATCCCTTCTAGATTGATAGGGGACAGGCCTCTAAAGTAAAAGTGGGGGGAGAAGAGAGGGGAGGATCTGGAAGATGATTAAATATTCAGTAATAGGACAATGATTAATAATTGCACCATCATACAATGAAGTACTATGCAGCTATTAAAAATTGTGGCATGGAAGAATAATGATGATGGATAATGTTCCAAAAACAACATGCACATTATAAAGGACACAGAAAAGAAGAAAGCCTACAAGACACTACAGAAAAAGATGAAAAGTAGAAACGTCAGCATGGCTGGATTAAGGATACATTTTAAAAAATATTTATTTTAGAGACAGAGAGTGAGCACATGTGCACATGGGGGAGAGAGACAGAGAGAGACAGAGAATCTTAAGCAGGCTCCATGCTTAGCACAGAACCCTACATAGGGCTCAATCCCAGAACCTTGGGATCATGACCTGAATCCAAATCAAGAGTTGGATGCTCAACCAACTGAGCTATCCAGGTGCCCCAAGGATACATTTTAAAAATTTTATTCTTTATGATTACTTGGCCATTTTCAGTGCTTCACACATATTACTTTTTATATAAGAAAAAATTTTTTTTAAAACAACAGTGATAATGCACTCATAGCAGAAGGCAGGCAAGTGTGAGCACCTGTGCAATGAATCACCTGTATTCCCCTGACGGAAAAAGTGCCCACACTTGGCAATTCAGTGCTTTACATTACTTCTATTGAAAAACTATAGCCAATGGGGCACCAGCGTGGTTCAGTTGGTTAAACGGCTGACTTTGGCTCAGGTCATGATCTTGCGGTCTGTGAGTTCAAGCCCCACATGGGGCTCTGTGCTGACAACTCAGAGCCTGGAGCCTGCTTTGGATTCTGTGTCTCCCTCTCTCTACCCTTCCCCTGCTTGTACTCTGTCTCTCTCTCTCTCTCCCTCAAAATTAAATAAACATTAAAAAAACCAGAAAATCCCAATTTAAAACAAAAAACTATAGCCAATGTGCTAGAGCAGCAGTCTCTACTGAAGGTTAAAAAAGAGAATACTCTGGGTGCAGGCCTCATCATGAGGCCCCAACTAAGTCAAACTGCAATAGTTTCTCACCTGAAAGTAATCATGTTGTATGGCAACCTGTACCAAAGAGAATAGGCTGGCTACATGAAGGCTCTTATGGCACTAATTAAAAACAACAACAACAAACAAACAAACAAACAAACAAAAAAACCACCCTTAATGTTTAAGATCAACAGTCTATAAGGCCAAATGCCTTCAGCTACTCCTCAGCTGCTACTGCAACTAACAGGGAGTTCTGATCCAGACCCAAAACCATTTGGATCAGGAAAATCATAGCACTTAAAAGTTCAATAACAAGAAAACAGGTTAGTCTCCCATTTAGCTGCTATAACAAAACAATCTTTATCCATCCTTTCCAGGATGAGAATTCCTTTTCCATAACAAAAATCTTCCTAATTTCCCATTGGTAGTACTTGTAGCCTTTCCTATTCAGACTGAAAAAAAGCTCTAACTATGAAAGCCTACAACAAATTCATAAAATATTTAAATGGCTAAATATAGTCATAAAATATTTATTGGCTATCACACAACATTATCCATAGCTATTCTGGGAACACATTAATATTCAGTTGTTTAGGGGCACCTGGGTGGCTCGGTTAGTTAAATGTCCGACTCTTCATTTTGGCTCATGTCATGATCCCATGGTTCATGAGTTTGAGCCCCACACTGGGCTCCGTGCTGACAGCATGGAACCTGCTTGGGATCCTCTCTCTTCCTCTCTCTCTACCCCTCCCCTGTTTGTGTTCTCTCTCTCTCTCTCTCAAAAAAAAAAAAAAAAACAAAACAAAACAACCCCCCCCCCCCAAAAAAAAAAAAAACCCAACAACCTCAGTTGCTTACAATGCTTTTGGAATACAGACTGGAAGACCTCTTTGACAATTTTGAAAGCTCCCAGGGGTTCCAGGTTGACAGGTTGAGAACCATTACTGCAAACCATATATTTTATCATGGATCAAGGCCACAATTTCAAGAACTTTATCTATCCAAGGTTATCACTTGAAATAAAACCATCAACTATCTGCACACACACACTCACAAAAGAAATACGCAATTTCATGGTGAAGTGCTAAGCAGAAGAAATGAAAATAGTTGTGAATGAGTCACAAGCTGTGGGCACTGAAGTGAATATGGCACTTCTGAGCCTAGGGGTTTCTTCTGTTGGCTCTGTTACAGAGGTTTAGCATAGTAGGTAGGGACATGAGAACCCTGATGGGGGATGATGGGTTCTTTTCTAAAAAGTATGGGATAAAGTTGCCTTCTCCTTCCTTATAAAGCCTTCTTGTGTCAGCAGGCTGCCCACCCCCAACCCCAACGAAAACAGGGGCAGCCCCTAAATGCCAAAAGAATAATTGTCTGAGCTTTGCATACTGAAATTGAGTTGGCAAGCTCTCCTCCTTGTAAAGAACACAAAGAACTTAGTTTAGTCTGTGTGTAAATGCTTCACAATCATTACCAAAACATCCAAAGCAACATGTTCAAGGGAGGGTAATGAAGCTTTGTTTCTCTCCCTTAGTTGTAAGCTTCTGACATTCATTTACTTACTTATAGTTCTTAGCAGCAGCCAACCTTCTTGGTCAACATGTACTCTTGGCTATCTTGGGCACTTTCTTTCTAACAAAGGGCTATATGGAACCATACATGGTGGGTAAAATCCCCAAGCTCAATATATCTAAGACCCATGGACTCTGGAGCATCTGAAGTCCGGATCTATTCAACTGAGCTGGAAAAGGGGTTCTCCAATAATTAAAGAACACCAAAAAGTACTCCTCCATACAGATGAATGGGACTAGGGGCTTCAGAGAGGGCTTGGTTGACCCTTGAAAGCAGAGAACATGAGAAGAACCCTGATGTCAGTTTGAAGAATCCTGAAGGCAGTGTGACCCAAACTTACAGGGTGCAGCCAAAGACACACTACCCTTGATGCATTCTGATGCTCCTTGGTGCTTTTTGACTTAAGCAGGCCTCCTGCCTTATAACAACTTCTTTCCTACCACCTAGAATAAGTGGAATAATGGAGAGCAGTGAAGGAGCAGGACCTTAATTCACACTGTGCCCTCATCTGAGACCTAGCCCAGACAGTTTTCTTTCTCCCTGGTGGTTTCTATGTTCTTCTGTCCTATCATCATGTCATGATGCAGGTCTTTGGTGAAAGAGCACTAGGCTTTTCGATTTTGCTGACACAGTCAAAACTGTACATGAATGCTGAGAAGATGTGTCTCCCATCTTTAAACAGATCATTATTCCAAATGAGAATGAATTCAGGCAATAGACCATAGGCTTACAAAGACTAGGGGGGGCTCTGAAGCCAACTGGAATTCCTGCTGTGCCACTTACCAGTTCTGTGGCTCGAAGCAGACTGACTTAACCTCTTTCAATTCTGGTTTTCCCATGAAGCACAGATTAATAGTATCTGCCTGATAGTGCATGCAAAAAAAGAGAATGAGTGTAAAGTGCTTTAGCACAGTGCCTGGCCAGAAAGATAGTAAAGCTTGTGCTGCTGTGTTAGAAGAGGTATGCTAACGAGAACCTGGGTAAGCATACCTTTTTGAATCAGTGCTCTTCATCATCTTGTGTGGGACAGTTATGGCTAGTTGGGACCAAGAAGCCAGTCACTTTATGTTAAGTCCCTCCAAACCGCCAGGATCATAATTCCCTATCTCTCTCTCTCCTGAATAATAGGCACCGGTTCCTGGCCAAATCCAATTTCTCCAGCTTGCCACTCTCCATCTTGGCAAGGCACAAAATAACTCACTCTCTGAAAATACCAGTTTAACACCGATTAAAAGAATACCCTTGTTCAGCGAGGTAGAGCACTGAGTAATATACTCTACTCATGATGCTAAAATCCAATAGTTATTTCTTATCTCACTCATCACAAGAGGGAAGTCATGTCTGATGAACTAAGAGACAAAACTGTATCATTATATCTCCACCAGGATGAGTTATGCATTCCTGTCATGTGCCAGGCACTGGACACAGTACTTCACACACATGATGCTGAATCTTCCCAACAACACTGCAAGACACTGAGTCCTAAAGAAATGAAGTAACTTGCCCCAAACTGAGCAGCATATGGTGATACAGGAAGAGTTGTAACTCAGTATGGCTGGCCCCAGAGACTGCACTCTTTCTCCTGCCATACACCATGTTGTTTCCTACTTCTTTGCTTATATTGGGATTCTACAAAACAAACAGAAGTTGTAGCACACCAAAGATTTGATATGTAACTAAAGTAGATGGAATACTAAAAACAAACAGGGGCACTTGGATGGGTCAGTAGGTTAAGCATCTGACTCTTGATTTCAGCTCAGGTCATGATTTCATGGTCGTGAGGTTGAGTCCTGAGTCAGGCTCCGTGCTGAGCATGGAGCCTGCTTGGGATTCTCTCTCACTCAAAATAAATAAATAAATGAGTATTAAAAAAAAAAAAAAAAAAAAAAAAGAATACAACAAAAGCTCTAAGTTGTAAATTCAAACATGTCATTTGTCAAAGGTTTTCCTTTATAAAATTTATTCTAAAAGAGTGTCATGGTTGACATACACTGGAAATGTCTTCAAAACCCTTTCAAAGGCCACATACAAAAAAGCTAATCCCATTATTTTAGGGTCACAATTGGGTCTTTGACCAAAAACAATATTAGCTGACCCAACTCTAACTTGATTCACTAGATTTGGTTTCAGTAACTTTTCCCCATGGTCAGAATTCACTTTCAATGGACCAGAATCTGCCATGGCTGAGGGATATTCCAAAATAGAAAACTCAAAAGTGGAGTTCTAGAACTGTTGTGACCAGTGGCAATACTGTTAAAAATAAGGTCACAGCAACTTTCTGCTCCTTGAAATGATTTTCACTCTTGGTTCCTAGGATACAGCTCACTTTTTGGCTTCTCTGTCTCTGCTTAACGCTCAAACCGTAGTGCCTTCTTTCTTTCTCCACCTTACACTCTTTTTTTCCTTTTTATAAAGAACTATTTAAAATGTTTATCCATCTAATACTGTGTGTCCCTGGTGCTTTCTTTTAAAATCTTTTCTTACGAACATTTCCAAATACACCAAAAGTAGAAGAATGTAAGAAAGTCCATGTACCCATCCTTCATCTTCAATAATCCTCAACACTTTGCCATATATTTACTTCATTTTACCCCATACTTTTATTTTTTCTGGAGTATTTAAAAATAAAGCCCAGGGCATCATGACATTTCACACTTGGATACCTCATTATGTTATCTGGAAAAATAAAACAGACATTCTCTCATTTAAACACAATGCCATCAACACATGTAATAAAATTAACAGTAACTCTATAACATCATCTAATACAATGTCCACATTCAAATTTCCTTGGTCTTTTTTTCTCATACCCCAGGGACAATCACATCAGCTACTAATAAGATAACCTTCTATTGCCTTGTTAATGACTTTCAAGGCTTCAACTTACTTATCCTTGTCTCTCTTCTGAAAAAAGGCCCCAAAATGTGAAAGCATGTGTGACTGGATGTTAGTGTCTTCTTACCAAAAAAACCAAAACCAAACAAACAAAACCAATTTACTTATCATCACATATTGAAAATACTTTCTCATATTATTAAATATTCTTTAGGGTACCTGGGTGGCTCAGCCAGTTGAGTGTCTGATTTCGGCTCAGGTCGTGATCTCACTATCCGTGAGTCTCAGCCCCACGTTGGGCTTTGTGCTGACAAAGGCTTTTGAGCCTGCTTCGGATTCTGTGTGTGTGTCTCTCTCTCTGCCCCTCCCCCACTTGTGCTCTGTCTCTTTCTCTCTCTCTTTCAAAAATAAATAAATATTAAAAAAAATATTCTTTGAAAACTTGACTTTTGCTGTTGGCCTAACTGGCCAGTACTACATATTCCATGTATTTATTTAATTATTCCTTATTATTTGTTACATACTTAGGTGTTTCACCTTCATTATTATGAACAGCCCTGTGATGAGCAGCCTTATCCATGCCTATGGCTCACCTTTCTATCTTAATTTAACCCCCGAACACCTCTGTGGCTTCAGCCATAATGATGATTTGGTATTTGTCACATGCTGTGTTTTTCATCTATCTTCAAACTGTACATATGACTTGGACACTCTGATCCTCCAAGGCCCAACTTCTCTCTCAGGTGCTTTTACTTAGCTCCTGTGGCAGGTTAGTCATTTCCTTTCAAATGTTCCCCAAACACTTTCTACATTGGACATGATTTATTTATTGGTATTTTGTATTTAATCTTGAACCTACATTTTTACCACACTGACTTGTGAGCTTCTCAACACCTCACTTTTTTTTTTTTTAATCTGTAAAATAAAGAGAATAATACTAACTCCATGTGTCTGAATTTTAAAAAAGAGATAAGAAAAAGTGTGAATCATATCATCTGGCAGAGAATTCGAGTTTTACAAAAGTCATTTTCCTTCTTTTCCTCTAATAAGAGAAATTGTAAATGTATGCCTGGGAGGCAAGGAGTTAAACTTTCCCCCAGTTATAGGAAGATAAACTGAGCACAGGGAAATGCTGGGAAAGGGGAAGTAAAATGGTTGCAAAGTCCAGTACAGCCCAGGGACTTTACCAGTTGCAACATTTTCTCTGTAACAATGTTGCTATGTCACAGGTCCTTAGATAACAGAAAGAAAAGAAGTCATGTTAAAATCTGCAGATGGGAACCCTTGATCTCTGAACCTCTTTCTCACCTCTGAGCTCTTCATTGTGCTGGGTTGGTCTGGCCAAGAGGAGGCCTAAAGGCATTCTCAGGCCTATAATCACCTAGTGGGTAAGGAAAAAGCCCAGAAAAATTACATTTGTGGGAGACTTTGGGTACTCTCAAAGGTGCATTTGTATCTTTTAGGTTTCGTATCTTTCCAGAAACAGGAGTTGGTCTCTGAAAATGCACTGTTGCTGAGGAAACATCAACAGGGCTGTAGGCAAGATCTAGATTCTGGTGCTGGCTGTAGGCATGACCATGGGCACATCAGTTAACCTCCCTGGGCCTCAGTTGCAGAATAAAGGGATCTGACAAAACTGGTTCCAAGAGCCAAAGGGACAAAAATTCAAAGAGAATAGAAAGGTTAAATGACTGGCTCAATATCATCATACTTCTAAGAAAAAACAGAGAGCAGAGTTGGAAAAACTATGAAAAGTGATGTAGTTTGAAAACTGTTAAAAGAATTATATGATTTTGAAGAGCTCTGACCTAGTGCTGTGAGAGTGGCATTTAGAAATGCATTTAAAGCTAATTTGGACTATATGAAAATAATTTTCTGTTCTATTCCACAAAGATCTGGAAAATATTCCCAGCCCTGTGTCAACCTTAAATGAGAAAAGAATCTTTAAAGAGCCACTGATTTGTAATGGAAAATTTGGATAAATCAACTATTTATACTCTGGGAGATTTTTATATTTCTTTTTGTCCTTTCTTCAGAACACATAGCTAAGAAAAGCCATGATGTAAGTCAGCTCTATTAGGCCTCATTGGCAGGCTGTTTGTTCTGTATCTACAGTGTGGCAGCTTCTCTGACTACAGCACTTAGTGGACAGGCAACCAAAGAACACATACAAGCTTAAAAAACAAAACAAAACAAAACAAAACAAAACAAAAAAACATGTGAGCTTGGATTAATCTAGCATGAGCCTAGAGAGAAAGAATGTCAGAACACCTACGTTTTCATCATTTTTGGTCCAAGGTTTATTAGCCAAAGTTATCCAAGCTTTCTGAATCTCACATTTCTCATCCTGAAAAACAGGGCAAACAATTACCTATCTGCTGATGCATCAAGCGACGTACATATGAAAGTATCATTATAAGCACCGACCTGATAAGCTGAACTGGGAATAAGTCTTCCTTAAATGTCTACTATCAAATTTCTGGATCTACACCTAAAATTCCACCTGAAATCCAATATCAGAAGAAGTACTGAGACCCTCCCTAAATACATACTTTCACCAATTCACTGTTTTAGTTGTGTTTAATATCTGGGAAATTATGCCCAACTCCATGCATTTCTTTAAGAAGCAACCTAGCCTAGGGGTGCCTGGGTGGCTCAGTCGGTTAAGCGGCCGACTTCAGCTTAGGTCATGATCTCGCGGTCCGTGAGGGCTGTGAGTTTGAGCCCCGCGTCGGGCTCTGTGCTGACAGCTCAGAGCCTGGAGCCTGTTTCAGATTCTGTGTCTCCCTCTCTCTTACCCTCCCCTGTTCATGCTCTGTCTCTCTGTGTCTCAAAAATAAATAAATGTTAAAAAAAAAAAAAAAAATTAAAAAAAAAAAAAAAAAAGAAGCAACCTAGCCTAATGAAGAGTAGTCAGGTCTAAACAGGTATAATCAAAATGTGTGTGAGGAGTCACTGAGGAAGCTGAGAATGTTTCATTTGGAATAAAGAATAGAGCCCTTCCCACTGAAGGACTACAGTGTGGCTCAAAGAGTAGCCTTATTTGATTTAGCTCTGGAAGAAGAAGCAGGATAAATGAACGAAGTTCCTGGGAGCTGAATTCAGCTCACAAGGAAGTACTTTTTTTCTAACAGCGGAACAGTGAGTAACAGAAAACACTGATTGCTGGTCCTGTGGGGGATGGATGAAATAACTACTACACTGCCTTCTAAACCTTACATTTGATTCTTCTCTTTCTGTCCCTTTGACTTTCTCTGAGGACACAGAATTGTTAGGAATATAACCTGAAGCACACCCTCCCTCCCACCCCCTCCAACTTTCATTCCCCTCTCTGAAGCCTTGTCCATGCTCTCCCTACAAGGAAAAATACCATTAAGGAAATGTTTCAATGATTTTTGCTGAAAATAGAAGAAAAAAAAATAAAGGTGGCCAATGCTAAATTAGGTTATCTGGTTTTCAATGTGTCTTTTTTTAGTCATCAGATAGCTTTACTGCAGTTGGCTGAGTTTAGTGTCTTCAAGTGTGGGTGGTTAGGGCAATAAAAGGAAAGACATTTTTTATTTTTTTATTTTAAGAGAAACCAAATAAAATCCTCAACAAGATTTTTTTCCCTAATGTGGCCATGCTAGTACAACCTGGCTGTTTTGCTGGGCACTATTAACATCTATTTATAGCCAGTATTTTCATAGATGAATCACATTTACCATGAGACAGTTAATATTAAGGGCTCAACCAGCTCTGCTGAGAACCCCATAATCTTACTACATCTCTTTCCATTCCCCTTGGAGGGAACTAAGTTATAGCTTAATAGTTCCATGTAGAAAGATGGGTAAACCCAAGTGGAAATGTAAAGGTAGCAGACAGCCTGCTCCCTAAATTCAGCAAAGTATGGGATGTTAAACACATTCAAATTTTAGGCCCTGGCTCACCGCCAGCTTTGTCCCTTAGAGATGAGCATCCTACAGTCAGCACAGACTCCCTATGCATTGTGCAGCCATCTCGCCATCAGAATAATTCACCTCTCCATTTTCCTACCAAACCAAGTTTAAATGACACCACTGTATAAAATGCCACATACATAAAAACAGCTTTAATGATTGTTAAATGTGCTGTCAAATAAAAAGGAGGTGGGTAGAGGATGTTCAGTTCATTTTACGTGTGTATGTGGGGGTAAGGTCAGGGTATACATGATCAAATATTTTCAAGATCAGTGATACTAACTGGAGGTTTCTGATAAATCCTGGGGATCTAGAGTCACTTCTCTCCACAGCGTGTGCACATACACACACACTCTCTGAACTTTGTAGAGGCACCAGCACTACCCTGATACTGATAGCCATTTGTCTTTGACATTTCCTATGAGAGTCTCCACCCTTAATTTATCTTTACCAAGACTTTTCTTAACAGTCTTTACTTCGGGCTAAAACTCTTTAAGATTAAATAAGATAATATAAAACACTTAAAACAGCACTTTGCCTATGGTAAGAGGTTTATACATACCAGCTACTTCTATTAGTAGTTTCTCAGTACAGGCATACTTCAGATATATTGCAGGTTCAGTTCCAGACTACCCCAATGAAGTGAATGTTGCAATAAAGTGAGTAAAATAAATTTTTTGGTTTCCCAGTATATATAAAGTTAGGATTATACTATACTGTGGTCTATTTTTTTTTTTTCCCCGAGAGAGAGTGTGTGTGCATGTGCACAAGGGGGGGAGGGGGTAGAGAGAGAGAGAATCCCAAGCAGGCTTCGGGGTTGTCGGCGCAGAGCCTGATTCAGGGCTCAATCCCATGAACCATGAGATCATGACCCAAGCTGAAATCAAGAGTTGGACACTTAAGTGACTGAGCCACCCAAGTGCCCCTATATTGTATATAGTCTATTAACTGTGCAACAGCATTATGTCTAAAAAAGTAACATACATACCTTAATTAAAAAATACTTTATTGGTAAAAAAAGGCTAACCATATCTGTCAGCTTTAAACAAATTGTCATCTTTTTGCTGGTAGGAGGTCTTGCCTTGATGTTGATGACTGATCAGTGTGGTGGTTGCCGAAGTCTAGGATGGTTGTGGCAATTTCTTAAAATAAGACAACAATGTTATCACATTGATGGACTCTTCCTTTCACAAAGGAATTCTCTGTAGCAAGTGATGCTGTTTGACAGCATTTACAGTAAAATTTCTTTCAAAATTGGAGTCAAGCCTCTCAAACCCAGCCACTGCTTTATCAACTAAGTTTATGAAATATTCTAAATCCTTTGTTGTCATTTCAACAATCTTCACACCATCTTCACCAGGGGTAGGTTTTATCTCTAGAAACCACTTTCTTTGATTATCTATAAGAAGCAACTTGTCTGCAGTTAAAGTTTTTTCATGAGGTTGCAGCAATTCAGTCACATCTTCAGGCTCCACTTCTAATTCTACTTCTCTTGCTTATTTCTACCACATCTGCAGTTACTTTCACTACTAAAGTCTCAAACCTCTCAAAGTCATCCATGAGGGTTGTAATCAACTTCTTCCAAACTCTTGTTAATGTTGACGACCTCTTCTCATCAATCATGAATGTTCTTTTTTTAAATTTTTTTAATGTTTATTTATTTCTGAAAAGTGAGAGAGAGAGAGAGAGAGGGAGAGAAAGAGAGGCAGAGACAGAGGGAGACACAAAATCTGAAGCAGGCTCCAGGCTCTGAGCTGTCAGCACAGAGCCCGACGCGGGGCTCGAAACCATGAACCATGAGATCATGAGCTGAGCAAAAGTCGACGCTTAACTGACTGAGCCACTCAGGTGCCCCAATGATGAATGTTCTTAATGGTGTCTAGAAACCTTTTCAGAAGGTTTCAATGTACTTTGCCCATATTCATCAGTGGAATCACTAAATATGGCAGCTAAAGCCTTATAAAATCTGTATCTTAATAAGATTTGAAAGTCAAAATTACTCTTTGATCCATGGGCTGCAGAATGGATGCCGTGTTAGCAAGCATGAAAGCAATGATCATCTCATTACATATCTCCATCAGAGCTCTTGGATGACCAGGTACATTGTCAATGAGAAGTTATATTTTGAAAGGAATCTTTTTTTATAAGCAGTAGGTCTCAACAGTGGGCTTAAAGTATTCAGTAAACCATGTTGTCAACAGATGTGCTATCATCCAGGCTTTCTTGTTGCATTTGTAGCATAATTCTTAAGGGCCCCAGGAATTTCTGGAATGGTAAATGAGCACTGACTTCAACTTAAAGTCACCAGCTGCATTAGCCCTAACAGGAGAGTCAGGTTGCCCTCTGAAGCTTTAGAATCAGGCACCGACTTCTCCTCCCCACCTATGAAAGCCCTAGATGGCATCTTCTGCCAATAGAAGGCTGTTTCATCTCCACTGCAAATCTGTTGTTTAGTGTATTCACCTTCATTAGCGATCTTGGCTAGATCCTCTGGAGAACTTGCTGCAGCTTCTACATCAGCACTTGCTGTTGCACCTTGCACTTTTACCATACAGAGATGCCTTCTTTCCTTAAATCTTATGAACCAACCTCTGCTAGCTTCCAATTTTTGTTCTGCAGCTTCCTCACCTCTCTCAGTCTTTATACAAATGAAGCAAGTTAGGGCCTTTCTCTGGATAATGCTTTGGCATAAGGGAAGGGTGTGGCTGATGTGACCATCTATCTAGACCACTAAAACTTTCTCCATATCAGCAATAAGGCTGTTTTGCTTTCTTACCATTCTTGTGTTCAATATGACACATTAAATTTCCTTCACAAACTTTTCTTTTGCTTTCACAACTTGGCTGTTTGGTATAGGGGTCTAGCTTTCAGCCTTTCAGCTTTTGACATGCCTTCCTCACTAAGCTTAATCATTTTTACTGAGATATGTGCAACTCTTCCTCTCACTTGAACACTCAGAGGCCACTGTAGGGTTACTCACTGGATTAGTTTTAATATTGTGCCTCTGGGAATAGGGAGGCCTGAGGACAGGGAGAGATACAGACAAATGGTTGGTCAGCGGAGCAGTTAGGGCACACAAAACATTTACTGATTAAGTTTGTTGTCTTAAATGGGTCCAGTTAGTGCTACCCAAAATAATTACAAGAGTAATAGCACTGACTACAGGTCACCATAACAATATAATACTAATGAAAAGTCCTGAAATATTGCAAGAATTACCAAAATGTGACCAAGAGACATAAAGTGAGGAGCGCTGTTGGAAAAATGGTGCTGACAGACTTTCTTGACAGATCTGCCACAACCTTGAATTTGTAAAGAGCGCAGTATCTGCAAAGCATAATAAATGAAATGCAATAAAATGAGGTACACCTGATACCATTCTTCTAAATTTCTAGCCAGATGAATCATCTTTACAATGAAGTAGTTCCTACTCAGAGCCAACCAGCTCTGCTGAGGATTTCATGATTTGATCAATCAGTGAATCCTTGCTGATGCCCAAATCTGTTGGGCACTGGGGATACAGACATAAACAGGGGGTCTTTGCTCACAAAGCATGAACAATAAATCTATTACCAGGTACCATTACTTTCATTTTACATTTGAAGGCTCAGGGAGATTTAGTAACTATGTGTGGTCCACAGCCACAGAGCTAACATACTGGAGCTGTGATTTAAGCCCAGATCTAACTGCACAATCTCATAATCCTTTTATTATGCTATGCCTATGCCACACCCAAGCCTAAAAATAAGCTAGAACAAATCACCTAGCACAATACCTGGATAGCAGGAGTTCATAAATGTTTGTGAATAACTTAATGTTGAACTAGGATTTTTCCTTTACTATGTATGCTTTCTTATAAGATCCTAAGTAGATATAGCATAGTAATGTGCTGGACACTTTGGATCCAGGCTGCCCAAGTTGGGATGTACTACTTGCTAGTAGTATGACCTTCAGCAAGTTACTAAACAGCTACAAGCCTCAGTTTCCTTCTCTGCAAAATGGGGATGAATAACAGTTTTGTGAACATTAAATGAGCTGATCAAAGGAAAGCATTTAGAACAGGCCTATATTTGTTAAGTATGGAATAAATGTAAGCTACAACTATTACTAATATTTTCTTCCCTAAATCGGAGTTTTGCTCAGCTAATTCAATATAGTAAGTGATCAAGACCAAAAACAATTTCTTTTATTGAGGCTTTTCCAGGTTCCTGTATACAAGTTAAATATCCTCTTCTCCAACATTCAGACAAGAAAATAAACAGGTACATGGAGACTAAACTATCCAAACAGCACCCAAGTATGTATAGTATGCAACTTTTGATATATAAAATTAATAAAGAATGATTAAGAAAATGTAACTTATATAGTATAGTAAGGAGTTGACTAGAAGTTTGTGTGTGTTGAAGGGAGGTGGTAGATTGAATAGGTCACTATTTATATTTATCCATTTCTTTAAATTAAGTAAATAGCTGCAAATTCTTTACTTGTCCTTCTCCTGCAAGGACACATCTTTACCAAGACCCACCATGATTTCAACCAGCTTAAACCCAAGAAAAACTGACCGAGGTCACCACACAGGAAAACAAAACAGAATCTGCTTCTCAGGGCCAAATGAACTGTATTTGTATCCATAGATACAAGACAACAGAGAATCACATAATTCTAAAGTGGGAAGCCCCAGGACCTCAGAGATCATCTAGTCTCAGGCCCAAATCCTGCTGTCAGGGGATCTGTTAGGGGGTGAGGAACAGGATAGAAGTCAAGGAAAAGAATCCCTGGTCCTTGTTGCATCCTGAGTGACCTCTTAGGGCCAACCTATCCCAATGTCTTCACTTTATAAGTGACAACCCAGAATCTGGTTATTTAAAATAGAGCTGAGATCGGAAGCCAGGTTTCCTGAATCCCAGTCTATCACTCTCTTACACTCCTGAGGGCTGCCATTCTACAGCTATGATAATCACAGATAACAATGCATTGGGCTGTGTTAAACTGGCAACTAAGCAGGATTTCTCCTTGCAAAACCATCAGGCATTAGGTCACTGCCAGCACTTTATGAAAAGAGTAAGGCATCATTATTTGGTATAAACAAAAGCAACTTTCCATTCGGGTTTTTTTTTTTTTTTTAACCTGAAAATCCCAAACCACTGTTGCTATTACAAAATTTTTCTTTTCCTCAGTACACACCCCTGGGCCAAGCACAGATGCATTAAAATTTTGCCAAGAGAAACAATGAAGTCACTGATAATACAAAGCATGAAGTATCATGAAATTCATGTCTTTGTTTTCTTCCTCTTGATACTTAATTACTTCTCATTACTGATCATTTTGTGGTTGTTGGCAGAAGGGCAAGGAAACTCCACCACTGTAAACATGCGGAGACATATAACACCTCAGTAGACCAGAAGTCTGCTCATGATGGGTCTGTTCACAAATGCAATGTGTGTGCCATCAAGAACACTGATGCTACCAGCTCCGGCCCCCAAAGAGGATTAGCAGTTTTTGAAAAACCCTAATCACTTTAAAAAGAATAAACAAAGTGTCAATATATTTCAGGTCATTTCATGTTTATCACTTATAAATGTCATCACTGCCAAAGGATTTGTGGTCTCCTGGCAGATTTCACTTAACTCACCTTAAAAGTGAGGCAAGGGAAGCTGGGATGTGTACAAACTTTTAATCAAGTTTTCTGCAGCAGCTTGGCTTGCCTTAAACTCAAAGGGTACTCATGAGCAATGGTTAGCAAACTACTCTGCTAAGCATTGCTTAAGCTTATGCTAAGCATAAAATGCGATTATAGAAACTTCTATAATGGAATTCTGGAAGGCATACCTTGGATAAAATCTGGAGAAATCCTTACTGATTAGCAGCAGAATACAAGTTGATGCTTATCAATAGGCTATTGTTCCACATATGAATATGTGGGTAAGAGAAAGCACAGGAACGCATCATAAAAATAATTAAAAAACAAACAAACAAACAAACCCAAAACCTCCACAAAACCTTAGCTTCTGAGAAACTAAAAGAACTAAATAGATTTTACTTCTTTAAAACTAGACATTTATTCAATTTTCTCAAAAATCTGGATCTGTAAGTGTTGTAGACCTACAGTTTTTAAAACATGGCTGTAGTTTACTTTTCCCATTCCTCTGCAATGTAACCTTACAGCTGCAACCATCAAGAGGTGAAATCTACTACTCCACTTCTTAAATTGGGGCTGGCCTTTGTGATGCTGTCTCACCAATAAAAACGAGACCTTAAAGTTTCAGCTCTCATACTTTTGGAATGCTGCCCTGAGACCACCATGTGGAGAAATCTGGTCTAGCCTACCAGAGCTTGAGAGCCCAGTGGAGCAGGAGTAGAGATAAGATGATCCAGCTGAGGTCTACTAGCCCAACTGGCTGACAGACAGATATGTGAATAAGGTCATCTTAGACCATCCAAGCCCAGTTGAGCTGCAAGATGACTTAAGCCACAGAATGACCCACAGAATTTTGAACTATTGTTGTTTAGCCGCTAAGTTTTGGGGTAGGCCACAAAGTGGAAGAAGCAAACCAGTCACCTTGTGGAATACCCATTATGTATGAAGCACCAGGTCAGATACCCCATGGGAGATGCCAATGGAGATTAATAATATTGGACAGAAGACATGGATGGTCCTGTCCTTCATGTGTGAGTAAATCTATAAATAAAGTGGCACTTAATTATCTATTTTATCAATTTTTTAGTGCATGTGCTGTTGAAGCCAGTACAATATTTATTTGTTTTAAATAGATCTAGTCTATGTTAAGAACCTTCCATTATTCCTATAGGCCAGAGCAAGGGTTCTCCTGGGATGTTTAAGACAACTCAATGGGGTAGGAGAAAATAATTAGATATATAATTTTTAACTGATACTTTTCATTTTTATTTTTGAATGTTTTCAAAAGGTACATTATATACCAGTTTTCATAAGGTACATAGCACATACTATGCTAATGTATATACATTATTTATAAACACATACATATAATGGGGTTTTCCACAGTCATATCTCCCACAGAACCTCAACCTTCCATCCCTACACAAAAATATACTTCTCTATGCTTTGCTTTTCTCAAATAAATGAATTCTTTCTTGGCTATCTAGGGAAGAATCTGTGGTTACTACTACCCCAGATGATTGTTCATCTGTACTGTAATTACTTAGCAAGGCTATAAGTATGTTTCAGATAGGGTGTCTATATTCATTCCACAAAGTATCTGTAACTGTTTGCCTTTGGCAGTACAGCATAATGGCATTATGGCATGAATTTTATGAGTACAGGTTCTGCAGCCAGGTTGCCTGGATTCAAATCGCAGTTCTGCCAGGTACTAGCTGTGCAACCTTCAGTAAGTTAGCTGTGCCTCCATTTCTTTACCATAAATGGAGAGAAGAATCTTACCTACTCCATAGAGTTGCTGCAAGAACTGAATGAGTTATGTAAAATGCTTAGAAGAATACCTGGCATGTAGTAAGTGTTCAATAAGTATTAGCTATCATCATTACCACCACCACCATCTTTCAATTTCCAATGTCTAATAGAGTGAATGTGTGATAGAGGGAAGTGAGAATGATAACTTGTAGAGAAAACACATTATGTGACTCGTAAAAATTTGAAAGTGAATGTTTCAAACTGCAACTTCGAAGCAAAGTGTTTCACTAGTTATCAGCTGACTTTGGCCTACTGCTGACAAAACATATAATAATATGTATATATATGTATAATATGTATACATATTATATATATTACATATATATAATATATATAACACATAATATATATATCATATATATTAACAATATAATATATATTATATATCATATATATTAACAATATAATATATATAATACATATATTATATATATAATATATATAATATATATATAAACATATAAATATGTATATTTATTATATAAATAATAAACACGTAAGACAATAAACACCTTCAAGTTCTGCTTTTATAGCTTGATTGTTATGGGGAGGCTTAAAAAACAAATTCTCAGCTGAAAATTCTTACTGGGATTATTTCCTTAAGGACTGTCTTCTAACTGTAATCTCTTTCTTTTGGAAATTATCATCCCCTGTAGCATTTAGATTTCTGTGGATTTCTGTAAGACGCAGATCCACAAATCTGTCTCTTCTAAATATACTACTGATAGCCTATGCTAGAAGAAAGGCACACTGGCAAGAATTGTTATATACTATAGGGGAAAGGGGTCATAGAGATCACCTCCCCATCTCCCTCACTTCACAAATAAGGACACTGGGCTTACAGAGGGTCAATGTTTTAACTAAGTCCCACAGGTGATTTGTGAATAAATTCTTTTCTTTTTAAAAAAATGTTTATTTATTTTGAGAGAGAGAGGGAGAGTGTGAGTGGGGAAAGGGCAGAGAGAGATGGAGAAAAAGAGAATGTCAAGCAGGCTCTGTGCTGCCAGTGCTAGAGCCCAACACAGGGTTCAAACCCACAAGTGGTGAGATCATGACCTGAGCCAACATCAAGAATCAGATGCTTAACCAACTGAGCCATCTGGGTGCCTCATGAAATAATTCTTTTCATTTAACTTCTTGTTCAGTGCACTTCTCATGATCCCGGTTTTAGGAACTATTTCTATAAACTTTTAAGTAAAAGTGTATCATTTGTATTAAGGGAAGCAAGAAAGCCACACCATAAATAACCAACAAAGCACATGACACACTTTCAGTAAATGCTTGTTGAAGGATGGATGAGGGATGAACAAGGCCTAGCTGGCTGGCTCTGAAGTCCTCAAGGTTTCTAAACTATTCTGACACTCAGGTCTCTCAAGTGGTGCCAGCAAATTGAGGCTGGTGAGAATTATTTTTCTTTTCTTTTAATTTTTAATGTTTATTTTATTTTTGAGACAGAGAAAGAAACAGAGTGCAAGAGGGGAAGGGGCGGAGAGAGAGGGAGACACAGAATCCGAAGCAGGCTCCAGGTTTTGAGCTGTCAGCACAGAGCCCGACGTGGGGCTCCAACTCACAGACCTCGAGATAATGACCTGAGCTGAAGTCAGGCACCCAACTGACTAAGCCACCCAGGCTCCCCTAAATTTTTAATTTTTTTTTTTTTAATATTTGTTTATTTTTGAAAGAGAAAGAGAGACAGAGTGCAAGTGGGGGAGGGGCAGAGAGCGAGGGAGACACAGAATCGGAAGCAGGCTCCAGGCTTCCAGCTGTTAGCAGAACCTGATGCAGGGCTCGGACTCACAAACTGATATCATGAGCTGAGCTGAGCTGAGCTGCGCTGAAGTAGGACGCTTAACTGACAAAGTCACCCAGGCATCTGGAGATTTTTTTTTTTTTTTTTAATGTTTATTTATTTTTTGAGAGACAGACAGAGTGTGAGCAGGGGAGGAGCAGAGAGACAGGGAGACACAGAATCCGAAGCAGGCTCCAGGCTCTGAGCTGTCAGCACAGAGCCTGACGTAGGGCTCAAACCCACAAGCTGTGAGATCATGACCTGAGCCAAAGTCAGACGTTTAACTGACTGAGCCACCCAGGCGCCCCCCACCCCCGAGAATTATTTCTTAAACAGAGTACCCAGCAAAGACACAAAGCTATTCTTGTAATCTTTTCTTCCCCCTTCTGTATTCATACCTCACACCTCATTAGATGACAGAGATAATCAAATATACTTGCTTTTCTTCTTGAAATTTTTTCCTAACTATAAAGGCATATAGACTCACTGTACAATTTGGGGAAATAAAAATAAAGTTAATAATAATATTAATAATAAAAGCTAATGTTTATTTAGAGTGCCAATTTTCTACCAGGCATGTTGCAAACATCTGATGTGTGCGGACATGTAACCCTCACAGCAACTTTAGGTTACAAACATTCTATCATTGTCATTCTACAGATGATAAAAGTGAGGCACAGAGGTATTAAGTAACTTCCCCAAAGTTTTACAGCCAACAAATAATGGAGTAGGGATTTGAACTCAGGCAGTGTGGTCCCAGAGTCCACGGTCTTCACACTCTTTTCTACTGTCACTGATCAAGTTTTGGTGTCTAATGCAAATTATAAGGAAAAAAAATTAATTTAAAAATTGACAAATTCGACTAAATGTAGAGAGAACATACACTGTGCACCCCCAAAATCCCACTCCTATACCCTAAAGGAGAAATGTACACAGGAAAAAAAATGTAATATTCACTGTAGCATTTTTTCTAAAACTGAAAAAAATGCAAACTGTCTTTTCATTAAAAACCTCAAAGCTGGAACAATTTTTCTTGCTATTATAATTTGGATAATAATATAATCAGATGTGAGCTAATGTGTCCCTCAAATATGCATTTATTTTATATTTTCCATATTGGCCAACTACTATAGGCAGCATTGTCTCTTGTTTTGGAGATAAGTGTCCTAACAATAAATCCTTGACGTATCCAAGGATAGATCTGGGATTTTAGCAGAATGTCAGGGATACAGCCAGAGACCAAGGCTTCATTCCTTTAATATTGGACTTCCTTGTCAAAACAATGTAACCCAAAGTATTTTCTAGCAGTAATTCTGATGCTTCTATCTTAAAGCACCAAAGATTAAGAAATTTCAAAAATTTTTAAAGCTTCCAAAGGAAATACTATAATGTGAATCTGCAGAAACTTAGAACAATTAGCAAATTTACTATTTTACAATTGTGTTAAGTACATCTTAACTCCAGTAAACACTTGGGCTGTGGTTAGAGGCATGACCTGGATCCCGGAGATGAAATACTTGGTGGATGAAGTTCAAATATAGTCTGTTTACCCATGGACATAAGTGGCCTTAATCAAAGCAGAACACCTTTTTAAAATGTTGGTTTTAAAAACAGAAGTGTAAATAAAACTGTGATTTATGAATCTGCTAATGCCATTCTCTGCTGTAGACTTCAGAAAGATCAAGTCTTTGGCTGAGGTAAATAGAGCAAGAGTGCAGACCTGTTAAAGCAGTAATAGGTGCCCTTATTAAAACTCCACTTCCATTAGGAGTTACAAATTGTTTTCCTTCTTTTCAGGCTTTAAAGAATGCGTTCCAGAAGCAGTGACACAGAGGGCTCAGTCCCAAAGCAGTTTCCAAGACATAGTAAAGGCCATGGTTTCCAAGGGCCTGAGGACATGAAGCAGAGACAGCAAGACAAAGACCCCACCAGTGAGTCGGAGGCAATTCTTCCCTGTCCTAAGTCACACGGTGGTATCGGTCACCAAGGAGAGGACCTCTCAAGAGATGATCTATTATTTCTTCTGAGCATTCTGGAAGGAGAACTACAGGTCAGCTGGCTTACAATTATCCCTACATTCAAGGAGAAGGCTGCTTGTGAATTTGGTGTGTATGCTGCCACGGAAATAGATGATCTGTGGTTCATACCTGTATGTACATGAAAGAAAGTACATATACACATAATTCTCTTCTGCCAACTGGAAGGGCAATTAATCCTACGTAAAAGGGCTCTCATTATGACATGCAATTGGCAAGCAACACGTGAAAGATCACATCCTTTGTCCGTGCTGCTCATGAGCTTCAGTGCACAGGCATGTATGAATAATACCAGACGACTTCTGGATTGCTTTAAATAACAAAAGGCACTTTTATACCCCATGTGAACTGGCTCCTAGACTTGCCCTAGCATTATTAACCTGCATAAAAAATTAAAAACAGCTACTATACATATAGGAGAATCTTATTTCTTACCCTTGAAAATGTTACATGTCAGCCCATAGAAAGAGTATCATGTTATCTGCTTGTCAAACAGTAAAAAATGTTGAGTCTCCCCCATGTTGCACAGTGATCACTTTTCAAATATTATTAACGTATAATTAGATTATAAGAAGGATGAAGGGACATAGTTTTGCTACCTTTTGTAAAAGGCAATATAAACAAATATGATTTGTTTATATTTGAAATAGAAGAAAAAAGCACTCAATTCTCACAAGAGATCACTTTCAGAGACTGCTGGTAGATAAAGCAAGCTTTCTGAAATGGCTTTTGTTCCTACAGGCTCGAGATGAAGTCATAGGCATTTTAAAGGCTGAAAAAATGGACTTGGCTTTGCTGGAAGCTCAGTATGGGTTTGTCACTCCAAAAAAGGTGTTAGAGGCTCTCCAGCGAGATGCTTTTCAAGCAAAATCTGCCCCTTGGCAGGAGGACATCTATGAAAAACCAATGAATGAGGTATGTATCACATCGGGGTGTGCACCTGGAAGGTGGAAAAGTTCACTAGCCAGCCAAGCACTAGGCCTGGCAGGTGAGCATGACATATAATTCTTTTTTGATTATTTACAGTTTTGTGTTCTAACACATTTAAAATCTTCCCAACTAGATAAATACTACATGTTCTACAGGAAAGAAAAGGAGAATAAATCATACAGGATGTTTCCAGTAGGTTTGTTCCCTGACATGAGACTGAAAGCTGACAAATGCAAGAGAATTTCTCTCTCTCTCACACACACACACTCACATAGAGACACAAACACCCAGACACATACACACACACACACACACACACACACACACGGGATGGCACTTGTGGGAACTTGAAGGCTATACAGGCTATAATAAAAAACAGATAAAGCTCAAGCACAGAGGTTAATTTCTTTGAAAACACTGAGGTATTATGTCATAGAAATTCTGAGCATGAATGGAAATGATCTGAAGAACTGTCCAAGAAATGGAGTTTTAGAAAGCATGTATTTTAGATGAGTGCTATCCTCTTTTTCCTTCAAAAGTTTAATAACAGCAAAGATCTTCCCCTATCAAGAGTGCCCAGCAATGACAATGGCAGAGAGGAAAAGTCCCAACATGGCCACCACTACATGAAGATGTGGTACTGCTTGCTCTTTTCCTTGCTGACATTTCTAAAACTCTTTGGCATCCTTATTTTATTCTTCTATTTTCCTCCGAGACCTCAATGGAAAATTTCATAATTTTTCATTTTTATAAAAGGGAAACAACTAGGAGCATGAGTTAAGGCTGGAGAGAGTGAAAGCAAGTTTTGGACAAATTTCCCCCACATAAGCTCTGGCAACCTACCTCAGGACTGACCTCCAATGTCCTTGCTATTCTTGTCTTGGGTGTCTCATGAGAGAAGACTACTGTCTTGCCAAATTGTGAAGGAGTTTGGTCATGTGGATTTGCTTCTCTGAGGGGTGAAGGTGAGACCACCCAAAGTCTGTTGACTTGCACTTTAACCCAAATTTGAGAAAGAGGAGCTGAAGCTTCATTCAAGTCAAGAGTGTTAAAACCGTATCCTGGCTCCCAACATAGTGACTGTGAAACAGCATTGGGCACAAATTCCCCAACCCATATAAGCGCAAATGCAAACTGATGATCGCTGAAAATATCCTTAAAAAACTCCAAAAATGGGACAACCCCTCAATACTTCAGTGTGAAATGAATGGAATGATTCCAAACTTACACTGAAATGACTAGGAAAAGCTTTAGTTTCAAAATAATTCTATTAAACACATGCAAAGTTGGAAATAACCTCTCTACAAATGCTTGTCCCTGAAAGTTATCTATAATTTAGCCCTTTACAAATCCAACTGTATTTGATTACTCCCAAAACACATACACATATATACTCCCCTATGTATACACACTTCTCACATTCTCACTTCCATGATTTGCCCACTTTTCTTCTCTTGTCTTCTACTGCTGCCTTATAGGTTTCTCCCTCCTCAGTTATCAGTCTATCCATCATCCCTTGAAGCCCACATAAGTCTAGTTACCCAACAGTTCAGCTGTCTGCCCTCTTTTTCTATCGAGACGTAATGAGGCAAGGGGAAGTATCCAGAGAATAAACAATATGGGGGAATTTTAAGTAGGATTCCCTAGGCAGCTTTCTCACCAAGACCATCCATGGCTGTACCTGAATTATTGCAGAATAAGGATCTGCATGCTGAATAATTATTCTTCTTTCGCTTTTTCCCATCCTGGGGTGTTAACATCCCATGACCTTTTATTTTCTTCACAACACTCTTTTTGAAAAATGTAACAATCTTAACCAAACTAAAGGGGATTCATCTATTCTTAAGGCAAAATTGCTTAGAACTCACTGCTCTCAGTTACGTCACATGGTAGGAACAATGACTTAAGATGAAAGACTGGTAGAGGCATGTGAGCTAGAAGAACAGGAATGGAGTGACAGGATAGCTGGGCTCTCAAGAGAAAGAGAAGACATAAGAACTCAGAGTCTATAACACTTTTTACCTCCTATTCCTTTCCAAACTAGGGTTCTATATTAGAAGTTCCCTTAAAAAAAAAGATATTGAAGTTAATTGCCTAACATATTCTTAGTTCTTCCAAAAAAGATATCAAGAAAAATATATTTTGGATTTATCAGGGTACTGTAATAAAATAATCTGCATATCTTGTTAGCAACACCTTAGGACAGTTCTTAAACTACTTGTTTTAAGCAACTGTATAATTTAGCTTTTAAATTTCATTTTATTCTTTTATTTAATATTTACTGAAGAGTTGGGCTCCTGGATGGCTCAGTCAGTTAAGCGTTTGACTCTTCATATTGGCTCAGGTCACGATCTCACAGTTCATGATTTTGAGCCTCATGTTTCAGCTCCACGCGCTGAAAGCATGGAGCCTGCTTGGGATTCTGTCTCTCCCTCTCTTTGCCCCACCTCCACTCATGTGTCCTCTCTCACTCTCTCAAAATAAATAAATAAACTTAAAAAAATTTTACTGAATAGTTGACGTATAAAAATAGTTGTGCTTCTTGTCTTTGGCATATTTAATGTCTAAGAGAGTGACAGAAAGTAAGTATACAACTATATATAATATTGATTTCTATGGTGAAAACCACAAAGCACTATCAGAGAGTATAATGGAAGATAAAATTAAGATAGAAGAATCAGGCAACCCAAGATCCAGAGGAAGAGTATGAATTAGTCATGTAGAACATAAAGAAATTCCATTTCAGTAACATTGTGGACTACATATCCTTTGAAATTAGATTACTAAAAAGTACAGAAAAATGTTAAATTAACTAACATACTCTTCAACACATGGATGGGCTTACATGAAAGTAAAAAGCTTACTTAGAAGCAGAAATTCTGAAGCCAGGAACTGAAAGGGAAATTTTCATTGACTGACTAGCTTTTGGCTCCAGATATTTTGAAACTTTCTTCTTTCAATCCATAAACTTCCAGTGCTGGGAACCAAAGGACATATTCATTTTGGGATATAATCTTTGGCCTTTCATCTTTATTTGACAATGGCTGGGTGAGGCGGCACAGTGGCCAATAAATTTCTGGAAGCCTTTCCTATGCCAAGATGTCTAGCAACAGCTTGACTATACATAAAAGTGACTGTGAAACCAAATGAATTTCCTGTTAGTAAGACCCCCAAAACATCCAGTCCTTCCAAAACTACCTG
The DNA here is from genome assembly GCF_024362965.1 of Panthera pardus. Taxonomy (NCBI): domain Eukaryota; kingdom Metazoa; phylum Chordata; class Mammalia; order Carnivora; family Felidae; genus Panthera; species Panthera pardus. Next base: position 47,323,341 of record NW_026526721.1, on the reverse strand, counting down.
ACATGAAAAGAAGCATGATGGAGGCTTAAGTAAAAATGGTAAAAAGCCAAAGGTCTTTAAAATATATATTTTTTAATTTAAGTATAGTTGGCATACAATGTTACAATAGTTTCTGTTGCACAACAGAGTGATTCAAAATCTCCTTACGTTATACTATGCTCACCACAAGTGTAGCTACCATTTGCCACCATACAACACTATTGCCATATCATTGACTGTATTTCCTATGTTGTGCCTTTTATTCCCATCCCTTCTCCATTCCATAACTGGAAGCCTGTATCGCCCATCCCTCTTCACCCATTTTGCCTATCCCCCTACCACGCTTTCCTCTGGCAACCATCAGTTTATTCTGTTTTTATAGGTTTGATTCTGCTTTTTGTTATTCATTTGCTTTGTTTTTTAGATTTCACATATGAGTGAAATTATAAAGTATTTGTCTTTCTCAGTCTGACTTATTCTCCTTAGCATAATACCCTCCAGGTCCATCTATATTGTTGTAAAGGATGAATATCTCAGCACTTTTTATGGCTGCATAATATTCCATTGTGTATTATATATACAACACCTTCTTTATCCATTTATCTCTCAATAGACACTTAGGCTGCTTCCATATCTTTGCTACAAAGAATAGTAAACAATACTGCAATAAACATAGGGGTGCATATATTCTCCCGAATTAGTTTTCCCAGTAATGGAAATATTGGATCACATGGTATTTCAATTTATAATTTCTCGAGAAAGATCCATGCTGTATTCCGCAGTGTCTGTACCAATTTACATTCCCACCAGCAGTGTACGAGAGTTCCTTTTTCTTTACATCCTCCTCAACAGTTGTTATTCTTGTCTTTTTGATTTTAGCCATTCTGACAGGTGTAATGTGATCGCTCATTGTGGTTTTGATTTGCATTTCCCAGTTGATTAGTGATGTTGAGCATCATTTCATGTGTCTCTGGGCCATTTCAATGGCTTCTTTGGAAAAATGTCTATTCAGGTCCTCTGCTTATTTTTCAATGTGATTGACTTTTGGGGGGGGGGTGTTGAGCTGTATATTTTGAATATTCACCCCTTATCAAATATCATTTGTAAATATTTTCTCCCATTCAGTAGGCTGCCTTCCTGTTTTGTTCATGCTTTCCTTCAATGTGCAAAAGCTTTTTATTTTGATGTAATCCCAATAGTTTATTTTGCTTTTGTTTCCCTTGCCTTAAAAGACATATCTAGAAAAATGTTGCTACAGCTGATGTCAAAAAATTACTGCCTGTGTTCTCTTCTAGGGGTTTTATGGTTTCAGGTCTCACACTTAGGTCTTTAATTCATTTTGAGTTGTGTGTGTGTGTGTGTGTGTGTGTGTGTGTGTGTTGTATACATGTGTATGGTGTTAGCAAGTGGTTTAGTTTCATTCTTTTGCATATACCTCTCCAGTTTTCCCAACACTATATGTTGAAGAGACTGTCTTTTCCCCATTGTCTGTTATTGCCTCCTTTGTCATACATTAACTGACCCTATAAGTTTCAATATATTTCTGGGATCTCTATTCTGTTCACTGATCTATTACATCTATGTTTGTGCCTGTAGTACTATACTGTTTTGATTACTACAGCTTTGTAGTATATCTTGAAACCTGAAATTATATCTCCAGCTTTGTTCTTCTTTCTCTGAATTGCTGTGGTTATTTGGGGTCTTTTGTGGTTCCATAAATATTTTAGAATTATTTATTCTAGTTCTGTGAAAAATGCTATTGAGATTTTGACAAGGATGGCTTTGATAGTATAAACATTTTAATGATATTAATTCTTACAATCCATAAGCATGAAATATTTTTCCATTTGTGTCATCTTCAATTTCTTTCATCAAAGTTTTATAGTTTTCAGAGTACAGGTTTTTCACTTCCTTCGTTAAGTTTATTCCTAAGTATTTTATTTTATTTTTTGGTGCCATAGCAAATTAAGTTGTTTTCTTTTCTTTTTTCTTTTTTTTTTCAAATAAAATTTATTTATTTATTTTGAGAGAGGGGAGGGGCAGACAGAGGGGGAGAAAGAGAGAATCTCAAGCTCTCAATCTCTGTGCACTGTCAGCACAGAGCCTAATATGGAGCTCAAACTCATGAACTGCAAGATCATGACCTGAACCAAAATCAAGAGTTGGATGCTTAACCAACTGAGCCACCCAGGTACTCCCAGACATCCATATTTTTAAAAAATATTTTTTTTAATTCAGGAATAGAATTTAGCGATTCATTACTTACATATAACACCCAATGCTCATCTCAACAAGTGCCCTCTTTAATGCCCATCACCCATTTAGCCCATCCCCCCGCACAATGCCCCGCCAACAAACCCTCAGTTTTTTCTCTGTATTTAAGAGTCTCTTATGGTTTGTCTTCCTCTCTGTTTTTATCTTATTTTTGCTTCCCTTTCCCTACATTCATCTGATTTGTTTTTTTTTAAATTCCACATGAGTGAAATCATATATTTGTCTTTCTCTGACTTATTTCACTTAGCATAATACACTCTAGTTCCATCCACGTTGTTGTAAATGGCAAAATTTCATTCTTTTGGATCACTGAGTAATATTCCATTGTATGTATGTATATATGTATAGGTATATATATATACACACACATATACCCCACATCTTCTTTATCCATTCATCAGTCGATGGACATCTGGGCTCTTTCCATACTTTGTCAATAGTGCTGTTATAAACACTGGGGTGCATGTGATCCTTAGAATCAGCATTTTTGTATCCTTTGGGTAAATACCTAGTAATGCAATTGCTGAATTATAGGGTAGTTCTATTTTTAATTTTTTGATGACCCCCCCATACTGTTTTCCAGAGTGTCTGCACCAGTTTGCATTCCCACCAGCAGTGCAAAGGGGTTCCTCTTTCTCCACATCCTTGCCAACATCTGTTGTTGCAGGAGTTGTTAATTTTAGCCATTCTGACAGGTATGAGGTGGCATCTCATTGTGGCTTTGATTTCTATTTCCCTGATGAGTGATGCTGAGCATCTCTTCATGTGTCTGTTAGCCATCTGGATGTCTTCTTTGGAAAAGTGTCTGTTCCTGTCTTTGGCCCATTTATTCATTGGGTTATTTGTTCTTTGGGTGTTGGGTTTGATATGCTCTTTATAGATTTTGGATACTAACCCTCTATCTAATATGTCATTTGCAAACATCTTCTCCAATTCTGTCGGTTGCCTTTTAATTTTGCTGATTGTTTCCTTTGCTGTGAAGAAGCTTTTTATCTTGATCAGATCCCAATAGTTCATTTTTGCTTTTGTTTCCCTTGCCTCTGGAGAGACAGACATCCATATGTTTAATAAACTCTCAGGGTGATTCATCTGATGCAGGTGGTCAGCCTGCCACACTTTGAAAAATACTGCCATTGTTGAACCTCCTTTAGAAGTAAGCTTTAAGTTTTGGGTGCCTTGCTGGGCTAGGGGTAGGACACAATATCAGGGAAGCTAAAATGATAAGCAGAAAGCTTGCCATTGCACAGTAAACATTAAAGAGCCACCTTTTCTATCATTCTGCCCTGGGCATTCCCTGAAATGATGGATAAGTCTTCCTGTTTCTTCTCCAGGCATTATTCAACCTGCAAGTAGGGATAAAGAAAAAAAGGGGCAATGGTTCTCTAGTAGTCCCTTAGTACTTAATGATGTACCACCTTATACTGCTCCTAATTGTTTCATGTGTGTGTCTTATCTTCCAAGTAGGAGTATACCCACTGAGACTTCAAACTTCTCTTGTATTCCCCATAGCAACTACCACCGTACTTTAGTACATATAGCATAATAGGCACTTAAAAAACACTTCCTTCCTTGAGAAAATTGTGGCACTGGAATTGATCTGAGAAGTCCAACCTCTTAATGTATAAATGAAGAACCTGAAGTACAAAAAGGTTAGGTGGGTTGGCTAAACACACACACACAAGTAATGGGAAATGTAATGAATTCAGGGAGGATGAGGTCCATCATTTGATCTGTCAGGTATGTATTAGAAACTGAATTGAAAACAACTGGCTATTTCCCAAGAGGCATTCTAGGCATGGAGAAATTAAGGCACAGAATAAAACTTCAACTGTAAGCTAAAAGGCCTCTGGAATCAGTGACTCTTTGGGAGCTTTTGCTCTGTAAGGTCACTACTTGATAGCTTTGCAATTACTCCTATTGCAAATATAAGCTCCTTAGTGGCTGCACTGAACAGCATGTAGTAATGCCCATCACCCACTTTCCCCTCCCTCCCACCCCCATCAACCCTTAGTTTATTCTCAGTTTAATGTTTTTCTAAGTCAACTGACAACTTTCCTAAAGTAAGGCTGATCCTATCACTATTTCACTCTCAAATTCGAAAAGCATTTAATTTGAATTTCCTTTATAATCCACTCTAATGTTTGGAGAACTGTGAGAAATTTTCAGAGGGCTATTGTGGCTTGAGACCTGGGACAAATGAGCACTACAACCTGCCTCTCAGAAGATGGTCATTAGTTAACAGTGACTCTGCCAGCAGGCTAATACAAGTTAGCAATTTCAGCTTCCACAAAAGTACTGGTTATATTTATTAAAAACCATCAACACCTGTTTGGCATAATGAAGTATTCTGTGAGCGTGTGTGTGTTAAAGCACCTCATAAACCTATATTAGAAAACTAGACAACCAGCCTAAGCGTTTATAGGTTCGAGGGAATTAGTTGGGTTCTATATGCTGGTATACCTTTGTTCTATTCTTTTTCTGAAATAACTTGACCATTTTGTGCCTCGGATCCTAGTCATGTATGTGCTTTTTAAAGATATACAATTTAAACTGGCTTCAAATTCAGAGTCACAATTTTTCAATATTTTACAATAAAGGCAGAGGGCAAAATCAAATAATACTACCAACTATAGCACCTACTATTTAATCTAGAAAGTCACATGCTTTCTAAACTACATATATATATTTTTTTCTTTTCTTTTCTTTTTTTTTTTTTTTAGAGAAAGCGAGTGAGTAGGGGAAAGGGGCAGAGGGAGAGAGAGAGAATCTTAAGCAAGCTCCATGGTCAACGCAGAGCCTGACATGGGCTTGATCCTACTACCCTAGGATCATGACCTGAGCCAAAATCCAGAGCTGGATGCTTAATTGACTGAGCCACCCAGGCACCCCCCAAACCACATTCTTAATTGGATCTTAATTTATCACTGGCTAAAGATCCTGAGCCACTTCTGTTTTAATCAGTCTCCTCTCCTCGTGTTGTTTTTTTTTTTCTTGATTCCTTGTTTGCTTGTTTTGTTTTCAATCTTTAAACATATATCATTTTACACCTATTATAAGCAAGGCATTGTCAGATCCTAAGAATTTTTTTAAAAATTTTAATTCCAGTATAGTTAACATACAGTGCTATATTAGTTTCAAGTGTATAATACAGTTACCCAACGGTTCCATATATTACTCAGAGCTCATCAAGACAAGTGTAATCCTAATCCCCTTCACCTATTCCACTCATCCCTCCCCCCAACCACCTTCCCTCTGGTAACCCTATCTTTGTTCTCTTAAAAGTCTGTTTCTTGGTTTGTCTCTTTTTATTTTTTCTTTTTTAAATTCGTTCTGTTTCTTAAATTCCACATGAGTGAAATCATACCATATTTGTCTTTCTCCTACTAACTTATTTTGCTTAGCATTATATTTTCTAGATCTATCCATGTTGTTGCAAATGGAAAGATTTGATTCTTTTTGATGTAGATGCTAAGAATTTTTTAAAAATTCAACGTAGGCCCTGCGTTTAGTGAGTTCACAGTCTAGTAGGGAAGACAAACACATAAATCAGGCATAGGGTGATCATTTTATAACACAGCTATAAGTAGGCCACAGAAACCAGAGAGGACTTGGTGTTAACATCTGTTCACATTAACACTACATAACCAACACAGAATTGATTAACAAGAATTCTTAAAATATGTAAACACCTTGAAGCAAAATTCAGTGAATAATGGACCACGGGATCCAACAGGCCTACTAAAGGGAGGGAGGGCTGGGGCAGGAGAGCAGCTAGGCTGCTTCAGAATCAAACATTATCTAAGGATTTCTTTACTTTACATCATTCCTCTGACAAAGTTTTTCCGGAGAGAGGAGGAAGTGTCAGAAAATGGGTTTGGGTAAATTATTCTGATATCTACAGAGGCACCAATTATTCTGTCTGAGAAAAAACAAAAAACTATGACAGTAAAAAGATTACATTTGTGTTGAAATGCATCAAAAAGTATCAGTTAACAACGGTAATGATAAAAACCAAACAAAAATATCAGAAACCCATTGCCAAATTAATTAGTCAAAACTTAGACATTTCTAAAAGAGTGAATGAAAGATGGCAGTATTATGAAGGATTTACAGTTAACACATTATAAATGCATTTTCTTTTTGTAGTTGGACAAAGTCATGGAAAAACATAAAGAATCTCATAGACGAATCCTGGAACAGCTTTTAATGGCAGAAAAATCTCACAGGCAAACCATATTGGAGTTGGAGGAAGAAAAGAGAAAACATAAAGAATACATGGAGAAGAGTGATGAATTCATAAGCTTACTAGAACAGGAATGTGAAAGGTAAGGCCTCTTTGGAAAGACAAAGATCCACTCTACAAACTCTTACAACCTCTCACTATGGAGTTGGCATTTATACCAGGGATATAGGAATACAAGATGCATAGGACACAGCTTCTGCTCTGAAAGGTCTCATGGTCTGGAGTGAGGAAAGGGATATGTTTAAAGATAATTTCAATATAATGCAAGAATAACCAGCTATGATAAAAACTGTGGAAACATAAATGCTGGACACCTAATTCTGCAATGGAGTGCCCTGTGAAAGCTGCACAGAGGAGGTAACAGGGGTCTAGTCCTATGTAAATAAGAATGGAAACTATAGACCAGGCAGGGGCAGAAATAAGTATCACAGCATAGAGGTAAGAAAATAGTATGAAAAGTGAGGGAACTCAAGCTTTCTGGAAACATGGCTACAGCACAAGGTGTAATTTCAGGATGAGAAAAGCAAAGGCTAGCCACAAGCAGTTGGATTTTATATTGTTGGCAAGAAGGCATAAATAACAAACTGTGAGAAGAATGAGTTGATCAGGTATGCTTTCTTAAAGAGCCATTGAGGCAATATGGAGTAAAGATAAGAACTTTAGACTGGGGGAAGATTTATATTCCCATGGTTATTGGGTTAGAGACATCAGGGTGTGAACAAGAAATATTTATGACGTATAGTCAATACTAATGAATGACTAATGAGACTGGAGAGCAGAGGAAGACATACATAGAGGTTTGTTTTTTTTTTTAATGTTTACTTATTTATTTAGAGAGGGAGAGTGTGTGCACGTGCACACAGTGGGGGAGAAGAAGAGAGAGAGGGAGAGAGACAGAATCCCAAGCAGACTCTGTGCTCAGCGTGGAGCCCCAGGTGGGGCTCGATCTCACAACATTGAGATCACGACCTGAGCTGATATCAAGAGTCTGACTTAATTGACTGAGCCACCCAGGTGCCCTGAAATATAGGGAGTTTTGAGAAACACTCCTGGCTATTCACCAAGGTACAAAATATAGAAATGGTGCACAGGTTTTTGTTGTTGCAGGATTTTGGTGAAGGAGATAGTTCAAAAGTGGGGGAATGAGCAGTCAAATAGCACCAAATAATACAAAAAAGGAGAAGAAAATGTCCCAGGATTGGCAACCAGGAAGACAGGAAAACTTAATGAGCCCTTTTAATAAAGTGAAGGCAGAAGCCAAATCACAATGCTTTGACAGATAAATAAGACATCAGAATGTAGAAGCTTAAAGTGTGAACTATTATTTTGAGAAGTTTGGCTGCAAAAAAGGAGATTGGTTGGTAAAAATTTTATAACCATATGAAGGGCAGATTATTTTGATCCATTTTGCCCGTCTGTTCTGAGCCACCTTAGAAAGTATGAGCCTCCATTTGAAATGGAAAGGACAATTAAGGCTCTATATTAATAATACAAAGATAGGAAATAACCAATCTTTGCAAAGTCAAGTTTTTACTGAACTGTCCTTTCACTTTAGTTATTCCATGTGTACTTCATGATGCTGTATTCTAACAATCACAGAAAAATATAATTACTTATGAGCTCTCTATTCTAAAATATTAATAGTCTCAGCTACTTTATCTAACTACTTACAATTCATATTTTATCTAGGTAAATGAAGTTACACAATAGCTAGGTTAATGGCAGACTTCCATTTCTTTTCAGTGCACATCATGGTAGACACTTGGTCAGATTCCCAGAGAATCCATGGCCCTCACACCCATTCACTTCTTTCCACATTCATCAGGTTTGTTTCCTACTCACTACCTAGAAGGGGGTCTTGTTACCTTGCCCCTTATGAACTTGAAATATCTTGAAGGAAAGATAAAAGGAGTACAGAGAAGTCTGGCACCAAGGGAAGACTTGACTCAGACATTACAATATGAGATTTGTTATTCAATGAGACAATATTATATTAAATATTATTTCGAACCCCTGTGGTTTGGCACCCGTGGCCTCATTTGGCCTCCACACTTATTTGGCACTAACTTGCTGAACACAGACACTTCCTTTCATCTTTCATTTTTATGAAAATGTACTGACCATGGTTGAAGTGCTGTCTGCCATAGAACATAGAGGCACTGCTTGCTCCTGCCCAGGGGGCTTCCCACATTAACAGAGAAGGCAAGATGATGCAGATTTAGGGTAGGACTGTGGAGGGCTGTCTGAGGTACAGTTTTAAAATTCACTGTTGTATCTCAAGTATCTGCTGGTGGAAGGCTTAGGAGAAGTTTTAACACTGTAATTTTGGGAGGCAGATGATGAAGATTATTTAAACCACAAGAGAGCAAAGAGAACAACACTGAGAAATGGGAACAAAAATTCAGTGGGAATAAAGGCCATGTGCTAGAGGAAAAGGAAAACAGTGCGTTGAATGTAAATTGTACACCATTGAATCAGTATATTAAGAATGCCATTTCTACATATATAGAAGAGGTTTAAGAGGAAGAATTTAAAAGATCATATATTTTAACCTTAGACACAAAGCTTCTCTGTCTTAAAGAATAATGAAAGTGAATATACCATTACCAAAAAATAGGAAAAAGTGACTGGAGTGACTCTTATTCCCTATGTAGCAGCCATTCCAGAAGATATGAGAATATTCACCTATTTCTGTTTGCCAAGGAACAGCTTCCAGATGGAACTCTTTGGATATGAGAATGTTAAACCTATTTTCAACTCACATGATATGCAGACAATTCTTCCCCTGCCTAGCACACCCAACAACACAACTCCCATATCCTGGCACTCTTGTGGCATTGGTGCTCCCTGCTCCCTTGCCTCCAACAGGGAGACCGTGGGTCTCAGGACTTATACCTGCTTTAAGGCCATGCGCATCAACATATTAAATGAAACCCATCTAACAAAACAGCAAGTGGGAGAACTCTAATAATTTCTGGTAAATATACACAGAGAAGGGGCTTACACAAGAGTGAAATACCACTCCTTTGTTTCATTCCCCAGTGACAAGTGACAAAACACGCGCAACATTACGGAGTCCTTCTAACTTCAGTGAGAGTACTTCCCCTGAGCACACAGCCACTCTTCACAAAAGCAAGACAAACTTGTCCTAAGGGGTCAAAGCATAATGTTTACTTTCTACCTCAAAGTGATGGAAGCCACTCCCAAATCAGTGACCCTCAGGACACAGAAACAAAGAAAGATATCATAACCCCCATAAAAAGGGAACTGGGTGAGGATAACCATAAAGGACTATTGGATTGAAACTCCACTGTGAATGTTTAGCACTTATTAATGTTGGATAATATCTACTTACAAATAAAATAAAAATTAAGAAATACATGATTAAGTTAAAGAGACCTTAAAGGGTATAAAAATGGATTTCAAATTTACGTTCAATTTCTGTGTTTTCTTTGGAGAATTTGTTTTATGTGGAAAACCCTAAAGGAGACTGATATCACTGAGTTTAGGCCAAAATGTTTGCCAAGTGATGTCTTTGTCTTAATCACTAAACAACTGGCTTTCCCACTGAGGGAGGGTGGGGGCAGGGATCAACTCAGGAAACCTTTCCCAAGCATGTTAATGCAAAGTTTCCTTTGTTGTAATCTGTACAACTTGGTCTATCCATAAGGTAATATTATATCCTCATTTCATGACTACTTTCTGTTCACTGACCAGCTCCAATGTATGGATATGTGTGTCACCGATGACCTGAATTATGTACTTGGCTGAATTACAAGTGGAGTCTATGTGAAATGTTTCATACAAAAGCAATGCCAGTAATTTTTGACCTTTCTGGATGGCTTCACAGGAAAGCCAAAACAAAAATCACTTTTAGTCAGTACAGTTTTGCAAAATTTTCCCATAAGTGAAATGCCAAATTTGTCTGCACCTTCAAAAAAGCTTGCATAATTTCTTTTTCCTTTTTCAGTTTCAGTGGGGGAAAGGCTGTGAAGAAAAAAAAAAGTTTCCCTTTTTTTTGAAACCATGCATACTTTTTCAGAACACAAAACAAACCATGTATATTAACCATATGTATTACTGCATTTTGGGCCTTGAAGTAACCAGTAAAGTGAGAAACAAACATTGTTATGACAAGTCTGTATAAAAATGTGGCTTCAACCATGGGTTTTTTTTTTTAAAGCCTTAAATTACTTTTCATAATATCTTGGCCAAATAGGTTAGCATTGATACTATGACTTTATAAAGTAAGAGTTCAAATGGTAGCTTCTCAAAAGCCACATAGAAAGGAGTTACAGGTAGAATTAACTTCTTGTTCCTGTCCTGCCCAATGTTACTAGATAGAACAGTGGCTCAGTGGGCAGAGAGGCCTTTGAAGGAAAGTCATCAGGGACCCAGCCTCAAGGGTTGCTCCCTCGACCATACTTTGGGCTAAGTCTTTTGGTGTTCGGGTTTTAGTAAAGAACAAAGCACTTCTACCTCTCCTTTGGCTGAGGGAACTTTATAAAGAACAATTTCCATCATCAACCCTTCTCTACTATGACAGACCTATTTTGCAGGTTGGCATCAGACAAGTGAATAAAAAGCTGAGCCATATTGACTTTCCTGTTAACTGAGGGTATTTGAGTCCTTTTTAAAAGTTTATTTATTTAAGTAATCTCTACACCCAACATGGAACTCGAACTCAGGACCCCAAGATCAAGAATCACATAATCCTCCAAGTGAGCCAGCCAGGTGTCCCTGAATTTGACTACTTTTAAAGGCTGTTGTCAAAAACATCAAATCTTCCTTTCAGAGGCTTTGGATACTTCCTCAAATATATATAAATGCATGAGTATATTAATTTATACATTTTTTAAAAATTAAACTAGTTAGCTAGTTAGGGCTGCATGCCATTCATTCATTTATTCACTCAAAAAGAAAAAAATAACCCAAAACAACAATTAATTAAATGTCTGTTACATACAGGCCAGGTCCTGTGGAAGATACTCGGTGAAGGAGGTAGATGTGGTCTCTACCTATATAAAACCCTGACTAATTTGTGTATGTATAAAACCGAGACACTATTGAAGACTTTAAGACTTGATACTGATGATTCTAAGGCACTATGAGATCATGATGGGTAGGGAAAAAAGGCACCATTATGATAAAATGACATAATAACATGAAATGCTCATGAAAACAGAACATTCAGGAGAAACCAACAAACACATTACACTAGAGTACTTTACTGGAAAATTCAATATCTTGCAATCATTGCCATTAGGTTTTTTAGTTTCTTTGGTCTTAAATCTTGCCTTTTAACACTATCCCATAAAGTATGACACAATGGGTATGTTTTAAAAAATAAATAAACTAAATCTACTTTTAAAAAATCATATTTAGAAAGCCAGCAGTTTTAAATTTCATGCACACTAAAGTATTGTTGCAGAATACATTGTACTCAAATGCAATCATTTCCTTTCAGTTTTCTGGCAAGGAGTTATATGTATTACATATTCTTGAGACTATGTCTTGCAAGTAGTGAAACAGATGCCAGATCTCCGTTTGACCTTTGTCATGGGTAACCAGTTCTTTTGTCAGAATAAAATGGAGACCCGACACAAACATTTATTTCGGTATCATAACTCTATAGAAAATCACAATGTCATCAGCCTACTGTTCATATACACCAGACCTAACACAGGATCTGGGTAGGTAAGGATGCGAGATTAATTACCTCATGAAGGTACCAAAAACAATTTAGGACTGTATACCATAACTTAGCTCTCAATATATGCCACAAAATTATACCTTTTAACTGCACAATTCAGTGTTTTTCATAGAACACCATTTCATTACAGAGATCAAAATTCAGATACAGTAATGACACTGTATTTTGATTGCTTTTCTTTCCCAGAAAGTTACACCAAATTTTAACAAATAATGTTGGGTGTGTACTTGGACATATAATGATTAGTGAATTTTGCTCACAAAAGAATATTACAGATGTTAAAAAGCAGTCAAAGTAGAAACTTAACAAACACAGTAAGGGATGAACCAGGAACCTGGAGATAGGGGACTCTGGTCTGCAGACTAGATCTGTAACTACTATGTAAGTCTGGGCAAATTCCATTTCTCCAACTTGTATATAGGACAAACAGGACAGGCCATATGATATGTATGTCTCTTTCAGATCTAAAAATCTGTGGTTATGTGACTGTTATAAGTATTTTGTACCTTAAGTCTATGACTGTCACACTATCGAAAGAGGTCAGTGAGAATGATAGTACTTCTATCAACTTCAAATCCCACTCTGTATTTCCATTCTTTTTAAAAAAAAATTTTTAATGCTTATTTATTTTTGAGAGAGAGAGAAAGAGAGACAGAGAGAAAGAGAGACAGAGCATGAGCTGGGAGGAGCAGAGAGAGAGAGGGAGACACAGAATCCAAAGCAAGCTCCAGGCTCTGAGTTGCCAGCACAGAGCCTGAAGTGGGGCTCAAACCCGTGAACTGTAAGATCATGACCTGAGCTGAAGTCGGATGCTCAACCAGCTGAACCAACCAGCCACCCATGTATTTCCATTCTTAAAGGATATCTATATGTAGGTACACCCTATCACTTCTCAAATGTCACATATTCAAAACTGAACTTAGCATCATCTTTGTAAATCCAGGTCAATTTATGACCTTTCTATTCCTGTGAATGCTGCTACAAAGAATTGATCAATCAAATAACTGCAAAAAAAACCTACAAAGGTCTCTGAATCCCGAATTTAAGCTAGAAAAGACTTATCAAGACCAACCTTCTGATTTTTGAATTGAGAAAAGTGAGGCCCATTGAGTCCTAGCTAAGAAAGCACAAAATCTTGCTGCTAAATAGTAGTGGTGCCAGACCAGAAGCTAGCTCTCCTGATAACATATTTGGTGCTGTCCTCCCTAGAATCATTACTATATACTCGAGTTTTATGGTTGGTGTTGTGGGAGGTCCAGAAGAAATTTAAGACAATAATATAGTTCAAAAAACAAGACACTCACAAATAATCTGTAAATGATTCAAAGAAGATTCAAGGGTTCATTCTGTGGTACTGACATTACTGTTGCAACAATATGGAAGGTCAGACAAAAAGAATACTAAGGACTATAATTATCTAACAGCCAGCACAGCCCTAGGAGAATGGAGGACTTACAGTAAGCACTGGATAAACACATCCTCCTGGCTTACAGCTACTAGTTTAAGAGCCCTTTAGAACAGGAAGCCAAAGACTGAATGTGGCAACCTTAAACTTCTGTTCCATCTGACTATAAAATACAAAGAGAAAGAAGAGTCATTACACCATGTCAAAATAGAAGTTTTGCCTCATAAATGGAAAGTAAGGTGGAACATTAGAATGAAACTGTATCTTGAATTTGCAACTTGCAGGTAAATTTTCCAGGCAAGTGTATTATTCTCTCATGAGAGGATAAAGCCAAAGAGTTTTGGCCAGCTATGAGGATGCAGATGCCTGGCATAGATCATGAGTAAATTAGAAGTAAACATCACTGCACAAAAAAGGTATTAGGAGTTAAAAAAAATATAGACTCTGGAGTTAGGATAACAAATCTGAGCCATGGTCCCATCTTCTCACTAGCTATTTGACCTTGAACAAAGTACTTAATCTATTTAATCTGTTTCACCATCCATTGAAAAATGATACGGATCTCAGAGGTCCTTGCAATTGCTAAACTATAAAATGCATATAAAGTGTTAAGTATGGTGTCTAACACACAAGAAGCACTCAGTAAGCATTAGCATCTTTCTTCAGATTTGCCTTTCTTTAAAGTATTTTATTTATATACTCAGTGCCACACTGGGCATTTTTTGGATTGCCAGGAAGGCATTTAATTAGACCCTGTACTGCGTGGTAAGGATGTGATGATGAACAGGAGCTTTCAAGGGGGCATACCCTTCAGTATAGGAGAGACAGATATGAAAACAAGTGCAATGTGTTGCAGGTATGATGACAACAGAGAATATAGAGAAGGCACAAAGGAGGATCATTCTCTAGGGCTGGTTATATCTTATTTCCTTCAGAGTAGGGGTATTGCCAAACGTCCTAATGATCTAACAATGTAACACTGAGCTGAGCACTATAGTGCTCAATGATTTTTTTTTTTTTCTTTTAAACCATGGAGACCTATTTCCCCCTTTTGGAAATCATTTTACTTAGAAAAAACAGAAACATTAATGCAACAGTTATTATAAAGAGCACAGCCTACCACGTATGCAAAATTAAGAATCATACAACATGGCAGTTTTTAAGTGCACTGAAAGATTCCATGGCTCCTCTGGTCTGCCAATGTCATAAGATCTCCACACTAATCACACCTTTTGGCCTAAAATGATTGTGAAAAATCAGATATTTCTACTATCACATTAGGGGGCCTACATTTGTTTTGTTTTGTTCACAGTTCCTCCTGTAGGGTCCAGAGCATGGAGAAGTGAAAGAAATGATCCTAAAAGGGGATTTTAACTTTCTCAATTTGTACTTTGTACAGTTTTTGTATCCTATTTCTATTCACTCAGAAAAACATCACGAACATTCTCCTAAATCACCAACTCCTCCTCTGTACCATAATTTTTAAGAGTATGAATTCTAATGTATCATACAGATATAATTTATTTAACAAATTCCCTATTGTGGGCATTTAGATCCCTTCCACTTTTTCACTAATATAAGGAACACTATGATGAGCAGCCTCATACTCCAATTCTTACACCTTCGTAATTGTAGCCTTAGAATAATAAATCCTTACATGTGGGTCAAAAGTTATGAACCGTTTAAGGATTTTAAAAACTGTAGCTAATTTGTGCTCTACAAATAGATTATTTATACTATTACTAGCAATGAAGGAAAGTACCCATTTCTTAGTTTATAATTTTGCCTGGGACTAATCTTGAATCTGACCTCATTTTAAACATGATATGATGTTAAAAAGTATGTAAAGTGGATGTTAGTAACATGATTCAGACTTTCCCACTGACTTGGGTTGGGCTTTTATTTTAGAGATGTGTTATTTCTGAAGAAAAAAAAAATCTAACATATCATTAAAAACATAATCCTAACATTTTCTTGAAAGAGTATTTTGCTGTTGTCAATGTAATTTCACTATATTTCCTCTTCCCTATCAAATTCAGATTCTGATGGCCTAGCATCATTGATCTTCCAAAGACTGCTTCTGTTTCTTCTCTAAAAGGTCTGAACCCTCCTCTCTCCATACAATCCCATACCAATTAGAGTCCAAATCCAGGATGCTAGCTCACCTTTCTCACCACATGACAGATTCAACAATAGTTTATTACACTTACAGCACGTGCCTTATATGGTCCTGACAATTTTGATTTGTTTAACACCGCAGAATCTAAAATTCACTTTGTCAAATTCTGCCTCTAAAAATTCAGTTGATTTGTTGGAGTGTGTGAGAATTTCAAACCAATTTTTCTAATCTAACTCAATTTCTACTTGTCAATTCTCACTTCCTCACGTTTCCTATTTATCATGCACATACATTTATGCCCACAGAATTTTCCCATTTATTTCAATGAATTTCCCAGTAGCAGCTTAAAATATCTGAGATGCCTGGAGAACTGGTCATTTGTGTATCTTCAGAAGATGTTTCAGAACAAACACGTTAGCAAAATTTAGGAGGATGAGTATGTGTTTTCTTAAAAATAAGTAATTTCCAATTTACACTTTTGTCACTTTATATCATGCATTTTTTTTTTGTTGTTTTGTTTTGAGTAACAATGACATTCAAGGCATGTGATGCCATAATAAACACTGGAATACATATACTAAAGGAAAAATACAGGAAAAAGAGAATCACATGTGGCTGCCACAACACTAGTTAGTGAACATATCCTTCAAAGATATCAGAGATCTCAAAATTGAATATTTACCAGTGGTGTCAACAGTGAGCACTCAATATAAATGGTAATTAAAAAGAAAACAAACATTTCCCTGTGGAGCACATCTGTCATTTGCTTTATGACAAATTACTCCTTTTCTAAATAGATTTGTTGACTAATCAAAACTCAAGCTAAACATCTCCTCAAGAACATACCAGTTGTTCTATAGCCATACTCTCAAACATGATTGCACTGAGCTGTTAGGACAGATTTAGATTAAATGAATGGTCTTTTTATGTGTTTATTTGCGGAGACACAGATGGAGAACTCCCGTGGCTTCTTCATGCAGAAGAATTCAGTGGCTTATTCTCACCACTGCTTTGAAGGCTAAAATTTTTATCAATAAACAAAGTAAGAGGCACAGAATAACAAAAATGTTAGAAGAAAAAAAAAATCACTCCTTAGTGTTCATGTGTGTTGAATTCTAAGTGAGTCATGCCTCAATAATAACAAAGCAGAGCAAATCAGATAAAACTTCATCCCCAAAAACCTCTGGATGGCAGGAACTGAATTCTAAACTGGAAGAGTTTAATCCTGAAACATGCTTCCCTGTCTCCTTTAAATAGGCCTGTATTTTTTCAGACAGATTTTATTGTGTTTGTTAGGGAAACATGTAGCACAGTCACTTAGTTCCCACTTTCAGCTCCAGAAAGAAACCTCAGGAATCCAAGGAGATTTGTGGTTTCATAACAAACTTCTCTTGCACCATGGCTTAGTCCTCATAACCCACCGAACCATGCAAAGGATCCAAAAAAAGTTGGTAAGTTTCTTTGTGCTTCAGATATATATCAAAGATGAGGATGTGAGGGAAGTACAAACATACAAACAGATAATTCAGATGAATCCTTACTCCAAAATATTTCAGAAATAATGCTCAAATTCTGCTTTTATTAAATTGATGGTAGCCCATTCAGACTTCCTTATAGATGCTACATTCACTAATAATTATTTTCATCTAAAATATATCTGAAACATAAAAGGGCAAGGCAGGGGCAGCCTTCAACCTCAAATGCCTTCAGGGGCCAGCAGGGTAAGGTAAATGAGAGGAGCAGGCTGGACCTTTGCAATAGGGAATGGTGGAGATTTTGAAAACCTGTGAGGGGCAAGTCCATCTAGTCAGAATAATCATTTCAGTATCACCAGTAAAGAGGAAACAGGCCCTACAACATAGCTGATCCAGAAATGGAGAAGCCAGACTGGTGAAGTCCAGCTCTGAAGAACAGGATATGTGTGACGAGCAAAGAGGACAGATATTCTTTGGACCCTGTAACAGAAGATGTGTACTGAATAAGAGGATAAGCACTGGACACAATACTAGGAAGTGCAGACAAGATGAACAAGCCTGTTTATCATGGCTTCTTGTTTGTCTTCTCTTCCCCACTTCTCTTCCACACTCACACACTTGTATGTAAGCTCCACAAGAGCAGGCACACCTTGTTTTGTTTATCTCTGTAGCCCTAGCACCTCACAGAGAATGCCCAGTTGGTATTTACAGGATAAGTAAATGTATAACTCTCTTCAAGCATAGTCACTAACATGAGCACTGTAATTGGTAGTAGCAGCTATAGGGACTTCAAAGGAGCTGTTGGTTTTAGTGGAGACCTCTCCCTAAAGGTCCCTTACTCTTTGATGGCAAGAATAGAAATGTTGTTCTTCTTTGTGCTTCTAAATGTTTTTATATTGATCCAAAGATATGAACTTCCTTCCACCTTTTCTACATTGCTGAATGAGTACAGAAACATTACATTTCTTCAAAATCAAATATATATATACAAATGTATGTAAATATATATATATATATATATATATATATATATATATATAAACACAATAAAATGACAACACAGGGATGTAACCAGCAAAATCAATACTGTGAGAATTCCATGTAAGAAGTGACCTAGTTCCATTAATAAATAATGTGAATAATGTGCAAGGGTAAAATACCAAGGGGAAATTTCTAAGTTAAAAGAAATTTAGGCATTTCCATAAAGTGCAGTGCAAGATCTTATTTGAATCTTGATTTGAAGACACTATAGAAAGGGGTGGAGAAAAACAGGAAAATGTGAACACTGTAATATTTCACAATATGAAGGAATTATTTCTAATATGTATTAATGGTGTTGTGATGTATATTTTAAAAAATCCTTATCTTTCAGAAATATAGTCTGAAAATATTTTTAAAAGAAATGATAGAATGTTTGGAATTTGCTTCAGAATAGTGTATGTAGTGGGGAGCATAATGAAGGGGAGGAAAAAGTAATTTCCCCTCTATCCTTCTGCGTTCTTGGCTGAGACCCCTGTAATGAAAGATAGATTAAAAAGAGAAAAACAAAACTGAAGTTTATTAACATGTATACCTCATGTATATACATGGGAAATACCCAGGGAAAATGAGTAACTCTGCAAGAGGACTTAAGCTAGCACCTTAAATACCATCATCAGCTAAAAAAGAAAGACAGGTGGGATGGGGGAGGGGCAGCTAGTTATGGGAAGTTACCAGAAGTTGGAGCCTTCTCCACTGATAAGATTCTCTTGTGATTTACTCATCCTTCTCTTGCTGGTACTGAGAGGGAGATACCCTTACAAATAGAGTTCCTCCATAAATGTAAATTTCTCTTACAAAAGGTTAACTCTACTCTTATTTTCAGAACTTCTGCATCTGCTGTTTCTCAAAATAATTAACTCAAAATAATCCTTATGCCAAAGAGGCAATATTTTGGAGTGGTATATTCTGCTACCCTTCAGCAGGGTGGTACAGAAGAAACAAGACTGGCTAAGAGTTGATAATTATTGAAGCTGCATGAGGAACACATGGGGGTTTATTATCCTATGATCTCTCCTTTTATATAAGTGTTTGAAATAACTAAAAAAAAAATAAGTGAACAAATAATAACACTTGAAAACAGAAAATTTAAATGAACAGAAAAGTATAAAATGAAAATTAAAACTTTCCTTTCATTTCACTTCCTACTCCCCAAAGTAATCCACAGTTAACAGCTTCCTGTGCATTTTTCTAAAAAAATCATTGTAAGCCTACATCAGCAATTCATGAAAGAGACCATACTATATTCTTCTACCTTTTTTTTAAGTGGCTGCGTATTATTTCATTTTATAGATGCAGTTCATTTAGCCAGGCCCCATTTACAGGCTTTAGATTACATATATATATATATATATATATATATATATATATATATATATTTTTTTTTTTTTTTTTTTTTTTTTTTTTTTTTTAAACTATTAAACATTGTCAGGGAATTGGTTCTCAATGACTTCAGATGACTCTTAATTCCAATTTTCTTTCAGAAATAAGTTAGCCATTGGTAACTTTATGTTTTTTGCTCTTTGCATAATGAGGAACGAAAACCCGCAAGGAAGGAAGTCTTTATGCAGACCCTGAAGACATCACAGAAGACTGTAGTGACGATGGGAGGAGGCGGACAGCACTGAGACACTTCCAGAGTCAGGTTTATAGATCCCACCCATGTACTTGTTAGCACCTTCCTCAGAGGCCTGCAGATCTCTTAGCAGAACAGGGCTGTAAAAGCAGCAGAAGCAGGGATTTGATCCAAGAGCAGCAGTTCCTGCAGTTCAAATGAAATTTATACTTATCTGCAGCAGTCACTTGATGAAGTGAACAAAATGACCCCTGAGGAATCAAAGTAGCACAATTCTAAAAGCAAAGAGGGCATATGCTTTCTTTATGTTTCCCCAAACAAGGGATGATGCTTATTTTGGACAGGGTACTGCCATTGAGGTGAACAAGACATTATCCATGAACTCCATATTGCCACCAGATATTTTCTAGAGAATCAGAAATAAAGCAAAATAAAAGGTATATTATTATGAACTTGCCAGTTACTGTCCATCTACGGCCACTTTTTTCTTTCAGAGAAAATTATATAGATAACTTTTTTCTTTTCTAAACTACTCTAAATTTTATAGTAAGACTATAGATCTCAACAGATAGTAATTTTGATATGCTAATGTAGTTAATAGATGAAATAAAGTTTGTCTTCAAAATATCAAATTAAGATAGAAGATATAAATATTTAAAGTAGCACATGAAATCATCACAAAACTTTGATCCAGGCACAGATAAAATAGCTAACGTACAATCCTACAAAATAAAATCAATGCTTTGCCTTTTAGGAAAGATAAACAATCTCCACATATCTTTTGCTTTGGAAATTAAACTAATACAATGATAATACTAATGATAATAACTGGATCCTAAGAAATCTACTAAAACTAATAAATAAGCTCAGCATAGCTGCAGTATACAAGATCAATATACCAAAATCACTGGTATTTCTATACAGTAGCAATGAGCAAACAAAAAATTAAATTAAGAAAACAATTCCACTGGGGTGCCTAGGTGGCTCAGTCGGTTAAGCGTCTGACTTCGGCTTAGGTCATGATCTCATGGTTCCTGAGTTCAAGCCCCGCATTGAGCTCTGTGCTGACAGCTCAGAGCCTGGAGCCTGCTTCAGATTCTGTCTCCCTCTCTCTCTCTGCCCCTCCCCAGCTTGCTCTCTCTCTCTCTCTCTTTCAAAAATAAATAAAAACATTAAAAAAAAAAAAAGAAAACAATTCCATTTATAATAGCAGCAAAAAGAAAAAAAACACTTGGGAATAAATTAAACGAAAGAAGCTTAAGACTTGCACTTTGGAACCTACAAAACAACGTTGACAGAAGTTAAAGAAGACCTAATAAATGGCAAGACATCCCATGTTTATGGACCAAAACACTTAATATTGTACAAATGGTAATAATATCTGCCAAATTGATCTAGAGATTCAACACAATCTCTGTCAACTTGTATCCTTTCAGTTTGTTCAGCCATAAGAAAGATAAAACTATTAATGATAATGGATGTTTCTCATGAGATATAGGTTAGCTATTTTCTTAAAACTTTATAAAGTAAGATCCTTTAATGCCAGCTCATACTCAGGAACCAAAGGATAGAGACTTAGAAATAGGCATCTGGGTATATCCCAAGGGGAAATGATCAAAGGCAAATGATTATCTGTCGGGGGGGGGGGGGGGGGGGCGGAGGAGAAAGAGTATTTTTGTTCTAGATGAGAAAAAAGAAAAAAGGGGTTATCTGTCATCCATTAATTCACTCACTAACATCCATTTAACCTAACACTATGCATGACACTTAGAACAGTGGGGGGGCGGGAAGAATAACATGCAGATCATGTCTTTGAGGCCCCAGTAGAAAACAGTAGTAGCATGAGGCAATTAAATGTGGCTGCAACTGAAGCATATACAGAGTGCTCACAGATCCCATAGATGGATTGATTAGTTCTTCATGGAGGGAATGGGAAGGCATCCCAGCCCTAGGGGGGCTTTAGCTTGATGGCTGAGTAACACTCTAACAGGCAGAGAAGAGGGGAAAGTTTATTCTAGGCAGAAAATTGCACGCATAAGTACAAAGGAATGAAAAGACAAGTTTGTAGAATTAAGTCCCTGTCGAGGATGAGTAGGTTAGGGCTAGACTGTGCAGACTGTGTGCCACTACCCCAGGCTTCCTCTTTATCTTGAGCCCAAGAGAAATGTGTTGTGCAGAAAGATCACAACTTGCCATCGGGAATTTTTCAGAGCACCTATAGCATACACAAAGCAGTGTGTTAGGTGTGTGTCTGGAGTCAAATTTGGAAAAAGCATAATAATAATAATAATAATAATAATAATAATAATAATAAATAATAGCAATAACAACAACAACAACAACCAGAAAACTACTATTATAAGCAAAACACCATAGGGGATAAGACCTACAGAAGTACAATTTCCTGATAAAGACTTACTTCATAGCAAAATGGGATTGTACAAGTATGTGTTCATTTGGCTAGAGTAAATGGAAAAACTCATTCCATCCTAAATCCCAGAAAAGGAGGTGTGGGTGTGCAATATGCTACCTAATCTCTTTTGCCTGGCCTAAAATTAGTTAATTACAGCAACATGTGAACAAATGGCAATGAGATATAACTAACTGGAAAAGAGAAAGGAACAGGAGTGTCTATTTATTTTGACTGTACTCTCAACTCTGCCAAGACATTCCAATCTCCATCCCTTTGTCCTTGAAAAGAGCTACTCAGCAAACTTTACTTTCAGAGTATCATAGGCTTAGAGAATATCACTCTCTTTGGACATCTTTGGAATTTGCCTTCAAATGTACTGAGCAAATTGATAAAAAAAAAATAGCTTGAGTTCTATACTGATGTTTTAATCTTCAAAATGGGCAGAAATATTCTTGCTATCTACCTTCCTTGCACAAGGGCTAACTGAAAAGAATGTGAATAACTATTTGGGCAAAGAATTTGAGATCTAAGGATCAAAAGTGAAATGCAAACCCAATAAAAAGTTTATTTACATATGGGGATAATATCTAGAATTGTAGAGCATTACCTTTATCAACCCAAGGGCTAATTACCAATATTTCCCAGATTATCTTTAACAATTATTTCCTTTAAGAGTTGGAAGCGGTGCCATTTGTGACGACATGGATGGACCTCGAGGGTATTATGCTAAGTGAAGTAAGTCAGACAGAGAAAGACCAATACCACTTGAGTCCATTTACACGTGGAATCCAAAACACGAAACAAACAAAACAAAACACAGAGTCATAGATATAGAGAACAGACTGATGGTCAAGGATTGGAGGGTAAATGGATGACGGGGATCAAGAAGTATGAACTCCCAGTTATAAAGTAAGTACATCATGCATATGTAATATACAGCATGAAGGAATATGGCCAATAATATTGTATTAACTTTGTACTGTGATGGGCGGTAACTAGATTTATTAAAGTTACCATTTTGCAATGTATACAAAAGTTAAAACACTATGTTGTACACCTGAAACTAATATAACATTGTATGTTAATTATACTTCAATAAAAAAGTAAATAGACAAATTAGGGAAGAAGACCTAAGTTCAAAGTCAACTGACTGACAGTGGCACAGGGTATTGGATATAGTAGTAGGCCTATGCCACCTCACAGTACCTAACAACTGTGAAGACATGTGTTTATTTTGAAAGCTCTCAGTGATAGGAAGATTTATTAGAGAAATGAAACACTTCACCTCTAAAAGCCCACAGAACTCTGTTTTTGTTGCATTAGTCTCGCCAGGAGAATTCTGAATGTGTTTGCATTCTATCAGTCCACAGTGTGAGTCAGCCTGTCCCAAACCGGTTTTCTAACCAGAAAACTGAGAAGTTTGATGACACATTTAGGTAAACATGCTCACTGGATGAAGTTATTTAAAATTTTATACCTTTTTAATCCTCTCTAAGCCTCTGAAATCCATACAGGTTTTTAGAGAAGATTTAGGTTCATATGAGTCAAAGAGTAGAAATTATATGTAAACCAACTCTATGTAAGAACTCCATGAGTTCTGAATAACTAAGAATGTCTAATACCTGAAAGAGCAAAGAGGGTAACCTGACCCCAAAATGAAGCCCTTAACTAGTCAACCTTATTTCTAATTGAAATTTCAGCTCTAAATACTCTTCTTGCCCCGAGAACTGAAATTTCTCATCCATTCCGGCCAGATGAGGACAGCTCTTTGTTGAGAAAGATAAATGAACTCTGACTGTGAAGGGCTCACTGAAGTGTTAAACTTGTAGACTATTGACTCTCATCCCCTACTTTCTAAGCAATTTGAGAATTCAATAGTCAGTGGAATGCAAATATAATCAAATTGTGGCAAAGTACAAGTCAGAGTTATTCAAATTAAGTAGAACTGATAGCAGCTATAAGTTATTATAAGAGCTAACTAAAATTTACAGTATTATGGACTTTTCAATCCATGCAGATGAAAGGCATACAACACATGGAGGCAAAGGTCTTTTTTTGACACCCTATTCTTAGTGATAGTATTACTTCTTTATGCAAAGAAGACTCTTCAAGGGAATCCACCCATTCTCTGGGCCTGTTAGACAGTTTTTAAAGAGTTTCTGCTTTACCTAAAAGAAATCTTGCCCCTGTCATGAAAGAGTATTTCTGCTCCAAAATTTAACTTTTCATTATTTACTGTTACCTTTTGGAGTAAATTCATAACAAATAACTGAGGTACAAGGGAGTGGCTCTAAAACCTTTGGGATACCATGACTCTCCCTATTCCCAGTTCCTCCCTCCTGCCCCAAGGATTCCACATCACTCTTCCTTGAATACATGAAACACAACACACATCAAAACTCAGTTTACTTTGTTGGTAGCACCACCAAATCCTAGCTCAGATTACCTCAGTTCCATTCTCTGACACTGAAGCACACAAAAAAATTTTAATAAGAGACCAGAACTTGAAAGGTGGTTCTCAGCATTTGTCTTACCCACAGTCTCAATTCCAGTCCCTAAATTATGACATTTTAACTATCTAATTGTTTGAGAAATGCTGCAATAGAACATTCAGTTCTTAACATTTCAGGTAAGTACCTCTTTGTAATACCCTCCCAGCACTCACAGGTACAAACACGGAGTAACAGTTCCTCAAATGAAAAAAAAAAAAAAGCATATAATGGCTACTCGGTAAATTATTAAGGAAAAGGAAGTGGGGTCAGAGTAATCCCACACAGAATTTTAATTAAACACCTAAAACAAAGAACTCATTAAGAGAACGATCACACACACCCACACACAACATGAATCCTTTCTTTGTAGAGACAGTAGATTCTATTTTGTACATTCTAAACAAAAACAATACAAAGAAAGATCTCTTATAGAGAATTTGATAATTAGTAATAATAATATTAGCAATGATAGTTACCTGGTTTTACCATTTTACCTGAATGTTTACTATAGAACACTGTACTAAACATATCAAATGGATGATCTCATTTAATTCTCATGACATTCTTTTAAAGTAGGTACTGTTACGGTCCGCATAATATTCAGATAATCAAACCGAACCTTGAAGATACTATGTAACTTTCCCAAAGTTATTGATAGTAACTATAGAGAAGAATTAGGACTCTTGAATCTGAGCTCTTGATACTTCTCCACTGATTTCCCAAATTAAGTAAGTTATCATTAGAGTTGCCAGGGAACTATTTAAAAATGCAGATTTCTGGCCCCAATCCCAAACATACTGAATCAGAATCTCCAAATGTAGCATTTGAAGGTAGGAACACAACGGCATCTCAAATATGGTTCAAATGTTCTTTTAAGATGCCAAGAGAACCCGAGTGAGGCCAGTTGTCACATAGTTGTCTAAGTCAAATCATTTGCTTCAAATAGAAAACAGCATCGCTTTTTCCATGTGAGCCTCTTCTCACTATATAGCAGTCAAAAGGACCTGTGTGTTGAAAGGTCAAATGAGGTCATGGTCACACTATGTCAGCAATTAGGACCAAGATACCCAGGTGCATGAGCTGTGTTACAGAAGATGAAAGTGATACAGCACAGTAAATCTGCTGATTCAGAACTGCTTAGTCAGAACCTCACTGCAGAGAAGGCACAGAACCAATGTGGAAATAGAACTTCTCAAACTACATTCACGCATGACTAGATCAACAGTTCTTAATATTAAAAATGCAGTTTAAGCTTCTGAAAAATTAACTTATCATCTAGTTTATTAATTTATTATTAATTTATTTCAAAATGCTTACCCAGTACCTATCATGTGCAAAGCAGTAGACCAAAAAATGTTCCCTGTCCTCAGGGGCAGAAAACATTCAGGCAGTGGGAAAAAAAGGTGAATACTAATTAGGGGATCAGGAATAGCTTGAAGGAAAAGGTAGCATCTGAGCCACCTTTTTATTGAAATAATTTTAAGTATTATTTAAATAAATGTAAATGAGTTCTGTTCCAAGGGACCATCCAGAATGTTGTCTTCATCTACATGATCAGAGCTGCAACCCTATTATGTGTATGTTACAGTACACTAGGGGGCAGTTGGTGGTGAAGAGGGTGGAGGGAAGGGTAAAATACATGAAAGGTATCTTGCTTTCAAGTTGAAGATTACCATCTCTTCTATTTATATTCCATTGATCCAATCCAAACTCAACATAGCCACTTCCCAATACAGGGCAAGCTAGAAATGACTGGCTGAACAGCCATATATGTCCAGGAAGAAAGAGCCAATTGACATTTTAAAGACAACCAACAGCCTGCCACAACCTTAGTGCCAACCACTTAACCTCTCCAAGCTTTAGTTTATCTTCATAATCTTGAAGAAGGTAAAGATTTCTTGAAAAGGATAGAAAAAGCAACAAGCATGAAAGATTAATAAACTGTACCTTATGAAAATTAATAACTTCTGTTAATCAAAAATACAACGATAATCAGATGAAAAGGCAAGCCACAGATATGGAGAAGATATCTGCATATGTATAACCAACAAAAGACTGACACTCAGGATATATAAAGAACTCTAAATCAATTAAAAAAAAATGACTGACAGTCCAATATAAAAAAGGAAAAGAATTAAGAGATATTTCATGAAAGAGGATATCCAAATAAGCATCTGAAAAGAAAGTTCAATATTATTTATTAATCATCAGACAAAAGCAAATTAAAACTATAATGAGATACCACTACAACCCTACCAAAAGGGCTAAAACTAAGAGGAGAATATCAGGTGTTGATGAGTAAGTGGACCAAGTGGAACTTGCCTATATTTCTGATAGCAATATAAAATTCCATTTATCTGAAGTTGAATTTCCATTAATATGAGAATCCATTCAGATGAAGTTCAAAACAGACATAATTAATCTATGGTAATAGAGGTCAAAATGGTAGTTGCCTCCTGGGAAGAAAGTAGTTACCAATTGGAAGGTGGCACACAGGAAGTCTGCTGAGAAGTTGGACACATTCTATATTCTGGTCTGGATAGAGTTTACACAGGTATATACCTATGTAAAAACTCATCTATGTGTATACTTAATGTTTGTGCACATTACTAAATATAAATTATATCTCAATAAAAGAGAAAAATGGAAAGATAATGCTTAGAAGCTGTAAAATGAGGTATGTTACACAATCTGAAGATGCAAAAGGTATAAACGACCGGACTCAATAAGTCTTAAAATAATAACTCTTTTTTTTTGTTTTGTTTTTTCAATATATGAAGTTTATTGTCAAATTGGTTTCCATTGCTCATCCCAAAAGGTGCCCTCCTCAATACCCATCACCCACCCTCCCCTCCCAAACTCCACACCCGAAAAACAAATAACCCAGTGAAGAAATGGGCAGAAAACATGAATAGACACTTCTCTAAAGAAGACATCCGGATGGCCAACAGGCACATGAAAGGATGCTCAACGTCGCTCCTCATCAGGGAAATACAAATCAAAACCACACTCAGATATCACCTCACGCCAGTCAGAGTGGTTAAAATAATAACTCTTAAAAAATAATAACTCTTAAAAGTCTGGGTGACAAGAAGATTGGTCCTAATAACAGCAATTAAAAGACTGGGAGAGGCAGCTTTGGAATGCTGTGCTTGAGAAAATGGTGAGACATCTAGAAGTAACTGCACAGGCTAGAGGGAAGTCAGACAAGCAGTGGCTAACGATAAAGATGTGGAATTGTAGCGTAGAGAGGAAAGTTGAAACTGTAGGAATAGATTAGAGTGCCAAGGAGGAAGTAGTATAGAAAGCAAAGGGCTGGATTGTCTGGGCAAAGGTTTGCATTTAGAGAATGAGAAAAGGAGAATAAGCTATCAAGGAAATTAGAAAAGAAGCAGAATACGATATAGAAAAAGAATTTGGGAGAGTTCAGTGTCTTGGAAACCAAAGAGAAAATTTCAAGGGGTGAGTAAGCAGGTAGCTGTGTTAAGTGGGATAATGAAGTCACAGAGGAAGCTAAAGGATGAAGTATAATAGAATATAGCCTGTTGGATCTGATGATGAAGTCACCAATGACCTCTGAAAGTAACAATTCCATCAGAATGGCAGGTGATGAAACCAGATTTCAAGGATCCAAAGAGGGTGGTGAGTACTGAGTATGATAGTATTCTTTCAAGAAGCTTGTCAGAGACTGAGAGGGAAGAGAGAGGGTGGTCACTTGTAGAAACAATGAAATGGAGGGAAATGAGCCAACTGAGACAGAGGACACTAGAATAACAAGAGGATGAGTACTACCAAGTTCCAAAGAAGACAAGTGGGCATGGGAGGCAAGGAGGAGGTAGTCATTACAGACAGTGATGGGACTTAAAATAAGCCTGAATTTCAGGTTGACTGAGAAGCAATGAGCAGCCATAAAGACAGAAAAAAAAATGCAAAAGAAAAGTAAGAAAAACCTTTAGGCTTCCAAGGTTGTAACAGAAAGATGTCAAACTAACAAAAAATAATGTTTGGGAGGCTCTTTGACCTCATGTTAATGGGATATCCTATTTTAAAGGAGCATGTTAAATATCTTTTTAAAGATTCTATTTTAATTTGTTCATTGAAAAAACAATGTCAAAAAAACTGCCCTGATATAGAAACGGAATACATTTTTACTAGGCAGGTTCTACTACTTAAAGTAGTTATAAATATTTGATTGCAAAGCAGTTTTTCTCTGTCACTACTGAAAGATCTACTCCAAGATTAGGAACAAAATACTAGCGAATGATGGAAATAACAAAATAACCACATTGCAATGGTGAAACAATCTAGTCTATGGTCCTTACAGACCTTTGTTTATAGTGAGAATAAAAACGACACACTTATCACTAAGAGCAACAATAACAAAAACATTCAGCACACTCACTGCTGCCAGAAATGTAAAGTGGTTGTATGAAAAGTGGGCAATTCAAACAAGGTAAATGAATTAAGGCCCACTCAGATTCTAAAGTAGGAGCATTTGCTTAGAAAAACAAGATGCATATCTCAGTAGTTACTTTTGCTGGCTGAAGATCTTGCTTAACTTAATTAGCTTGGGCTTGTTTCTATTACTTGAAGTCATCCTTTTCTATTACCAAATGAAGAGTTTTTCATTTAGGACAAATTAGTACAAGCAAATGAAGCAGCAGGGGACTATAGTTTTATCATTTCATTGTTTCAGCCTGGGAAATAAGAAAGCAGCATTGCATAGTTTTCTGTGTGAAGCATCTTAGTAAAAACAGAAACAAATACTTTTTTGGGTCAGGTCACTGATCCAATCAAACCAGGGTCCCTGTCCCTGAGAGTGGCAGCCAAGGAAGCCATGCTGGGGCCTATGAAGATGAAACCTTAAAAGATAAGTTACCCTTCATAGCCAATTTTGGATTTCTTCCATAAGTCTATCAAATTCTTCTAAACCTATTTCTTTTATGGCCCACCCAAACAATATTCCAAATGCTTTAAAACATGCACATGTGTAAATACACACACACACACACACACACACACACACACACACACACACACACACACAGAGTGTTTACTATATGCCAGCTACTATTTTAAGTGCTTTTCACCTAATCCTTAATTTTCATAACATCGCTACAAAATAGGTCCTACTATTAGCAGCACTTAACAGATGAAGGAGCTGAGGCTGGGGAAGATAAATAACATGCTTAATGGCAAGAGCTAGATATGGGCAGGAAGATAAACAGAATGCAGCAGTTTGACCAGTTTATCCTATATATTATTTTTTTTAGAAAGAATTTTTAGGTTTATTTTTTTATTTTGAGAGAGTGTGTGCATGCAAATAGGGGAGGGGCAGAGAGAGAGAGGGAGAGAGAGAACCCCAAGCAGACTGATGCCAGGCGCAGTCTCATGAACCATGAAATCATGACCTGAGCAGAGATCAAGAATTGGATGCTTAACCAATTATGTCACCCAGATACCCCTGAACTATAGTTTTCAAATCCAACTTGAATTACCATTCTTCACACCATTTTCCATCTCAAAACAGGCTGAAAGCTAGATACTTATGTATCAGGATAACTTCATTAGGGATGATATCTATCACCATGTTACAGAATCACTCTGAAGTCATTTAATTTTCATTACCTTTTTCCATGTTCTTTCATGGAACTGCATCTGAAGAAATTGATTCTTATAGAATAAGAGATGAGTATGAGTAGAACATCAATTCAACAAGTATCTACTGAGCACCTATTCTTTCCCAGATGTGATACAAATGGTCTTAAGCGGCCCCATACTTTTGGTTGCCAGGAGACCATGTCCCCACCTGCCTACTCAAAAAGCGTCAGATGGTACTATGAATGTTTTGGTTACTACTACTAAGAGTTCATTATACTGATAAAGGTGTTTCTTAACAATATCCAATCTAATATATATATATATATATATATATATATATATATATATATATATATATATATAGCCTAACATTGTAAATACCCTCATTACTTAGGAAGTTACTGAAAGCAAGCCAGTCATTTAAGTATTTTGTTCCTGAAAAATAAAATGTAGTTGAGCTTTTGAAAATGCTTATTTTTGAGACAGAAAGAGAGAGAGCGTGTGCACACGCATTAGCAGGGGAGGAGCAGAGAGAGAGAGGGAGACAGAGGACCTGTAGCAGGTTCTGTACTGTTAGCATAGATGCAGGGCTCGAACCCATGGACCATGAGATCATGACTTGAACCGAAATTGCCCAGGCACCCCAACACTGATTTTTAAAAGACTTCATACAGTACTGACAGACCATAGGGAATTATACGCTACCGTTTATGTTTTATTTGTTGGTATCATTATTATCAATAACACACAAAGTTTGTGTATCTGCTACATGCAAAACACTATGGTGAGCTCTACTGGGGACAAGATATATGGTTGTGCTTACAAGGAAACAAATGTATAAATCTTAAAATACATTTATATAATAACTATTCTTTAGCTTGTTGGAATCTGTGCTATTTATCAACAAGATAATGCAGACAAAAATATCTTTTCCATTAGCTATATCCTGTCCAGAGTTGAACAAAGAAAAAATCACTTGGCGGAGAGTAGAGTTAACACAAATTGTTTATCAAAAAGACTGAGCTTTGTTTGACTATTTAACTTTACAATACACACCGCTGGTACTGAAGCAGCATAAACTATGTAGTATCATTGTCAGCACAATTCACAGGTCTTGATGTGTAGTGAGTTTTCCCAAAGAACTTCTGGCTAATAGCCAAGCAAAAGTACATAATTTAAAACACTCAATCAATTTCATTCTGAGGCATTTTGTTTAGTGTTTAATAGCTTCCCCAGAGACAGGCAAATTACAAAAGCGCATTGTTTTGACATGAGCTAAAATGAGTCATCGCTCGTCACTACATTTTTGAGGATTTGGCATTAATCTTCTGAGATGATAAACCATAAACATTTGAAATAAATACCAATTTTCCTAAACAGTTTAGTAAAGTCAGGCTACTCTTCTCATTGGAGCAATAAACCGGTAACCCTAAAGGAAGGCACTACCCTATTCCTGCTTGTAGCCATTTTGCTTCTCCAAATTTTCAATAGCCATGTAGGGCCCCAAGACTATAACAATGCTAAAACTTACTTGATTAAAAAAAAAAAAAAGTGCATTTATTCTGAGAGTGACAGAGAGAGACAGAGAGAGTGCGTGTGCACAGGGCAGAGAGAATCCCAAGCAGGCTTCATGCTGTCAGTGCGGAGGCCGGCACAGGGCTTGATCTCAAGAACGGTGAGATGATGACCTGAGCCAAAATCAAGAGTCGGATGCTAAACCAACCTACTTGATTTTTTAAAAATAACAAATTAAAAGAATAATATATACAATTTAATCCCTGGGTGAATTGTGAATCCACTATCACCTGGAATTTCCAACCAGTATTTCTTGCATGCAAAGGAAACGATTCTCAACAAGAAACAATGCAAACTGGCTTGAATTTCAACTCCTGGATGCTCAAGGATCCAGAGCCTACTATTTCATGTCCTAACCCCTCAGGAGTGCTCTAGGGCTCACACCAATTTCATTTTCGTTTAGACAAATGGACTAAAACTGTGCTGAGTATATTAGAATCACCAGGAGAGCTTTTAAAAATTCTGATATCCAGCGTGCACCAATTAAGCCAGAATCTCTAAGACCTAAGCATCAAAAGTACTGGGAGCCTCCCCAGGTAATTCAATTGTGCAGCCCAGTTTGAGTACCAGTGCTGTAGACTTGTGCGGGAGAGCAGAAAGAGGGAGGGACAGGCAGTGATTAGCACTTTTGGTACTGTATGGTTGTTTTGATGAACATTAAGTAGGGAAAACAAGGTTGGACTAAATAACTGTAATGAAATTATAGCTTGTTTATCACAAAGAGTTAAGAGCATAGATTCTGGAGCCAAACTTCCTGGGTTTGAATCCTGGTTATTTATAAACTCTCAGACTTAAGTTCTTCATCTATTCAATGGGGATAACAGTAGTACCTATCTTATAGGTTGCTGTAAAGATCAAATGAATTAATCTATATACATATAAAGTGTTTAGAATAGTATTTCACTCACAGTAAATGCCAAGTATATATTTGCTGTTATTAATATCCTCATCATCACCATCTTTGTTTTTCATACCTCATTAACACAGATTCGAATTAAATGATCTCTCCTAAATCTAAGAATTGAATGGCTTTGATTTGAGTATTTAGTCAGGAATTTTAAGAATGACATCACCATTATATGGGTATAATATTTTTAATTTTTTAATTCATTAATTCTTTGAATATTTACGGAGTACCTCCTGTGTGCCAACACTGTTCTAGATGGGTGTTACATCCTAAATTTCCAAAAAGTTTTCATGCACATTTACATTTATTTCATCCTAAAATAATGTCAATTTGATTCTGACTATGGAGTTAGAGGGTTTCGAAGATCCAATACAAACAGGACACCATAGATGGCATCTTAGGAATGTATAATAAGAGCTAAGTAGTTGAATTCTTAGTATGTATAAGTGCTTCTTTAAGTACTTCCAGGCCACAACTCATTTAATACTCACAACAAGTAAATGAGCAAGGTACTTACTCCCATTATCCCTATTTTATAGATGAGGAAACAAAGGCACAGAGAGATTACGTAACTGGTGAATGGAGAGCTCAAGACCCAAGCAGGGAGTCTGACTCCAGAGCCTTGCTTATCATCCCTGGGATGTTAATGTGCACTGAGGAAACATGCCTTGAAGGTGGGCCATAGTGGAGTCACACTCAAGATGGAAGTAGGAGTACAAATTGTCCATTGTAGCAATTTCAGGAACAATTTCAGGAATTTCAGGTGCAGGAACAGTGCACCTTTAGTGTTATTCCTCACACTTTATCTTAGAAATATTTCGTTGAAGAATACAATAGGGACTGGGAAATTGCTAGAAAAGAAGCAACAGCAGTAATCACAACAGCTACCACACAGATTCCACAAATACCTGAACACTTTATATATAACAACTTCTAATTATTTTAGTTATACAGTCAACATAATTCACGGACAACTTCTTTGTAGAAAGAATTAGATGGAATATTTCCTGTATGATCTTAAAATATGTGATCTCCATTTTTAACACTAGGGCATCAGTAATGCTCATTAAAGCTAAAGGGATGTATCACGGTCAAAACTGTCCAAAACACCTACAAAGTGTACTAATTTGGTACCAGAAGCCAGCAATCTTCTTTTGAAAACTATAATCAAATGTTATGTTCAAAATAAAATTGAACAGACTTTTTATATGCTACAAAATAAAGATCAACGAACACCAGAAACTAGTTTCTCTCTCTTTTTAAATGTTTATTTACTTTTGAAAGAGAAAGAGCGCGAGCAAGAGAGGGGCAGAGAGAGAGGAGACACAGCATCTGCAGCAGGTTCCAAGCTCCAAACTGTCAGCACAGAGCCCAACACCGGGCTCAAACCGACAAGCAGTGAGATCATGACCTGAGCCGCAGTCAGACGCTTAAATGACTTGAGCCACCCGGGTGTCCCACTACTTTCTCTTAAATTGCTATTTTCAGATGGAAAAAACCAAGTTCCTCTAAATAAATGCACACATAATATCGCCATCTAATATAATCAAAGCACATCTACTGTAGCTGTCTCTAAGGCCCTAAATAAAAAGAGAAATTGATTATATTTTTTTCTTTATGTGTGTTCAGCCTTTTTCAAGTGATTTGAAATACCAACAGAAATCTGATCCTTTTTAATATTAACTCATCTTACAACAGAGTAGCTTTAAATGTACCTAACTTCTATGAGAGTTTCAGACTCAAAGCCTCAGACTCACTCTTCATGGAATATATCTCATTTAATTGTACCTTTTTCTGATATTCTTGTGTGATAGACAAAAACACATTAAAATAAAAAAACTACTAGGATGATGTGAAAAATGTACATAGATTTTCATGTATAAGTGTATGTATGTCAAAAGTCCATCTGTTATTAATTTATCACTACAAAAGAAAAATTTTGTTAGCTGACCTTTCTAGGTTTTCATTTTTAAAAGGAAAGATTTTGGAAAAAGATAAGATTAGACATAAAGAATCAGAGCAAACATAGCCTCCAGGCATTGTGTAATTCCATGTGAAATAATAGATTTGTAATATTTTTCATTCCATATACCCACAACACACCTCAAAAAATAATGCTATCTAATATGGAAATACAGCTTCTTTTTCTTAATAATCTTTTAAAAATGTTTAAATATGCAACAAAATAATAATAATGTATCACATCTAAACTCTCAAATAAGCAACATTTAAACCAAGACTGTTTTTGAGAGTCTGATAAATTAGACTAAGTCTATTTAGAAATACGTTTTGACGGCTAATTCAAGAAATAAAAAAAAAGAAAACAGAATATTAAATCAAATATTAATATGAGGAATCCATACTGGAGGTAGGATATCTTTTCTTAATACAGTCAGTCCTCAATTATTCAAGGTGATTAGGTTCAAGGAAAACTTCACTTAGTCATGAGCACTAGATATTTTCATGGTGGTATGTTTTGCCATATGCACTTAAGCAAAAAAATTTGACACATAATGGAGGAGGTGGGGGCTCTCTTACAATCCCATAATCCTCAACACTCATCCTGGATATCCTCCTTCTGGGCAAGATAGAATAAGAGAAGGTGATATGACAAGAAAATAGAAAACTAAATATCACCAGTTTAGAACCTCATCACCTCCCATCAGTCTCAGAAACAAAATTTTGTCTTCCTATCTTCTCTATTTAGATTTTCCCTCAAATATAGCGTATCATTTTAGTACTCCATCAAAAGGTATCCACTGTCTTGGCGATAATATTAATCTTCAGATATTATAAATTATTCAAGATTTTTTAAAAAGTACAGAAAATCAAAATTTGGTTCAGACAAATGAACACAAATTAGTGGAGATATATAAAAGTAAACATGTGGTTGCCTTTTGTCCACTTTGTTTTACTCTGTAAAAAGGTATAGAATAGTGGTCAGCAAACTTTTTCACAAAGGGCCAGGTGGTAAATATTTTAGGTTTTGCAGGCCAGATAGTCTTGCTGCAACTACTCAATTCTGCTGTTATAGCAGGAATGTAGCCCACATATTACAGATAATATGTAAACAAATGGATGTGGCTGTGTTCCAATTAAACTTTACAGACACTTAAAATTTAAATTTCAGGTAATTTTCACTATTTTGACATTTTTCAACTATTTAAAAATGTACAAACCATTCTTAGCTTGTGAGTAGTACAAAAATTGGTAGTGGGCAGGGTATAAAACTTTATCATGTCTTCATTCTGCCATGTCCTGCTTTATTTTACATGTATATATACTGTTGACCCTTGAACAACTTGTGTTTAAACTGCGGAGGTCCACTTATATGTGGATATTTTTCCCAATAAATACAGTATGGTACTGAAAATATATTTTCTCTTCTTTATGATTTTCTCTCTTTCGTTTTTAAAGATTTTATTCTTAAGTAATTTCTACACCCAATGTGGGGCTCAAACTTACAACCCCGAGATCAGGAGTAGCACATTCCACTGACTAAACCAGCCAGTCGACTCCATGAGTTTTTTTAGTAACACTTTCTTTTCTAGCTTTACTGTAAGAATGCAGTATATAATACACATAACATAAACAGTATGTGTTAATCAATGTTTATGTTATCGATAAGGCTTCCCATCAACAGTAGACTATTAGTAGTTAAATTTGGGGGGAGTCAAAAGTTATATGTGGATTTTTGACTGTGCAGGCAGGTGCCCTAACCCTTGCCTTGTTCAAGGGTCAACTGTATAGTATATATAGAAATTTATACTATGTAGTATAGTATATAGACATTTCTGACTACAAATGAAACATTTTGTTTAGCTTAACTTTTTAGGTATCCATTTTTAAAGCATGAGACCAGACATAAAAAAGCATGCCAATTATGCCAATCATAATAAAGCAGGATATTGTGAGACAAGATACAGAATAGTTGGGTTTTACAGGATTGACACATGTTTAAATCATATTTGCAGATATATACATATTAATAAGTCATCAATTAATAAGTCCATTAATGTTCATGCTACCATTATTCATTGTCAAGTCCCAAATCAATAACACCAATTGATTTTTCCCCACAATCTGAACAACAAAAATCTTATTAGTTAACTAAATCTTAGAAACACAAATACTAATGATATTGTCATAATCATTTCTCAGCAAACAGAACAAAACAAAAATTTGTTCTGAGAAACAAATTATGTTTCTTTCCAACACTTGTCTCCAATATAACACTAAGCCATGATAAAGTTTTAAAGGCTGAAAACACATTTCCTAACTATTAGCCTTGTATGACATACAACTGGAAATGGGCTTCAGGGCCTTTAGCATCCATTGATATTTTCTGGTAAGAAAATTATTTTTTCAAAGTAAATTGCTGTGCTTTCACAATGTGTAACAAAACATCAAACCTGTGCCCTTTAAGGTAACTTATGGAATCTTAACACATTGCAAGGGTTTACTTGCTATGGCAACAAGTGAATCATAAACATTGCCAATGTAGAATTTTTTAAAAGACAAGCATGCTTGAAGACGAAATTTGGGGCCCATTTCTCTGTTCTTTGCCCTTCAAAGTAATTGTTCTTAAGTGCTTCCCCACTTTTTGTTTTTACTACTTTAATAAAGGGTCCTATTTCCTGACTAGATTCTGTCTTCCCCCTTTGAGAACCTTTCTCTCAAGACCTCTGTATGGAGTTTCAATAGCTTAATGTGACAGCCATTCATGAAAAAAACAAAACAAACCTAGAAAATATATACATTCCACACACAGAAATGCTGTACTAATGGGGCATGCAGACTTTTTAAAGTAAAACAGCCCTTCTATAGAAGAGCATACCAATTATGTGGCTAACATTAGGGCAACAAATTTTCCCTTGCCTTCCTATTGCCATATGCCTGTCATTTTCTCCCTATAGTTTCCATTCACTGTTTCAAACATATGTTGCCACTTATTTGCCAGGAAAGAATCTCTGAACTACCCTTTATGTATGATGAAATGGCAGACGGAACGGAGCCAGAGAGAGCACCATTAGCAGCTATTCACACTTCTGTTTTCTCTTAACTTCCTGTTCTCTAAAGTATATTTCTCATACGCTGGGAGGGATGTGTAATCATAAAGACATCTGTGACTCATGGTTTAGAATATGGAACTGCAACAATTTACTATAGAAGCAAATGGTTCTCTCTTCTACTGAGCCGCATGCCTCCTCTACAAAAAGCCTATCTTAAAGCTTAAAGCTTTGTCAAACATAGGTGAGAGGCTCCTTTGTCAAACCTTCAGCAAATATCAGCATTCTTTCCTTTTCTAGCAATCACTGCTAGAGTTTACCCAACATTTAACCACATTCTTTTAACAAGGCACCTGTTCAATGGGCTCAGGTTGCTTGGGGATTGATTGCCCTGTGTCAAGTAAAGACCATGGAGATTAGTTAAGAGGAAGGGGTTTCCCACCAAAGATGAAAGAGATTTACGGAGATAAAATGTGGAAGTCTGGTGTTATACTATATTATATATTTTGTTATATACTAACAAAAAACAAATGCTTACTTCATTCTACACTGATTATCCTCTTTTGGCTTACTCAAACCCAACCATAGGTCAAGAAATATTGCCATGAATATTATGTTATTGTTGAACTAAATTCCTTAAACTATACCTGGCAGACACTACCAGGATCTTGGCCTCTTCTGGAAAAGGAGATGGCCCCAAATATAAGCTCTTGTCCATGAGCAGGAAGGAAATAGAGTATTTTGAAGAACCCACAAATATTACCAATCATGTTGCAGGATACATTAAAAAACAAAACAAAACAAAACAAAACAAAAAACTGCTGAGCAATAGCTCACTAAATCTATAAAGCCAACTGCAAACCTACTTGAATTATGATTCATCCTTTATTTAAAGGGGAATGTTTTCAGCTTTTCCAGTCATGAACATGGGTAACTGCAAGTTGCCTAAAAGATCATGCTGTCATGCTTGAACCTGGAAGAATTAAGAATAAAATATATTAAGTTTAACCCTTCTGGCCACATAAAATACATATAGGCATTCTCTGGGTTATGAACACCTGACTTGTGAATGTTACCTCTCTATAAAAAGCCAGCCCACATTCTGCTCAAAAGGATGACACCTGGAGGGCAAAAGTATTTGCAGAGCTACTTAATTTTCTTCAGGCTAGTTGGCCAAGGGCTGCCATGGATATGGCAGGGAGGTATTCACCTGGAATCCAAAGTGGGAACCTGGAACACATTTGCTAATAAATATCATGTTTTATGTAAAACATAGGCTCCCGGCTAGTTTACAAAAAGTTAGCTACACATTAGAGTTTAAAATACAGTTTAAACTCTACACATTTGCACGAATATTGTTCTCCCCTGCATGCTGTAATAGTCACAGTATGTATAAATCTTGTGAGCTATGATATTACTGTTCTACAATATCACCATACCACTGCAGCTACCTAAATACAGATTTTTGGCTTTATTATGGATTTAGTAAGCTTCCATGTGCTAGTGTAGGATTCAACTCTCTACTTAGTAACACTGTTTCTCTGGGGAAATATTTTACAAATGAAAGTCTTTTTGCAAAATGGGGGAACCTCCTACATTCTGAAGATTTAAAGTACGGTATTCACTTTTTGCTGGAAGAATGTAAATTGCCCTAAGATCTATCTAAATTCAGCATTATCACGTTTCTTCCATGAGCAAAAGAAACCATAAGCAACAGACTTTAAAAGCATAAAAAACAAATAACAAGAAATGGTTATTCATGGAATGAGAACAGGACACCAACACACAAGAGTAATGTGACCTGTGAAAATCTGCCATACCCCACTGCCCCCACCTCCATGCCCTATTCAGACCTGACACCAGACTAGTTCCTTCTTGACTGTACTTACTTAGCATCCACAACAGAGGAGCAAATGGGGCAGAACTTTACCTCAACTGTTAAGTGCCACCTTCTCTCATACCTTTCCAGATGTAGAATTTCTTCTTCTGCATGGAAAGGGTACTTTATGCACTTTGTATAATTCACTTAGTTTTTAACCAGCTATCTCCTCTCCCATATTAACACCTCTCCAACCAACCCGAGGTGTAAATTCCTTGAAGCATGGGATCTGTCCCCTTATTTTCAACCATATAGCACAAAACTTTGAATATAACTACAGAGAGGAAAGGAACTAAGTTTACTTAAGACCATTATATGCTGGTTCTATGTTAAATGGCTTTCTTCCCATCAAATATGTCTCATTTAATGTAGTAGGTACTTAATAAATGAATGCTGAATGTCTAGTCACCCAGCTTCAATAAAAAGAAAGCTATAAAGAAGTTAATAGAAACATTTATGGATTGGGCAAAGAGGGAGTCAGAATTTTTACCTTCAAAATGCCTTTGGGGTTGGTGGTGAAATCTAATTTTATTTTAAAGTATCTATGTATTCTATAAAGGGCTGTTGGTAAATAAAAATCGTTTTCAATTATCACAGAACTCTACTTCTATTTAAGTATAAATCAGTTATCTATAAAGAGTAAAGGATTCCACATAGAGATTAAAGCAGTTGGCGGTTACTGTACAAAGACAGCCAACTCTGATAATTTCACTAAAAGAATTGGCTATCTGCTTTCATCAAACAAACTACATAATTCTTAAATGTCTATTATGATAGAAAAAAAAATCCTAAAACCTCATACCTTAGAAAGCTAAGATCTAGTCTTAGATTGAGAGAAGGCTTGAAATTCTACAAAATGTACAGTATTTTTGAGTTTACCAAACTCATCTTAGTTTTGAAGATTAATAAATTCAAAAATACCTAGATTCCAAAATATCGTTACTGGAGATGGAGATAAGTGAAAGCAAAAGATGAGTCCTGATAGTCCCCAGATTTCCTCATAGGAACACCCTGAGAGAACAGATACACAGATCCTGCATTCATCTAAGCAAGGCATTGCCAGTTCTAGGCCACAGTCACTATTGCAGCCCTACACTTCTTCTTTGGGAACAGCCTGCAGGCTTTGTTGTTATGAAAGCTGACCAAGTCAAGAGACACAAAGACCTGAGGGCTGTACACCTATTCACCCTATTGTTAAAAATGTTCAAGTCATTCCCTCTTGAAAATCATCTTCAGGACCTCATTCGCCCAACTCCTAGTTGAAGATAAAGCAACTGCAATACAGTTCTAAGGTGCGCGCACACACACACACACACACACACACACACGTAATGTAACAAACACTTGTACACACATACACACACTCACATTTATCTAATTACTGAACAAAGGTGATGAATAAAAACACGTGAACAGAAATAATGGTTTCTGTGATATTTACAACAAATTTAGTCACCAAATCACATCAAAAAAAGCCATGATCTGACAATAAAATATGGTAACATCCCAATAAACAACCTTAGGCAGGTGACTTGTTTCTTCCAACTAGAAAGTTTAGGCTTTAGCAAATTCAGTAAAAAATTGCCAGCAGAACACTTAATAACATTTCTTTCCATTGAATCTCTTCAGATTTGTTACTACTTTGATTCTATTCTAAAACTAATTTCCATTTTCTCAGGCTAAAGGAATGATAGTGAATTAAGAGCAAGAACAGTCTGGGGAGAATGCAAATAAGTAAGCTATTACATGAACTTCTAAGTCAGAACTGTATATATGAAACATGAGCTAGTAGGTCAGCATAATGATTAATTTCATCATTACTTATAGCTAAGATTCTTTTTTTATGTTTATTTGTTTTGACAGAGAGAGAGTGTGTGTGTGCACATGGGGGAAGGGCAGAGAGAGAGAGAGAGAGGGAGAGACAATCCCAAGTAGGCTCCACACTGCCAGTGCAGAGCCCCATGAGGGGCTAAATCCTATGAAGATCCCATGTGAGATCATGACCTGAGCCAAAATCAAGAGTCGGGCGCTCAACCAACTGAGCCACCCCAGGCGCTCCATATAACTGAGATTCTTAAGTAGCACTAACACCATATCCTCAAAGTTCATGAACCATTACATTAACCCTAAAATTAGAGATATAATGTTCTTCACATTAGCTAAATAATTTTCCACATGTAGTATTAATGGAGTCAATAGAGTTAAAGAGATCTAAATTCACTTTGTCAAACAGATTTAATATTCTATGAGAACAGAACAAATTTAGCCCAGAGAAAAATGCTATATTATGTCCAAAGAAAAAGATCAACAAATGACACAATATTAACATTCACTTCTTTTTAAATTTTATTTATTTCTTTTGAGATAGAGATAGAAATAGAGAGGGAGAAGGAGAAGGAGAGTGAGAGGGGGAGAGAGAGGGAGAGAGAGAGGGAAAGAAAGAGAGGGAGGGAGGGAGGGAGGCAGGGAGGGAGAGGGAGAGAGAGAGAGAGAGAGAGAGAGAGAGAGGGAGAGGGAGGGAGGGGCAGAGAGAGAGAGAAAGAGAGGGGAGGGGCAGAGAGAGAGGGCAGTGGGAATGGTTATGAGCAGTTTCCTGGCTCCTTAGGAGAACCCAGAAGAGATGGTCCCTATTCTACCTCTAGGTGATGCATGTGGATCTATCTCTGGATGTGATGCCTGGAACTGCTAATGCCATTTTGCTACCAGGGTGATGATGAAGTCCCCTGGGGGAAAAGGCCAGAACTACAAAAGCCAGAGAAGCATAAGCAACATGGCATGTCTGGAGCCTGCCCAAGTTTGGATTTTTTGTTGTAAGATGATATATTTTGCCATTGTTTGAGCCAAAGGGAGTCCAGGTTTTCTGTTGACTGCAGCTGGAAGCATCCTAGCTAATATATCATTTCCTTTGGGTTACTCACATTCTAGACTACGTGGAGGACCTGGGGCACTATTTTCAGGATACTTCTCAATGGAGGCAAACAAAATCACCATATCTTCGGAGCTCTTCCAAGATGAAAAGCCATCTTACATTACATGTTATTCTATACCAAATTAGAGACTGTGAAAAGCTCCTGAATGTAAGATGGGCTACCTTCTTGAAAGTGGAATCATTCCCTAAGAATTATTTCCTTCTGAAGCACCTGGAATGAGACTTCAATAATATCTGATTTCTCACAGTTGTTCGGTAAAAGTATAGAGGAAGCTCCCTTTAACTCTCTAAGACTGCCTCTCTTTACACTGGGCTCTAATATGTGTTTGCCTAAACTAAGGAGTAATAACTGTGAAAAATCAAGAAAATAATTACATTTATATAAATGTAACTAATAAGTGCGAGTGGATCATAGCTATCCTAGACAGCAGACCTATGTTCCCATTAACAAACAGACCTAAAAAAGACTAAAAGTTAAAAAGTTTTGCTAATAATTGAGCTTATATTTGAGACAATGTTTATATTATTTGACATCTGAAAATTGCTAGTAGCCGATTAGGACACTGAACAATGAATAGAAATGATGAGTTAAGCTAAAACTCCATTTCTTAGCATAAAGGAGCAAACAAGTGGCTCTAACATATTAATCTGAAATATTTCCTACACAGGTTGTTTTTCACTATTAGATTATATTGTGCTAATGTCCAATTTCAATGCTGAAACTGATTAGCTACTCTAAGCTCATCTCACTAAAAAAAACCTCTAAAACACCACCACTACCAAAAACAAACAAAAAACACATAAAGTGCTAAATGAATATATAAAATATTTTAAAATACACATCGTTGAGACAGCAAGTTACTAAGGAATGTTCAATGGTTAAAGACTAAATAAAAGTGAAAACCCAGCAAGTAAGGTGGCTACTGCTTTAGAACATTTTTTGAACTCTGTGAACTTATATATATTTTAGCATCAGAGGGCACAGAGGACAAAACCCAGCATCCCCCCAACCCTACATAAAGCTGGATTGCAAAGAGCTAAACCATGAGTGTAAAGATGACTTAGAAACAAAATCAATCTCTAGGAACAGTAAGGAAAACTGTTTTCCTTGAACTATGGCATTTGGAGTAAGGGGAGAAATAAACTCCACAAAAAATTTATCATAACAAGACAGCCCAAATGAGAATTGGCAGCCCAAATTTGTACTAACTGGGTGGTCCAAAACCAAAAACCAAAAAAACCTGGGTCTAGAGATTCTGGGCTGAAAACATCTCCTGGCATCTGGCAAAATCAAACATAAGTCCTCTCTAGAGAAAGCAATCTGCAACCCAGGGTTCAAAGAATTCTCACATATAGAGTTCTAATATACAGGAGTTCATATTAAAAAATCTGAAAACAAACCAAAACATAATGCACACTGACTGATAGACAGAGAGGTGACAATGGAATCAGAGCTGCTGATATTTAAAGATCCCAGATATTTAAATTATCAGACAGCACATAAAACATACTCAATATGATAAAGGTAAAAAAGGAATTGACATTTCTTATTAAATCAGTAACAGACTATAAAAGGCCAAATCAGGAAAAAAGTGTAACTTTTAGAAATGAAAAATATAACTACATATCAGCAATGAGAATTGGTGAACTAGAAAAAAAATCTGAAGAAATTATAAAATGTAGCCTGAAGAACTAAAGAGATAAAAACAACTGAAAGAGCAATTAAGGGATATAAAGAACAGAGTAAGATGGTCTAACGTGTCTTAGTTTTAAAAGGTAAAGAAAGAAAAAAATATTCAGAAGCTATATTTGACAAGTTAATATCGGCTGACAATTTTCCAGAACTAAAGAAAGACCCCGAGTCCACAGATTCAGATTCTCAATGAAAGCCCAAAGGGACAAAAGAAAGCTATACTTAAGTGCATCACAATGAAATTGCAGAATATCAAAGATGAAGGGAAAATTAAAAAAACAGCCAGAAAGAATAGGAATGACTTGTAGATCAATGACTGACTTTTCAACA
Source organism: Panthera pardus (assembly GCF_024362965.1). Classification (NCBI taxonomy): domain Eukaryota; kingdom Metazoa; phylum Chordata; class Mammalia; order Carnivora; family Felidae; genus Panthera; species Panthera pardus. The sequence continues at coordinate 47,278,691 of NW_026526721.1, read as the reverse complement.
CTAACATGAGAAGCCCGAAGTAAGAGGAATAATATCTTCAATGTCCTGACAAAACAGTATCAACCTAGAAGTCTATACTCAGTAAAAATCTTCCTAAGAACAAGGGTAAAGTAAAGACATTCAAATAAATAAAAAGAATGTGCAAAGAGCGGACGTCCACTAGAGGAACTTCAGAAGTATGCATTATCTATTGAAGGAAAGTGATCCCAGAAGAAACTCTAGAATAAAAGAAGGAATGATGAGGAAAGAAAGTGGCAAACATGTTGGCACATCTAAACCAACATTGACTAAAAGAACAATTATAGATAATGGTAACATCTTGTGGAATTAAAAGAAACTAAAATATAAGAGACAACATAAGACAAATAATATGTAAATTGGGAGGGTGTACTCAAGAGTTAAAAATGTTCTGAAACCACTAAAGTTTTTGGAGGAGGATTAAAATACTGATCAGCTTTAGACTGCTAATTTAACTTGTGAGGTAGAATTTATAGGCCAATTAATTCCTAACACAACAGGAATAGTGTGTAACTTCCAAAATAGAGAGGGAGAAAATGAATAAAAATAAAATTCAAAAGAAACTAAGAAATGAAATATAACAACAATAGCAAAAAAAAAATAGGTGGTTAAAAAATAGAACCATCAAATAAGATAGCAAAAGTAAATCCAAATACATCAATAATCACTGTAATATAAACTAAATGGTCATGTTAAAAGACAATGACTGTCAGACTGGATTGAAACAATTCTAACAATAATGATCCCCAGGTATGTTGTTTATAAGTGACTCACTAGAATATAAGAATACAGTAAAGCCAAAAAGAGAAGGTTGGAAAAAAAATATCATCAGGCAACTACTAACCAAAAGAAAGGTTACACAGCTATGTTAATATGACACAGAAGGGACTTTAAGGTGGAAAGCATCTATGGAGTCATTACATAAAGGTGAAGAAATTCCATTTCTGAGAAATAGTTTGAACTTACATGCATATAAAAATACGGTCTCAAGTATGTGAAGCAAGAATTGACAGAAACACAAGGACAGACTAATCCATCATCACAGTGGAGGATTCTAACACACCTCTCGAAGCCATTCCTAAATCTAGAAGCCAAAAATCAGTAAGGTTACAGAAGATTTTAACAAAAAAGTAATAAGCAATCTTTATCTGTAGAGAACACTGCTCTTAACTCCTACAGAATATGCACTCTCTTCAAGCAGATAGGGAACTTGTATAAAAACTAAGCACAGGGGCGCCTGGGTGGCTTAGTCGGTTAAGCGGCCTACTTCAGCTCAGGTCACGATCTCACGGTCTGTGAGTCCGTGAGTTCGAGCCCCGCGTCGGGCTCTGGGCTGATGGCTCAGAGCCTGGAGCCTGCTTCCGATTCTGTGTCTCCCTCTCTCTCTGCCCCTCCCCCGTTCGTGCTCTGTCTCTCTCTGTCTCAAAAATAAATAAACGTTAAAAAAAAATTAAAAAAAAAAACAAAAACAACAACAACAACAAAAAAAAACTAAGCACATAACCAAAACTAAGCATAAACCAAATCTTAACAAACTTCAAAAGGTAGATAACATACTGACTATATTTTCTGACTATACTGTAATCAATGTTAAAAAGATCTCTCCTTCTACTCAAAAATACATGTTTAAAAATTAAGAAGCAATTCTAGGGGTGCCTCAGTGGTTCAGTCTGTTAAGTGTCCGACTCGTGGTTTTGGTTCAGATCATCTCATGGTTGCAGAGACAGAGCCCTGCATCAGGCTCTGTGCTGATAGCATACAGCCTGCTTGGGATTCTCTCTCTCCCTTTCTCTCTGCCCACCCCCAACACATGCACGCATGCTCTCTCAAATAAATAAACTTAAAAAAATAAATAAAAAATAAATTAAAAATTTCCAGTAGAGGCTGCTCCATACCCTCAGCTCTCCCAAGATTGTACCTAAAAGAAGCATTAATATATGACTCAACTGCTCAAAGCTGCCAATGGCAACTTATTGTCTACAACATTGTTAAAATCCAAACCACGCTGCTTGAATGATAAGACCCATGTACAGTCTGGGCCCACCCTATGTGACCACCCTCTCCTCCAGGGCTGCAATGTCTACCACCTGGCACAACTGCCTGTAGAGGGTCAGCACTGCTCAACAAGAGTCAATCAATGACTCCATTCCATCCAGGGTTCCTTTGCCATGCTACTCTTCTTCCTGGAATTCTATAATTCCCCTTCAAGGTCCAGATGAACTTTAACTTCTGTTATGAAGACCTCCCAGATACTTATAGGCCTGATGCTTTTACAAAAATTTTTCCTTCACCAAACTCAGCATCCCAATTTAAACATTAATTGGTTTTTGGCTTTTGTTCATTTGTTTATCTACTCATCAAAATCTGGGTAGAGTCATACTTTATACTCTCTGCCTCCCCTGCCATGAACTCAGAATCGTAATACATAGACACAGAAGATGCTCAAAAAATAGTTGCTGAGTGTCTGTCTCTTCAAAGAACATAGAAGATGGAGTCTAGGCCTAACTCTTATATAAGTCATCACACACACACACAGACACACACACAGACACACACACACCACAGTATTCCCTTTGAATATTCCACTTCCCTCAACTAACAAGGGAAAATATTGTATCTTTTTTACCCACTGAATTCCACTGCAATAAGAAAACATTATAAACATACGTGTTTCTTTCCCAGGGAATTTTAATAATATTTTCTCATTGTCACTACCTAATTGAAGAATACAAACCCTTTTATTCTCTCGAGAGCATGAAAAATTTTAAATGTTGTGCATGTAGAAGCCATGCATCAAAGTCAATCACCCTCCCACCCATCCTACTACTAATATAGTGGTATAAATGACTGCTGATAATCCTCACACACAAAAAGTGCTATTAGTTATTGAAGGTCCCCATGAGTAGATGAAAAGATACTGCTTTTAGCCTTTTGGAAGTAGATTCCCATTTCTAATCTAAACAGTTGAATTCCACTGTTTTTAATTTCCTCTTGTAATTGTTGGTGAGTGTACATATGAAAGCCTGCATATGTACTTGTGTAATGTGTATGTGTTTTAAGCAGAGAGGAGGGAAGACAGAAGAAGAGAGTTAGACATCTGTTCTGTAAGTTTTTAGTAAATGATAGCCATAGATAGAGGACAAATGGATAGATAGATGGATGGATAAATGGATGGATGGATGGATGGATGGATGGAGACTGTTTTTAACAAGAAGTCAGCAACTTTCAGAGGTGAAGTGACACATACACCACTTTCATACTTTGAGTCTATGATATATTAAAATAAGAAAGAAATGCCAAATGTAAGTTTATGAACTCATGTAAATTTTAAATCCTCGCATTTAACTAAGAACTCATAATTTCTGCAAAACAAAAAAAAAGGTAAGATGATGAAATGGGATTGAGTTACTCATAAGATAATAAGATTTACTTAAAAATTAATTTATAGCAAACTGTAAGTGGCATAGTGTAGTAGTGACACAAATTAGCAATCAATCATATAAGCTTGTACTTCCGTCTTATCAGAAAATATCAGCATTTGAATAAAAATCTCAGAGTCTAAATTTGAGGTCACTGACAGTCAGCATCAGTGATTCTTCAGGTTTCCAGTGCTAATAAGTGGGTTGGGCCATAGACATTCTGGCATCACTAGGGTAGTAGCCATTCTGGGTAACTGAAAGTTGATTCTATGTGTTTCAAAAGCCAACTGGAGCAGTATTCATTGGAATTGATTATGTTTAAAAAGTAATCAGCACTTTTTTAAGTTACGATTTGGCAAGAAGCCACTGTTAGGCCACAGTTGACTGTTTGAGAAGGGATTTTGCTCTTGAAGTTTTTATTCCTCAAGTTCTTGGGCCGTCAAAGCAGTATCATGACAAAGTTTTTCCCATTTGCATGGTTTAATATACTCCAAGGGGAAATTTGCTTAGCAAATTTCAAGAGAATTAAAGAAATTTGAATAAATGAAAGTAAGAAAAGTTTCTGGTCAAGACTTAATCAGTATTCAGTTGATTTAAAAGTATAAGGACAGGGGCGCCTGGGTGGCTTAGTCAGTTAGGCGTCCGACTTCAGCTCAGGTCATGATCTCACGGTTCATGAGTTCAGGCCCCGCATTGGGCTCTGTGCTGGCAGCTCTGAGCCTGGAGCCTGCTTCGGATTCTGTGTCTCCCTCTCTCTCTGCTCCTCCCCACTCATGCTCTGTCTCTCTCTCTCTCTCTCAAAAATAAACACTAAAAAATAATTAAAAGAAAAAGTACAAGGGCAAAATCACTGTAAATAGCATCCCATAGCATCTTGCACACATATTTGCCTCAATGGAGCTATGCAATAAACGGCACATAAAATGAATCAAAAGCTAAAAGTCAATGAATGGAAGTAGTCAGGCAATGAATGATCATTACCTCTTTTTCCTGCTGGATTCAGAACACTCTCTTCCATTAATCCTCACTCCTTAGGTTGTGTGTGATATTGTGTTAGCCCTCATACCAAATCCCAAAAAGCAAGAAGGAGATTGGAAATATCAAGGCAGAGGGCAAGGAAGAGTGACTAGCACACAGTAGGCTCTCAATAAATGACAGCAATTCCTTTCCCTTCCTATCCCTTCCTGTTCCCTGGATCTTCTTTATATAAGTGGCATACCTGAGCTGTGAAACTTACATCAGAGGATTAAGAATATATTAAATAGAAGTCTTATATATATGTCATAATCTAAAAAGATAAAGAACTTACAGATTCAGAAGTTGGCAGTAAATGAAAAAGTTTAAAACATGATGTGATAGGATTTTCAATGTGGTTTCTATGAATGTTATTGTTGTTTTAATACTTATAGTGCCATAAATAGAGAGGAAGGAAGGAAGGAAGGAAGGAAGGAAGGAAGGAAGGAAGGGAGGAAGGAAGGGAGGGTAGGAGGGAGGGAGGAAAGAGGAGCAGATAAGAGAAAAACTGTACAAAGCAGAAATACTTCAGAGTTCTATAGTAGAAAAGGCACCATATTCTGGCCTGAGCTCTGCCCCATCTGTGTATCCCTGAACAGAATACTGCACAGCTTACCCTGTAGTAATGTAAACTGTAAGATGAGGGAAGCAGATTCTCTCCAAGATCTATTCTCTATCATCACTTACAAAGTTATATGCCTCTACGTTTATCCCCTAAGTCCAAATCCTACTACAAAACACTGAATATTATTTCTACCAGAGGTTGCTGAAGTCTCTCTGCAACTCAAAACCTGGTGCCACTATTTACTAGCTCTGTGGTCTTGGACAGGTTACTTAATCTCTCTGTTCCTCAGTTGTGTTTCCCACAGGGTCATTATGTGGATCGAAGTTGATATTATATGTAAAGCATATATTACATGGCATCCATTAAACATTAAATGTGTCGTCCATTATTGTTGTTATTGTAACAAAGATGTAATATAAACAAAACCAGCATAGGATAGAAAGGATTAACCTGTATTACAGAAGCAGTACATGATGAAAATACATAGGTATGTAGTTGATCAGTAGGAGGCTGGTGATCAGTAAGCACAATGACATAGCAGTCTGATGTGGTTACCTGAAATGCTAAGAAAATTTATGTTTACACACACATACAAAAGACTTTACAAAGTCTGTAAAGGGGAAGATAATCCTGATATACTGAAGTAATTTGTTCATTCTGAGCACAAACGCTTAGAAACAGGGTATGAAAAGGCTCAAATTATAAAAATACAAATAGTTTAAGATTCAGAACAAGCTGTCTTCAAATATTTAAAAAACTGTCATGTCAAAGCAATGTATTTATTCAATATAACTCCCTAGAAAGACCAGGAATAGCCAGTAGAAGTGAGAGGAAGGCAGTTTTCAGTTTGGAATGGAATGGACTTGTTGGGGAGTAAAAAATCCCTGGAGCTATTCAGCACTAACTAATGACAACAGCATTTCTCATGTACTGAATGAGCATTTGGCAAGCATGCAAGACAACGGTGTTAAATGATAGAACAGAATTAATATTAAAAGTTCAGATTGCTCCATTAAATTTTTGGCTGGAGTTGTCAATCCATGGCCTATCTTAGTGGCTTGATTCGATTACCAGCAATACAGAGATCTTCAATTTAAAATAAATGGAACAAAAATATTGCATTTTTCACCCATAAAGTGGATAACTAGTTCATTAATGCTTCAAATTATTTCTGTAGTTACTACAGACCTAGATAAATTATTCTAACTTTAATTATAATTTCAGATATATTCTTTCTGACAGTTCTAATGACATTATTTAATTAAGCCATTTTTGATTTTTCATGTTTCCGAAAAAGAGATATGCAGGCCCATAAAACATAGTGGCTGGGTCACCAATTTGCTTTTGACCTCAGGACAAGTCCTTTCACTTCTCTGAGGTCCAATTTTCTCATCTATTTAAAAAGGGGGAACAAGGGATGGCAATAAATAGAGTAGATATTTTGTAAGGTCTTTTATACTCTAAAATGTGATTTAATGAAATGATCACTCTTCAAAATAAAACTCAAAGCACATTTCTTAATTTGTTCATCATTTTTCCCAGTGAAGACATCTTTAATTATAATATAGGGAATTGAAGCATTTAGTCTGTAACACCACCACTGACTGCTCTATGAGACAGTTTTATGCTGTCCTTCTGGGGTTTGGAAGAAGTTATTTGACTGAGGGAGGGGATTTTACAACTGGAAGCCATCTTCACATCAAGCAATAATTAACTGTAAATAAAGGACAATGCAGAATTGAGGACAGTAGGGAGATTACAGGATGTCTCTTTCATAAATCTAATCTTAGAATGAACCATTTACTCTACTTCCTAAACACTTTATTTCCTCAGGCCTTCTAGACCCATTTCAGTGAGTTTATACGATTAAAAGTTTATCCTGTTTTTCTATAATTGAGTTTCCAATGATAAAAGAAAACACATAAAGTAACTTACCCAGCTGTTTTTTACCCTTAGCCAACTATTCCAATGACATCCTAAACTATACCAATGACTTCCAACTAATAAAACCTGTTCAACTGTACTTTGAACCCAGAGATCTTTCTCTACAAATATTTAGCCTGAAATCAAAGTCCACAACTATATTCTGTTGACTATTTTCTTTAAAAATGCACTACTTAAAAAAGATATGGGGTAAAACTTTTTGACAAGGTCTCTTTAAAGAGGGACTGGACAAAGCACTGAGAACAATCTGTACTGGCAAGGGACAAAAAAGATGACCTAATAGGTCTTTTCTGTCTCTAATTTCTGTGATTCGAGGATTTTTTTACTCTTGCAGTAATACTTGTGAGTTCAACAGTTTCTCAAAACTATTATTAGTTACCAAGGAAACACAAACTGTTTGCAGAAATAAATAAGCAAATGAACTGGACCTAAATAGCAGGCTTTTCCAGCTTCCCATTTAATAATCTTATGGTGGTGTCATCTTATCAATTCTTCTTTCTCCTCAAGTCATTCTGCTCACCTATCGGCACGCTCACTGGAGTCCCAAAACCAACTCATAGTATCCCACGTAAACCAAGAACAGGAGGTCCCTGGATCAACAGGAGATTATCTCTTAAATGTAGACTTTGTTGTTTCACTTGTTGAAGAACAAAAACTATAGCACTGTCAGTGGGACAGCAGGTAGTGGTTGGTTTTACGAGTATCATTTCTAGAGAAAGTATGCAAATATATGCTTTTAAATGACCCACTATCTACAGAAAAGCAATGAACATGATTAAAATATATAAATAACGATAAAAAGACACAATACACACATATGGCCCACAGTGTAAAAACAAAGATGTTTTACAAATGTTTATAAAAAGACTAAAAGGAAACATAGAGTGGTTGACTCTTGAACAATGTGGGGATCAAGGGCACCAAGCCCTGTGCAGTCAAAAATCTGTGTACAAATTTGCCTCCCCCCAAAAAAAACTACTTATAATTTGCTGTTGAACAGAGGCCTTACTAATAATATAATTAACACATATTTTGTATATGTATTATATACTGTATTCTTACAATAAAGTATGCTAGAGAAAAAATATTAAGAAAATCAATAGAATAATACGTTTATAGGACTACACTGTAAAAAGTCTGCATATAAGTAGACCTATGCAGTTCAAACCTGTGTTTAAGGGTCAACTGTACATCAAATTGTTAATAGTTGGCAGTATTCATGTGGTATGACTAGATGTAAAATGTCTTTCTAGTTTTCTGCATTTTCCAAATTATCATGGGCACTGAACTGTTTTAAAATTAATTTTTAAAGCCACAGAAAATCATGTTACTAACAGGCTTCCCATTCCCTAACATTACTACTGTATTACCACTGACATTGTTGCTATAATCAGCCTGAGTTTGCTTTCAAGGGTATAAATCCCTGTTATAAAATCAAAGTCAGCTAAAGTATGAACAGGAATAGTTGAAGAGCCTCTGGAAACTTCAAGGACTATGGAGGACAGGAGATCTGGGTTGCAGATAAGAATGAGAGGGTCTCTCTGTAAATCCAGGTTCACTGTAGCCCACTATTTGTGAAGGGCCATAGGCACACAGTGCAAGTGCTTGCTGCCTGGGGATGTGGTATATTTTTTGTGGGCACTTATGTGTACAGAACTAGTCAAAAGACACCTGGGGAATAGGAAGAAGAGGGAAAGGAACAGGTCAGTTAGAAAACTAATTGTTCAGGGTGGTTGGTTGGCTCAGTGGATAGAATGTGCAACTCTGATCTCAGGGTTGTGATTTCAAGCCCCATGATGGGCATGGAGCATACTGAAAAAGTAAAATGCTATTTAAAAAAAAAGAAGAAGAAGAAGAAGAAGAAGAAGAAGAAGAAGAAGAAGAAGAAGAAGAAGAAAGAAAACTGATTGTTCTTGGCATGGAGAGAAGGTGCTTTTGCCCTCAAACTTCCCTTCTGGCTTTACATTCTATAGCTGCCCACTTGTGGTGCTCAATCCATTCCTCTGAGGTTGTACAGCAGCAGAGGAGAGATCAGCACCAGATACATGGCAGGCTAGCCCAATGCTCAGAGACAAAGCTGCTTTGCAAGAAGCCTGACAGTGAGGTGTCAGAATGTTCCCTGAGATAGAAATACTTTAGTGCCAAAGGGTCACACTCTGGCCAATCCAACTGCAGCCTAATGCAATGTAAAACCACAGAACTCTGCCTCCATCTCATGCCATCCTGGATCTGTCTCCACTATACTCAGCTTCTCAACAGAACAATGCCTGTGATAAGAATTGTTGTTTTTCTTTGTATGTTACAATGTTTCCATGTATACTATTTTATAGAGGAGGCAAAAGAGCAAACATTATCACATTCAAAGTTAATGTTACCACCCCACAGATTCCAACAGTGCAGTGACCCCTTAACTGATGAAAGAAGCAGTAATGAAAATTGTGGGCAGCTGTAAGAAAGGTGCATTATGAATACTGCTTCTCTTGCACTTATTTGGATGACTAGAAGACTTCACCAGTCACAAGTAGAAACAAAGGCAGGGAGACAAGACATGAAAGAAAGTAAGAGTAGTGATTTCACAAAGAGAAACTGGATTTGACATGCTTAGTAACACATTAATGGTATTTTTAAACATTTGTGGACATTGCTAATAACATCGGTTGCCGTGGTCACTGTATTAAACTCCTGGCATTAGCTTGAACCAGGGGAAATTGCTGATACTGAACTGTTTTTGACTATCTAACAAGGTGATTCATACAGTTCAACTGAATTGATACATCCTAGTTTCCACCCTTGCTGCCTACAAACCCCTCTTCCTCATTAGAAAGCAATTAGATCGGTAGAAAAATTCCTTAGTACCCTTTCCAAATCACAACTTAAAGCTACTGCTGATTTAGATCATAAATTTAAATTACTTATTATAGAAATGCCTTTAATTTGTAGCTATACTTATTTGTAGGAAATTTTGCCTTATAAAATGAGAAGGGTCATACAGCAACTGGGCAGGAAATTTTTCAGTAAAAAAAGTAAAAGTTTTCTTAGCCAAGACTGAGGCACCGTGCTCACAACACTATTCTTTTGATAATGAATACACGTCAGAAGCCAAGAAAACAAAAACTACATCTCAAAGAGAATGTTCATAGGAAAGGAGAGGGAAATAAAAGTCTACTTGTCGATTCATGTGGCCAGTGCAGTACATTACTAATGGCTGGCTGGAGTTAGCAATACAAGACCCAGGGTTCTCGAATCAGTTTGATAAAGATACCCTCCTACTCAAGACCCTGGACTTTCATCTGTAGCGAAATGTCATAATATTCTGATTTTATTAGAACAAGACTTGTCAACATCCTCGAAAATGTTGTCTTAATAAATATGCAAATCTATGATGTTTCCAATGTGAATGACTTCCCTAGGGTTATTCAGTGCATAATTAGGGTGGTTCTGGTGGGGAGGGGGGGGGGCTGCAAAGGTCAGTTTTGGTTTTCCTAGTTTAACATTCAGTCTGGAAACATAGAAACTTCTCAGTTAAATCTGAACATTTCTTTACCAACACTTCTGAGAGATTCTGAGCAAACCATTAAGAGGAGACTAAGGCTGTATATATAAACACTGGTTCAAATCTCCGCATTTGTTACCTTAACAGCCGTCTGACTTTGGTCAAGCCATTTTACTCTTCCAAATGTGTTTCTTCATCTGAAAAGTATGAATAATACCACCTTACGATGTGTTATGCAAATAAAATGATGGAGTGCATGTAGAACACTAAGCATGGTGGCTAGCATGAACTAAAAGCACAACAAATGTTATTATTGGTTCCTGAAGAGAATGGGTCTACACCATGATCTCAGCCGGAATGCTGAGTCATAGCTGGGTCAGAGATCACTGCTTCAGAAAGTAACAGGGCACCAGGCAAGGCACACAAAGAGGAGAAGTCCTGATCCTCTCTTCTCTGGCTTCATAACCAGAGGCAAGTCTTATATCCACTTAACTTCTCTGTTCTTCAGCTACTGCAGCTAAAGAAAAGGAGGAAATAATGTTGACAGATTTTATAGGGGAAGTGGGAAGTCAAAAATATGAAAATAAATGCAAAACATGAGTATAAAAAATGTGGCAAGGAAATAAAAGATGGTGTCCAATGTTAGGAAACCTCTGTACCTATGAGGGGAAAGGGGGCAAAATCGGTTACAAAAATGCTGGCTTTGGGTAAAGATCTTTTATGTTAGTAGTCTGCAACTGAGATTCAGGTGTTTATGCGACTTTCACAGCAGTCATTTTATCTCATTTGAAATAAATCAAATCTAGCATAAAAGTCTCAAAAACATGGTTAATAAGTACAAGGCAAGCACAGGAGCCTAAAAAGATTCAAATACACTCCACAACTATAAGGTCGAGTAACAAAACTCACAAACCAATATCTAAAATGTTAATATGAAAATACAAATCAAATATTGAATTTTAAGCTCAGCTGAAGGGTATGGTCATTAGCTTCTTAAAACAGTATATATAAAAAGCAGGAGTAGTTTAACAGGCTTCTCTGTAGGCAGAGTGATCTAGAAGAACTATTAAAGTGAGCCCACAGTTTAACAAAGATGACACACATTCTGTGCCCTGTATCTTTTTTCACCGTTTTCACTAACTATACATTCTATGCAACCAGGCATTCTCTACTCCAAACTAAGGAAAAGATACAAGCTATTTTCATTACTCCTGTTTGACAATTCTATAGACATATGTATGTCATAACAGGAAACAATCCTATTTTACTGTTTATTTAAAAAGAGTTAAATAGACTCAAAATTTTACTCAATTCATTTGAAGCTTGCAAATAAGACAGCCACATCCCTAATTTACTTAGCAGATTCATATAATTGGCTAGGACTTTCAGAGATTACTTCTCTTATTGATGTGCAAAATAATTGGGAACATAATTCTCATTTCCCAGAAAAAGAATTTATAAAAGTAAAATCTGCCCCACACTAGGTAACATGCTTAATTCGGTCATATTTGGTCAGTTTCTTTTTTCTTCTCTTGTCTTTGTTTGCTGGTGGCAGGGAACAAATGGCTTAAAACTTGTTCTAAAGTTCTATTTTTATACTTTGTCTTGAAAGTGCAGCACAACACATTTATCTTTACTTTTAATAAATATTTTTCTCTGCCAAATAAACTGATTAGTTTTAACTACTTTCGTTAAACACAGGCATGCAGAAATGAGGAACTAGGAGGTTCTTTCAGGAAAAACACTGAAAAAAAAAAAAAAGATTTCATCTGGCCTTCCCATCATCACTTCAAGAATTGTTTGGTAGTTACATCATCAGGAAATAAAATACTATCCTCTGAGGACCCCTACTCTTTACAAAAAGGAAGGAGAAGGTTTGAAGTCTCAATCACCTCGGGATGTCTCAAAAAAAAAAAAACAAAAAAACCAACAAAACTTCTGGCTCCCTCTCCTACCTCCCCCCAGCAACCAAAAAACAAATGTAACAAAAATGTATTTACAAAAGTTTAAATAAGAATAACAGGATGTGCATTTAAGAATCTGAGGCAATAACAGAAGCTTTAGAGCCCCGGAGGGAGAAAAGTTACTAACGGATCGACCATGACCCCCAATGACTTGGTTAGCCAGGCAGGAGGGCGCCGGCGTCCCGGGCCCGCCGCCCACTCCCCTCCTCGGGGAGCCGGGGACCGACAGTCCGTTCACACGGTCGGAGCGTCAGCGGAGCTGAGGCGCATTGCTGCCGCGCCGCCGCCGCCGCCGCTGCGGATCTGGTTGTCACCGGCGCCCCCGCCGCCCGCGCCGCACATGCGAAGCGCCTTATAAGGCAGCGCAGTGACGTAACGCCCTTAGGCCGGGCGCGCTCGGCGCCCCGCTCGCATTGTTCGGGCGACTCCCGGAGCGCGCACAGCCCGCTCGCAGCGCCGCCAGACAGCGGCCCCCGCCCGGCCCCCCGCCCGGCCCCCCGCCCGGCCCCGGCGCAGGCAGCTCAGGTAAGCCCGGGAGAGCCGCTCGACTCCAGCAAGGGGCACTGCTGTCAGACAGCCAGGCTGACTGTAGGTGGCTTTTAAAGTTACCAGCATCACGAACTGCAGACAGGTTTCGAAAAGCGCGTCCAATGAACTCTGGGTTCAAAACCTTTTAAAACTCACACAAAACTTAGAAAGTTTACTCACACGGAGAAAACGGATTTCAGATTTGATTTTAAATGAGGAGAGCTGGGGAATGACTATATATTACATTCTCCAAGCGAGCCGCACACCGAATCCTGCCTGTATGGAGAAATCTTTGGGAATGGGGGCGGGGGCGGGAGGGGGGAGGGAGTATATTGTAATACCACAACTCTATCTCCTGATCTTCTCTCTCCTCGGACTTAAATTCCCTTATGTCTGACAAGAGCAGAGTGCGAAACACTGCCACATGGTAGTGATTTATTAGTGCCGTTTCTCACCCCCTCCCCTTTGTGAATCTTCATACAAAACACCAGAAAATCCCTGTTAGAAATATAGCTTGTAATTAGGAGGACTCTAACTTAAAAAGTTGAGCTTTTTAAGCTTCAAAAAAATCTTACGAGCAAAAGCATATGGCAGTCTGTGTCAGACGTAACTCATAATTTTGAGTTCCAACTTTTTACTTCAACTCCAGTAAATGGATAAGTGACAAACTGAAAAAGATAACGCTAGCTTCTCTAGAGTAATATTTTTGGACACAGTTTGTTGTGTTATGTAGAAACACTAATTTAAAAGGTAAAGCCTATAGAAGAATTTTGTCAATCAGTGGCATTTTGAACTTACATCTGAACCCTGAATAGGTTATTGCTATAAATGAACTTTTACCATCTGATAATTGAACACCTGGATGAAAATCACATTTCAGAATAAAAATTAGCAGAAGAATTAAAAAATAAAATACACCATGTCACATTTAAAACACTGGAATAGGAAATTAAAAAATCATGTATCACTCAAACTGTATTTGGTCTGAACATACATTGTAAAATAAAACTTAAGAAATGTCTGACAATTATTTTTCTTTTTAAATAGCATCTATATTTTATTTATCATTTGAAACAGCATTTGTTTATATGCCCCAGATTGGGGATTTATCTTTGTTTCTAGTAATTCCTGTGGTTGAGTATTTTAAAGCATATAATATTGGTGCCTACTACTTTTGCTTCATAGTTCTGTTTAGTTTGCTAATTTTGTTTGCAGCAATGCAAGATTTTGGTTTTAGTATTCTAAAAGAAAAATTATATGTTATTTGGTTTGAAGATAGGCTATATGAACTGCAGGTTAGTACTGAAAAGTAGGATTTCTCCAAAACTATTATTTTAAATCTAGGGAAGCCTACCATAAGAAAGAGGGGCCAACACCCAGGTCATTGTGGAGAAGTACAAAATATGCACAGAAAAGTTGTTTATTTCATATAGGCTGTAATTGGAAACGGAAAAATTCTTCCTTTGGTAAAAAGGTATTCCACTCTTCTGAATCTGATAGAGGAGGAGGGAAACAGAAACCATCAATTACTGTTTCAGCTATACCCAAAGTGCCATCTGTACCATAAACTATAGCTCATCTGTTGAAAATCATAACCTCTATTAAATCTCTAACAGCTGTGTTTCCCAGGGTCTGCATTTTATTTTATTATTATTATTATTTTTTTTTTTTTACAAAAGGCAAGCACCACTTTTTACTCTGTAAATGACACACTCCAATATTCCACACTTTTTTTCCATTTACTAACTATAAAGCATCGTTCAAAAACAAATCATCCATTGAGACCCCTTTTAAAACTGAAAGTTAAACAAGATTTGTTGTAGATACATTATCACACAGTGGACTCTCTGAATGAGCATTTATTAGTCCTGGGGACACTCTATATGATGGAAAAAATGTTTTAGATAGATGGAATATAAATTTTTGCATTTCCAAATAAAGCACATACAAATTTTATGCTTAATAAATTAATTTGCCTTTTATGGCAATTGACCTTAAATGTGAAGCACTTGTATTTTTGTTATATTTTCCTAATGCTGTGAGGGAATCTATAGAAAGAGGCAATATGAAAACACAAACCAAGCTTTGAACTTTATTTTCAAGTCTACTTGCAATTCCCATAAATTTGCCTTCTCAAAAGGCTGTGCACTTTGTTTTAGGTTTCTCTGTCTCGCCTTCCTCCCCCCAAAAATGACTTTGGTAATAAATGGATTTTGAGGTAAAAAGTGAAAATGGAGCACCAAGAATAAAATTCCATTTTCTTCTTAAGTCATGTTCTGTCCATATCTAATGCTTCAGAGCAAAGTGAATGCTTTTACAAGGTGAACAGAGAAAAAAATACAGCCTCCTATTTGAGGGGAAAAGGAAGGTGGGAGCAGGAAGAGGACTGTTTATAAAAGACTGGATATTGTGGCATAATATGTGATGTAAACCAATATTGGTCTCAACCTGCTTCATGTACTGAAATCTGTTGTTCACACAGCCAGTCATTATCTCTGAAAAATTTAACACATCCTACCTTATCCTCTTGGGAGTATCATTAATTTTAACTTTTTTTAAAAGTTTATTTAATTTGTTTTTGACTATGGATGTAGCTTCAATTTAATCTGATTGTTTAGTTTCTGTAAATTATGTTTTAAGTAAGGATTTAAAGATGAAGGGACACTGCATATGCAGCCAGCATCACACACTTTCAAAGAAACTTTTCTGTGGCTGCTTCTGCCATCACTACAGTATTTATGGGCCCACCAACCCCATCACTTATGTTTAATATGTGCTGGGTCAGTTTCTACTTTGAATGTTAGATGCACTAATTCCTAGCAGATCATCACCAACACTGTTGTAAGCCCTCCTGCATCCTTCTTTTTCTTAAAAAGCAGAGTTAAAATTATCTCTCCCCTGACTTTCTTCTATTCTGACATTACCTCTGACTGGAAAAGCTGAGAAAAACAAAAGTGGGAAGGCTCTCCAAGGAAAGTCCCTTGGTTCTTTTTCAGATATGGAGAAGCATTCCCTTTTCATGCTGTTTCTCTCAGAAGCTTGAGCACACTAAGATACGACAGCAGCAATTTTAATTCTGAGCCCAAGAACAGAATAACACATTAGCAGTGTTCTTTCTCCACTTAGACCATCCTCACATTCCTATTCCCTATTGGTTCCAAAATAAGATTAACTCTTAAAGACACTATTATTTTTTAACGACAAGCTTGAGGAATTGGGGGGGGGGGGCGGTATGTGGATAAGAAGGTATGTAGAGCCATAGGTATGTAAGTGTACCATTAAGGCAGGTAAAGGTGTAGCCAGACATACACTCACCTTCTTGTTTTTGTCTGTAACTACGGATTCTAGCCTAAAGGACAGTTTTATCAGTAAAAGAGATCACATCTTACATCAGAATAGCAAACACACAACTCCATAGATGGGAATTTGAGAAGAAACTTGATCATAAGTTTTTTCATATGAACAATGGGATGCCCTAGGCCCCAGAGAAGCGCGCTCTCTCTCTCTCTCTCTCTCTGGCAAGGAATATCCACAGAGCTTTATAGCTAGAAGAGGCCTTGGAGGCCATCTGATCCAAATGCCTCACCTTACAGAAGAAACTGAAGTTCACAGCGTGACTTGGCTCAGAGACACAAAATTACTCAGAGGCAGAGCCAGGGCCCCCTGCATTCTTGGGCTATAGCTTTTGGTTTCCCCTTAAATTAGTGCTAGGAAGAGATGAAGGCAGAAGCCCCAGAAGAAGCCCTGGCACTAGAGGTGTTAATTTGGATACAAAATCCATTAAAAAAGAAAACAGAAAGGTTCAAAGTTCTTGTTAATGAGTATAAGTAGTAAGAAGGCAAGGCAAAGGAGGGAGGTAAAAACCAATAGAGTTAAACCAGGCTACTACAATGGAGGGGGGTGATAAAAGAAAGACAAAGGAAACAAATAATAACTGTACTTAAAGGTCTTCTGGGTGGCAAAGCTCACTCTGCTTAAAAGTTGAGTGGTTCCCTAGGAAGAATGTATATATGCTCTATGTCAAAGACATTTAGGTCTGAACCTCTAATTTGACAACTGACTACTTCTCAGCATCTTCCAACGAAGCATTCTACACTCTCCAGACCTCCCTAGCTAGCAGGGTCCCATTCAAAACTCACAATGACCCAATATCTTTAAAACAACTGAGAACTTCCCTGAAAACTGCAGAGGAAGTAACTAATGAAGGCTGTGAGCTCCTGGTGATACTTACCCTGCTTTACTTCCCTTCACACAGTGCACTGCTACATGACACTAAATTACACATTAGCGGCTTATTTGTTTATTGTCTTTCTCCTGGACTATAAACTCCCTGAGGGTCAATTTTGCAACCAACTTTATTCCTAGTGCCTGGCAAAGTACCTCGCTATAGTTAGTAAGCATGTCCCTGGGACAAGAAGGGTGCTGAATAAATGTACCAACAAATAAATTACAACCTAGAAGCTCCTTACTTGGTAAGAAAACTATGGGCTAGGAAAGGCCCCTTCTTTGAGATTCTGTTCAGGAGCCCAAAACAAATCTCTGCCACTATCTGAAGTAACCACATTGAACTGATACAAGCACAAAAACCAGAAAACAAATCAGGCTCAGATGAAATCAATGCAGTAAAATGTACTTCGTACTACACAGTATGGGGCATGGAATGGGTGGGAAACAAAATATGGATGAGCAGAATGTAGTGGTTTTTGTCTTTAAGGAAGTGTAGGTACCTTTGTTTTTCCTAATCTCTGTGCCTCATATGAAGACCTAGAAGATGCAGTCATTGGACCCAAACAGCTTGTCCTTGCCATAAAGAGAAACCAGCAGATTGCCTTTTCCTAAGCATACACTTTGACTCTCAAGTTTCTATGGGTCATTCAGTGCATCTGCCAGGTTTTACAGAAAAGGAGTGAATTTTCTATAGTTTCAGTTAGGTAATTCCAATGTCAATCATTGAAGCCAGCCTAGGGCTTGTAACTCAGCAGCAAACATTTACTTAATATCTTCCAGGCACTGTGCTAAGCACCAGGCAGGCCAGCAACTAAGTTCTCTACACACTATACGATGTCATTAACCCAGCTACACCTACTAAAACTGATTGGCACCATATTGGTGACAGTGACTAAGATCACCAGCAGCTCTTGCACAATGGCCCTGTCTCTGCTCTTTTTTTAATGGACTGATAAAGCAATATAGGTAAAACAGGTCAGCGTACATAAAAATTAAGCGAAGGTAAACAGTGTGGGGCTGTTTAACAAAAAAACCCAACTAACCAGAATATAGTTATAATCTCCAAGCTTCCTTGCTTACTTACTAATAACACTAAGTTGGCATGGACAAATAGTGTTTATCTCAACAGTACAACTAATTAGTAGGAATAAAGGTTCATAAATCCAAGTTCCATTCTTCTTGTCTCTACCATCTATTCCCTGGGTAAGCCTCCTATAGCCTTGGCTTCCACATACCTAACAACAACAACAAAAAAAAAAACCCCAAAAAAAGAAACACTGTCATCCACCACAAGCATCTTTCAATACTGGGGAAGGACAGAATAATGAGCAGTAACCCTTGAGGGTAGGTACACCGATCAAGCAGAACTGAAGACTATATAAAAATAAAAGCTACTGATCATATCATTACAGAAAAATTAGCTTAAGAGAATGAAAGGGATGTGAGGAAAAAGTCTCTTAAGCACAGAGAAAAGATTAACAACTATAGTACTGGAGCCTGTGAGAACTCCAGATCACTGTACCAAGTACAGCCTCAAAGATGAGGTCAGCCCTTCAAGATGGGCGGAGCAGACAGAAGCAAATCTGCCAGATTTACTGTATCTCATGGCCCACCAGGGTTGGAACAAAAGTTTAAAGGTGAACTAAGTTTTTCTCCCTCTTTTTAAAATTCTTTTTTAAGTGAACCAAAACAGAAAACAAATCTGAGCAGAAATCATAAAAGGAATGTGAAACATTCATCACATTTGGGTTGACAAGACTTAAGTGACTGCTGCTGTTACATCTGAAGAAAAGGAAGGAGCTGCTTAGCCTAGAAGCTTGAGAAGAGCAGGAGAAAGTTCCTTCTTGCTAAAGACAAAGGGCCACGCAGTGAGATGGTAAGCAAGTCCCTTAGCCTTAGTTTGTTAGTCTGTCAATTTGAAATGGCAGAGGAGGTAAATCACTCTGGAGTCTTGTGAAAAGTAATCCTTTGCTGCTAAAGGAAAGATTATCTATTCTTTAAAAATAATATTGATTCACTTATTATCAAGATAGTTAGACACTCATATTATTACAAGAAATACATTATGTTTGAAGTTGCATATTATCCTTCAGGTTTTCATACAACTGGATACATGGGGCAGGCAGATCTTTCAGATAAAGGTGAGAACAATTTTGTTAAGTGATTTGGCATTCCACTCATCTCCACTAGAATTATGCCTTGCAAGATTCTTCTTAAAATTCCATAAAATTCACTGGGCTGGTAAAGATGCAAAGAATCAGAGGCAAGGTTAAGATTCTATGGTGGAACTTCCCTCATCTGGACTTTATTTAAATTTGTCTTCAGGTGCATTCCTCATTTCACTAAAGGTTTGTCCCTCCTCAGAAATGACAGAAACAAGAGGAACAAAGCTTTACTTCTTCTTCTGCTTTAATAATAAGAGCAAATCCTGAGATCTTTAGGTATTATTCAGCCCAGGAGGGAGTTATGCTCCCCTAAGAAGTGGCTCTTCTCACGTCTCAGTCAGTCAAGTACATACTAAGTTCAAACCCATGTGGGGGATACAGAGGTATCAAATTCTTCATGGAACTTAGAGTTTGTTCAAGAGCAAAACTATTATACACAAAGTTAGAAAGTGGTATAAAACAACATTATAAAGTATTTGTGTCACAAAACTGTAAGGGCTGTGCGGACTCACAAAGGGAGACCCAGCCAGACAAGGTAGGGAACAAACATTCGTAGAAAAGATGGGAACTGAAGTGTAAATGGAAGCTATTGAATGGAGTGTTCAAAAAATGATGGCAGATGTATCCCTTGGAAGTTTACTATGAAAAGGGAATCTGAGGTTAAAAGAGAAGGCTTGAAACAGCATCTGAACACCCAAACTTTGGTTTTTAAACCCATTATTTGGACTTCTGTAGAATAGATTTCAATCCTTAAAGTGAAGATTTTAAATGTCACAAAAACAGTTGGCACAGTGCTGGACCCATAGCAGGCACTCAGTAAATATATTATTCTTCTTAGTTATGTTAAGGGCTATATATAGGGTTCCACCAGGCTGAGGCACAAGAGGTTGCCTCAGCACCAAAGAGGAGGTGCTTGCTTTGTAAGGATGCAGTCTGGAAGAGCTCATGTTCTTAACACCCAGCCCTAAAGTGAAGTAAAGGATTAAGCCTTCTGGAGAAAATCCATGTGTCTAGTGCCTAAATTCAGCTACTCTGAAAAGTGATGTTATCTTTTATCCTGAGTTCCCTGCTAGAAGGGAATCCCTCTTATGAGAACATGGGCTTTCCAATGGGTTTTTTAGTCACCTGAAATAAGAAACAAGTTACTGAGTAGTTAAAGGACCAAAGAGCAAAAGGCTTAAAAGCTGGCCTGGAATCTCCCTGTTTTACCTTGAAAGTCCTACCATGCCTGGGAGGCACACAAAACAAACGGGTAAGACAAATCTTACCACATGGGCTAAAGAGCTTATATCACATCCTACCCATAGACAATAAAGAATTCTTTTCAGAAACTCCCAGTCTAAACACTTCTTCCTAGGTGTTAATTTTACAGTTTCAGTGTACTTTCTACTTAGTGTAACATTTTAAGTGTCAGACACTGAAAAGATTTCTTGAAATACAATACTTGATGTATAAAGAACCAAAAATAAAGTTGAATCCCATGAAATACCCGTGTATTAAGGTCCCATGTAGTTAAGGTCCCATTAATGTCCCGTGTAGTTATGAACCATTAAGACCTTGACGAGTCACAAAATTTGTTCTGATGGAACAAAATATACATTTTTTGACGTGTGAATTTGTACAAAATGCTATACAAAAAAGAAGGGAGGGAAGGAGTCTAAAGGTTGGTGGAATTTTTATTCTGTGGAACTGAGATCTGAGAATCATCAAAGGCTTTGTAAACCCTAGAGATGAAATCCAAAGCTTCCCCGTTTTGCAACTGAGGGGACAGGCAGATGAGGTGGAGTCAGAGAGCTAAGTCAGTAGCACAGTGGTCCAGCATTCCCTGACCATTAGATACATGGCTGTTGTTTGAGAAATGGGGTTTTGCTTTTTTTCTTTGTTTTTAACTGTGAATGAGTGAACTTTAAAAGTGAAGAATAGAGAGGCGCCTGGGTGGCTTAGTCAGTTAAGCATCTGACTTCGCCTCAGGTCATGATCTCTTGTTTCTTGAGTTCAAGCCCCTTGAGTTCAAGCCCCACATCGGGTTCTGTGCTGACAGCTCGGAGCCTGAAGCCTGCTTCAGATTCTGTGTCTCCCTCTCTCTCTGTCCCTTCCTAGCTCGTACTCTGTCCCTGTCTCTCTCAAAAATAAACAAACATTTAAAAAAAAAAAAAGTGAAGAATAGTGAAGTCAGTGCTTTCTTCAAAAACACTTCTTTCAACTACTGCAGATCTGAAATAGTTTGCCCTCTCTTAAAAAATTCAAATCATGAGGTAAGATATGGTCAGAGCAGAAATGGATGGGTATTCATATAGTATATACACAAGGTGTACTATAGCCTTTTCTTTAACTCTGCCACACAGATTTATCACAGAGATAAACATAACTAAATGGGTGAGCCTGAACCTTGCTCAGGGACAAAATCAGCAGCAGACCCAGAGCCAAGGGAAGTAGAGTATAATGTCACTACTTTCACCTCTAGCAGATCCATTGCTAACCACCGTAACATCTTGATGGAACTGCTCCTTACAACATAAGGTTAATATTCTCTAGAACACATTCATCTGAAAGGAACCCAACCTGGGGAAGAGAAAATAGGATCAAACTGTGTGTTCATGTATTCTGTCTTCTCAGTGCTCGGCAGAAAAGGAAAATCTAATCCAAATGCTCTGAACTGTCAGGGAAAAATTAAACAAAATTTTAAATTAAAAAAAAAAATTTTTTTTTAAACGTTTATTTATTTTTGAGACAGAGAGAGACAGAGCATGAATGGGGGAGGGTCAGAGAGAGGGAGACACAGAATCTGAAACAGGCTCCAGGCTCTGAGCTGTCAGCACAGAGCCCGACGTGGGGCTCGAACTCACAGACCGTGAGATCGTGACCTGAGCCGAAGTCGGCCGCTTAACCGACTGAGCCACCCAGGCGCCCCAAAATTTTAATTTTTATAATGCACACAAGGGGACACAAATGCAGACTACAAGAAAAATGGTCACTCACATTCTAAGGGATTCTAGATTAAAACATTCCCACCTAATTAAACTTTACATAAGGCTCATACTCCAGCTCTCTAAAACATCCTGGAGGAAGACAGAAACCAGTCATCCTCAGGAACTAGGAAAAGTGGATAAGGGTAGATGGAAGATGTTCACAGTGGTTCATGATCTGATTGTTAATCAGCAGGAAGCCAAGCCAAGCAACAACCTTCATCCTGCAATTGCCCTGACCTGTGAGTGAATCCTATTCAGTGCTATTAAATGTTACTAGTTCCTTTGCCTCTTTTTTACAGATTTGCTATAGCTAAAATGGAGGGGGGAGGAGGATTCTCTAGAGGTCAAAATGTTTCACATTTTACATTCTGATGGCTCCTATTTAGCCTGTTTCTTGTGGCAAACTGTGTGACTTCAAGAGTCACGATAAAACATAAGCCTCTGTTGTTGTGGTTTCTAAATTTCTGAAGTTTTAATTTCCCACTAACAAGTTAGGAAACGTTTGGTTTCCCAAGCATACCACGGTAGCCACTGCCTCTGTAAAGGCAGCCAGAATACAAGGAGGTGAAAACCAGTGAACTTATCCACTCTGGCGCATGACTGCTCCCTGCTTTGGCCTTTTATGTTAAATCTGACAAACTGAGAACCAGTGAATTAACGTAAGAAAGCCAAATAAAAGAGGAAAGGCTTTTTTTTTTCTTCTTTCTTTAAGAGTTAACAGGAACTAGGGGCTTAAAATTTTTTTGGGGGGGGGGAGGGCTCAGAATAAGATTTGGAAGAGGATATACTCTTTGTAACTTTTTAAAGAGGAGAAAATACAAGAAAGAAAAGTGACCTACCAAAGAGTGTTAAGAGAAAGGAATTAAACTAATCCTCCAAAATACCTATTTACAATATCTGAATGAAAATAACCTGTGATCTGGGAAGAGAAAAAAGGGACTAATGGAGATTAAAAACAAAGAAAATTCTGCAGCTACCTTAGAATGCTCTTCTAAAGAATCCATGTCTGTTTACCTCAATCCATTAAGACACAAAAGAAGCATCTAAATATAAACGGATTTTGAGCAATAAGAGAAATACATATAAATATTCTTAACAAGATAAAGCACATACACCCACACTCTTAAGGGTATGTAGTAGTATGCCCTTGAAGTCTCCCTGAGAAAAGGCTGCCTGTTAGAAATATTTTCCGAGAACTTTAAGTTCCTTGAAATGTTCAACGGAAATGGTATTTATGACAAACCCACCTCCTCTGGGGAACATGAGATGTTATTACTGGCAAAGTCAGTTTTTTAAACCATCCAAAAATGTTTATGAATTTATGCCAAATGACTAAACTTGCTTTATTATTACAGTGATTAAGAGAAGAGAATATCTGTTAATGTCTCATCATCAAGGCTCAAAGTAATCACAAACCTACAAAAAACTATGACAAAACAGAGGATTGTAAGTGGTAGTGATTTCTGTGCCTTTGACAGGCAGAATATTACAACACATTTATTCACTGGAGAGCCTGGTACATGAGATACATAAGATAGGAGGTGTGGATATATGTCATAGTGGTGAAAAACAGGATTTGGAGTAAGAACTGTATTGGCATTCTGGTTCTGTCCATTATCCAGTAGAAACTTTGGCAAATAATCTAACTTCTCTGAGCCTCAGTTGCTTTTTTGTGAAATGAGGACACTACTTGCCTCCAATGACTGTTTCCAGGACTAGCAATGGTACATGGCATATAATAATTGCTTAGTAAATGTTAACTGTTATTCACAGACTATAGAGGGAAGGAACGAACTACTTATCATGTGTCTACTGCTTACAGTTACACCCTTAATCTTTAACATAGTACTTAAGTAGAATAACATAGTTCAAAAGTAGAATAGGTGTTTGTTCAAATATTTATTGAATACCAATTAAGTACCAAGCTAAAAATACAGCATGGAATAAAACTGGCCAGTAATTGACCATTCAGTAAATAAAATACACACACACACCCCTACCCACTCGCATTAAGTTTATGTTCTAATAGGAAAGACAATGATCAAATAAGTAAAATACAGTATACCAGATGGTACTATGACATGAGGGGATGAGGTTCCCTGGGAAGGGAACCAGTACAAAAAACACAGACCCTGTTGTGGTCAGAGAAAAACATATGTATATTAAAAGGTAAACTGTGAGTGTTTAGCTTTAGGAAGGTGGTATGGCTGGCAGAATGAGCAAAGGTAGAAGGAATCAGGGAGTCAAGGGGGTGGGGGCGGAGAGTATAGAAATGAACAAATGAACACTAAAAACATGGGATGGGAGAAAGAGGAAATTCTTTTGAGGTCAGTACTCTGGGCTTTCTAGCATGTACTCTGGTTAAGTGGGAAGAACACACACTTGGCAGTCAGTGAATTTTTATTCTGGTTCGGTTATTTGTGCTGTTTGGTAATTATTTGACCTGTCTATATTTTAGTTTTTTTGATTCTTACCCTTATCTATAAAATGGAAATAATACCTCATAACATTGTTATAAGGATTAAATTAGATCAAGTGGCAAAGAGTAGACCTTCAATATGCTTGTCTCTTTCTATAAGCTAAATCCTGCACTGGATCATAGCTGGGAACTGGAGTCTGTTCCAGATCCAGGGTTACTGTAACAGTGGCTTTGAATGTTATTTAATCTGCCTGGGCTTCAGTTTCTCAAGTAAGAAATTGCAGATGCTACATGCAGACATTTTAAAGACAGGTATACAATAATCATGGTGCTGTTATAAAAATTATAATCAAATAATATTACTATTACAACTTATCTTAAAATTGTCTTTTATGTAAAATTTATCTTAAAAGTTTTAAAACAGCAAAAGTATATGCTCCCTCTATATTGATTAAAAAAGTCCTACAAATTTTAATTTCTTTAGCATGAAGTTGTAAAGATTTTATTTAGCAGTCATGCTGATTTTTATTCCTTTTTCCTACCCCTGCTTGGAAAGATCTCCAAGACAATGTTTAACTGTAAAAATCAAGGTGACAGATGAACAGTTACAGTAAGCTATATTTTACATAAAGAAGGGAGATAATAAGAATCTTTATTTGTATTTGCCTACTTACTCATTAAGACATTCTAGAAGTGTATATGTGAAATAATATGTACAGTGGTTACTGGTTCGGAAAGGAGAATGGGTAGATGAAGGATGAGGCGGAAGAAAGACACTCGCAGTTTACCTTTTAATATACATATTTTTAAACATGTATTATATATTTAGGAGTGCTAATCGCTCTAGCCACAGATGAGGGCTAAGTCAGGAGCCTGACCGGGGACACCCAGGAACCTGGTACCTGAGGGAGCCCCCGTCCATCAAAGCACATCAATGACATTTGATTGCCTTTTCTGCTTTTTCTACTTTGTAACATCCTTTGCTTTTCAAATAAAGATGTCATCAATCCGCCCCCCCCCCCACAAAAAAAGGAATGCTAATCTACAATCCAAAACTGACTTGCTTGAAGAGTTAAAATTGAGCAAAATAATTACAAAATTAATTATACAACAATATGAAAACCTCAAATGACTGGTTTCTCAGACAATGTGGGTATTCTTCAACCTGTTACTTTATATTTTTTTCTGAAGTGCTCAGTGAAAAACATTCTAAAACATCCTCAGTAGTCTTCTCCATATTTTTCACTGGGGAAACCACACGTGGCAGTAAGCAGCATATACAGAAAAAGACTGTTCCCTCCAGGTCTACACCAAATCAGTCAGCCCATGCTGCCTCTGAATACCCAAGTAGACAAGTCTAAGAGCATCTGATCCCAGCAAAGAAAATACATGTTCACACTTAAGGAATGAAGAATAGGGGTAAGATGAGCAGATCATTGGAGAGGCTTTGGGAAGGTCACTATTAGCATCCATTGTGATATGCTGGCATTTCACTGAATAATGCACATTCACATTATTCTTTTCCAGAAAGGGAGAAGAGCTGTGGTATAGATCTATAAATCAAAGAGAAATGGAAAATAATGGCTAATCCCAAATACAGTGGAGCAGCAGATAATGAAAAAGAGCTATGAATATTAGAGACAACTAACACAAAGAGGTCTAATAGAAGTTTTCCAAAAAATTACCTATGCCCTAAAATGGTGGTTCTCCCTAAAGATGATTTTTGTCCCCAGGGTTTTTGCAATGTTGGGAGATAGTTTGGTTGTGACACCGGAATTGGGGGTTACTGGGTTACTTCTGGCATTCACTAGGAAGAGGCCAGGGATGCTGCTAAACATCCTACAATGCACAGGACAGTCCCAAAACAAAGAATTATTCAGCACCAAACGTCAATGGTGTCAAGGCTGAGAATCTCTGGCCTAAAATGACAATCAACATGGCTAACCATGTGCACGGCTGAAAAGATGCATGAATGGCCTGAAACAGTAAACAAATTATGTAATCATATCTTTCCTTCTAGTGTTCACTCTGACTCTGTCTCATAGGTGACCCCTACTTTAGGCCAGCCCATTGTGGCTGAGGTGCTCTTCTGTGTTGCTTCACCTTCAGTTTCCCACTTCTAATAGTAATTGATACGTCCTGTGCCAGGTAATAAATATGTTAGGAGCTTTAATGTGGATTGTTTGGCCTAATCCTTAGAACAGCCCTATTATAAGGGAGTCGCCAGTATTATCCCCATTATACAAATGAAGACAGTGAGACCCATAGAGGTTAAAACTGCTCACTCGGTCACACTAGGTAGAAGTGGGGAAGCCATGACTCAGCTCTGAAAATTGATATCCAGGATCTGAATTTCTCCCCTAGCACTACCCTACCTCCTATAGTGTTTTATTGCCTTTTTTCCATTGGTGCTGCAGTGAGTGTACTTACATCCTGTCTGTTTATCCTGCCTGCCCCTTGCCACTCATATGCCTGCAGTGTTTTCTGCCATCTACTGCTGAGTCAGTATGGGATGGGCAGTAGGGAGAACATCAGCCCTTTCCCTAAGAAGGCTACCTTGGGGCAAATGGATAAGATACAGAAGAACACAAATCCACAAATTAGAGTACAAAATCAACTAGAGAAAGGAGGAGGAAGGAATGGAAAGAATGATAAACTATTAAAGTGCTGGGAACCTGGGGACAAGCCCATTACCACCACCATCACCAACTCAAAGACAGCTCCGCATGCTCTGTCCCAAGGCAAGGCGCTCTCAGGAATGAATACAGGAGCACACACATCTCTCTGACAATCCAAGACATCACATGCTGGGTAGCTTTCTGAATGCTTCTCCCTAGAGAGAGACAAGGCAGTAAGGGAAAGAAAGGCATCATAACTGTGATTGGCCCAAGTAGACCTTAAAAAATCAGGGAGATGTCCACCTAAAACTCCCAGTCAGCCAAGGACCTGAAGCCTCAATCTGATGAAAGACAGGCTAGGGTTTTTTTGTTTTGTTTTGTTTTTGGCATAGTAGCATTCAAAAAGAAAGTCTGGAAAAGAGAAAATGTTAAAATGTTCATATGAAAGATCTTTTTCAAGTAATTAAAAACCTCATTCAGAGTGTGTGAGAGGCTAAAAACACAAAAGAGTAGGCTCTTTAGCAAAGCAGTGTATTCGCAGTAATTTTTTTTAAACTCCTCCTTTGTAGCTATAATATATTCAAAACAAGCCAAAAAAAAAAAAAAAACCCATCTGAGTAAATGGGGAAAAAAATCTATTTGAGTAGATATTTTTTAACATGAATAATTAAAATGGGGGATGGAGAGGCATAAGCTTAGTGGTAATGAACATCCATCATCCTATGGTTCTTTCTAGAAAGCTCCTTAACTGACTATAGCACTGAAGAGATAACACATAATTCAAGCTTTAAGTAATTATCCTAGATTTACATGTACTATTCTTATTGTCACTTCTGTATCAGTTCCTGTTTCCTTTCCTAGGCCTTAACTGTGCACCTTTTCCAGTTTCCACTTAGCCCTTTGATCAGTAATGGAGAGTCTCTTCTAGCCCAGATTCCATGGTCTTATAATGAGAATATTCTCCTTGTAGCCTTACTCCCCAAACTCTGTGCCTGTGAGCTCTCAGAGTGGTCTTTTTCTGGTTCTAAAACCACACTTTTCAGCAGTTTTTCTTCCCAGGAGACCCTTAGTCTCAGTCAGTTTGTTTTCTTTTTTCCATTCAGTTGTTTTTTGTTTTGCTTTTAAGAAAGAGATTTGCCCCAACCCCTGTCCCTCTGTTCAATTTGAGGGTTTTTATAGGCTCCTGTAAGGATCCTATTTTTATGCTAAAAGTTTCCAAGCTCCTTAAAATTAATAGGTCATTGACTATTTGCATATCTTATAATTTCACTTCCCCTAATCCCTGGGGACCCAAACAAAATTGTTCAGATAATGAAAAGTCCTAACTCAAGGTGCCCCATTTTTATAATATATTCCTTCTGACACCAACCAAAACCTCCTCTGTCACTTCATGCCCCAATTCTTGTTTCACAGTGAAGGAAAAGTAGTAACTCAGCTTGCCGGATATGGACCCATTTATGGTGTGTCTAAATGATCTCAGTGATGATGACAGGATCTTCAATAACAAGGACATAAAGCAGACACAGATGTACACTCATATTCAGCTAGCAGATGCCAAAAAAAGTGTTACTGTTCTTCTAGATCTTGCTGACCAAGTCAAATGAATTGAGCATTACATTATGACTATGGTATGCTGTAGCTGTAATTTTAAAAAACCTTTGACTTGTGAGAGAAATAAAAGGAAGCAGCACACATTGAATAAAAAAGACTGGTCATAGCTATTTTTATGAGTGCTCCTAAAAATCAGACTAAACAGTGAAAAGTCCCATTGAATAAGGGAGTAGAGCAAAAAAACACTAATTACAGGCCTGATCATCAAGAACTATCTCAAACTAAGGAAACTTTCCAAAAATTGCTTGTAATTACTCTGCAAACTGCTTAGAGTTCTGTGGTTATTTAACTATGAATGTAGCTGCTATCAATGCAGTGCAACAATTAGAATTATATATTAGATAAGAATTGCTAAAAGAAATGGTGGAATATAATAACCACACTATCAAAGTCTAGCCATGGGAAGAGATATGAAAATGAATAAAGCAGTGTAATGTGTGTAGTTTCTGCTTAGTGATTAACATTTTAAATCAGGAAGAAAAAGTAATGTATTAACTAGCTCTGGAAGAATAAAAGCAAATGTAGAAATTGAGGCCCTTCAAAATGAAGTTTCACACTTAGAATGAGAGATATAATATTTCATGTATCTTAAGAACAAACAATTTGGTATGATCGCACTATGTACTTGTTGATGGGAAACTATTATAAGTTATGATCAGAGCTATGCAAGTATATAGGCTGGTTTTGACAGAAAAAGGTAAACTGACAAATAACAAGCACAGTATCTTGTACATGGTAGGTGTTCACTGTAACTGCTTCAAAAAAATATGAAATGAATCAAATGTCAGCTGATATGCACAGCACTGTGGATGGATGCATTTTAAAAATGAGGCAGCTTTGTTATTTCCATGACCTTATTTCAAATTATGGTTTCAAATAAAACACAGTGTCTAATGGAGACAGTTTTGTCATTTAGGATTTTTCTGAGAACTGGAAGACAGGTATTAAAGGCAGAGAATCTTCCACCTTTCTGAGATAGGGAACAAAAAACTAGTTTTATTAATGATGGAAACACTGGAGCAGTGACTAGGTCAGTGGATGAAGCTGCTTTGGATGAAGGAAAGGGCTCACTCAGTGATAGCGTGCAGAAGGTGACAGCCCAAACTAGAGGCTTTTTCAGAGAAGGACATATTTGTCATTTATGCTTCAGACTGTCTATCCTTGAGAGAAGTGGTTCTCAAAGTGTAGTCCCTTTCAAGAGCTCTGCAAGTTCAAAGTTATTTTCATAGTAACACTATCTTTTTCACTCTCATTCTCTTAAAACTATACATGGAGTTTTCCAGAGGCTACATGAGGTGTTGTGATGTCACTGCTCTGACAAAGCCAGACATTGGAATTTGCAGAAACAGGAAACAATGCAAATCTTCCCACTTACTTTTTTGGTTTGAAAAAGTTATTTTTCATACAATGTGTTGATATACAATGGCTTATTATTTTTAATAAATACATAAACATTTAAAAATTTTTGTCTTGAGTTTCTAATATGGTAAATACTGATAGATATAAATATAATAAAAAGCTCTTTAGAATCCTCAATAATTTTTAAGAGTATAAATGAGTCATCAGACCAAAAAGTTTGAGAATCAATGCTCTAGAATCTTTACTGAATTGCATTGGAACTATCTGCTCATTCTTTCCCAAAAGCCTACGGATGCTTTGAGAACAGGAACGCTCCCCCTGTTCATCTCAGTATAGCCCCAGTACTAAGTAATTCTTTTGTTGTTTGCAAATTAAATGAACAAGTCTTGCCATATTCATAACAACAAAAACTTAGATTCAGGATCCATATAATAGATACAATGGAGTAGGTGTCTCCTAAAAATGACAGATGAGAAGGTAAGCTGACTCTGAAGTTCCCTACATACAGATTGATTTCTACAGCTAAGAGAAACAACACAGTGCCATTAATGGTTTGTGGAATTGGTTTTACTGCTTGATAATTACCCTACATTTATTTATATGGGCTAGGTGTCAAATAAAGTGGAAAAAAATCTGGAAAAGTAGAAACATAATTGATGTATTAGGGTGGTCAGATTATAGATGAATATTCCTTTTCAATTTCATTTGCTGTTGATTAATGTTACTTGTGTAATGAACATATTTGTCCAATAGAGCTCTGGACTGTAAGGAAAAAAATAAAAGAATCACTCCTTTGTTTGCAGAGATGAAATAACCAAAAGAGACTAAGGGCCTAGGATGTGGACATTTACCACCAATCTCCCTTCTCAAACAAGCAAGCACATATAATTTAATGCAGGAATCTGAAGAAGGAAAAAGAAATATTGCAACAGTCTTGATTCTTTCAAAAATCCAACAATGTACTTGGAGAACACCAATGGGAAAGCCATTTACACCTCATTTTTTAAAAATACTTAAAACTGTGTACATAGTAAACATGAGAGCATCTTCTTTTAAAGCTGAATAAAATTATTCAGGTCAGTGCTACGGTATTTTCCACAGGAAGGCATATTTGTTCATTCCTTCAAAAAACATTCATTTTGGTAAACAAATAAAAAAACATTTGATACTCTCCACATGTAAGGGTATGTAGTAGACATATTTGTAGAAGAAACAAATGAGTCAGACATGTGCCCGATTCTTAAGAAGCTTGTATTTTAGTGGGGTTGATTGTAATGCACATAAATAAGACATAATAAAAAGTGGTGAAAATTATGAATTACTATGGGTATGACTGGCATTAGAACATTTAGACAAACCATCTGTTTCATATGTGTTATATGATGAATATTACTAACTGTCTCACAAAGAGGAGATAAAATATAGTCACACATGTGTGCTGACATATGTATGTGTAAATAAAAACTAAAAAGACCCTCTGAATGTATAATTTGTAGTAAAGAACCAGCTTCATGGTTAGTACCAAAGAACATTCAAGATGACAGATGTGATATTTTTGAAAAAACAAGGAACTAGTATTGCACATAATAGTGATAAACCACAGTAAGTTACAACAATTCTAAGCCATAATAGAAACTCTAAAGAAAAAGCTGTAACAAGACACTGCTTTAAGCCAGTTTGGATTTAACTACCTCAGTTTGTGTCCATGAAACCAGCTTCCACAACCTGTTTTTATTGGACAGGATTCAGTGTATAATCCTATAATCCTGTGCTATCAGTACTTGAACATGAATATGAGTACTCTCCAAGATGGCAGTCTTCAGACTGGGGTACACATACCCCTGAGGGTACACAAAAACTTTCCAGAGTTATAAGCATGGAAAACATTAAAGGAGTCAATGTCTACATCCGCAATCCACACACATATGCTTTCTAAAACCGATCTACCAGAAAAAGGGCTTGCACTGAGTTCTCCAGCAATCCTTTCAAAACAGTCTTCTAA
The DNA here is from genome assembly GCF_024362965.1 of Panthera pardus. NCBI lineage: Eukaryota > Metazoa > Chordata > Mammalia > Carnivora > Felidae > Panthera > Panthera pardus. The sequence continues at coordinate 47,246,376 of NW_026526721.1, read as the reverse complement.
TTTAAAAAAATTTTACCAAATACATCTTCCTGGGCTGGAAAATTCTCTGGGACACAGAACAAAGGTACAACTATAGAAAGACACCCGAGAGAGTCCTATGAGCGCAGAGCAGCAAGAACTTCAGAACCACTGGCGGAAGCAGTGCTTGTGTCTTCATCTAGGAACAACTTGGGGCAAGCTGCTATGCCTCATCTCTTTTAGAAGTAAAATGGTTGCCAAAGAGATGGATATTTACATATTTACCTAAGTTGAAAAATGAAGTCAGACTTTCCTTGAATGTCTGATTTGGGTGACTGGTTTGCCAATGGGGACTTTTAGATTATATGGCAAATGTTAATATATATCGTTTGCGGTTATTTAAACCTTGAGTAAGAATTTTTGGATGGCGGCTTTAAAATGTGTGAAGAGGTACTTAGTTTTTAAAAATCCTTTTATTTTTTTTATTTTTTTAAGTTTATTTATTTATTTAGAGAAAGAGACAGTGCGAGTGGGAGAGGGGCACAGAGAGAGGGAGAAAGAGAGTCCCAAGCAAGCTCTGCACTGCCAGCACAGAGTCCAATGCAAGGCTCAAACCCATGCAGCTGTGAGACCATGACCTGAGCTAAAACCAAGACTCAGACACTTAACTGACTGAGCCACCCAGGCGCCCCTGTTTTTGTTTTTGTTTTTTTAAGTTTATTCATTTTGAGAGAATGCAGAAGCAGGGGAGGGTCACAGAGCGAGGAGAGAGAGAGAATCCCAACCAGGCTCCGCACTGCAGTGTCAGCACAGAGCCCAGCATGGGGCTTGATCTCACGAACCACAAGATCATGACCTGAGCTGGAATCAAGACTCAGACACTTAACTGACTGAGCCACCCAGGTGCTCCTAAAAATCCTTTTCGAACTATTAGATTATTGGATTAGAAAGATGAACTAGGAAATAATCCCATTTATAATACCAAGAAAATGAATAAAATACTTAGAAATAAATTTAACCAAGGAAGATCTACACAGTGAAAACTGTGAAACACTAATGAAATAAACTGAGGAAGACACAAATAAATGGAAAGATATTCAATGTTCAGATTGTAACAATTAATATTACTTTTCAAAACAACCTATAAATTCAATGTGATCCCTATCAAAATCCTAATGGCATTTTTCATAGAAATACAAAAAGCAGTCCTAAAATGTATATGTAAGCACAAAAACCCCTGACTATCCAAAACAATCTTGAGAAAGAACACAGCTGGGGGGGCATCATGATCCTTGATTTCACACTATATTACAAAGCTGTAGTAGTCAAAACAGTATGGTATTTGCATAAAAAACAGACACATAGACCAGTGGAAGAAAAAAGAGAGCCCAGCGGGGGGTGGGTGGGGTGGACATCCTAATATGTCCAATTAATTTTCAACAAAGGAGCCAAGAATATACAGTAGGAAAGGATGGTCTCTTCAGTAAATGGTTCTGGGAAAACTGAATATACACATGAAAAAGAATAAACTGGATCACTATTTTACACACAAAAATCAACTGGGAATGGATTAAAGATTTGAACATAAGACCTGAAACTACAAAACTCCTAGAAGAAAATATAGGGGCTAAGCTCCTCAGTATTTGTCTTAACAATGTCTTTTTGGATTTTATGTCAATAGCAAAGGAGTTGAAAGACCTGTACTCCAAAATTATATAACATTAATGAAAGAAATAGAAGATGATACAAAAAATGGAAAGATATTTCATGCTTATGGATTAGAAGAACAAATATTGTTAAAATGTCCATACTACCCAAAGCAATCTACAGATTTAATGCAATACCTATCAAACAACATTTTTCACAGAACTAGAACAAATAATACTAAAATTTGTATGGAACCACAAAAGGCCCTGAAAAGCCAAAGCAGTCTTGAGAAAGAACAATAGAGCTGGAGGTATCACAATCCCAGATTCCAAGATATACTGCAAACCTGTAGTAATCAAAACAGTATGATACAGACACAAAAATAGACATGCAGATCAGTGGAACAGAATAGACCAGAAATAAACCCAGGCTTATATGGTCAATTAATCTGTGACAAAAGAAGCAACAATATACAATGGGGGAAAGACAGTTTCTTCAATAAATGGTGCTAGGAAAACTGGATAGCTACATGCAAAAGAATGAAACTGGACTGCTTTCTTATACCATACACAAAAATAAACAAAATGGATTAAAGACCTAAATGTAAGCCATGAAACCATAAAACTCCTAGAAGAAAACATAGGCAGTAATTTCTTTGACATCAGCCATGAAACATTTTTCTAGATAGTCTCCACAGGCAAGGGAAACAAAAGCAAAAATAAACAATGAAACTCCATCAAACTGAAAACCTTTTTTCTACATAGCAAGGAAACTATCAACAAAATGAAAAGGTAATCTATGGGATGGGAGAAGAGACTTGCAAATGATATATACATTCAATAAGGGGTTAATATCCAAAATATATAAGGAACTCCTAAAACTCAATAGCAAAAAAAAACACAAAAAAGACACAAAAAAAACCCAAAAAAACAAATAAATTAAAAAATGGACAAGGAACCTGAATAGACATTTTTCCAAAGAAGACATACATAGGGGCGTCTGGTTGGCTCAGTCACTTAAGCATCTGACTTCGGCTCAGGTCATGATCTCCACAGTTTGTGGGTTCAAGCCCCACATTGGGCGCTGTGCTCACAGCTCAGAGCCTGAAGCCTGCTTTGGATTCCATATGTCCCTCTCTCTCTGTCCCTCCCTCTCTGTCCCTCCCCTGCTTGTGCTCTGTCTCTCTCTCTTAAAAATAAAAAATAAACATTAAAAATATCTTCAAACAAACAAAAACAAAGAAGACACATATATGGCTAACGGGTACATGAAAAAGGTACTTGATATTGCTAGTCATCAGGAAAATGAAATGCAAAGGAAAACCACAATGAAATCTCACACCTGTTAGGATGTCTACTATCAAAAAGAGAAGCGATAACAAATGCTAGCAAACATATGAAGAAAAGGGAAACTCCTGTACACTGTTGGTGAGAATGTAAACAGGTTCAGTCACTATGCAACATAATATAGAGGTTCTTCAGAAAATTTTTTAAAAACTACCACATGATCTAGCAATCCCATTTCTGAGTGTATGCCCAAAGGTTATGAAATCACTATCTTGAAGAGATATCTGAACTCTCATGTTCACTGCAGCGTTATTCACAATAGTCAAGGTATGGAAATAACCTACGTGTCTGACAACAGATGAACAGATAAAGAAAATGTGATGTGATATATGTGATGGAATATTATTCAGCCTTAAAAAAGAAGGAAATCCTGGTGTTTGCAAAAACATAGATGAACCTGGAGGGCATTACAGTAAATGAAATAAGCCAGACCATTTATATGTGGAGTCTTAAAAAAATAAAAAGTTGAATTTTATAAACAGAAAGTAGAGTGGAGACGGCTAGGGGTTGGGAGTGGAAGGTGGGAGCAGGAAACAGGAAGTAAAAGGGTACAAATTTTTAGTTATAAAGATGAAATAAGGTCTGTGGATCTAATATACACCATGGTGACTACAGTTGATAATACTGTATATTTGCTAAGCAAGTAGAACTTCAGCATTCTCACACACACAAAAGGTGAATATGTGAGGTGATGGACATGTTAACTTGGTGGGAGTCCTTTCACAATGTATATATACCAAATCATCAGGTCATATAGTTTATATATCTTACAGTTTTATTTAATTATGCCTCAAAACAAGCTGAAAAAAGGTAGATGATACTTGCTAAGGGAAGTTCTATGACTATTCTTTATATGAACAAACTAGTTGTACATAATAAAAAATTATTTTAGGAGACAGAAGAGTAAACATTTAAAAACCACTGCTCTATGAGATATGAACTAAAAAGAATACAAGCACAATGACAAAGAGAATTTTTCCTTAGGTTAATAGTTTCTCCAACACACAGAATTTTTTTGGGAAAGACACTGTATGTGGAGCAGGTTGAGGTAATAAGTCTGTGTTCTTTGTTGGAGAGGCAATGTGATACTGGGCTTTGCACCTTCCTGACCTATCTCAGCTTAAATTTTCATTGCTGTAAAACAGAGATAATAATCCCAAACCCTATAAGCTTACCATGAGAATTAGAACCAACACATGCATAGACTTATTTCAGTGCTTGGCAGAACCTCATTGGCACTAAATAAAGAATGGTAGCTACTATACAGTCTCCTGTTTTTTAAGTCTTTGGGCTGGGTGAGGAGAATCACAAATTGGAACTGGAATTATTTACTGCCTTCTTTAGGTGAAAACTGAGCTACTGAACCACCACCTATGATATGTATATTGAGTCATTTTTTCTAGTAGTTTGGATGATATTCAGCGATTTTAGTCATGGTCTCCTACCTGGTGTTCTCTGTGAAAAAAATGGATGGCCTTGTAGGTCAGGAATACAGGCAATGTTCACAGATTGGGGTATGATCGATAACAAACAACTGGCTGAGTTAATATTCATCAGAGTACCATTTTTGCAAAACATCTAACGTGTAAATAGTAAAGCCTTCCTACCCATAGTCAATCCTGGCATCACCTGGGAGCTTCATATAATGCAAAATTTGAGGCCTATCCCCATCTACTAAATGGGAAGCTGCAATTTAACAAAATTCTTAGATGATTCACATGCATCTTAAACTATGACAAGCACTGGTAAAGAACAGGCCATTTGCAGGGAAGATATAATCACCAGGTATATATATATCTCAGGTGGGAACTTTCTGTTGCACCTGCTTAATTAAAGCTGAGTAAGGTGGAATGATGGAGAATCTAACTCTAATGACAGACTGACATATATAAATGTCCATAAGGACACACATTCACTGATAACTGGTTCTCATCTAGGGGTGATTTTGTGCCCTGCACCCCCCACCCTGCCAGGAGACATTGGGCAAATAATGTCTAGAGATATTTTTTGTTGTCACAACTGGGAAGGGCTGCTACTGGCATCTAGCGAGGCAAGCCACAGATGCTGCTAAACATCTTACAATGCACAGCACAGCCCCCCACAACAAAGAATCATTTGGCTCAAAATGCCAATAGTTCTGAGGTTAGAGAAACCCTAGCATAGATTATACAAACATCCCTGCATACAGGTGTCTTAATTGGAACTATTCATGAAAAAAGGAGCAATAATTTGACTACACAGCTCTGAGGGTGTGAATTTTGTATCTGGGCATTCTGCATCACAAAGTCTGTGCTGCTTTCAACACTGTGAGTACCCTGGTTAAAAGCTCTCAGAATCATTTATCTGCTTTTGCCAGCAAACCCAGAGTCAGTGATAATCTGTATCAGCATATAAAGTCAGTCAGCATCAATGCCTAAAACCCATTATGAAGCAAAGAAAAATAATGGAAATAGAAAATTAAGGTACTATTTCATTTCAAACCCAATCCAACTGAAGAAGAAAGCAGGCTCAACTTTCTTGAGGACCCTCAACTCCACACCTTCCTTAACCCAAAGACACTAACAGTCTATACCTTCATTTTCAAACATCCACAATCCCTTGTCTGCAATTTTAAAAATATAAGAACACTTTTTTTTTTCCTAAATTGTGGCAGAATTTCTTATCTGAACTCCTCTGGCAGCAAAGCCTGAAGAGATGTAAGGCTATTTATTATCTCAGTTATCGCATGGTTCACCACAGAAGTATTAGGAGGTGGTGCCACAGGCTTGGTGGGAGCTGTTCTATATGACAGATGTTCTTTAGTGCCTTTCTAAAATTTGAAAAACTACAACTTCGAAAATATTTGGCTTCAAAAGTTTTGGATATGTTAATTGTAGACCTCAAATGACTAAACTACAGTCAATAGCAAATATCTGCTAAAAGTTTTCATATATATTTGAAAGAAAAAAGATACACACACACACACACACACACACACACACACACACACACACAACCTGCATTAGTAATTAGCAGTATAAAAATTAGCTTTCTTATTTAGGGCATTGTGTACAACCAGCCGGACTTGCAGCTTCAAATCCTATAAGGACTCGCTAACTTTGCACAGAAACATCTTTCTTCAAGTCCATAAACTAACCTCAATCTCAACCTTCAAATACTTCTGGATATACGACAAGAAATAGTGAATGATTTAGGGTAAGCCCTTTCACTCTACCAAAAGTGCTAATTCCAATTCAGTAGTATAATCAACCTCTCTCAATCTCTCAATCTCTCTCTCTCTCTTTCACACTCACACACACACACACACACACACACACACACACACACACACACACACACACACACAATGTGCAATAGCAGTACTGGCACCCAACTGGCTCTGAGAAGGTTCCATCAGGGCCTCTCTTCTATCCTCAATTCTCACTGGTTGCTGGCCCTACGCTCCTGCCTGAGTTGATGGTTGGGGGTATAATTCCTTCTGCATATAAACTCCTATTTCTCTCCCTGACAGGTCTTACCTGACCAGCCTGTTGACTGTCTTATATGTGCTCATGGGATTGGCCGAGGGAAATAGCAGGTTGTTAGGAAACAAGTAGTAAGGAATTACTGAAAGCAAATGTATTCAAATTATCAGTTTTATGTGCCTACCTTGTAAGGTAAGGCTTGGGAACAGAAGGGGATGCCAATTGATTTCCAGAAAGCATGAAAAAGATACATGACCTTGCAACCATGATGAAAAAGATGCATCATGCTTACTGTCAAAAACAATGAACACAATGGAAACAATTTAAATTTCTTCAAAATCTTTTTTTTGCCAGTTACAGCTCTGCCAAGATTCACTAATCACCAGTTTTAATGCTTTTTTCACTGCACTGCAAAATAATCTTCCCTCTTTTATATACTAAGAAAATACATGCCCTTCTCATGAAAATTATATCACACATGGTATTATTTAATAAGTTAAAACAAATCCTGAAAAGTTTTTTTTGTGAAACTATTCTTTAATAAAACTCTAAGAACTGTGATGTAAAGAGGGGAAAATACTTCACTGCAATTATGCTCAGAGCATTGTTAAATATGATTCTAATGCTAAGGGTGGGAGGAAGAAGTGCTTTGCCAAAGTTTCTGTAACTATTTCACCACCAAAGCAGTTTGCCCATGGACTTTACTACAGGGTTGTGAAGTACCATGACCATTCAGGAAGGAGACGCCATGTTTCTCAGGTTCCCAGGTGTCTCAAATTGAGAGTGGGAAAGGGCGAGAAGCCATGGGCAAGCCTCCTTGCCAAGACTGTGGATGAAATCATCATCAACTCCACCCCAGCATCCAGCTCAGCTTCTTCAGAATTTCACAGGCTACAGCCCTCGAGCCAGCCTCCTGTTAGGTTCTCAAAACAGAAAAAATAAAAGTGGATCCTCCCCACAAAACAGTTGGGAATCCTTACATTATACAATTACTTTAAACATGTTCTTCTTGTGTAGTTTAATTAAAGAGTAGATTAGGATCTTAAGAAAGACTTTTCCACAAAGACTCTTCCAAATTAATTTCCTTTTAAAATGTCCTTTCAAACCCTTAAACAGCTTTAAAAAAGAAAGTTTTATGGCAAGGATTAAAGACCTGCATTGGATAATTAACTCATTCTTAACAGAAAAGATATAGTAAATTATGAACTCTTTATGCTTGATCAGAAAACAAATATTTATAACTTTTCATCCACGACAAGTCCTTTAGTTCAATTCTTCAGGGATTCCATTCTGTATTAGCTTCTGTATAACAATACTGCAAAGCTGTAATGACATCCTCTATAATCAGCCCATTCTCAATGTAATTAAGAGTGCCACAAATTTAAAACTGTGACCTCACTGCTGAGGAGAAAGGTGTGTGGAAGAGATAATTTATATTGCATGTAAAATGACATCCTGTTATGCCAACAAATTTAAAAAGTAAAAGAAAAAAGTAACATTATAATAGTCATCATTTAAGAGGGAGTTATTATGTTCCTGATTGTAGAGTTTTTCCTCCATCATTTCTACCATCTGACTCTAATTGATAAACTCTTTCCTATCACACTGTATGTTCTTCCCACGTTACAAAAATTCTAAACCCCTTCAGATGCCTCTCAATTCCCCTCATTCAACTACCAGCCACTATGGGGATAAAGATATATATGAAGTGGGTGATTCCTGGCAAAATGTCATGCTAGTGTAAACCAAGTTTTAATTGGCAGAGAGGTCCATCAGTGAAGCACATAACTTCTAGGCAATGTGAATAAAATTTTATCTCAATTTTATCTCTCTTTATCAAGAAATTGAACACCAAATATAATGTATACATACTATAATGGTTCAAGCAAACCATTTTATCAATATAACAATAACCACATTAATAAAAAAGAACATCAATAACACTACCAAATGCTTATTATTATGCACCAGCACTATGAGACTCTTAGATGAATTATCTCATTAAATTTTCACAAATGGCTGCTGAGATAATACAATTATTGCCTCCATTTTCCAGATGGGGAAACTGATGATCAAGGATGCTAAATAACAGCTCAGGTTAATTAGCTGGTAGAGGAGGGCCAATATTGAAGCCAGGTCAACTTGAACCTCAAACTTGTATCTATTTTTACAGCTTTCAGGCTAGACGGTCTACTAGTTCTGTTCCACAAGCTAGCTAGCTATGTATGTATGTATGTATGTATGTATGTTTATTTTGAGAGAGAGAGAGAGAGAGAGAGAGAGAGGATTTCCCAAGCAGTCTCTGCACTGTCAGCACAGAGCCCCATGCAGGCTCATGAACCGTGAGATCATGACGTGAGCCGAAGTCTGATGCTTAAGTGACTGAGCCACCCAGGTGCTCCATACACGCAATTTAAACCAACTATTTTTGCCTTTACTCTTCCACCAAGGCTCCTGGTGAGCTACAACTGTTACCAATCAGCAAGGGGGTGGGGGCAAACCACCTTGTAAAAGCAAAACAGAGCTGTTTATCAAGATTCTCCTTGCCAGTCAAGTACAGGAATTCCTTTCCATATTCTGTATAGCTGATAAATCTTTCTAAATTACATAAATGTTTAGTCACAGCTGGGAAGTTGCTGAAGTACCAATCACAAAACAGAATGCACTCTTGTATTTTGCAGATTAAAGAAGCTAATTGACCAAGAAACTGAGTCCCAGGAGAAGAAGGAGCAAGAAAAGGAAAAGAAGGTCACCGCCCTGAAAGTGGAGCTGACCAAACTGAAGTCTTTTGCTTTGATGGTGGTGGACGAACAACAAAGGCTGACGGCACAGCTTGCCCTTCAAAGACAGAAAATCCAAGACCTAACCACAAGTGCGAAGGAAACACATGCTAAACTAGCCCTCACTGAAACCAGAGTTCAGGAAGAAGAGCAGAAGGCGACCAGACTAGAGAAAGAACTGCAAACACAAACCACAAGGTTTCACCAGAACCAAGAAACAATTATGGCAAAGCTCACCAATGAGGACAGCCAAAATCGCCAGCTTCGACAAAAATTGGCAGCACTCAGCCGTCAAATTGATGAATTAGAGGAGACAAACAGGTCTTTACGAAAAGCAGAAGAGGAGCTACAAGATATAAAAGAAAAAATCAACAAGGGAGAATATGGAAACTGTGGTATCATGGCTGAAGTAGAGGAGCTCAGAAAACGTGTGCTAGAAATGGAAGGGAAGGATGAAGAACTCATAAAAATGGAGGAGCAGTGCAGAGATCTCAATAAGAGGCTCGAAAAGGAAACATCACAGAGTAAAGACTTTAAACTTGAGGTTGAAAAACTCAATAAAAGGATTATGGCTTTGGAAAGATTAGAAGATGCCTTCAACAAGAGCAAACAAGAATGTTATTCCCTGAAATGCAATTTAGAAAAAGAAAGGATGACCACAAAGCAGTTGTCACAAGAACTGGAGAGTTTAAAAGTAAGGATCAAAGAGCTAGAAGTCATTGAAAGTCGGCTGGAAAAGACAGAATTTACCCTAAAAGAGGACTTAACTAAATTGAAAACGTTAACTGTGATGCTGGTAGATGAAAGAAAAACAATGAGTGAAAAATTAAAGCAAACTGAAGATAAGTTGCAAGCTGCTTCTTCTCAGCTTCAAATGGAGCAAAATAAAGTGACGACGGTTACTGAGAAGTTAATTGAGGAAACAAAAAGGGCACTAAAGTCCAAAACTGACGTGGAAGAAAAAATGTACAGTGTCACCAAGGAGAGAGATGATCTAAAAAACAAACTGAAAGCAGAAGAAGAGAAAGGAAATGATCTCCTGTCCAAAGTTAATATGTTGAAAAATAGGCTTCAATCATTGGAAGCAATTGAGAAAGATTTCCTAAAAAACAAATTAAATCAAGATTCTAGTAAGTCCACCACAGCATTACACCAAGAAAACAATAAGATTAAAGAGCTCTCTCAAGAAGTGGAAAGACTGAGACTGAAGTTAAAGGATATGAAAGCCATTGAGGATGACCTTATGAAAACAGAAGATGAGTACGAGACTCTAGAACGTAGGTATGCTACTGAACGAGATAAAGCTCAATTTTTATCTGAAGAGCTGGAACGAGTTAAAATGGAACTTGACAAGTACAAGTTAGCAGAAAAGACAGAGTCCAGCCATGAACAATGGCTTTTCAAAAGGCTTCAAGAAGAAGAAGCTAAATCGGGACACCTCTCAAGAGAAGTAGATGCATTGAAAGAGAAAATTCATGAATACATGGCAACTGAGGACCTGATATGTCATCTCCAGGGAGATCATTCAGTTCTGCAAAAGAAACTCCATCAACAAGAAAACAGGAACAGAGATTTAGGAAGAGAGATTGAAAACCTCACTAAAGAGTTAGAGAGGTATCGGCATTTCAGTAAGAGCCTCCGGCCTAGCCTCAATGGAAGAATCATCTCTGACCCGCAAGTATTTTCTAAAGAAGTTCAGACAGAAGTAGTAGACAATGAGCCACCCGATTACAAGAGTCTCATTCCTCTGGAACGAGCAGTCATCAATGGTCAGTTATATGAGGAGAATGAGGACCAGGATGAGGACCCTAATGATGAGGAATCAGTGCTGTCCTTCAAATGCAATTCATCTACCCCCTGTCCTGTTAACAGGAAACTATGGATTCCTTGGATGAAATCTAAGGAGGGCCATCCTCAGAATGGAAAAATACAAACTAAACCCAATGGCAACTTCATGCAACCTGGAGATCTAGTCCTAAGCCACACACCTGGGCAGCCACTTCATATAAAGGTTACTCCAGACCATGTCCAAAACACAGCCACTCTTGAAATCACAAGTCCAACCACAGAGAGTCCTCATTCTTACACAAGCACTGCAGTGATTCCAAACTGTGGCACCCCAAAGCAAAGGATAACCATCCTCCAAAATGCCTCCATAACACCGGTGAAATCCAAAACTTCTGCTGAAGGCCTCATGAACTTAGAGCAAAGCATGTCCCCAATTACCATGGCAACCTTTGCCAGAGCGCAGACCCCAGAGTCTTGTGGTTCTATAACTCCAGAAAGGACAATGTCACCTATTCAGGTTTTGGCCGTGACTGGTTCAGCAGGCTCTCCTGAGCAGGGACGTTCCCCAGAGCCGATAGAAATCAGTGCCAAGCATGCGATTTTCAGAGTCTCTCCTGACCGGCAGTCATCATGGCAGTTTCAACGTTCAAACAGCAACAGTTCAAGTGTGATAACTACTGAGGATAATAAAATCCACATTCACTTAGGAAGTCCTTACATGCAAGCTGTGGCCAGCCCCGTGAGACCTGCCAGCCCTTCAACACCACCACAGGATAACCGAACTCAAGGCTTAACTAATGGGGCACTAAACAAAACAAGCAATAAAGTCACCAGCAGTATTACTATCACACCAACAGCCACAACTCTTCCTCGACAATCACAAATTACAGTAAGTAATATATATAACTGACGACTCTCACCCTCATCCAGTCCATAGTGATATTATTGCAAGGAACTCAGTCCTTTTTAATTATCCCTCCACATCCCCCAAAAGACTGACTGAACTTGTACTTTGGGAAGGTTTGTGCATGAACTATCCAAGAGTATCTGAAACTAACTAAGTGTTGCCTGCATAGTCCTATCAAGTGTGCACTTACTGTATATCTTTTCATTTACATACCTGTATGGAAAATATTTACTCTGCACTTGTATAAATACATCTTTATGTATTTCATTTTCCATAACTCACATTAATTTGACTGCAACTTGTCTTGATGAAATACTTTAACATTTTAAAGCAGTAAATAATTTGTTATTTTTACCATTGCTTGCTGATTTTTTTTTTTTTGGTCATTTTGTGTTATATTTTTGCATGTATAGTATTTTATTTTCTGTTCAAAAGGTTTATTCATTCTTCCTTAAAAACAAACAGCACCTACTTCCCATTTACAGTCAACTTCTGATCACATGTTATTAGAGGAAGAGGAAGTGGTTCAAATAAATAAAGTTTATGTCTCTTTCATTGAAAAGTGAACTATAAGATCTCTCAGGAGCAAACTTAACTTCCTTCTTGAGATGTATCTCAATATCCATGATGACCAGTAAAGTGCTTAGCACATATTAAGAACTTGATAAATGTTTACTGACAGTAAGTGAATTATATAATATTAATTTGCTTTTATAAGCACATATGAGCTGATAGTGAAAGTAAAAAAGCTTTGAAATGTGATAGAAAACCAGAAAAAGCACATTGGAAAATACAAGTTACCTTGACAATCAAGAGTTGACTGTATTTCTTCTACATATGAAAACCCCCATAAAACATATATATATATATATATATTTGCATCCACATCTGAAATCAGCCACTATGATATATACTCTTGAACACTGCTTCAAAGCAAAAGTGTCATTCTTGTCCTTCTTTCCCATCCCATCTTTTCCCATCTTTCTGTTCCTAAAATAGTTTGGATTATTTAAGATATGTGCTTCCTACCTTGTTTGTAAGTCAGCTGTACTCAGAAGCTTACAATGTAATTGCATTTCTCCCCAACCTCTAAACAAGCAAATAAAAGCCAAAGACAGCTACAAACACAAGTTATAGAAAAGGCATATTTTAAAAAAAATCATACATTATGTTAGTTAAGGAAAGTTTCCTCTATGATTATTGTTATGCCATTCACAAGGTAAGTGAGAAAAACTCAGCCAAAGCATCCTAAGAATTCTGATACCTACCTTATAGGACTCTTTGAGCATGTTCTGTATTTCCATAGTAGAGAACAACAGTTTTCAGAGGAATGTTTTAAATTATAAATCTGGTCTCTATGTCACATTCAAAAAAAAAAAAAAAAAAGTTTCAGACAAGGTAGCTCGTTACCATTTTCCCTTTTCCAACCTCATAATGGTCTAATTTACTTTGGTCAATTTTATTGCCAGTTACTGATTTTAAACACAATCCATTTAGACACCCAGGCAAACTGTGAAGTTCTTTAGAAGTAAAAGAAATCTTCCATGATTATCATCCGTTTCCCTGCAAAATCAATTTCATGATAGCAAAGCGAGGATTTGTTGACAGAAACACTTCCATGGTGATGAACTGCAACACCAATGCTGTGGGCTTGCATCATCATTAAATAAGTTTGGATGAAAGCTGAGACTGGTGATGAATGAGAAAGCTTCTGTTTAAACACATTTATCTTGGGAATCGGCAGTGACCCAACTATATTACAAAATACATGATGGTCTAAATGGTTTTCAAAACTACTTTTATTTTTAAGTCACCTTGGGCTAGAACTTTAGAAGGAATGACATACTTAATTTTACATCTTTCAAAGTAGACATTGATAATCCTGCTGCATAAGATGTTTTTCTAGATAATAATCAAGAGAGGGTACATGTAACATTTTGGAGGGTGACAAAAACTAGGAAGAATTAAAGAACAAAGTCTTTGCAGTACTTCCCAACCTTTGTCAGATAATGGCACAAAAAGAAAATATGCTTCCGCAGCACTGGATACAATGGAGAGGTAGAAATGAGCAACCTATAGGTTCCTGTTGGCTGCCCTAAGTGCTGAGGGGAAAGATCCATTTCTGGCACACCTATAACTAACAGAGTTTGACAACTCTGGGCTATTCAATAGTTCATCCATTTGGTAAGGATTCAATTTCTTATGTGAGCCAGAACAATTCTCTACAATAATGTTAACACCACAGGATCTGTGCTTCATGATTATAATGAACAAATTCTCATTTCATCACATGCTCTACATATTAACTATTAATAGGCACCTGAAATGTAACATTACCAGAAGTTTACTAGACCTCAAGGAACCGAACTTCTCTTAGAGGTTCCTCTACTGGGAGGATTATTTTAGTATAATAATTCATATCAGCATCAAAATTTAGAAATACTGTCATACTCATAACATATATAATTAAAAGTGTTACTAATTAAAATTTATGGTAAAGACAGCATCATTTCTGATAGAAAACATCTTCCTTTTTCCATAAAATCTCACATTTAAAAAAAGCATCTTCCCATTCATACGTTCTAGATCTTTTGTCCTTAATTTCAAAATTAAATTTTTCTATCTATGTGTATGTTTGAAAGGTTACAGAACTTTCTTTTTAACTCATATATACTCACAGAAGAACCTTGAAAAGTAGGAGAAAGGAAGTGACATTGGAAAATCTTCATATGAAATATGTGAGAGTGAAGGTTTGTATTCTTAGAATAGGTCCATGGGAATCTCACAGAAGATAGTTTTTATAAACATCTGATAAAATCATATCTTCCTTTCATTTCATTTCATCTAAAGTCCCAGCTTCAGAACCAATTTTCATTTTACTCAGTACCTCCAATTCTTTAACCTTTTAAGCTGCAGCATCCTATCATAGATTTAAAAGACTTCACCATATTCTTCTGTCCTTTTAAGAACAGTGGCAAAACTTTCCTTTAGGATGCCTCCGTTCTCCGGGGGCACTGGCAAAAATAAAATCATCACCCTTGCTAGGACAATGTGCATCACTGTAACTGGATCTTTACATATAAAGGAAGATCTCTCTATATATGTTCAAGATGATGAAAGGATTACATAAATCTACTCAAGAGGTCTCTGCAATTACATCTCACATTGCCAAGACATCAGGCATAGGTCTTCATGACACTCAAAGGATAAAATTAGGTTGCATTGTAAGATGGTCATAAAGGGGATATTTCATTAAAAATTATTAGGCTTGAAGCCTAAGGATTTGATGATCTTTATTGACTGAGGTAGAACTCCAGACAAAAGCATGGTTTTGGTAGCTTCTTTGATTCTGAACCTTTATAAAGTGAGTTTCTTTTGAAACTTGTTTGACAAAGGCAAGAAAAGATCTTTAACAACATTCTAGTTTACCTATACCTGGTTTCTATTATTGTTTTTTCGCCAAAAATCATTTTGCTTTGTAATCCTAAGAGAAAACATAATCAGGCAAAAATGCATGCCCAAAACATTAAGATCTGTGTTTCTCAAAGTAAATACAAGATACATGTTTGAGACTCCCAGTGTCCCACCCAGAGATTCAAATTGGAATCTGTGAGGGTATGGCCCAGGAAGCTACACTTTTAACAAATTACTCTGCTGATTAGTATGCATCCTAAAGTAGTAATTTCATTATTTTAGAAATTCCTATATTGATAAACATTAGCAAATGTGTTCTGACTATAGTCCTGTTCAGTCAAAATAAATTACCCCTGTCCAAGGAAGTGTGACTGTTCCGCCCTCTGGTGGCTAGCATGACAAACAGCTCATTCCTCAGGTTTTCTTTTTATTCAGAAAAAAGCTTAATAAAAACTACCATTTTATAAGGTGGGAAGGTTCTTAGGTTTATAACTGTAGCAAAGCATAGATGCCTGAATCTTCAGTTGAGCAGTAGCAGGCTGTCTGACACCTACAAGCTGTTTCTCCCTGAGATCCCAGGCCCTCAATAACCCTACGGCATTTCTTGGGAATTGTCCAGAACACACATTAAAGAGAGCTGTTTGGATGAACCAAAACAAAGGACTCCATTTACCTTAGAGCACAGTGAGGCAAATGCCAAGAAAGAGCAAGGAAGATAAGTGGTTCAATAAAGTCCCCAACCCTAAACCGCCTTAAATTCATTTTCATTTAGATTACACTCCAAATCCTTTCCTTTCCAACTGATGGAACTTCCACTGTGCAGTGAAATATATCCCCCAAGGGCAACACACTAAGGGTAAGGAATCCTTGGGGAGTCTAGCCAGTTAACTGGCCAACATTTCTAAGTACTTTATCATTTGATAATGAATTAACACGGTTCATATGGCAGCACATTTAAATCTGTCAACATTCTATCAGGATACCAGTTTTTATACTTAAAATAGGGCTATAAAAATGTACTCTGGGCTAACCTTTGGCATAGCAATCAGCTATCCTAGGGATAATCTTCTTTTCTTTACTTGTGGCTTCATTTTAAAATTTCACTTATTTTTTAATGAAATTATTATCAGAGAAATAAAATTTGATTAATTGAGGAAGTTTTTGAAAGCTTTTTTACTTTTATTTTAGTAAGTTCCTTTCTCCCTTATAGCCAAATGGTCCTATATGATATTTCTGTAACATTACCTAGGATTTTTTTTTTTTTTTTTTTTTTTTTTTTTTTTTGCCTCTGAGTTTTGTTTTGCTTTTGAAAGCCTTGTCATCTTTGCATAACTAACAATGTATACAGGCCCTAGACCTACAAAGGCTGTCTCACTCTGTGCTATTCCTTAGGACTCTGGAAAGGTGGAATGGGTTCACTGACAAACCACTCATATGTCTCAGTGACATGCAGGATATCTTCTCTTCAAAGCACCACATGGATACAACTGGTTAATACACTGATCATGACACACTGAACTGCCTACCTTCTATCCAACATTGGGGCAGATATGAAGATAAAAGATTCACTGTCCCTGAAGAGCTTATTATTCTGAGCAAGGAAAGGAGACAAGAAACAAGAGTATGAGACAACATTTAATCAAGTGGCAAACTAAATACACTCAATAAACTAGAGATTAAGCAGGACTACAGTAGACAAGACTTCACAGAGCAAATGAGACTTGAAACTGGTCAAGGAAAGATTTAGATAAGTGGAGTAACTGGTTGGGAGGGAGCATTTGAGGCTGGCAAACAGAAGATCAGGTTAGTTCATGCCTTTCCCAGTCAGCAATGCAGCTCTAAAAAAGTCATTTAGTTTTTGTGAAATAAAGACAACTGGACTTGGTGATCTCTATGATCATATCTAGTTCTAACTTCCAATGATTTCTGAATTCTTTCCAAGTCTCAACACCCTCTTTTAACCACTTAAAATTCCTTTGAGAAATAAGTTTGAGCATAAATAAACAAACCAATTATCTACATGAGTTTCCTTTCAGCCATTAAATTTCTCCTTCCTCATTTTCCCACTTATAGGTGTCCTAACTACTAGATTTGTTTTCTTCTTTAAGATTCTATGAATTAGCCTTTTAATCCTCAACACATCAGCTCTTTTCTCATTAGAGCAAAGTTTTGCAACCTCAGGACTATTAACAGTATGGGTCTGGTGATTCTTTGTTGTGGAAGGATGTCCTGCGCACTGTAGGACCTCTAGGAGCATTCCTGGCTTCCACTAGATGCCAAGTAGCATCTCCCAACTGTGACAAACAAAAATGGCTCCTGACATGGCTAAATCTTCTCTGCAGTGTAAAATCACCTCCATTTGAGAACCACTGCATGAGAGAGATGGACTACCTCTATAAGCCAGTTCCTCTTTTACATGACTTGCTGTGGGAAAAATCTGACAGCTCATTTGAAAACTCTTGTGTCTGGTATGTAGAGATGAAAATCTTGAATCTGACTAACTATAAGCCTCAAAACAACTTTAAAAATCTGCACTGAAGAGTTTAGTTGCATAAGGATTGTTTCCACTAATCTGACAGATTGGCTCAAGGCATATGTGTATTTGAATATTTGTATTTGTGTTAATACCCTGTACCTTTGTTTCAATACCAGATATAAACTAATGTTTTCAGATAAGCTTCCATTTCTCACATGCCTTCAGGAGAAATAAAAGTCTAGACAACCAACCACATTTGCCTTAGTGGGAAAAAATGGGTTTCAGGAGGATTCCTAAGAACTTAAGAGATAACCCTTTACTGTTTAGACCTTTCCAAAGAGTCCTCTTTCAGAAATTTCATCTCCTTCTATAGTAGCTTATAACCACCAGAGGCACAAATGTCTATTAGAATACAAGCTTTCTTCATTCTTCAACAAATCACCTATAAGAATGAACCAACAAATATATTTATGAAGCACCTAATTTTACCCAGTGCTATGTGAGGCAGTTATGGAAGTATAAGATTTAGAATCTAGGGTGGGAGTTGAGGACTACCTTAAAAGGTAATTAAGAGCACAACACAGAGAAGGAATTCTATAGAGAGTAAATACTACAGGAATTTGGAAGAGGAGCAGGTTACTCCGGGGACAAGGTTCAGGGGTTAGGTTTCAGACATAGATGAGATTTGAGCAGGGGCTGGGAGATGAGGAAGACTAAGATAAACAGAGGACAAAAGGTGTTCCAGGGTACTGTCAAGTGACACCAATGAGACAAGAATGAGACAAAAGCAGAGATGTGAGGCCAAGCAAGAGAGGAGAAAACCAGAGTTCAAGGAACAATGAGCAGGGTAGTGTGGCTTCAGCTCAGATGGTTGGGGTAGGGGTAGGCTTGAAGGGCCTAGTCCTGTCAGACTGTGAAGAGCCTTGAATACAATGGCAGGGAGCACTCTGTGTCTTCAGTGAAGACTTCTGGGTAGTGAGATAATGGAAATAACTAATCCTTTATACACTATCATTTCATTTCACAACAACCCTATATATCACCACAATTTTAAAGATAAAAAATGTTTAATTCTGAGATGCAAGGAAAATTGCTTCAGGTTGTTGTATTAGTATGTGACATGAGAAAGGTATAACACAAATTTAATTCTGTTGTCCCATTCTCTTTCCATGGCAACATACTGAGAAGCTACCTCAGTGCAAGTGGGAAGCATAATAAATTGCCTTTGATCCTCTCCATTACTTAAGAGCATAGACGGGATGTCTAACATTACATTCCTGCACTCTGTCTCACAAGTCTGCCACTTTATCCAGAACACTCAGAATTCCCCTAAAGATACACAGGGCTTTCTCCTACCCCTTCCCAGCTGTTCCACATGGATAATTTTCTCTTCTCTCATCACGTGATCCACACTGAAAGATCTGGCTCAAGCCTTACCTTTTCTGAAAACTTCCATGATCACCACAGTCCAGAGTGATCTGGCTCCCCTTCCAACTCCTCCCATCTCCCTGAGGTTATTGTTTGGGGAACAAAAGATCATGAATGTGAGAGGCTGAGCCTCATATAAATGGGGAGGCATGGGGAAGACTGACAGGATGGTGCTGTGGATAGGACATGGGAGAAAGCAAGACCAAGGAGAAGCGCAATTCCTCATCATCAGGAGACTGTTCTCAGGGAGCACTGGGGTGGTGGTTAAAGTCCACTCTATCCTAAAGCAGGGTTCTATAAGCAAAGGCACAAATGCAGGGCATGCAGAATGAGCTTGGAGGAGGTACCTGATGGGCCTCAGAGGTGGCTGGAGGAAAGGCATCAGAAGTGAGTAAAAATGATCCACAAAAAGAACATCATGACCATGCACATCAAAACTTATAAATAGCAGCTGCCTTGACAGTCCTGATAGTCATCCAACACCTCCAGAAAAGGCAATCAAAGGATCAAGGTGTAGCCACCATAAAGACAAAAACCACCAACTTAGCCCATGGGTAGTGGCACTTCAGCCTTTGCAGAAGACTAGAAAATCTTCCTGGATGATATACCCTAATTTAGAGTTTCCATTTCTCAAGCAACACCATAACTTATTAGGAAAGAATGATGGTCCCAAAATCACCTTAAAGAAAAAGAAAAAGAAAAAGAAAGAAAGAAAGAAAGAAAGAAAGAAAGAAAGAAAGAAAGAAAGAAAAAAAAGCGTTGTGTATTTTCCCAGCTCAGGGGGAAAGTGTTAGCGTTCAGCTTTGTCAGTCTCTAAATTCTGCTTCCAATTCAGAATTAAGCATCACAAATAAAACTGACACTTCAGAGGAAAATCTTCAAGTTGGTCTCCAATATATCTCTCAGAAACAATTAAATGCATAAAAAAACTTGCTTCAATGCAGCCACTCTTCAAACAATTCACAGCAATTCCTCAAGAGTAAATTGCTATCATTCACTATTAGTAAGTTGGCTGCTTTTCTCCTTCTTCTCTTAAAAAAAAAAAAAAAAGAAAAGAGCTATTCCTTTTCCATTCTTTGCCTTTTAATGGTGTTCTTGACTGAATTCATGGATATTAGTTTTGAGGCTGCAGAAAATTACAGTTTATAGAGAGAGGGGTTAACTAAAAATTTCAACAGATCCCCAAAAGGTCCATAAAACATTAGAAAAATTTAAACAACTTCAGGGCAACAAGGAGGGGGTAAATGGGTAGGGATCTCAGTGAAGAAGGATGGCATCTCTCACAGTGACAGGCATAAGCAGCACAGTTTTTTTTATATAAAACTTTTTTCTGATTATAAGAGTAATACCTATTTATAACACAAATTTTGGAAGATACAAATGCCAGAGCCACTGACTTTAGCTTCTATGAAGAGTAATGAGAGGACTAGGGAGAACAATGGACAATTATTACTATTTTTTTAGGCCAACTTATCAACTATGGCCCTATTCCAGGTTTTCTCAGACTGCCAATGTGGAAGGAAATGTGCTCTGGGGGGGTTATCCTGTAATTACCGAATGCCCCTGTGCCAAGGAGTGGCAGACCCCCCCCCCCACACACACACACACAGAGTACAAGTTGATGTAATCTGTCTGTTCAGCCCAGACACAATGGCAGAGGGGCCAGTGTGGTCACTGGAGGAGAGGGGCAGGATTTCCTTTCCTCCCTGCTAGCCAATCAGTGCTTGGATAATGATTCAACACTAAGCATTGTTCAAGTACTGGGAAGAAATATCTCCTTGGGGGCTCCTTTCAGAACTAGTTACACTCTTATCAGTAAGATTGGTGGACTTGTGGCAGGGTGGGTGTGGGGGATGGAGAGGTGCATGTGGGCAAAGAATAGGGCCCAACAAAACTCACCTCTCAAACTATGGGAAAGGAATCTAGAAGTATCTATCATAGAAGAAGAGAGTGGAAGATGAAGAGGAACTATATTTTCCCCTTGTGCTCTCAGTCACTTGAATGGTATCAACTATTTCTCTATGATGATTCTCAAAGCCAGATCTCCAAGTTTTCAATGCCTACCAAACAGTTCCACATGGAAGGTCCAGTTACACTTCATACTTGGCATGTGCCCACACCCCAGTGCACTGCTGCTTTTGGGTTCCTTTTTGTCTCACTTCTGGTGATGGTCCACCACCTTCCTTGTTGCCAGGGTTCAATATCTGGGAGCCATTCTCCACTTTTCTGTTCATGCCCCAGATTTAGTCAGCCACTCTGCCCTGGTATTTCTTTTTCTGCCCTCCCTCTTTTATTTGTGCTACTACTCCCCACATCCAGACCTCAGTACAGATGGTACTATAAAATAGTTAATCTATTACATTTAACCCCTCACCTCTCTAATCCAACCTTTGCTCATGTTGCTGGTGATCTTTCTACAATACTGTCCTGATCATGGCAATTCTCCAGTCCTCTCCACCCCCCACCCACCCAAAAGAGCACTTACTTCGCACTTACATCACTGAGTATATCACAAAGTCCAAACCTTCTAGATTAGTCCTCCATCTCTTGCCTCATCTCCTTTTGAAACTGGACGAACTGTATCCTCCTCACCAGAACACAGTATTGACCATCCTCCCACATACAACTGAGCTTTCTTACCTCACACCTTGTTCACGCTGTTCCTAAGGATAGAATACTCTTGTCTCTTTGTTCGTTCTATTGAAATCTTACTCCTATCTCAAGGCCAATACCTCTGGAAAACCTTCCTATTCTTCACAGTCTTCCTCCAAGTTTCCAAAATGCTTCTGTTTGTACCTCTATTATAGCACTTCATTTTGCCTCTTTTTATGCTTATGTGTTATCCCTCCTATACCATAATCTCTTGAGAGGAAGAATCTGCTATCATTTATTTTTAAAACTCATATCAATGTTTCTCAAATGCAGTCACTGATCGCCCTTATAAGAATCACTCAGGACTCCACAGATTTCCATGTGCCTAGACCTCTGGAAACCAATGCTGGAAATCTGCATTTAAACAACCTGCCTGCTTTATTCTTGGGCTTATAAAGTTTAAAAGCCACTGTACTACATTACCCAGAATGTAAATACTGCTGGTGGTTAGGTGTTCAACAAAGGCTCATGTGGCTAACAACATACCAGGTGGGCACAGCGGGCTTGCATTTGTTCTTTTCATAGACTCACAGAATGTCAGGGCCAAAGGACTTTACAGGTGCTGTAACTGCTTCATTTTTTCAATTAAGAGATAAGAAAAGAAGAAAGAGTAGAAAATAGTATCTTTTCAGGTAAACTCTAAAAAAGAAAGACTCATAACAATCACACCAAGTAGGATAAAGAAGGAAAAGAATGTGTGAAGGGGCAGATTGTGTGAAGGGACAATTGTGGGTCAGATTGGTTAGAAACATGGCCCAGTAAACATCATTGCTTGTCAGCTTCCTCAACTCCTATGTTTGGGAACATGTCTCCAATAATTAATTAGAGAGGGGGAAAACAAGGGGTAAAGCAGAAAAGTAAGAAAGTTAAAATAACCAAAGAAAATAAGTTATGATGATTATCAAGAAATAGGCATCTTAAGAGATATAAGGAAGAAGACAAACTTCATAACATTAACATTGTTAACAGCAAACACTTATCTGGAACTTTGATGTGCCATAGGTCTCCCCCCGCCCGCCCCCCCCCCCCCAAGAACGTGCAAGTAGGTACTCTAATCTCCAGATAAGGATTACAGATGAGGAAGCTGAAGTCTGCAAGTCTGAAGTCTTGCCTGAGGACACACAGCTAGTTGATGCCAGAAATGGAATGCAATCCCAAGTCTATCTGGCACCAGAGCCTCTGCTCTAGCCACTAACCCAAGGCTGTTGTAAACTGTCAGCCTGTGAATGATCAAAAAAAACCTTAAATGGTTGCAAATGAAGATATGAGGAGGAGAGAGTGGGAAGAGTACCAAAAAAGAAAAAAATATCTGAGGTAAAAAATCTGACAATGAATAACAAGAAAGGGGACATGTGCCTGGCTGGATCAGTTGATGGAGTGTGCAACTCTTGATCTTGGGGCTCTAAGTTCAAGCCCCATGTTGGGTATAGAGGTTACTTAAAAATAAAATCTTAAAACAACAACAACAACAACAACAAAGGGGACAAACAAAGAAGACAAAAGTTCAAGGTTAGTGTATTTATTTTAGCATACTATTTCTACATGAGATGCTATGTGTCTGGGCACCAAATGGAAGCAACTGGGTTAGGAAGGATTTTTGAAAACTATATTTCAATGTTTATTCTCAGACTCCCTCACTGCCCATGGTGTAATTACCACAGAGAGATTGGGATGTGACTAGGTACAACCACAAACCATGTTACATTATAAAATAAAGGCATCAATTTCCTCCAACTTCCTCAGAAATCGGACAACTCTTTAACGTAAATCATAGTGCTGCAACTCTATTTAAAACCAAGTGCTCTCTTGCAGGAGGTTAACAGGAATGAGCTAATCCAACTGCAGAATTTCCTTTTGAAAGACCTCTTACCATATAAAACTGTAAAATGTTTAGTGATAAAGTTTTATTGCATAATGAGAAAGTTCGGAGAAAGTCAAGAAAAAAAAAAAAAGCCAAAGCAGCATATGAAACTCTGGGCTATCTGCCATATTCATTATCTATTATTTCCACTTTTTTTCTTTATACAAATTAGTAGTGATTTACCAAACAATACAAAACACACACACACACACACACACACACACACACACACACACACACAAAGGCAATAATATTTCAAAGATGTTTTTTCTAGTTTATCATTTCCTCCCTTTCATCACCACATATATCATAAATACTTGTGTCCTTTCCCATTAAAAAGAGATAAAAACCAAAATACTAAATATTGTCATTCTGATAACACAGCTGGGTCCCCAAGGGAGTCAGGCAGCCCTGAATCTGCCCCTCACTGCGTCACCCCAAAAACCACAAATGATAGGAAGTCTCTGGGAGCCTTCATCCTTTCAACCTCCACAGCTAAAGGTGTAATGAGAGGTCTGCAGTCCTTGTAGTCAGGAACACTCCTGAGACAACACTGCTTTCTTAGACAATATGTTGCCAATGCAACACCAAAAAGTTCAAAGCACTTACAAAAGAATTTCATTTAGAGAAAGGGAAACATCCTGACTCCAGCTGTCTAACAAGGATCTAATAGCTCCCCCATAAATGCTGATTCTGACCTGGTATACTTTTAGATGTTTGCCCTCTATGATAATATGAAAAAGCACAAGGATCAGGTAGAAATTGGGCTATTGAATTATGACTTCAAATAAAAGAAAATATTTTCACCTTTCTGTACTTCCTTTGGTCACAAAGTCTCACTGCCATTTGATGACTTACTGAAACTAGGGTGTCTTGTAGACCACTTGGTTTCTTTTAAGAAATCATGGACCAAATAAGCCAACATTTTAAGAATTTAGTGAATACATTCCACACATATACTCCTTTTCTTTCTACTGCTCCCTAGATAAAACCAATGCCGCTGCCTTACTGAACTTGGCATCCTTCAGACCTGTAATCTATTCCAAATCCCAATCTCCATGTTGAACTGAGTTAAAACATTAAAACATCTTTTCTTCTGTGAATGAGTTTTCCAACTTGCTTAATCTCCTCCAAGACATCTGCTTTCTGATGAAACCCAGGAGCCTACAACTCTGAGTAGAATGTTCACTGTGTGGTCTTAAAACAGACATATGCATGGATTCCTCTTGCAATATGCACTCCAAATTTGGATAAAACTTTCTTGGAACTATTTGACATAATGTTCTATAAAAATTATCCAAGAGATGACACATTTTGAAGTTCCATACCTCATTTACTGAAATACATCCAAGAATAAAATTCATATGGAGGGAAAAAAACCCACAGCATCATTTTTTAAAGATTTGGTTATTACATCTAGGACTGTTCTAATAAAATAACTATCCTTTGCTGCCATCTAGAGGTAAAAACTATGTAGTGAAAATGAGAGTTATTTAAGTTATTAAGAAAACAAAATTAACTCGCACTATTCATGGCCTAGAAACAATGGGAACCCAGTAACTTTCCAGCAACTAAGCCTACAATGACCATCATCCCAAGCCACATTGTCTTCACCAAAGCATACCAGTATAGCTTAAAAGAAGCTGTACCATATTGTGTTCCATACCAATTGGTTTATCAGGTACATTTAAGTTCTAAGTAATCTGTGGTGCTCATTAAAAATTCACATGCCCATACCCTACTCCTAGACAATCGGAGTCAGGAGGTTCTAAAATGGGATGCAGACATCTGCAGTGTTTTAAAAAGAACCCTACAGGTGGTTTTGATGAACACCTAGAAAATGCTGGGGCCATGAAGCCCTGGCCCTTCACAGTGTTGAACTTCCCACACCCAGGCAAGACAGGGTTCCAGTGAAAAAAAAACTTCTTTTTTTATTTTTAAGTAATCTCTATTGATACCCAATGAGGGGCTCAAACTTACAACCCTGAGATCAAGAGTCACATGCTCCACTGAGCAAGCCAGCAAGGCACCCTAAAACTTAAAGCTTACTTCTAAAGGAGGTTCAACTATGGCAGTGTTTTTCAAAGTGTAGCAGGCTGACCACCTGCATCAGATGAATCACTGAGAGTGTACTAAAAATGTGGATGTCTGGGGGCACCTGGGTGGCTCAGTTGGTTAAGCATCCAACTCTTGATTTTGGCTCAGGTCATGATCTCACAGTTCATCAGATGCAGCCCCGCATGGGGCTCTGAGCTCACACTGCAAAGCCTGCTTGGGATTCTCTCTCTCCCTCTTTGCCCCTCCCCCTATTCATGAGCCTGCATGCACGTGCACAAAAGCACACACTCTCTCATTCTCTCAAAATAAATAAATAATTTTAAAAAATGTGGATGTCTGGGCACATCAACAGACAAATGAATTACAATTTCTAGGGGTAAGGCCCAGGAATCAACAATTTAAATGGGATTCCAACATAGATTTTTGTACACTAAGTAGGAGAACCAATCTAAATCTTGACAAAGCTAAAGGATATCACAGAAACCTATCTTGGAAAGACTATTAATGCTATGGCAACAAGATCAGCCAACTTGAATTAGTCCATCACTCATTTCAGTTGCAGCTGCCACTGCTTGTTCATGGTTTGGACAATATGGTTGATGTTCACATAGTATTCTGATTTCTGAAGTGTTTCCTTCCTTTTTTATCTCTTAATATAACTTGGTGTTGTTTTTTCCTAGTTGCACACTTATTATAGAAAACGTAGAGAATACAGAAAATAGAAGAAAAATAAAAAGCACCTATAACTCCACTAACCAGAATTACCCCCTAACAGCACTGGTATATTTTCTCCTAGTATTTTCTCTTCAAACATACAGAGTTCAAACATGTATATAGTTTTTAATCTGTCGGAAACTATGAGTCTGGAGTTCTCTCTTGTCTAGCAAGACAGTGGATGCAGAATTGAATATGAGAGAGGCTAATGTCTGGGAGGAGATAAGAGCCACGAACAAGGGTTTTTCATGTCCTTATTTATTGAGCTCAAAAGATATTACCTATGTGGTGAACATAAAGAAAACAAGATCTTACACATGTGAACATGGAGAAAACAATCAGACAGTACTCATTAACTTGCGTAATAAGCAAAGGGTCTAAGGGGCAAGTGGAGGTTGTGATCTAAGTACAATAGTATAATGGCATCAGATGGAAAGTAATTTCCTGCAGGTGATATAACAAGTTACTTGTGATCCCATTACAATAATTTGCTAGCTAACCCCAAGAGCTTTTGCCCCTTGGTGGCAGCTTTCCGCCCTAAACTTTTTTCTAAGCCTTTTTTCTGGATTAGAAAAGTTCTACTTATGTATGTAAGTAGAACCTATTCCCCCACGTTAATCCTGTTTTTAACATTTCTGAATAAACATTTTCCTATATCTTCAAAAGCATCATTATTTAAAGATAGTATAATACTTTCACATGATTATAATGTAATAAATAGTGTAAACTTTTGTTATAAATAATGCACAAATGAATAGCCTTGCTATTTATAATGCATCTGTAATTCATCTCTGATTATTTCCTAGAAAAGATTCCTAGCAATAAAATGAGTGAGTCACAGGATGTGAGTTTTAGGGATCTTGATACATGCTACCAAACTACTATCCCAGTCATTGCTGAGGCCACCCATCTCACCAAATCCTTACTGGGCACTGAGTTTTATTATTTAAAAAACAAACAAACAAACAAAAAAGATTCTGCCTATTTGAGAGGTAAAAATATTGAGTGAGTATTCTGGCACCAGAGACCATGAGGACAGGATGAAAGGAAGGAATACGAATACCATTTACAAAATGAGGAGAGTGATATCAGAGTATTAGCATATCTTTGCTATGTTTAGGATTAAGTATCAAAAAAATGTCAATAAGATGGGGCACCTGGGTGGCAAAGTTGCTTAAGTGTCTGACTCTTGACTTCAGCTTAAGTCATGATCTCCCGGTTTATGGGATCAAGGCTGGCATCGGGCTCTGCAATGACAGAGCAGAGCCTGCTTGGGATTCTCTCCTTCTCTTTCTGCTCCACCACTTCTTGTGCACTCTCTCGTGTGCTCGCTCTCTCTCAAAATAAATATATAAACTTAAAAAAACATAAAAGTAATTTTTTTTAAATGTTAGTAAGAACACTAAGGTGCAAAAACTCTTCTAGCAGCTAGGCATACAGAAGATTGACTAAATGTACCAAAAGAAAGCATATGAAGCATATTCACCATATAGTTATGCTTAATTGAAGGATTCATATTTTTAGCTAAGTCCATGTAATGTTTATTTGAAAATCTAAATATGGTTGCTATAAAAGTTAGATGGCATTTCAAGTGTTTATACAAAACAAAAAGACTTTACTGTATTTTACCAGTATAATAAAAACATGGAAACAAATTTCTATAGAATGGAAAACAATATAAGAAGGATTCCCATACAATCAGTATTAGAAATCTATGATGAAACCGCAATGCATTTTAAAAGATTTATATATTTTTTTAACTTTTAAAAATATTTATTTATTTTGAGAGAGACAGAGAGAGAGAGAGACAGTGTGCATGAGCAAGCAAGGGGCAGAGAGAGACTGGGACAGAGGATCTGAAATGAGGTTTGTGCTGACAGCAGAAAGCCTGATGCGGTGTTTGAACTCACAAACCATGCGATCATGACCTGAGTGAAGTCGTACGCTTAACCAACTGAGCCACCCAGGCATCCCTAAAAGATTTATATTTTTCAGCTCATAGTAAAGAAAGGATGATGCAACCAAAGAGGGAGAAAATAATCATCATCACCAAATATGGATTACAATGGGAGAACTACAGTTAGCTGAGATATTTTTCCCATCTTTTTTACAAGTATTTTTATCCAAGAGTATTTTTCCCTAATAGATGAAAATAAGAGTATATCTCTGAGTATGAACTCAATCAAGCCTTTACTCTTTCACACTCCACAACTCACTCTCCCACTCAAGATCATTCAACATATCTGTGACTCTTCCCTCACTCCTTATATATTAACAGAGAACAAATATTAATACAATTCTACCTCCACCATGTGTCTTCCCCCAGACTTTGTCCTTCCTATCCACTCCATACCACCCCCCTCCCCCAACACATAGAGTTTGTAGAATCACATACAATTTTCCCTATCTAGGCCTGTCTACAGTCCGATTTTGCCTGTCGAATACAACCTAATTTGAAGTCACTCCATTTCTCAACTGGGCCCAATTTCCTACTTCAGTGACACTGCCAAAAATATTCTCTCATCCCGGTGCCAAAAGTATTCCTTTACTCTAGAATACCCTCCCATTCCTGCTATTAAAAATTCCTGCTATTAAAATTACCCTCCCATTCCTGCTTTTAGAGACTCAAGTCAAATGCTACTTTCTTCATGAAGCTCTCTTAGACCCGTCGGTTGAAATTAATATTTCCCTGACAATCTCATGACCCTTTGAGATTAATTTGGGCACTACTCTTGCTTATCTCCCACTACACTACGATTGCCAAAAAGCAAGAAACAACCAATTTATCTCTATATTTAGTACCATCTACTATTGAGGTCCTTGCACACAGCACACTCAACACATGCTGGCAGAATTGCTTTAGTAAATATTTTTCTTCAACTTGACAGTCTTTAATCTGATGTGTCCCCAGAATCTAGTGTTTCCAAAGAAGTCAAATCCCAGGCTGACTCTATGTCCTGTACAATGTCTGGTTCTCCACCAGCTGTACCATTAACTACCTTTTGTTCTTCTGTTTAATTCAAGATCAAGGAGGTATGCAAGCAGAGAATCCCAACACGGATCCCCAAACCAAAATCTACAGGCAACACTAAGCTTTTCCCTAAAGCTCCCCCAGGGCCTATGGATAAGTCCATTCACCACACTGGCTGTGGGAAGCTACACATCATAAGGACTGTCACCTCTAACACTTTCCTCCACATGGGAGGGAAAAGGTAAGTCATACCAATGCACTGTCTGGATACATCCATCTACAGAAATATCTGGAAAGCTAAAATTACCAGTATGAAGGCCAAAGAGGAAAGGCCATCTCTCTAAGAAATGGTGAAGCGGCAAAATGACAAATAGTGCATTCACAGGTTGCTGGACCCGGTAAACAGGATCCTAAAAGAGCAGCGCATCTACGATTGTATTACCAGTAGTGTGTATTTTTATATACACACAAACAGGAGTACATGGCCCAAATTCTTCCAATTCCTCATTCTATTTGTAATCCACTCCAAAGTTGGACCTTTTATCATTACCATGGGGTATGACTGATTTCATTAGAATGGTTCGAAAGTTTTCTGGTGAACTCAGAAGTAACTCTTTCATTTCACAGAACTTTACTGGATATTTTGCTAAGAGGATATGCTAGCAAGAATTCCTAATCTGCTTCAACTAAGTCAGATTATTTCCATCAAAATGGCAGCACAATTAAAATCATACTTTAAGGTCTAGAACTATGATTTCTTTACAACCAGGAGGAGAAAAAAACGTGGTAATTCTTAGTTACAAAGAAGAAAGCAACAACAAAAATGAGTAACTATTGAATACATCCTTTGTGTCGGACCTGATAATCACTGGTGTAATACACACACTTGACTACTGGCAGTTAGTCTTCTGTCCATTTTTTCTAGTAAGTTGCCCTTTCTATATATGCCCGGCCATAGAATCACTTTGCAAGACTTATAAGGAAATCCATTTTAAATCGGCATTTCTGCTTTCTAAAGCAATCAGGACATTTGAGAGTCAAAGGTCACCAATACTGAGATCTTTTAGGGAGATACAAATCACTGTCCTGGGTGTTTAAAAAAAGGCAACAATTTATCATCCCATCAGACATTCTTCAATCACATCACTTCCCCAATCAGTGCTATAGAAAAACACAGTCAACTCAGCAAGACTCAAATTCCAATCCTAATTTTTTACTCATTTGACAATGAGCTTGGCATTCATCATTGTAGGCCTTGAGTTTCTTGTATGTAAAACAAAAAAGCTGAATAATTCTTTAGGTACCTTGCAGTTCTGATAACCCATGAATACGTCCAACTAAGAATGTTGAATTCCACCAGTCATCTACAAGGCGAGACTCACTCCCCTGGCAGTAGTAAGCTAAAGTAATTCTTTCATCACATTTAAAACTCTTTACTCAATTAAGAGAAAGGTGTGTATAATTCAGTGTGGACAGAGCAACACAATAATGTTACAAGACAAGGCATTTTAAAAAATATTTATTTTTGAGAGAGACAGAGAGGGAGCTAGAATGAGAGGGGAGGGGCAGAGAGAGAGGGAGACAGAGGATCCGAAGGAGGCTCTGCACTGACAGCAGAGAGCCTGATGTGGGGCTCGAACTCAGGAACCACAAGATCATGAATTGAGCTGAAGTTGGAAGCTCAACCGACTGAGCCCCCAGGTGCCCAGACAAATAAGGCATTTTTGACATGAGAGACAGAGGTATATTGCACTAAGCGGCAGTCAGGAAAAAAAATTCTATGAAGAGCATGATGCAAGGATCTCTGTGATTTTGCACCAAGAACTGGAGACATGATCCTGGAAGAAATCCTGAAGGACAGCGCTTTAACCTTCTATCCTGAGATGGAGCCAGGAAAGCAGGAGCAAAGGAACTACCATTCTCCACACTCATCCAGCCAAGCCTGCTTCAATGTGCTCATGTCACTGTACAAACACCCCTGGCCCACTCCAATTTCAATGAGGAGGAACAGGAAATTTGGGTAGCATTGAGCTATGCAAGCTAGAGAGAGAGATGATGTGCAGCAGTCCCAGCAGGCAAGTGGCAGAGGGAGAATGCAGAGGAGGTCAGGTGAATTAAAAGCCTAAAGCAGAAAAGCCTAAGTTGAAAAGCCGTAAGAGACTAGTGGAAGGGAGTAGACTACAAAAGAAGGTGATGAAGCTCTAACATAAAAATAAGAGAGAAACAGTTCAAAAGGAAGTGCAGAGTAATAACAGGTGGATGTTGCAATGGGAAAATGTGTAGAGTGCTTAGTGCCATGCCTGCATTATGCAGGTAATGTTAAGTGAACAGAGAATGAATGAATGAAGGAGAGAAGGGCCATTCAGTCAACATATAAGTGAGAAAATGTGCTAAGAGATGATAATGGTATATGATAGGGTCTGGAAAAGCAATTATGCCAGGTGACATTCAATACTGATAATTATGCTAAAGGAAATAAAAAAACAGATTGAAACTGAACAGATTGAAAAGAAGCATAAAACAGGAAAAACAAGCACCAGAAATATTCCCAGAAAAGCAAAAGACCCTGGGAACGTTTTTACCTTGTAGAGGAGCACAAAATATGTTGCATGTTGGATATTTCTAAATGGTTTTCTCCTAGGTTAGGAGACTCCTTAAAGTGCCATGCCAACCTGCCATAAATTAAAGAGAAGCAAGAAAAGAAAGACAAGATACTGTACAAAGTACTAAAAAAGAGTTGGAAAATAGTGACACTTCTATGGCAAGCACTAGAATCCTGTATTTAAATGGTAACAGTTCTAATCCAATTAAGACAAAAGTCTTTAAAATAACAAAGTCTATTTCAACAAAAGGATCACAAACCGAAAACCAAGCTAATTAAAAAAAATTTTTTTTTATGTTTATTTATTTTTGAGAGAGCGAGGGACAGAGCGTGAACGATGGAGGGGCAGAAAGAGAGGGAGAGGGAGACACAGAATCCGAAGCAGGCTCCAGGCTCCAAGCTGTCAGCACAGAGCCTGATGGGGGGCTCGAACTCATGAAATGCGAGATCATGACCTGAGCTGAAGTCAGACACTAACTGACTGAGCCACCCAGGCACCCCAAACCGTGCTTATTTTACAGCAATACGTGACACAATAAAAATGCATAAGCAGCTTACAACTGGGAATACTATTTGGAGTTCAACAAAATGGTGTTTGATCTGTAACACAACTGAAACATGAAGAATCTTGTCTCCTGAACATAATCCTATTTCTGCAGAAATGTGGACCCTCTGAAAAACAATAAAAATAAAAGAATGTATCCTAATATAAATTTTAAGTTAAATTTTTAAAAGAAAGCAGATAAAAACCGAAGTGAATAAAAACAAATCCAATTTGTAACAAGAATTTTAATAACCTGAAACTTTTGTGCTGGAGTCCTTCCTCAGCCCTTCATTTGTTTAGCTTCAGTGATTTCTGAACTAATTCCCTTTTAATTATTTGGAATATAGTATCTGTTTTAATAAGAATGTGACTAATCTAATATATGACTGATAATAATGGACTAAGTAATGGAGTAACTGATGTAAAATGCAATCCTCTCTGGAATATGTTTCAAATTCCTATTTTAAGGAACATGTGACATACAACTCAGGTTCTGACACTGAATTTGGGGCAGGGGTATGCAAACTGCAGCCCACAAGTCAAATGTGGCCATAAACATCTGTTTATGTATGCCCTGCAAGTTAAGAATAGTTTTTACATTTTCAAATAGTAAAAAAAAAAAAAAAGAAGAAGAAGATGAATATTTTACAAGACGTGAAAATTACGTGAAATTCAAATTTCATTGTCCATAGATAAAGTTTTACTGGAACACAGCCACACTCATCTGTTTACATATTTATTATGTATGACTGCTTTTATGCTACAATGGCAGAGTTGAGTAGTTGTGACAGTGACTGCACAGCAAAGCCTAAAATATTTACAATCTGGCTTTTTACAAAGAGGGTTTCTGACCTCTGGTCTAGTGTGATTTAAACTAGCAAGGAACTCAATAAGAGCTTAAATAATTTAATCAACTAATTTTTAAAAGAAATACTAGTAATTTAAGAATTCAATTAAGAATTCTGTGAAAGCTGATGAAAATAGGGAAACTATATTTCAAGCTGTTTGTGATATTTAGTAAAATGTATAAAATCTATGAATGCATTACAGTGTTCAACTAAAGAACATAAGATAAGAACAGGTCAAAGGATTTGTGCCACAAAATACTTTACGGTGTTGTTTTGAATCTGAGAGGGGAAATGGAAGTATTTTTAGGCCTTCCAAATTCCTGGTATTTTTCAAGAGATTCAGAGATAGTTTGCAAAATTATAGAACTACTATGCATGTAATTGGAGAAAGATGTATAAATTTGTATCTTTAAATGCTCACAATTGTTGTCAAGAACCACTTGTTTAATCACTTGTAAGAACCATGGAAATTGTATACAGTAAAGTAAAACTAGCCCATGAAGGTTCTCTGTGGGTCCATTTGTTATATAATCTTTAAGTACAGAACATTGATTGTTAATGTAGCACATGCTCTCTTCTCTTTCCTTCCTCTCAGCTTTTAAAATGTATCCTGTCCCTGTTTTTTGCCCTTGAACATTTGTCTTAAAATAATAACACTTGTATTTTGGTTGAACCATATCAATGTATAAATTCCATAATGTAAGCAGATGTTTTACCCTCTAATTCCACCACAGTGTCTAAAATAGGGCCAAGCATGAGAGCTCAATAAATGATTTTGACATTGATTCTCTGTTGTGTGTTATCAAAATCTACTGCAATTATTCCAAGTCTAAATTCTACATGTGGAAGCAATGTTTTACAACATCTACTCTGCATGGCTGCTTATAGATAAAATCAATACTGTAAAGGTCTAACTTCAGTGTGAGAAGAAGAAAAAAAAAAATCAAACACTTGAATTATTCAGGTTTAAAAGATCCAAGGTGTTCCCCTACTTCTTCATCTCTTGGAGGAATTCACAGATAAAGCAATGATTTGAAGGCAATGCTATAAAATGGTAATACAACAACAAAAATTACAATGCTAGTTTCAGCATTCTCAAACAAAATGAACAGTCACATTGATTCTAGGTAACAAAAGGAATTATCAGTTTATTGTTACTTTTTAAGTTTGTTTATTTATTTTGAGAGAGACAGAGCATGAGAGGAGGAGTGGCAGAGAGAAAAGGTGAATCTCAAGCAGTCTCCACACTGTCAGTGCACAGAGCTTGACATGGGGCTTGAACTCACAAAACCACGAGATCATGACCTGAGCCAAAATCAAGGGTCAGACTTAATTGACTGAGCCACCCAAGTGCCCTGAAATTATCAGATTATAAAGCAAAATTCTGTTTTCTCCTTTCAAAACAAAATTTATAAAACTAAATACAAATATGATTAGAATAAAAGGTTAGTAGACACGGCTATACACAAGGATTTTCAATGTGTTTTCAGAAAGAGAGAACTAGAATCTACCAAATCTGTCAAACGCCTGGGCAAGATTTTGATAATTCTTCCAGTGGATTAAATTTCTTTAGATGTGGAACTCCCGTGCTGAGGTCTTCAAGATGTGGCTATGAAATGAGTGCTACTCTAGGCACCAGATACTACTGGTACCAGGACCCAGATACTACTCTAGGACCCAGATACTAATGTAGGCACTGAGGATACAGCAAAGAACAAGGTAAACAAATCCCTGCTCACAGGGAGCTCATATTCTAGTGTGGGATCACACCAGAATGTAATAATTTAATAAGAAAATGTAATATACTAACAAATGTAATAATTTAACAAGGAAAATAATAGTTGGTGGTAAGTGCTCTGCTGAGAATTACCATAACATGATAATGTAATAGAACAACTAGATGGCTATTTTAGACTGGCTGACCAGGAAATGTTTCTCTTTTGGTGATGTCTGAACTGAGGTCTTAATGTTCTAAGAAAAGGCCAGTCATCAGAAATACAGGAAGAAAGAAAAAGGAATAGCTATTGCAAAGAGCCAAGACAGAATGAGCTTGGCCTACTGAGGCACAAAATAAAGGCTGGTGTGGGTAGAAGAGCACAAACTAGAGGGGAGTAAGTAGTAGAATATCTTGGCAGATACCAGTCATGTACGTAACCTGGGTTGTATTGTGTGGGTCAGAGGGAAGCCAGTGGAGGGTTTAGGCAGGAATGAGATCTGATCACTCTGGTCACTCTGGCCGCGAATTACAGAACAGTCCATAGAAGGACAAGACAGAACTGGGAGCCCTGTTAGTTTATTGCAGTGGTTAAGGCGCATGATGACCATAGATAACATGTATTCTGAGGGAGTTAGGAGAAAAATGGAAAAAAAGGGATTTATGATGTCTTAGAGGCAAAGACAAGACTTGATAGATCAGACATGAGGGGTGAAAGAAAAAAATAAATGAATAAATCAGGATATTCTAGGCTTTTGTTTGTGAAATTGGGTAACTGGTAATTTAATTTACTGAGAGAGAAGTCTGAAGAAAAAGCAACTAATTCAGTAGATGGCTCTCATTTTCATTTGACATTGCTATTAAATAAGCAAAGACTTGAAGAAGACAGCCAGGTGTGTGAGTCTTGAGCTCTAGGATCAAGTTAGACTTCCTGGCAAAGATTGTTCTCAAAGCCCAATGATACAACCTACTTATCTGTATCTCTGAGAAGTCAATGTTCTTTAAAAGAATAAACTTTGGGAGAGTAGGAGTTAATAGACACAATTTGATAATGATGCATATAAACTAAAGGGTTTGTAAACTATGAGCCTCTTGTAATTGATAAAGGATTGTTATTTTAGAGATGAGATTCTTACCACTGATAATTAGAATAATTATAAGAAATTTAAGTGCACAGACTGGTTTCAGATTGCCTGCCTATGAATCACAGCCTTCCAACTTAACCAACTAAATAAACAACATTGGAGAAACCACTTAACCACCTAGTGCCTCAATTTCCTCACCTATAAAACAGGGATAATAGTAACTACATCATTGTATACATGTGAAGATTAAATGAGCTAGTACACATAAAGCAGTCAACACAGTATCTGGCACATAAAAACCACTCAACAAATTAAGTTAGTATTATTATCTATAGTCTCCCTATACTGTATATAGAAGTGTGTTTACACTTGAGTTTTCTAGTTAGATGCTTGGTAAAAAGTAGCACTGAAGATTCAGAATGAGCTAGGGAAGCATATGAAAAGCACTCCTCAAAAAAATAGGGGCTGAGAATTTGGAAAATTGCTAAAATATCCTCTTTAAAAGTAGCTATACATGTGCCAGTCATTCCTAAATCTCTAACTCTAGACCTGACCCAACCCAGGAGCTCCAGACTCGTATACTGAGATGCCTGCTGGACACTTGACTTGGTAATTTAATAGGCAAGTTTTGGGGATAAAAAGGGAAAACGATCAATGTTCCCTTCAGTAATTGAACAATCACATGACCAATTCCAACTGCAGAAACTCTTGGCTCTGCTCCTTGAGTCCCAGATCCATGCTGGGAATGACATTCTCAGTTTTCAGCTTCATACTGAGAAAGTGCAGTTTGGTCAACTACATGAAACCTCAGGCGTTTTACCTGTTCACTTTAGCATTAATGTTTGGAAATTATGATTCTAATACATGTACTGTATACTATAAATCACTTCAAATAATTTCTTAAGGTGGACAGGAAGGAAGGAAATAAGTACAAGGAAATAAAATGAAATGTCAGATGCCATTAGATGACTCTTAGGTTCTGTTGTGTGAAGCAGACTGGCTGCACACTCTGCAGCAGAGGCAATTCTCGGTTGTCTTATTCTGGACCATGACTCCAACCACCAACAATAATGTCAAAAGGATGACATCCCAGGTGGACTAGGACAGTCCCAGCAAAATTCTAATAGCATGGCCTGTTGTTCTCAAAAATGTTTAACTGGGTGAGAAACTATACGTCTATCTATATACATGATCACTAAGAACTCTATAGCATCCAGCAGGCATGTGTGCACTTATTCAGCTAACATCTCCCTAACACCAGGTGCTAGGTCCCATGCTGGTCTCCAGTGCAATGCAGGATTCTAGCAAAAAGGTCCTGAATAGGCCTTAAGATGTATGCAAAAAGGGTGATAAACAGATCGAGAGCTTCAGTAAAAGCCTCTCACTTACCACATCTAAGAAGACATGAGACCAGCAAAAATAGTAGATTTCCTTAGACAATAAGCAGATAACTGGATATGTTAGACAGATGTCATCCACAGTGTGTGTCAGTGTTTGGGAATCTGCATAGTTGGCTCTTGGAAAACATGCATAAATAAGAATTCATGTCTGTGAATGTTGAGCTTTTGTTCTAGATGTAGATTATTGAGTGAATGACTAAATGCTTCTTGCTACCACAGTGTGAATGGAAAACAGATCATAAGGAAATAGGTTTACTTTTATAAGCAAGTAGCAGAGCACACAACGGAATAAAGGCATCATTGCAACTATCTTTCCTTTCTCTGACTTAAGGCACTATTTCCCCTTTGACCTTCAAAACAAAATATAGTTCACACATTTTAGGATGACACCATTAATGTAGTAGAATAAGGAAATCTGAGTTGGTTCAGTTGTGATTTCTTCTGATTTAGAAATACAATACAGATTACTTAGGCAAATCACCAGTAAAAAATCAAGCAGATCTCAAGGAAGCTTAAATGCTCACTATGCTTAAAAGCAGTTAACTAAGCAAATGCCCCTGAAACGCTTCAAGTCAACAATTTTCAAACCTTAATCATACAACTAGAAGGAATCTGAGGTGCAGGGTGATTCTAACTTACTACCTTGATGGGAATTCTGGCAACCTAGATGACGGAGGCTGCAGCACTTTATAATTCTAACTAGATCCAATGTTTACAACTGTTGGTTGATTAAAACCCTTAAAAACATGATCTCTAAGGACCCCTCAATTTACATATCATGATACTGAGGCTCGGCAAAGCCACATAGTAATAGGGGATAAAGTGTGACTTGGAAACTCAGGCACACTTGCATAACTTCATCCCAGACCTCTTCCTTGCTGTATGTTTCCAAGAACATTACTGAACTTTTCTTAGATTCTCATCCATAAAATTGAAAGTAACACTTATCTTTTAAGCATATTATGAAGATTAAATTAATTTGTATTTATGAAAATATCTGGCACATAATAAACACTCAATACACATTAATTTCTTTCCTTCTAAAGGGTGACTAACTTGAGAGACATACAGCTGGTAAGGGGCAAGAGGCAAGGCTAGAACCAAGAAATAGGATCCCCTTCACCACTCAAAAGGAATTCAATTTCTTAACAGACCTCTATACTTAAATCACACCATAAAATATAGCTTTAAACGCCTCAGTTGAGGGGGTGGGGGGAAGGGTTATTAAAGTAAATATGGAACACTACAGCCTGCAAAGAAGAGTGTTTGTACCTTTAAGCACAGAATGATATTTCCTAGAAACAAGTTGCAAAAGAGAAAGTTTAATGAAGTATTACACTGGCTACCTTTTTAAGAATGACATCTGCTCAGTCTGTACCTGAGGGATGCCCTTCTGGAAACAATGCTGTAGAACTTTGCATTTTTTAATGGATATTTCACAACACATAATTTCAAAATTAATATTTGCAGCATATATGGATCAAGTGTCAATCATGTACACTGCCCAGTGGACTGTACACATGAATCAGATTTTGGTTTTGTCCTAAAAAATCTTAGAATCTAGTAGAGAAGAGAGGCAGACTTTGGAGAATGATTAAAAAAGGTAACTGTATATTAACCCTTATGGAATCTGAAAAGTGCAGTCAGTAACCTGACATCTTTAGGTCTCATGTTCCTCTTCTATAAAATGGTTGAGTTCACAGGATGATCTCTATCTAAACCTCCTTCAGGGTCTAACAGTCCAAATAACATGATGATGATAGCAAGAAAAAACACAGTATATATTTACCTCGCACATATTAGGTGCCAAGTACTGCGCTAAAGTGCACCATTTGTATTATCTTTATTTAATCTTCACAACAATCTTTGCAATTAGCATTATTATCCTTCACGTACAGATGAGGAAAAGGAGACAAAACAGTCTAAGAGAGCTAGAGTTGCGATTTGAACAGAAGCAGTCTGAATCTAGGAGTTACCCTTAACCAATACACCCAAACTCCCTGTATTCACGAAAAATCTCTTATGTGTTAAATATGTAAAAGGAAGAGCTTGGGAAAAAGGTCCTTCCTTCCTGACTGGCGGGCAGAACTGAGTTAATGTCACACGGCTTCACGTTGTAATAAAGCTCTCGCACCACTTCCTCTGCGGTGCTCCTGCACTCCCACAGGTAGGCACCTCACCGCGGGGACAAACGCTTTGACCGCCAGAGGCGGACGGGGGCAGAGGCTTATCGAAGCACTTGGGGTGGGGCGGAGGGAGCTCAGAGGAGGCCCCGCAGCAGGGTGGGCAGAGCGGGTACCTGGGCTGCTGGCTGCTCCTGCAGGCTGGTTCTCCCACCACTCGTCTCCAAGATCGTCTGCCATCTTCAGGCGGGACTAGGTGTGGGTGGACCACCAAGGGAAAGCGGACAGCGTCTGGTCTTCTAGCAGCTTCCAAGCCGGGAGGCCAGCGTTGGCAGCACGCGCCGAGTCTCTTCAGACACCGTCGCCTCCGCCCCGTGGCGATGACGTCACACACCGCCCCGCCTCCCCAGGGCAGGCCTCCCCGCCCATCTTGTCGCAGTTTCCACACAAGTACTGATGGGCAAGATCTGTCTGGTAACTCACCCTCAGAAAAGCATAAAGACAAGAAAGCACATAACTCCAAAATAGATTATTATCTTTTTAAATAACTTAAAAAAAACTTTCTTAGTTTTTTTTTCTTTCTTTTTTTTTTCCCCCTCTTGAAAATCTATTGACGAAAGTGTGAAACAGGATGCTAAGACAATTTTTCCCTGTTCCGTTTCAAAGAACTTGTGCAGCGGGAAAAAAAATCAGCACGTGGGTATGTTTTCGTTTGTGTGTCTGTGTTTGGGCGCCTGTGTTTGTATAGTTTGCTCTTAGGAAACGTGCACAAGCATTCATGATCATGAATGTTGGGCCTTTGCTGTAGATTGGTGTACTGCTCTTTTTTTACTATATGAGTTAAGAAAATATTGACTGGTCCGGAAGGGCTCACCCACGAAAAGACACAAGTGGTCCGGAGAGTTGAGTCGTCCGTCTCCCTTACGCCCTGTTCCATTAAGTTTGTTACCGCGTTTTGTGAAACAAAAGAAGGGAGTCCGTTACTGTTTAACTACAGGTAAGAGACTAGTACTTCTTAAGTCACCTCCGATGTGAACTGGCAGAGATGGACAGGAAATAGCTGCTGAGTGCTGAGGCCTCCTGTAAAGGAAGTGTGGACAATATTTTTTCAGAATGGTCTGCGTACACAAAAATCATTCGAAATTGTGTGAAATACACCCACAGAGCTTGGAATAGTGGTTTAAAGATGAGTAGGCTATGAGCCTCCTTCCAGATGTCACCAACAAGAGTACAGGAGATAGAATTTGTAAGAATAAAGATCTAAAGGAATGATTGGATAGATCCTTGGAAATGACAAGGACAGAGGATCTTAATCATAAGGATAGGGTTAGCCATACGTGAAAAAATTACCCCAAATCCACCTAATAGGTGGCTTATAAATGCGTTACTGATTAGACTTTATCCGTATGCCTTAAGTATGCCTTAAATGCCCTGAAAGGGAAGATATTAGGTATAAATGTGGGGAATATAAAATAATCTGTAATCATCAAAAGTAATGTGCCTTTAATGAGAAAATGTAGATGGCAGAAGATTTCGATGATTGATGGGTTATTGAAAAGGAAAGTTAAATAAGAAATACTAGTGTGGAAGAGGAAGTGTGGTGACCAATAAACTTATGAAATGACACTGGGAAATAAAAAAGAGACCACAATAGGATACTTTTTTTTATGCAGAAATTGACAAAATTAAAAAAAGTCAGACACTGGGGCTCCTGGGTGACTCAGTGGGTTAAGCACCTGACTTCAGCTCAGGTCATGCATGATCTGGGGGTTCCTCGGTTGGAGCTCTGCCTCTGGCTCTGTGCTGACAGCTCAGAGCCTGGAGCCTGCTTCCGATTCTGTGTCTCCCTCTGCCCCTCCCCCATTCATGCTCTGTCCCTCTCTCTCTCCAAAATAAACATTAAAATTTCTTTTAAAAATCAGACATTACCAAATTCTAGAGAGTATGTGCATCAGTGGGAATTCTTAGACCTGACTGTTGTGAGTGTGAATTGGTAATAACCACTTGGAAAAGCAATTAGGCACAACCCTGTAAAGGTAAACCTACATACCTGATGGTTCAGCAGTTTCCACTGCTAAATAGATATACTTGGGAAACTTTTGAACACTATAGAATATTCACAGCAGCACTGTTAGTAATAGCAAAAAAGCAGAAACAACCCAAATGTGTTTCTATAGGAAAATGGATAGCTATATTATAGCATCATCATTCAATTAAGCATAGGAAATGAATTAACGCACGGAATTATATGGATATATTTTTGGAAACATAATGCTGAGTTAAATGCCAAGTTTTAGATGCTATTTTGACATTCAAATACAGGGAAAACCAAAAACTGTTGAGACCAAAAAATACATATGTGATTTTAAGGAACTGGTAAACACAAAATTTAGGATGTGGAGTGGCCAGGAGATAGGATTAAGAAGAACAAAAGTAAATGTAAGTTATTGGCACAGGTAAAAGATAAGGGAAAAATCCACTTATACAAAATAGGTATTTTCAGTAGAGTTAAATTAGGTGCTATTTAAGAACTCACTAAGAATTCCAATTCACGACCCCAAATCTCAAATGACACAGCTTCCAGACAGTTCTGCTGCCTTTCCCATGTGAGTTCACTTTCCCACTGTCCCTGATCTTTTCCCAGGATCAGTCTTCCTCTTGTGCCCTGGATTCTAACCCCTTTCACCTAACCTTTTCCACTTCAGTAAGTGGCAGCATCGCCCTCTTGGTTGCTTTGTCATCTGATT
This sequence comes from Panthera pardus, assembly GCF_024362965.1. Classification (NCBI taxonomy): domain Eukaryota; kingdom Metazoa; phylum Chordata; class Mammalia; order Carnivora; family Felidae; genus Panthera; species Panthera pardus. Next base: position 47,203,849 of record NW_026526721.1, on the reverse strand, counting down.
CATTGGTAAGTTTGTTGGGATCAATCTTCAAAATATATCCTAAATCTAACCCTTTAACTAACCTTCTCATCACTTCCACCACTCAACCTTGGTCTGAGCCACTGTAATAGTCTTGTAACCAATTCCCCTGCCTTTTCTCTTTCCTCAGTCTTGCTTCCACACAAAAGGAGTGGAATCATTATCTCACTCCTCTTAAATGCCTTAGTTACCTCTTACCACACACCCACTCCCCTATCACCTCTCTGGATTAGAATTTCATCTCTCCTATTCACCACTGTGGCCCTAGGACCACTACAGTACCTGGCATTAATAGATACTCAAAATCTACAGACTGCCTCACTGAATTTGAACTTCCTTTACTCTGATTGTTTTATTTACCAAACAACCTGATAAGTTTGTTTCCCAAGTCAGCTTTCTGATCCATTTGCTTCAGGTTGAGGGTAGCTCATCTCTTCATTCCAGTGTTGAATATAGCCGTTTTCTTTTCTTTTCTTCTTCTTCTTTTTTAAAATATTGCCATTTTCTATGGGTGCCATGATGTAAAAAGGCTGGGAAAGACTGAGTTAGAAGGGAAGAAAAAAGTTTAAAGACTGGCTTGTGAAGGCTCACCATATGATGAAAAGAACTTAATTGAAGGCTGAGGTTCTTTGTTTTTGAACCCAGTCTATACATGTACTTTAGGGAGTCCATGAACCCCTCATAATGTATTTAAACTTTTGAATCATATGGATGATAATAACAGCAACAACAGCATGTTTCAGGTACTTTTCTAAGTACTTTATATCTTAATCATCTAATCATCTTAACTCCATGAGATACTATGCTGGACTGGATATTTTCCATTTACCATTCTCTACATTTCCATTTCTTAGAAGGCTGATGTAAATCTACCCTAAGCTCTGATTTCATATTTAGGTTCAGCAAGTTGGAGGCATCAGGAAGAAATCAAAAGATGAGAGAAAAATGACACCCTACGTTGTCCTCTTTTCAAGGCTGGGACTAGGGTGCCGCAAGCAGAGGCCTAATATGCAAAATGTAAAGGGGCACTCACTCACAGGCTGGCACTTGAATAAATGTGAGAGCAAGTGCCTCCTAAACGTTCTTCTGGAGGTACCTGCTTGCCTCATACTCGTCCTGGCACTTATCCTTCCACTGGAGGCCAAGGCTCCCTCAGACTTAGGGGTAGTAACAGGTTCCCACTCTTACTAGTTCTTGGGTTCTATGCCATCTGTTGTTTACCTAACCCTACCTCATCTTCATAAATACTTTTACTAAATTTTTTTAAATTGTACAACTTAAAGGGTTTGTTTTTGTTTGTTTCTTTGTTTGTTTCTTTGTTTTTTTCCCTGCCTGGACCCTAACTGATAGATTTACTACTTTAGTTTAGGGTCTCCTAAAAACAGGCATGGATGCAAGTAGTTTATTTGGGATGTGATCGGGTGAGGGGGAGGGAGGGGGCAGGAATAAAGGCAGGGAGAAGGAGATAAGGAAGGAAGGATGAATATTAAACTGGTTATATAACTGGTTTTTTATCCTCTTGAGAATCCTCTGAGAAACAATGTAGACTCTGCCTCAGAATTATCTTCAGGAAGGTGAAGTCTAGGACATTTATCCACTGACTGCCATCCACCATTGGTTAAGGGTTGTCACCAGGAATTTGAATTTCCAGATACTTCCCAGGCTATGCTGCCACTGGAGAAAGTCCTGAGGCAGAAGAGCAGAATTACGTAACTCATCATGCTTGAGGTGGAATGCTAGCAACTTCCCAGAACTTTGTCCCATTGCTGGGCTGATTTCAAAGTGGGCTGAGGGGCACAAAAAGCATCTTCTCCATGTTTGTATTGTTATTCTCTCTATTTTATAGATGGTGAAACTAAGGCACAAGGAATTAAGTTAACTTGCTCTAGTCACCCATCCAGTAGGTGGTTTCCCATTTGCCTATCGCTTTCATAACAAAAATGACCCGCGTCCACTGGAATAGGGAAAAAACAGTATAGAAAAAAGGAAGAACTGAATTGAAGATCATCACCATCAGTTTGTTACTATGGTTTGGAAATAAAATGGTGAGGAAAAGAGAACCAAGAAATCATTTCAAGTCCTAAAAAATGAAAGTATGATATCATCTTTGATGAAACTAGCACAACAAAAATGAGGGAACATTTTAGGGGTGAAATGGTGAACTTGCTCTTAGAGGAGGTGGAAACAGACAACAAACAAATCAATAGGTAATTTCAAATGATAAAAGTACTGTAAGGGAAATAAGCTGCACTTGTGACCTGGGTGGAAAGGTTAGTGGAGGAACATGGCAAGACAGGAGGATGGAAAGGGAGGCAGGGCCAGACCTGGAAAGGCTTCTTAGCCATGGTAAGGATTTCAATGAGGAGGCCATGGGGGACTTTTAGGCTGGGAGATGTGCTTGAATTTTCAAAGCTGCCTAGTGTGCAGGAACAGTAGAAGCAAGAAGACCAGGTTGGAGACTGTGGCAGTTACCCAAGTAAGAGAGCAGTTGCTTGCAATATGATGGTAGATGTAGAATGGAAGAGAAGTGAGACTGGATGAAATCACTTAGACAATGCGGAGAAGAGGAAAGGGTTCCTGGGTGCAGTGTACTGACTATATCCCACCTCCTACCCCACCCCCAAATTCATGTTGAAATCCTAATGCTAGTGTGATGGTATTTGGAGATGGAGCCTTTAGGAGGTAGTTAGATGATGAGGGTGGAGCCCTCGTGAGTGGATTTAGTGCCCTTATAAGAGGCCAGGGAGCTAGCTAGTTCTTTTCTAGCATGTGTGGACAGCAAGAAAATGGCCCTCTCTAAATCAGGAAGAGGGCCCTCACCAAGAACCTGACCATGCCAGCACCATGAACTTGGGACTTCCAGCCTCCTGAATTGTGAGAAAGCTAGCCAGTCAATGGTAAAGCATATGGCAGCCTGAAATGACTAAGATACTGAGTGTCCACTATTCTGACATCAGATAGAGGAAACCTGAGCCCAGGGGGGGATGGCTAGAGAGGGAAGAGAAGAACCAGGCAGATGTGATGTCATGGAAGCAAGGAAGAAGAGTGGTCCCCAAACAAACGTGTGCTACTAAGAGTCAAGAAAGAGAGGGGATAATTATAGGAATCAGGTTCTTACAGAGAGAAACAGTTGGAGATCCAGAGCCAAGGGAGAGATGCAATATGATGGGAGCAGGGCCACTTGGTTGCAACCAGATTTGATGGCATTCCTGTCTTGTTTTTTATTTTTTGTAATTTTATTTTTTATTTTGAGAGAGAGCGTGCAAGAGCATGAGTGGGGGAGGGTTAGGGAGAAAGGGAGAGAGAATCCTGAGCAGGCTCCGCACTGCCACTCAGAGTCCGACTTGGGACTTAAAGTCACAAACCAAGAGATCATGATGACCTGAGCAGAGATCAAGAGTTGGATGCTTAACCAACTGAGCCACCCAGGCGCCCCAATGGCATTCCTGTCTTGTAGCTTCTATTTTCTCAATGAATTCTGAGATCTAATAATGATCTGGGACAGTGGTTCCCAATTCTGGCTCTATGGTGGAATTTCCTGGAAAGATTTATTAAAAATTCAAACTCCTAGGTACTGCCTCCCAGAGGTTCTGATTGAATAAGTCCTAGTTGGGGCCTGAGAATTCAGTTTAAGAATGCTCTGGAGATCTGATGTGTTGCCAGTTTGGGGAATGACAGATCTCTGGCATTAAGTGACATTTTAATGGCAAAAATGATAGGGGAGAAATGAATCAGGTAGGTTGCCATGATATCTTTCTGCTAGTGTGTTTTTCTTATCAAGTGACCCTTTACAGTGATTTTGTCCACAATAAATAACCACTGACACACCCTCTCTCTTCCCCACCACACACCATCTTTGACATCTGTGTGAAACCAGGGATTCCCTTGAAATTTATTCTTTACCATGGTATTTGGATTTGATTTGTGTAGATGGTATTAGGGTTGAATCCAATTTCACTTTTTCTTCTGGAAAAGCAGTAGTCCTAGCACCATTCATTTAAACTGTCTTTCCTTTCTTCCATAACCTGCAATGTAGCTCTGTCATAGACCCAAGTGACCGTGTGTTTGTGGGATAGTTTTAGCACCTCATGTTCTGCTCTACTGGTCATTTCTATCAATATTCTGATGCCACAGTGTGTTCATTAGCCTTTTAATATTTTCCATACTGTCATCTCTGTTTTTACCTTCCGGGTAAAATTGCTAGTTCACTAACTGTCTCTTCAGTTATAACAATATGCAGTGCTAAACCCAGTAGATTCAGAATAGATTGTATATATTCCGGGAAAAACACTCTTGTATTTTTCCTTTGCTCTTACACTAATATCACACTCACTGGGCATCTGATACAAGGTGTGTGGGTTTCCACATATCAAACAATTCTCTGACACCACACCAGTGAGGTATCCTATAATGCAATTCAGTTCTGACACTAACCAGAGTTAGCACAGACCCCAGAGATTAAGAGCTCAGTCTTGTAAGACAGCCCACCTTCCACCTCGTATTGTCAGGTTGTCATCTGTGCTTCCAACATACTGGCTATAATCAGAGCTTCCCATGACCTCTTTGTTGGGTTTGATCGTTTGCTAGAACAGCTCACAGAACTGAGAAATACTCATGGTTATCAGTTTATTCTATAAAGGATACAGATAAACAGGAAGATGAAAATATGCATAAGGTCCAGAATGGTCTCAAGTGCAGGAGTTGGGATATGCCACCCTCCACATGTGTGAATGTGTTCACCAACCCGGAATCTCTCTGAATGCCATACTTTTGGGATATTTACGGAGACTTTATTACATAGGCATGACTCATTAACTTAATTTCCAACTCCTTTCCCCTTCCTGGAAGAGTGGGGAGTGGGGCTGAAAGTTACAAGCTTTGAATTATGACTTGGTCTTTCTGGTAACCAGCCCCACTCCAGGAGCCCATCAAGTGACATTTTATTAGAAAAAAAGACTCTCCTATCATGCAGGAAATTCTAAGGAATTTAGAAGTTCTGTGGGTCAAGAGCCCGGGTCAAAAACCAAATCTTAGAACAAAAGATGCTCCTCATGCCCTTATCACTTAGGAAATTCCTAGGGTTTTAGAAGTTAGTACCAGGAATGGGGGGCAGAGACATTGTCCTTTTATTCAAACCACACTCTTTTTTCATTATTCACTATTATTTTGAAGCAATACTGTGAATACCCTGCTCCATTTTCCCTTGGCCCATGTCTAAGCTTCCTTGCAATTATGGTAGACCATTTCCATCATGCTGACAGCTTCTCCCCCTGAGCATCCCTACTGTCTGCTTCTCTGGCACCATGGGAGCTTGCTGAGCCCAAGATTTAAAGAAGTTAAGGCTCCCAAGGGCAACTAAAGGGAAACAGGCACTAGTAGATAATTGCTCCAGGTTCTCTGTCCTTCAGTGGGACAATTCTGAGATGCACTTTACACAGCTTCTTAAAGTGTCCCAAGATGGACACTTTATCACCTTTTCTGTATTTCTGTATTTCTGTATTCTGTATTTCTGTATTTCCCAACTCTTTCTCTTTTCCCAACTCTCTTACTTGTGCTTCCTGAGATCATCTCCCACATAATCTACCTGCACCCAAGTCTGTCATAGGGTCTGCTTTGGAAACAACCTAAACTAAGATAGTTAGAATTAGAAATACCCTAGAAAGCAGACCCTCAAGACAAAATTTTGGTATCTTTTTACTACACTGATTAGATGGCGGCAAAGATGTGATTGGTAGTGGTGAAAAAGAGTGGTAAAAACCTCTGGTGTACTGTAGCATCACATCTACTAAGACACAGTCACTTTACCTGTGGCAGATTAGGATGAGGTACAGATTGAAGGGAAAACTTGTGTCGTGTGTAATAACTTCAGCACTTAAAAAGTATGGGGCAATTGTAATTATAAAGATTGTGGAGTTGGCTGGGTGTTGTTAACTGCTCTAACAGCTTTGGGGAAAGAGAATGATAGGTTCTTATCAACTCTGAACATGTTAAGAAAGCCAGAAATTCTTCTTCCTGTAATTAGAGGCCATACTGTACTTACCATTCAGCCAAAAATTTGATTCAAAGGTGGCAGAATTATAAAGAGATTGAATGCTCTGGTTGACATGTTTCCTGTGCTAATGTCAAGTCCCAAAAAAGGAAGGAGAGAGACTCTGAGATTGAGATGGGGACATTTGGGCAGATGTGCTTGAGATCTCTGAGCCTCTGAATTTCTGAGCCTTCTGGGAATTCAGAGAAGGGTCTTTTCCCCCTTGCTGGAAGAAAGTGGCCTTCCATTACCTAGAGATCATTTAAGGTCTCATCTTGGTTGCCTCACAAGATCATGTTTGAGCCCTCACCTCCCCTCATTGCTTCTTCACCAATAACTACAATTAGATTTTAGCACAGACAGTAAAAAGTGTAGTCTCTATTTATTCACAAGAAAATTATTTATTCACAAGAAAAGCTACAGATTAATATATGTGTCAATAGGAACCAAGAATTTCATAAGGTAATGGATCTTGAGAGTACTAGACTAGCAGTGTGTAAAGCTGGGTAGAAGAGAGGTTATTGATATAGGGACACTGCAGTGACTAATGATTTAATGTCTCAGTAAGTCCTAACACCCTTTAAGAATGGCAGCATGAAGCTTAGACATGCTGGTAATCTATAGTAAAGGAGATGTCAGAATTACTTTGGCAGATTATTAAGGATAGGGTCAGGAGGCTCAGAGTAGTGGGCTTCTTAGAATGGTTTTATTTTGTATGACCAGAGAACCTACCAGCTGACTGTTCCCTGAGAGAGCCTAGAGGACATCCTTTCATTAAAGCAGTAAGATTGCAATAGTGAGTAGGTATTGACATAGTTGACGGGCTCAATGGTAACTGTCCTGTGCAGGCCAGAGATGACAGTAGGAGATGCCATAATGTCAGTGAGTGAGTGATAGAGTTTCAGAACAGCAAAGGCAGTTGGCAACACTTAACCATCAAAAGCAAATGTAATTATCAGTCAGGGATCCTTAAAATGTAGGGTATCTATGATATTCTATAGACCATGGATATTCCTAAGGGCAAGATAGATCAGAAGTTAATGAGGTCTTGATTGACCTATGTAACAACAATGGAAACAACACAATTAAGAACTGGTGAGCACAAGGCAGATGTCAACTGCCAAAATGGAAAAACACGGTCTCTGGACCTGTTTCCAGATATGAGCCAGTTCTCAAATCCAGAGCCCATTGATTAAAGGAAATATGAGTCCTTCTGAAGAAGTTCTCTGCAATGCCACCAGTGTATGCACTGCGTACTCATACGTTTTCCAAGGTAACCTGTGGCCTTTCTTCAGAGTAATGGTACATTGAAAAAATGGAAAATACCCAGCTCTTTATTTTTTTTTATAAATTTTTTTTAACGTTTATTTATTTTTGAGACAGGGAGAGACAGCATGAACGGGGGAGGGTCAGAGGGAGAGGGAGACACAGAATCTGAAACAGGCTCCAGGCTCTGAGCTGTCAGCACAGAGCCTGACACGGGGCTCGAACTCACGGACCACGAGATCATGACCTGAGCCAAAGTCAGATGCTTAACCGACTGAGCCACCCAGGCACCCCAATACCCAGCTCTTTAAAGGGCTGTTGAATACAGGGTGAACTGCATTGATGCAGGAAATCCTATAACCTCCCATTAGAGTAGGCATATAGTTGCAAAGTGATAAAATCCTGGCCCAAATCTGTGCCGTGGTGACTCCAATTAACTTATGGTCATCTCTCCAGTTGCTGAGTGCATAAGTGAAATGGATATATTTAGCAACTGGTAGAACCATCACACTGATTCTCAGATCTATGAAGTAAGAACCATTAGTGTAGGAAAAACCAAGTGGAAGTCCCTGAAACTGCCTCCCTCCACCCGACTCCTGAGCAAAGATAGTAAATTGGAAACCCTATCTCACACCAGTGGAAATGCAGAGATTAATGTCCGCCTAAAAGACTTAAAGGCTGCAGGGGGTTGATGATCCTAAGCCAGATGGACCATGAGAAATGATGGGCTATCAAAATTAAACGGTATATGTAATCATAGAGTATAGATACCAGGTGTTGTTATCTTTGATTGAATCTATCAACATAGCTTCTAGTACTTGCTATGTGATTTAGCTCAGAGCCTGGAGCCTGCTTTGATTCTGTCTCCCTCACTCTCTGCCCCTCCCCCACTCATGCTTGCTCTCTCTCTTTCTCTCTCTCTCAAAAATAAATAAATGTTAAAAAATTAAAAAAAAAATCCTCAGCAGGAAAGAAAATCAAAAGCAATTTGCATTCACTTGGGAAGATTGAGTTCATATTTACTCAAAACTGTGAATGCTTTCCTATATACACTCCCAAGGTTGATCAGCTCTCTTGCTCTTTGTCATAATATAATTCAAAAGGACTTTATTTTTCCTCAGAGTATCACATTGATCCATTGTATTGATGATATCATATTAGTTGGATCTAGGGAGCAGGAAATGGCAAGTATTCTAAGTGCCCTAGTAAAATACATGTATGCCCAAGGCTGAGATAAGTTACAGATGTTTAAGAGCCTGCAACATTGATCAATCACATTTTTAGGAGTGTGGGTACCTGAGGTATGATATATGGATATCTGGATATCTGGATCCATGCCTGGATATCTCCTTCAAGATAAAGGAAAAGTTCTTGCATCTTTCATCTCCTACCACTAAGAATAGAAATGGTATTTGATGCACTTCTGGATTTTATAGGTAGCCACTTATAAACACTGCTCTAACCCATTTATCAAGTGACCTCAAAAGGCATTTATTGGATGCCAGTTAAGTCAACTGACTCAAAATACTACCAGTTTTTTTTAAACATTTTTTTTAATGTTTATTTATTCTTGAGAGAGAGACAGAATGTGAGTGGGGGAAGGGTAGAGAGAGAGGGAGACACAGAATCTGAAGCAGGCTCCAAAGCTCCAAGCTGTCAGCACAGAGCCCAACACAGGGCTTGAACTCACCAAATGTGAGATCATGACCTGATCATGACCTGAGCCGAAGTCAGTTGCTTAACCAACTGAGCCACCCAGGCACCCCTGAAGGCTACTAGTTTTGAGAAGAGAGGGCTCAGCAGCAGTTCCAAGCTGTGATACAAACTGCTTTTCCACTCAGATCCTAATGATGTGGCTGATCCCAAGGTGCTAGGTGAAAGATAATGATGCTGTGTAGAATCTGGCTAGACCTAAAAGGAGAATCACAGCACAGACTCCGAAGGTTCTAGAGTAAGGCCATGCCTTCTATAGCTCGACCATTCAAAAAGCAACTACTGGAATGATATGAAGCTCTAGTAGAAACTGAACATTTGAAAATGGAACATAAATTATTTTATGAACAGAGCTGCCCTTCAGGACCTGGGTTTGATAAAGTCGGGTGCACACATCAGTAATTCACTGAACAATAGAAATGGTTTACATGAGATCACATTTAAGCAGGCCCAGAAGTCATCAATAAATACATGAACAAATGGCCCAGGTCTCCATGTCATTTGTATTCCTCAGCTCACACCTATGGCCTCATGGGGTTTTCCCTATGACCAGCTGATGTTAGAGGAAAATATTCAAGACTGGTTCAAGCTTGGCATGTTGGTAGAACTGAAAATGCACTGCTACTGTACTACCATCCTCCTTGGGGAGGGGCCATAAAGAACAGTGGTAAGGACAATGGACAGAGCTTCAAGATGTACATTTAATCATTTCCTTTGAATAGAAAGAGAAGGTGTCTGAGATCAAGATAAACAGTCTTTATTTTTTTTATATTTTTAGAGAGAGAGAGTGTGTGAGATGGGGAGGGGATAGAGGGAGAGAGACAGAGAGAGGGAGGGAGAATTTTAAGCAGGCTCCATGCTCAGCGCAGAGCCTAATGCAGGGTTTGATCCCATGACCCTGGAATCATGACCTGAGCTGAGATCAAGAGTTGGATGCTCAACTGACTGAGCCACCTGGGCGCCAAGGATGAACAGTCTTGAGCAATAGTGATTGGTGTGGTTGAGTGGGTCAAGGGCCTGATATACAATATTTGAAGTTCAGCAGCAGAGAGAGCTGGGAAGAGGCAGGTGGAGGGACCTAAGGGAGTGGGCAAAAATGTGTGGGTCTTTGTGTCCCAATCTAAGTCCACCAAAGCATATCTACCACAGTCAAGACACTGGACAACCAGGAAGACATGGCACATTGTATTTTCTAGAGATAGCCACTAATATTTCCCATCCTGTGTACTTTCCTTACAGTGTGACCTTTCCTTACAATGTGACACTCCTACCTTGGCTCCTACCTTGGTTCACTTGGAACCCAGGTGTCATGCTTTGAGAAAGCCCAAAGTAGCCCACACAGATAAGCAACATGAAAATAACATATGGAGGTTCCTATCTATAGTGCAGCTGAGGTCTCTGCTGACAACCAGTATCAATAGCCAGACCTGTAAATGAAGGTACCTCTTGGTGATTTTAGGCCCTGGTTGTTGATTCACCCTCTGCTGTAGTCCTAGACATCACAGAGCAGAGAGAAACCATCCCCACTATGTTCTCTACAAATTCCTGACCCACTGAATTCATGGTAGAAAAATATCTGCGAGTGGAGCTGCTTTTCCTCTTTCAGCCATGAGAGGGAGCTCTTGTTCCTCGGTGACCTGTAAATTGCTCAACCATGCTCACTTCCTTTCTAACTGAAGCGAGGTATCTGCCTATGGTGGCAGTGAGGTGGCTTTCTTTCTGGTGAAGTCAGGTGGCTGAAGCAAAACTTACTTTTGTTTCTCTCATATCTTGAGTATATATAGGCTCTATAAAGATCCCCTTATTATAGGATGAAAAACCCTACCTTTAATTTCACCTTTGGAATCATAAAATTGGCATGCAGATTTCATGTTTATGCTTGAAGAAGAAAGGAAACTCAATTCTAGTTTGCATTTTGGGGCCACTGGGTGAAGGTGGACTGTCTGGCAGTCAGGTCTGAAGGTCCTGGGAAGGTAACATTCATTGAAGTAGAGAGGGTGCAGTGAGTGGCAGTCCCCATAGCGGTCTGCAGACCTGCCATGGCAGAGGGTGGGACTTGTAGCTTCTGGACCACCACAGTGGTGCTGCTTAGATTCCTTACCCATTTGGTGAACACTGTGGTGAACTGAGTGGTAAGGGAAGCTGCTGGAGTCATTTCCAGTTATCTTCTACGTCATGGACTATTCCTATTAACAGGTAGTTTTCCTTCTAGTTTTTTTTTTTTAATTTTTAAAATTGTGGTAAAATGTACATAACATAATGTTTACCATCTTAACCATTTTTAAAGTGTACAGTTTAGTGGCATTAAATACATACACATTGTTAGGCAACCATGACCACCACTGATGACCAGAACTCTGTCTTGCAAAATTGAATCTCTATATCAATTAAGCAATAACTCCCCATTCCCACCTTCCTCCAGCTCCTGGAAACCATCCTTCTATTTTATGTCTATAAATATGACTAGGTACCTTATATAAGTGGAATCATACAATATTTGTCCTTTTGTGATTGGCTTATTTCTCTTAGCATAATGACCTCTAGTTTCATCCATGTTGTGGCAGATGTCACAGTTCCTATTTTCTTTTTTTTTTTTTTTTTTAAGTTTATTAATTTTGAGAGAGAGACAGAGAGAAAGAGCATGGCTGGGTGGGGGATGGCAGAAAGAGAATCCCAAGCAGGCTCTGCACTGTCAGCGCAAAGCCCTGCACAGGGCTCAGACTGATGAACCATGAGGTCATGACCTAGCCTAAAGCAAGAGTCAGATGTTTAGCTGACTGAACCACCCAGGCGCCCCCCCCCCCCCTTTTTCTTTTATAATGCTGAATAATATTCCATTGCACATGTATACCACATTGTGTTTATCCATTTGTCCATTAATGGACATTTGGATAACTTCCACCTTTTAGGTATTATGAATAACGTTGCTATGAACATGAATGGACAAATATCTGTTGAATCCTTTTAATTCTTTCGGGTATATACCCAGAAGTGGAAATGCTCAATTATATGGTGGTTTTACTTATTTTTTGAGGATCCACCATACTGTTTTTCATAGTGGTTGCCTAATTTTACATTCCCATCAGCGGTTTAATTTTTAAAGCCACATATAGGGGCGCCTGGGTGGCTCAGTTGGCTAAGCATCTGACTCTTGATTTCAGCTCAGGTCATGATCTCACAATCATGAGATGGAGCCCCAAGCCCAGTTCTGTGCTGACAACGTGGAGCCTGCTTGGGATTTTCTCTTCTCTCTCTCCGCTGCTCCCCTGCTCATATGTGTACTCTCTCTCACTCTCTCTCTCTCAAAATATATAAATAAACATTAAAAATAAATAAATAAAGCCACGTATATCTGCACTCTTATCTCCTAAGATTCACCAGAATCTGTCAATATAGTCCTCTGGTAGTTGGCTATTTCTACTGTCTCTGGTAATGCCAATAACTAAGAAATAACTTCAGAACTTGGTTATCTCTCTTTCTTTTCTGAGGCAAGCTACTATTCTGAACCTTCAATGGTAGTTACTTAGATAGCTGAGAAGTTTTATCTTCTGCCTTGAGGCAATATGGTGTAATAGCTCAGAATGTGGACTATGAAGCCAGATGCTTGGGTTAAAATCCTGGCATTGTCATTTATTAGCTCTCAGACAAGTTACTATGGCACAATTTCTTTAGCTATGAGGAGTAACTAAGTTAATACATAAAAACAAAGTGGTTTTTGGTACATGGTTTGGCACTCAGTCAATGATAACAATTTTTACCTCTCTGTACCATACCCTACTACTTCATCCGTTCTTCCAACTATTGTAAAAGATAGTTATTATTATTACTTACTATTTTACAGGTGCAAAAGCTAAAGTTTAGAGAGGTTAAATAATTGATTCAAGGTGACCATCCAGTAAATAGAAGAGTTGAGATTTGTTCTCTGAGTCTGACCCCAGAGACCTTTCCTAACATGTTCTATATTGATGACTCTGGTTTGGTAAAGCAAATGACAAGGACAGATTCATCTTTGATGTCAAAAGGCAACTATTATTACTAGTAGACAATTGGAGACTGGTAGAGTAAGCATTCCATCAACTTTCCCTCTTGTATCTCTCATCCCATGAATAAAGTGCAGATGTGCACATGCTGCCAGTTTGTTAGATGAAAAGTGACTTGGCCATACTCATTATAAAATTAACTTTTAGGTCTTTCAAGGCATGTGAAATGTAAGCCTCCCAGACTTCATAAACTTTAATTTAGAACTGCTTTTGATTCTAATAAAAATCTATTTTTACTTGCAGTAAGATAGCAAAGAAAAAAAAAATCTCTGGAAAAGTTCTGGATGCCTCAATGGAAGATTTGATTAGATGGTTCTGTGTTTCAGTAACACACATGAGAAACTTCTGAATACCTTGTTAAAATGGAATGATATACCCCACTTTTGATTTAAATTCCATTACATTTATCTCCAGGAATTAGCAAAAAAAATTTTTTTTTGATAATAAAAATCATTAAGAGCTATTTGATATCATAAAAAATAACTTGTTTGAAGATAAAATTTACCCTGATATAAATACTGGTTTTGAAAGTGAAAGAAACCATCAGAAATTTTCTGTAACTCTTTGCTAAAAGAAGGATAACCCTAAATCTTACTCCATAGATATTTTTCTTCTTCATGATAGGGAATGACATGAACATTTGTATTTTTAGAGTCACAAACCATTAAGAAGAAAACTTTTCTGAAATACAGTAAAATATGATTGATTTGCATTCTTTTTTTGGCCCTGTGTACTTAGAATTCATTGTAATTACATATGGATTGGGATGATATCTATCTTTGCTGTCTCTATTATGAAGGATTTGTTAAATAAATTCCTGCAATAAGTAAAGAAAGATATTTTAAAGCAATTTAATGTCTTTTTTTTATCTGCAAACGGTGCTACTAATTTCAAGTTGGCCTTTTTCTCCCTTATTACAATAGACCATAGGTCTCTCTCCAGTCTCGTGGATCTACCTTTCATCTTCCTACTAAATGCATTTTCATCCCACTATCAGGGAAATCCCACAAGCCTGTAAGTAAACTGAGTTGTCTTCTCATTTCCCTGCTTGGAGTGGGCTTTGCCAGTGGACAACCTGTGTCTGTCTATGATAGGGCACCATCCCTGTCTTCCAGGTGTATCGATGAGAAGAAACCACCTTTGGGACAAGCTTCCTTTTCCTTCATAAAGCCATCCTAGGATTGTCCCCAAGTTCGCCTTAGTCTTTCAACTGTTTCTTCAATTTTCAATTCTTCTTTGTTTTATTTCCTCACCCTTGAACTAGCTCCATTGTTTTGTATTCCTTAAATCCTGACACCTGACCTGACATGTGACCTTTACTCATGAGACTTGTTTGGGACTATTCACCACCAACCTACCATCCCATTTCTGGATTGAAGCGGTTCTGATTTCCTCATTAGTTTTACTACTTGTAATTCATCTTCTTCATAGAATCATCAAGGTAACTTTTCTAAAATACTTATTTTCATACCATTTTCCCACTTAAGGACCTACAATGTATTCTTACTGCATATTTGATAAAGTATAAATGCCTCTTTCCTATATGTAAAGCCCGATATCATTTGACCCTTCTTTGGTTATTAGTTTCCTTTACTAGTGCTTGGGTAGATCCTCCAATCTAGTGAGGCTATTTCCATTATCCCAAATTGCCTTGTTCACCACCTGCCCCAAAACACACACACACACACACACACACACACACACACAGTCACTCGCTCACTCACAAAAATACCAGTTTCCTCCTCTCTATTAGAGGAATAGAACCTTTTCCTCTTGGGATGTCCCTATGCTATTCAAAGCCCATCACATTAAAAGTGATTTCTTTAGGGGCGCCTGGGTGGCACAGTCGGTTGAGCGTCCGACTTCAGCCAGGTCACGATCTCGCGGTCCGTGAGTTCGAGCCCCGCGTCAGGCTCTGGGCTGATGGCTCGGAGCCTGGAGCCTGTTTCCGATTCTGTGTCTCCCTCTCTCTGCCCCTTCCCCGTTCATGCTCTGTCTCTCTCTGTCCCAAAAATAAATAAAAAACGTTGAAAAAAAAATTAAAAAAAAAAAAGTGATTTCTTTAAAAATCATCTCCAAAATACTGTCTGTTATTAGGTTTCATCCCATATTAAACTTCTAAATAATCTTGGAATATATAACCTTCTGTAGACTCTTGGAATCCTAGAGCAACTCATACCGACTTTGTCACTGCCTCCCACAGCAGCCTTGAGAGATTCATTCTTCATTCTTCCTTCTGACCTGGTGCTGGACCAGCACTCTGTGTTAGGCTATGGATGAAAGATGAAATAGTGCCTGCTTTCAAGAAGCTACTCTCTGTCAAATATGGGAGACAGTAACAGGTCAGTTACAAGGTAGGGAAAGTGAAGGGACAGAAGTCTATACAAGGCAGGGTGGTCACAGGGGAGAAGATGACTGAGTTTGAGCAGTACAGAAGAGGAGGTGATGCTTGAGCTGTGTTTTGAGGGGTGAGGAGGAATTATGCAGGAGACATGTCAGAGCATTTCTAGCAAGGCAGCAGCATGGAATGGTCTTTCTCTTCCTGAATCTAACTAGTGTGCATCCTCTCAGCACCACACCACATCTGTTTGTTTGTATATCACCTGGAAACTAATCTTTTGCTTAACAAACATCTTAATTTCCTCCAAACAGAAGATGATTTTTTTTTTAAGGGGAAGGGTCATGTTTTCCGTTGCTTTTGTATCCTTCACATTGCCTCGTAGTACTAGTAGTATCGAGTGCAGAGTAGGCCTACTTTGTGTTTTGTTTTAAGGCAAGGGGATGCTACAGACCCATTGTGATGATGGATTCGCCTTGCTTGTCCAGCATTCTGAATTCCAACTATTTATTCCTCCCTGCCTGTGTCACCTGTATCCGCCCTTCTGTTTACCTTTGTGACCAACAGTGTGTGCATACAAGATGATTGGTTCATGTTATGGAAGAGCTGTGGAATGAAATAGAACTAATTGGGCTGATTGGGAATGGAAACTGTGGTCTTGAGCTTCCAGACTTATGGTTTAAGCAAGTGAGTTAATCAGCCCATAGATGGGTGATACACACTTGTTTATGGAATGCTTTAAATGATATCTTCATAATATCATAGATGTAAGTTACAATCATTCTGAGCTTGATAAATCATCACAGCAGAATTCTTTCATCAGTGATACTTAAGACGCTTAGATTCTTGAAACAGGTCTGCTTCTGCTCTGTAGCTCTACTCACCACTATCTCCCCTCAAAATATTCGGCTCTAGTTTGGCTGGCTAAAATAGAATAGAGTATTTGAGGATTGGTTTCTTGCGGGGGAAGAGAGGTTTGTGGCAGTTTTTTTTTTTTCCTTTTATGATGGAGGTGATAGATGCAGCAGCTCATTCATTGTCCCCTAATATCTGTTCTCCCTTCTTCCATGTTAAGATAATCCCTGATTTTCAGCTGGGCATGTGGTTACCCTGAATAAATATTCAATTTCCCACACTCTCTTGGCAGCTTTGGGCAATGTGACTAAATTCAGAGCAATAGGATGTGGGAGGGAGTAATGTAAGCAATTAGGGAGCATGCTCTCCCGTTCCTGATGTTTTCACCTTTCCACTGCCTGGAATGTGGCTGTGATGGTTACCTGTCCTGGACCTTGGGGATGAGGGCAACAACTTTAGGGTGGAAAAGCAGAAAGATAGAAAGAATCTGGGGCCCTGACTGGAGCTACTACATGAGCACTGGACTGCTGATGCTCAGACCTGTTGTGTCAGAGAGAAATAATTGTCTTGTTTAAGCTATGATTTAGGTCTCTGTTTCAGCAGCTCATTAGTACATGGGAGATAAAAAAAATTATGAGGTTCAGTGTCAGCTGAGTGATATGAACAAGATGAGAAACATACTTTTAAAGATATTTAATAAGTCTTTTTTTCAAATCAGTACAAAAATTTAAATACAAAATTGATTTGCTATTGACAAGTCTCAAATCTATCATGGAAACTCAAAAAAGTTACCAGTCTATTCACCTTTCATGGTGTTCTGCAAAATATTTGAGAACAGTCACCCACTACAGACATTCTTTTCCTCTGCGGGATGTCATACTGCATTAAAACTCTGTGTTTAAATAACAATGCCAATTTTGTTCATTTCACATGGAAAAGTTCTGGTTGAATTTGAATTAAATAGGGATTATAGCTCTATCCCTAGATTTTCGAACATGTGGTTGTTTGTTTCATCTGCTTTTACACTAATGTGTTAACAGGATGTGCAACACTTAAAAGGGAAACACAGACACACACGATAATTATTTAAAACTCTTTTTTAAATTAAATGGAGTAATTCATTTAGTTCTGAGATTAGCACCATTGTAGAATACACAGTATTTGGCATAAATTTTGCTCCTCCCCTATCTAAAAGTTAGAAGCATATGCCTGATGATATACACACTCACACACATTTCATATATATATATTATATATATGTATATATAATATATATATATGCAATTGAGTAACAACCAATAAATAAGTTGGAAGGTATTTTAAAATGTGAAATTTGGTTTTACCTAAAGAGGTACTTTCTTACTTGGTGGAAAGAAAAAGCCCATACATGTACAGATAAATACGGATTTACAGATCAGCTGATTTGACTTGCTTCCAAGCCATTTCAATGCATCTGTTTAGCTGAAGGAGCCCAGTGGGTCCTTATTGCCTCCATAGTCATCAGTCCAAAACCAGCATCCTCAAGACCAACCTGAAGGGTATTTGGCCATAGAAACGCTGTCTGCTTTGAAAATGAAAGTTGGGTTGGATATCTTTTGATGGGAAAAGTTTGTCATATAATTAGCAGTGAATAAGAAACCCTCTGGTAATGAACTCATTTCTCTTTTTAAGAAATTGAGAAGAAATGGTGCTCGTTTACCATATAAGGGAAAAGACACCTATTAGGTTGGGGAGGATTTTCTTGATGGTTAAAATGATTCAGATTTGACATAGACACATTTCCATGTGTGTTTATACCGTATTTATTTGTGTATTTTTCCATCTGTACCTTTCCCCTCAACTTCTCACTTTTAATTTTGAGGAAGAGATACAAGAGTCCACCACTATAACCCCACATTATATCCCCAATTCCTTATAGTGTCAGCGGCAGACTCATAGCTGACTGAAATATTTTGTCTGCATTTTGAGACCAGATTTGAATGCCCGAAGCAGTTAATATGTACCTAAGTGAAAACCTGGAAAGACACTTATTTTTCTCGTTAAACTTGTATTGACCCTTGACTTGTGCTGAGTATGAGGTGAAAAAGAAGCATGGACTCTTATTTGCCGTTTGACATTTCATATAGCTCTTCCTCAGGTTGCTTCTAAAGAAACAGTTCTTTTCCTACAACTTTCCTTTTCCTCCTAGTATCTACAGTAGAAAATACTACATCCATTTTTTTAGTTTAAAACTTGAGAAATAATTTTTCAAAAAAATTATTTTCCTATGGAATTCTGAAACTTCTTTTCCTCCCCAAGTAAAAAATGACTTGGGTTTTGGAAATTGATTTTGGAACCTCAGACATACCAATTTGCATATATACAACACTGGGAAATTTCTTCAAAATTCAACAGCTACTGAGAAACACTTAAAGCTCCTTCATGGGTGAAACCTCATTGTAGTCATTTGTATGGGTAGGCAAGGAAGGGGGATTTTTATAGGCATGTAAGCAATTGAAAACTGCTGATGATAATGAACATTCCACAAAACTGGAAAGTTATTATTTTTTTCTTATGACTTCCACGTGCTTATGTTGGTTGGATCATAGTGGAAATTACATGGAGGGAAGAAAAAAGAAAAAAAAATTACAGAAAATAAAACAAAAAGAACCCTTGAGAAAGAAGTGAATTAACTACTGCCCCTGTCTCCCAGCTGGTTGTTTAGCTTCTTTCGTGGCACTGTCTCATGTCCCTCAAACGTCTCATCCAGTGCAAGGCACAGAGGAGGCACTGAGTAAATTACACGGTGGTCGATTGGTTCACTTGTTCTTTTAGAGAGACAAGATAGACAATTCTGAGTAGGACTCGTGCTGAGAAAAGATACAGCCTCTGACAGGAGGGAAATATCCCTTGGACTAAAACCCTACTGGTCCCCCCTTATTCTCTCCCGCTGGGGCTGTAACACAGCAGAACCCCTCACCCACATTCCATGGCAAAATATCTGCACAAATACAGAGGAAATTATGCAAGTAAATACGGTATGTAATTGTTATCAATGACATTTCTTTAAGCCATATTGATAAATCTTTAAACAGTATGAGCAAATGACTTTCATTAGCTATGATCTTTCATACTGAAATATTCTGAATGATCTGAATAAGCAGGTTATGGAAGCATATAACAATACAACAGCTAATATGATTCCAGTGGGTACAACACAAGTGTCAGTACTTGATACATAAATCTATCCCATCATTTTCAATTATAGGCTGCTGTGCAGAGCATTAAACATGCATCTTAGTTTTTATTTGTACACGATGGTTCAAATTTTCACTGAAATATAACTTTCCAACTATATAAATGTTTTGAAGCAATTACATTTTTCATTTGGATTTTTTCGGTGCATCATTTTCTTTTCTTCTATTAAATCTCTCTTTCTTTTCTTTTTTACATGGGATACAATAAATATCCTGAAAAGGAGGAATGAACGTACTGCCCAGCATACAGTCCTGCGGCCTGTTCTGAGGGCATCTGGAGGAACACTCGGTCTCCGGGCCTGAGCAGCAGCACCGCACTCCCAGATGCCTGGTCCAGAAAGCCCTTTTTGTACTCATCATACGTGTACATCATGGGCTCATTGTTCTTGAACAGAGCAACCCACACGTTGCCCCCCTTGCAGTGAACATGGTATGCAAAGTAGTAGACCCCAGGGACCTCGCAGGTGAAGATGCCCGTCTGTGGGTTGTAGTTCTGTCTGCCATTATAGAGCAGTTTGTCAAACTTCACCGGGGCCCCCACAGGTGGGAAGGGTGCAGTCAGCTCAGCTGTAAAGGCAGGCATCTCGTAGGCTGGCCCTCCATTCTTGCCTTTCTTAGCCCCATAGGCATGGGGGGGTTTCACTCCATCAATTCCCAGCCCCATGTCTGGCAGATACTCTCCATGGGGTGGTGGTGTAGGGGGCATCACAGCTGGGGGACCTGGGGGTCCTGGAGGGCCTGGGGGCCCTGGAAGGCCCGGCTGCCCTTGAGGACCAAGGGCACCAGGCTTCCCTGGGGGGCCATGAAGTCCTGCTACTCCAGGCTTCCCTACTCCAGGGAACCCAGGGGGCCCTGGGATGCCCGGTTCCCCTTTGGGGCCTGGCATTCCAGGTGGTCCAATGGGCCCACTGGGGCCCGCAATCCCTGGGATGCCTGGAGGACCCTGTAAACCCTGATCCCCTGGGATTCCTGGCTCTCCCTTTGGTCCAAGCAGCCCGGGAGCACCAGGGAGCCCCGGTAAACCTTTGAGTCCAGCTTCCCCCTTGGGCCCTATGGGACCTGGCAAACCCCTCATGCCAGGGGGCCCTACTTCACCAAGAAAACCTGGCTTTCCTGGGAAGCCTTGAAGCCCTGGCTCACCCTTGGGACCTGGTGGCCCCTGTGGCCCTACAACCCCACCTTCTCCTTTGGGTCCGGGAAAACCAATAGCACCTGGAGGGCCCATAGGACCTGGGATTCCAGGCAGGCCTGGCTCTCCTGGGGGACCCCCCATTCCTGGGGCTCCTACTGGTCCTTTCTCCCCTCTTGGTCCCAGAGCCCCAGGCAGACCCCCTATGCCCTTGTCACCTTTGGGTCCTGGGAAACCAGGTTTCCCAATCCCTGGAATGCCTGGGGGTCCTGGCAGCCCTGGCAGTCCTTGTTCCCCTTTCCCGCCTGGAAATCCTGGCTGGCCAGGGATCCCATCCTGGCCTGGTTTCCCAACTCCAGGCATCCCAGGAGGCCCTTGAACTCCTGGGACTCCAATAGGGCCTTGTGGACCAGGTTCACCTGGAGGACCTGGCTTTCCCAGGGGGCCCTGGGGCCCAGGGAAGCCTGTAACTCCTGGTTTGCCGACTCCTGGAAGTCCAACAGGGCCAGGAGGGCCATGCATCCCTGGAGGACCCTTCAGGCCTGGCAGACCTGGCATCCCGAAGCCCTTCTCTCCTTTAGGACCCTGAAGTCCTGGAGGTCCTGGTGGTCCTTTGGGTCCTCGCTCACCCTTTGCACCTGGTTGCCCTGGTAACCCTGGCCCACCTGGTTTTCCAATGCCAGGAAGTCCATGGGGCCCTGGAGGTCCTTGTGGTCCTGGGATCCCCATAGGCCCGATCTCCCCTTTGGGTCCAATTTCACCTTTTGCTCCGGGCATTCCCATGGCTCCTGGCTTTCCTGGCATTCCGGGCATACCTGGTTTTCCAATTCCTGGATATCCCTGTGGCCCTGGCTTTCCTTTGGTTCCAGGTATCCCATGACCTGGTAAGCCAGGGGGCCCAGGTGGTCCTCTTGGGCCAGGCTCTCCACGCGGACCTTGCTCCCCTCGTAAACTTGCTAATGGTATTTCTATTGGGGGAGAGGGGATGGGAGTGGGGGCAAGGAGGGAAAAAAAAAGAGAAAGAAAAATTAATATTTATTATTCCTTACTTAAGGAAGTCATGACGATCATTATTTAATTTTGACACCTTAGCCTATTACTTACTGAAAGGAAAGACTAGGAATAATGTGCTCGTCTTCCAGGACTGTGTTATCCGTACTTAAAGGACAATCAGGCTGATAACTGTTTTGTCATGTTTGAAATACTGTTGAGAACTGATATCTGTAGCTGCTTTTATCAGCATTGGTTATATAAAAAAGCTAAAAAGTAATGAGGAAACATTTTTCCAAGTACAAAACTCCAAAGTTTTGAGATGGTGTGTTTGCTATGAAGATTTTGGAAAATTCAAAGAAGGATGAAGAAAAATCAAAGTTGCCTATAAGCCCACTACTCAAGAGATAATCACTTGACATTTATATGTATTTTCATCTCATGTATTCTAGGTGTGTGTATGTGTTAAACAGTGTTGGCGTTTTTATTTTTTTTATTATTTATTCTACCTAATGTATTTTTCCATGTCCTTGATTTTTTAATACATTTTATATATTAAATAGATATTAATATATTTATATTTATATACTTATTTATATATAATTATATTTATATGTATTTAATATATATTTAAATATATATTTTATGCTAAATAATATTTCCTATTAATATTTTTGGCTAAATAATATTTTAATGTATCTTATATATTAAATACATATTTTGTGGCTAAATAATATTTCCTCTTGTGCTGAAAAGCAGTAGATGTGTTTAATGAAAGTAATTATCTTGTGGATTCAGGGAAGAATAGAAGCATTTTATCTTGTATGTGGTTTAATAACATCTTCCACGTCTGTCTCTAGAGCCAAATACATTTGCTTAATTCCTTTAATGTGCTATAGGATTTCCTGAGCCTCAAATATGAATTCTTTAATAAATTATTCCTCATTTGCAAATTAGGTTTCAAACAGGAGAAGTAAGGTACTTTAGGCTGACAAGCAGTGTGGAGAAGGAATTGAGCTGGGATTAGGGGCAGGAAGCTCTTCTTGGACTTGAAATGAGATCTGGACTGGGCCACTTAAGCCTTCACTGTTTCTGCTTGCCTCTCTGCAGCAAGGATAATATAGCCACACTACAAGATTAGATAATAGATAATGAAAGATGTTATGCTTTCTCAGATTGTTATCAAAATACAAAGCACATGTTTGTTAGGATGATTATGCTGTGCCTTACACGGCAATACAACTCTGGATCTTCTATGCTACTGAAATGAAACACAAAGAAATGAAATTTATGGCCTCAAAGTTTTATTTTAACAAATAGTCATATCTTAATCCTGACCATCATATTTTTCACTGAGCTACTGTCAGGGAACAAAATAGAACCATAGAACTTATATTCTTAGCAAATTCCCCAATTGCAATCTGGTACCCATCAGAATAAGAACAGGAAGTGCCACAATCCAGGCAGGCCACTCAAGAAAGGAAGAAAAACAATCCTGATAATCCCTTAAGTGGGCTATCAGCTCCTAAAGAGAAGAAAATTGGGAATGCTTCTGTTATGCTAGGTAGATATTCTAGTGCTATTAAGACATATTATTTCCAAGCAGTGTGTAGCTACTGTATCAAGAACTTCTGGGACAGGGTCATGTCTTACTCATCAGGAATCCTTGATGTCTGGCACAGTGCCTGAACATACTCTTCTTACCTAGAGTTTCTTGAATGACCAGCTGTAGCAAGTCAGAAGTTTCTATGTTGCTTTAGTATTTACTTAGCATTTTACTTACCTTATGCCACTGATTTTTCTCAACAAATCTTAACTTTACAGATGAAGAAAAGTAGTTTCAGAAAGGTTTTTTTTTTTTTTCATTGAGGTATAGTTGACGTACAATATTATATTATTTTCAGGTCTCTCATTTCTGGCCTCTAGGCCTCTTAGCACCAAATCCAGTCGTACCCCAGAAGTAGAGCTTCCTGCTTTTGCAGGGACCAGTAGGAATGGCCTCCACTTTCTCAAAGGGAATTGCTATGCCGATGCAGTTCCTTTCCTATAAATGCTAGGTTTCCTCAGAATCCAGATAAAACAACTGAAGTTTTAAGAAAGTGTCTCTCGCAGTGCTAAGCATGTTGTAGGTGCTGAATAACTAATGAATATGGCTGGAAAGCAATGGGAAAAATGTTCATCTGTCATGCAGTCCTTACCTTTTATAGTCTCCTTTTATCAGTTTATTAACAGGTGTAGTAGCTTAATTCAAGCACTCTTAAAAACAGTGACATTTATCCAGCTCCTAGATCACAAAATGCTTTCAAATATATATATTTTTAACACAGTAGGTCCTTACAACATTGGTGTCCCAATTCATGAGACTGACTTGTCACCTTTTTTTCCCCCATTGCTTTAATCCCCCCAGCATCTGGCCCAGAGTCTGACACAAAAATAGATGCTCATGAAATAGTTGCCAAATGTTTGAACAGATAATGAGTAAGAGAATAAATTATTTGTTATTAAATGTGTTTTGTGCCATTTAATGCTATTAAAATAAAGCACAACAGAAAACTAATTTTGTCTGTATTTTTAGGTCTTGAACTTTTTGAGGATAGAGTTTAGAACACAGTGAACATTTAATGAATATCAGTAATACATTCAAGAATAAAAATTTATAAAATGTAGCTTTTCCCCTGATCTCATAGCTGAGGATTTTGGAAAGCTGCCATTTCATAACAGCACAGGAATGTGATGTTACCTTTGCCTTTCTTAGGTGCTGCTTCCTTGCCCATTCTTGGCACTGGCTGAATTTCCTTCATATATTGGGGTAGATGTGGATATTCTTTGCCATACTGCATGTGGGGCAGCTCCTTGCCCATGGTAAGGCCATCTTTGCCCAAAGGCATGTGAGGTACTTGCTGGCCCAGAGGCTGGTATTGTGGAATTTGTGGTGGGATCTGAGGAGGAATTTGTGGTGGCAGCGGCTTGATCCCATAGTAAGCACCAGCCTGAATGAGCCTGATGGAGCCCAGGGAAATGGTAAGCAGCACTCCCAGCAGCTGCAGAGGGCCAGGTGGCACAGCCATCACCTGTGGAAGGAAGGAATGCACCAACATGGTGAAAGCCTTACAGGCCACTAGACATGTCTATTTAGAGAAAGAAGGGGGAGAAGAAGGAAACAGTCTTTATCAGCAGAACATCACCAGTGGAAGATAAATGAAAAGGAAGAAGATGGTGCCTTTTCAGGAGAAAACAAGCAAAAAACAGAAAAGAGTAGGAACTGTCAAATGAAGGCAATTAGTGGGATTATAAACTATGGGGAAATATCAATTCTGCCTTCTTCCATGGTATTGGAACCCTTGATTTTTAGCTGGAACAAAACAGCCCAGAATAAAGACATTTCAGCCAAGTGTGGCCATGTGACAAATGGATGTGGTTGTAATGGGTACAAATTCCAAGAAGGACCCTGAAAGAGAGTGGCCCTGTCCCTCTTCCTCCTTCCTGCTGGCTGAAATGTGGATACATTTGCCTGGAAGCAGAGCAGACATCTGGGACCAGAAGTGAAATCCGTGCACTGAGCATGGTGGAGCAACAAGCTAGAACAGACCTCAGCCTTGGCTGAACAAGAAGGTCCCATATTAATCCTTAAATTTAGAATTTGTTTACACAAGGAAGAGCTAAAGGTTTATCCTCTTCTTTAAATCATTATTCTTTTGAGTATCACATTTGCACTAAACTTAATCCTAATGGATTGAGTAGGTTGTCCAAAAGGAGGCAAACTTGGTGGCCAGTCAGGCTTTGTTAGTATGTGCCAAAATTCCATTCTAAGTGGAAATGGTAAGTAATTGATAGGCTTTATGCCAGGGACTGAGATTTTTCATCTACCCTTTAGCTGCTTTGGTGTGGTCACAAATAAATGTAAAAGTTGAAGAGCAAGCAGACAACAGCAATGCAAACCACAGAAGTCTTCTGAATTGGAAAGAAGGTACAATATGACAGTCCCAAAATGCCATTGTAATACTTAAATACCGTAAAGTCATTAGTTTAGAATCTGCTCATTTGGACCAGGAGTCCATTGAAGTTTATCTTGTACTATTATGAAGGAAAGGAGTTTACAAAGCAAATTAGTTGCATAAAATAGGGTTGTGTAACTACTCACATGAATAAACTGTACAAGCCCTTAAACTGTACAAGCCCTTTAATAGTACCCTTTTCAATTTGACATTTAACAGAAAAAATGCAAATGGGGCTTATAGGTTTATAAAAACCAACTCAAAAAGACCTCTGGAAATGCCCAGGGCTGAAGACCCAGAAGCCCAGGGAACTGCAGTGCTCACAAAAGCCCACTAGAGGACAACTGTGGTACACACTGAAGTCTGTTCTCCCTGGTACTGACAGGACATAATAAGGTGCTCCCCACACGTTATTAAAGGACTTGAAAATCTGAATCCTAAGTGGAGTGTCATCATTATGCTGGAGAAAGAAGTGGCAAGGTTCTCACAATTTTTAATTTCAGAATATTCTGAAGAACTTTGAATAAACTATCTCTAAATAATTTAATTTCCAATCTCCTGTGAGTTTGTTTTCTTTGCTTCTGCCTTAATTCTGGATCACAGTTTTCCACTTAGAAAATATGTGTTGACTTTGCGACATCCTATTCAAGAGGGATGCCAAGAGTGTGAACAGGCTACAGGAGAATTGGTTAATAAAAAGCACCTAAGAAAATATTTAATGGAATCTCTACCACAAAATTCACTGCTTTATAATTTTTCTAAATATACTAACCATATTTCCCCCAAAACATCTGTCAGTAAAATGATTTTTAAAACTTTCTCCATTTCATAAATCAGAATAGTCTCAAGAACTATTTGATTCAAGTGTATTCTACATAGTACATGTGCTGGTAAATGGGAGAAGATAGAATGCTGTTATTTTCTGTCTAAGAAGGATTATTATAAACCATTTGGAAAGAGCCACAAAATTGGTATTGATTTATACTCAATAGTCCATTTTATTTATTTTTTTTGAAAAGTTTATTTATTTTGAGAGAGAGAAAGAGAGAGCACGCGCATGAACAGGGGAGTGGCAGAGAGGGAGAGAGAATCTCAGCTCAGAGCCTGATGTGGGATCAAACACACTGTGAGATCATTACCTGAGCCAAAATCAGGAGTTGGGACACTTAACTGAGCCACCCACGTGCCCCTATGGTCCATTTTTATCTTAGATGGGAAAAGAACATCTGTTGTAAGTACTCAATGATAATTTATTAACTACTCATCAAACACAATGCTAGACCCAGCTAGGGATTATAAAGATAAATATAATATGGTCAATGGGCCCTGCCCCCACAGAGCTTATACTTTTTTTAGTAGGGATTGACAGCAGAAAAAGTGACTTTCCCATCCTCTTCTGTTCTCCAGTATCTTTAATCCTTTCCCCTTGAAGCAACAACTTTTCCCATTTTCCTCATATGTTTCCAGAGGTATTCTAAGAATATGCACATATAATACATATTCCTTTAAGACAAATTACAACGTACTATACAAACCACCATTCCTTACTTTGTTCACTCAGAAGACCAGAGCTTAAGACCTTATTTCTCAGTTTTGTGTATCTGAACAGATCTCTTCAAGTTCTTTATTTGTTAAAAATAAGACTCAATTGTTCTCTAGAGTCCTTAACATTCAGGGTTTAAGGCAGTCACCAGAGAGCTGGAAGTATTAATCTATACTAGAAATACATGGTAATACCTGGTAATGTATGAGCTGAGACTGAATTCTATCTTTGGGGATGAATGAATTTAATTACTAAACCCTAAACTTGTGGTGATGTCTTTAATAATAAGCTAGCATACTTGGCCCTTCACCCTTCCATCAATTCAGTGAATGTGTTGGATTATACTTAATAATTTTTAAACCAGGACAATCTAACGAAACATTGGAAAACTGGAAGGAAGCAAAATGCCTGGAAGAAGACCAGTTGAATACCAAAGGCCCAGTGGGATCCTACTTTACTACAATTATTTCCTCTTGTAGTATTGGCCTTTCTCTCCTGAAAACCACCTCCTTAGGTCTGCCATCTGCCATTTCTCTGGCTCTTTTTTTAAATAAACTTTGTTCAGTTTTAACTGAATATTTATGTAGGGGCCCTGGTTAGAATTTACTGCTTGACTTACCCTTACTGATTTCCCTCTTGTCCCTGAGGATAGTTTTGGTGGTCAAAGTGGTGCAGTGGTTCTCCCCAAATCACTCAAAAGAACATCAGATTTGTGTAACACTATACAAACACCTGGTGGGAGGAAGGAGCCTTGGAATTTCTACTGGGAAAAAAATGGTGGTAATGGATTTTCTTGCCCCCCCCCTTTTTTTTTTTACCCCCCCCCCCCGAGGACGCAAGATACAATAATGTTGTGAATTCTAGTTGATGTTTTCTTAGATTTATACTTGATAACTGGTACGTGTGTGTTCGTGTGTGTGCACGTGTGCACAAGTATACGTGAACATCAACATATATAATGTGTGCAGACAGTGGATCTTTGCCAGTCAGACCAACTTAGTGATGGGTTTCATGCCCTGTAGAAGACCAAGTTGAGTTGTAGCTATACCATTCCCCATGTCTATGACTTTGGGTAAGTGCCTTATCTTCACTAGGTCTCAGTTTCCTTACCTATAAAACAGCAACTATAAAAAATAAATTATAATCTTGGCCTCTCCCACAGAGCTGTTTGAGGGCACAAATGATAATAGGAATTTTTTTGTAAGCTGAAAAGCACCATTCAAATTTAAGTTATTATTAATGGAGTGTGACCAAAAAGACAAATCAAAACCAACTGAAATGTCAAAGAGTTTCAAAGAAAGATACTAGCCAAAATAAATGTGAGGTTAACTGCAGTAATGATAAACCTAACATGAATAAAACAATAATGGCCATTAAAATATACTTGTTAAAAAAGGGCAAAAAAAAAAAAAAAAGAAAAGAAAAGAACAGCTGAACCAAGGCAGTTATTCATTTTGGTGTCAGAGTTGCCAATCCTAATCATTTTGTATAGCTCTAAATGGTTCCCTATATTTGGGAAGGGCTGCAGAGAATTTCAGTTTCCTCATGTGACCTGTGATGTATATAACAGAATAATGTGATATATATTATTTTAAATGCTCCTCAGCATTTTCTCTTTGTATTTATCCCCGTGAGATTTTGGTTTGCTGTGCAAAAGAATGTTTAAGTATTTAAACCTTCACTCCTTGTCCTAAATCCAACTTTCCCTTTCACATGAGGCTAACACAACACATGCAAGTGTGTGTGTGTGTTTGTGTGTGTGTGTGTGTGTGGTAGTGGTGGTGGTGGTGGTGGTGGTCAAGCCTCTTCCATCTCCTCCTGGGTAGTCCCTCCCACAGGAGCTATAGTTTCTCAAGGCTTCAGATATATCACCCCTGAAGCAAGGGGAAGTCAGGCAGAATCCTACTCCTGTGATATTTACCAGAATTGTCTTCTTGGCTTTCCAATGCCTCTCAAAGAAGGTTCTCTTCTGATTACATTTCTCAGAGAAATTCATTCATTAAGTATAGTTATTTAAGGAGTGCCTACTAAATGTTACAAACTGGGTACTGGAGAGAGGAGTGAATCAAATGAGGTTCTAGATCTTATTGAACCCACTTTCTAGTGTGGGAGGCAGGCAATAATAAACAAGTTAAAAATAAATTTTATAATTTCAGATTTGACTACCATGAAGAAAACCAAGCAGGGTGAAGAGCCTGCAAGCAGGGTGAAGAGCCTGAGAATGCCTTGGGGTGGAAGACACTGTTCTGGAAAGAGTGGTGGGTAAAACATCTCTGGGGAAATAAATTTTGGATAGAGATGTGAAAGTTGAAAGGCTTACTTGTCTCTCTTAAGACACAACATACACACACACACACACACACACACACACACACAAAGTCTTTCTTATCACACTGGTAGTTATGGGTGCCTTTCACTAATGTAAACCATTGTTTCAGAACTTTACTCATCTGTGTCTATCTTCATTTTCACATCTTCATTGTATTCTTTTTATTCTAAGGGTTTCTTCTTTTTGATCCTCCACATTTTAACCCTACTGTATTAGTTTGCTAGGGCTGCCATAACCAAGTATCTTAGACCAAGTGGTTTAACCAACAGAAACTTATTTTCTCCCAATCGTGAAGACCAGAAGTTAGAGATTGAGATGTTGGCACAGTGGGTTTCTTCTGAGACCTCTCTCCTTGGCTTGTAGAGGCCACCCTTTCTCTATGTCTTCACATGGCTTTCCTCTGTGTGTTTGTGACCTTTATAAGGATGCTAGTCATGTTAGATAAGGGCCTATCCTACTGACCTCATTTTAACTTGATTTCCTCTTTAAAAAACCCCTTCCAAATACAGTCACATTTGGAGGTACTAGGGATTAGGACTTCAACACAGGAATTTTGGTGGATACAACTCAGCTCATATCACCTAGACAATTCCTCTAGACCAACTCAATTCCTACTTCTGCAGTCTTCCCTACCTTTTCAGCCATCATTATCTTCCTCTTCCTATTGAAAGTTTAACACAAAGTTAAATGCAGCTCATCAACCTTATGTTTTTTCCTGTTGCTTTTTGTTTTTTTGTTTTTTGTTTTTTGTTTGGTCCATTATACTTCAACATGATTGTAAACTGAGGACAAGGCAACTATGTGATATTCTTTCCATTTTCTCAATATCTATTTCTAGATAGATCTTCACAGTCAAAACTCTTAGTGCTGATGGGGCTTTAGAAAATATCTATTTCAGCCTCACTCTACATTTAGAATCCTACCTACACTAGTTGAAATATGAAAGCCTTCATATTTCCTATTTGAATATTAATCATGATGGAAACATTCATAAAGCAACCTATTATCTAGTTGTACAACTATTGTTATTTTTATTACCTGGTAGGAGCAGCTAGTAGGAGAGACCACCTTTTTTGATTCATATGGCAGGGTACATGTAGCTTACTTTTAGCGGGAGGTGGGAAGTGGACATTAAAAATATATCACAAAATTGGATAAGGCAAAAGATAGATGGTTACATGATCTTTTACTGTGATGCAAATAAAATTACCTTAGGATCATCTAACTAGGGATATGTAACTTTATTGCATAATTGATTAGTTTTACAGATATAACAAGTCAACTATGTTGAAAAGGATATGGTTTTATTGCTCTTTGCTATGTTACCAGTTTTGTATGTAACTGTATGTAACTCAGGATTTTTTTCTATCAGCTCATTATAATAAAAACCCCAAGGTTTATTTTTTTTTAATTTTTTAAATTTTTTTTTTTTATTTGAGAGAGAGACAGAGACAGAGACAGAGCATGTGTGGGGAAGGGTCAGAGAGAGGAGACACAGAATCTGAAGGAGGCTCCAGGCTCCGAGCTGTCAGCACAGAGCCCAATGCGGGGCCTGAACCCAGTGAGATCATGACCTGAGCCAAAGTCAGTCACTTAACTGAATGAGCCACCCAGGCACCCCTAAAGCCCCAAGTTTTTAATATTTTGTTTCAAACCAACTTTGTCACCATGTTAAATAAAACTTTGGCATGTTCACTTATGAATGAGGATTGTGGTTTTAGCATTTTGAGAATTATGCTTTGATGGGGACACACAAAAAAATAGCCAAATACATAAATATAGGCAGTTTTGGAAAACATGGAGAAAAACCAAGCAGGAGAGGGTAGGTAAGGAGATAGATGGTTATCATTTGTGGAGATGATGTTCTCTGAAACCCCTTTTACTAAAAAAATTGAGCCTTCTGTGCTTGGATGGGCTGGCACCTAGGGTTTAAAGGAAAAGAGAAGCAACTCTAAATCACAGAGGATAGAGAAATTCTGGGGGATTCTGGAGGAGATTAAGTGTGAGCAGAGTTGATTGCTGCATGGAGGAGAGTCCCAGAAAAGGAGACCTCCAGTGGAGGAACACTCAAGAAAAGAAAAAAACTCATTTCAGATGGGCTTTTTAAGTTTATTATAGAATGTATTGTAAATCCCCTTTTTCATCTCCTTAGAGAGGAAGAAATCCTAATCCTTCCGAAGAAAACCTAATTCTTTTGTCAGAACTGATTTTGAGGGAGTTAGATGGAAGAATGGTTCAATGCTCCAGGGTGGCAAGGGGCAAAATTGGTGACTGTATATGAGAAAACCAGAACTAGAGGATGGTTGGGGAAGGAGAGGCAATGAACATAAAAGTTATAATAATATTAGCTATGTTTTTGAGTACTTACTTTATGCCACCACCATGAACATACTTCAAATACATTATATCATTAATCTTATATCTACTTACTAAGTTTTATTTAATGTTAAACTCAAATGATATCTCCCCATCCTATATTTATAAAATTGATTATTTTACTGAAATTCAAGACTGTTAGATTCCAACTTAAAATCTTTAAATTATTCTTTGATTACTTTTAGGAGCTGACCTCCAATACATTAGCTAACAAATCTTTCTACTTTGTTTTACAAGGCAGAGATCTAACTATACTGTCACTTTTCTCCATCTTGTCCTCCAAATACCAAGGCTGCCTTTTTAGCTGAAAGAAAAGAAATTCTCTGTTATTTAGGATGAGATCTTGGACTGGATCCCTTACTTTCTGCTTTTTGGACTAGGGACACAAGCTGGGAGGCATTCATGAAGTCAGATAGCCACTGGCAAGGTGAATATGCTGAGATGAAGCCCAAAGAAAAAAACCTATCAGATGTTGGTCAATCACTTCAATGAAGGCAGTGGGCAAGATCATCATAAGCACTCATTAGTTTTAATCAATCTGCTTATTTACATCTACCAAGACTGATATAAGTACAAAGCAGCTTGAAAATTATATGCTTCACAGATGAATCTGCTATAACCAAGAGCAGCAAACAACCTCACTAATAGCTATCAGCAGAGCATGACCTCACAGGTCCTACAGAACTTGAGATCTCAATTAGGTTGTGTCCCCAGGTCTAGAAATGGGCCACCCACATAACCCCTCTGAAGCAAATGACCAACCCCCACATTCCACAAGTTCTCCAAAAGAGGAGATTTCACAATATTCTCCAGTAACCAACTGCAGGATTTCACAGACCTACATTTCTTAATATCTAATCTGGATCTTTCCTGCTGAACTTTAAACTCA
Source organism: Panthera pardus (assembly GCF_024362965.1). Taxonomy (NCBI): domain Eukaryota; kingdom Metazoa; phylum Chordata; class Mammalia; order Carnivora; family Felidae; genus Panthera; species Panthera pardus. Next base: position 47,171,104 of record NW_026526721.1, on the reverse strand, counting down.
TTTCCCCTTTTCCATTCTCAAAGGAGGTGGGAAACATCTGGAGAATATTTTTCTTAAAATGATAGTTCACATACTTGAGGTCTACAATTAGCTCCTTTTGTCTCTCTAAATAGAAGCATGTCAGCTGTGAAATAGTTTATCAAATACTTGAGAGGACCCCCCCCCCAAAAAAAATACTTGAAAGGACCCTTAAAAGAGAAAGTTCTAAAGTGGAATCCTGTTTTTGCTTTGTTTTGATTTCTCCCCATAACATGAACACATCATTGTTCTCAGAGCATAGAGCACCTAAATTCTAGTTCTGACCTAAGCAGGTCTCCTATCCTGTCAAGGCAACAGTTTTCTCATTGGCAGAATGAGGACATTGACTAGGTGACTCAAAGGTCCCCTCCAGTTCTAAAATTCTATGGTAGCTGTGAACATGAATAACATACCCACACTTCATAGATACATCATTTCATGAATGTACATGTTCAAGCCTTTTGGATATTATCAAGTTAAATTAATCTCACATCTTCCTTCTTACGGCTGGAGATGGAACAGGAAGAGTTTGAATAGCTCCTCCCTCCCCCTAAGTATTCCTCTGATGAAATAAGCTGCACCTGACCAGAAACAAAAGGAAGAACCTAAATAATAAAACAAAGTTTAGGGACAAAAAAAATTGCCATTTATAATTTTTAAAATCATATTGAAAGATTAAATAAAAATTGAAGCTTACTTAGAGAAATCTTTAAGAAGTGGCTACAAATGATTAAAAGAAAACTTCTCATAATATTTAAGCTCAAAAATTCCCTCAGAGTCATTTAGCAAGTATTGATGTATAACTTCCTGGGAGGGAAATGACAAATGAATACAGAGTATGGCTCTAAGGAAGGAGAAGTGGGTAGTGAATAGGTGTGAGTGACATAGTCATGTTTTTTTAGAAAGAATAATGTTCATTTTGTAAGAAAAATTAAAGATCCAAAATTTAAAGGCAGTTCTATAGTAAAGTATGCTTTGATGTGGGCATCCCAAGAGTAAGGTTCTCCCAGTTCTATGGGTCTGGTGACGTGTAGCAAGGTCAATTATTTCCTGGTGTGTCCAGAGAAGGACTGGAAAGTCCTCTGGAGAGCATCTTTCTCCTTCTCTTCACTAATATAATTTATGTAAGTTACACAATGTGAACTAAAGCTGTTTTTAGACCTTTGCAAGGGAGAATGTGTGGAGAAGTTTCATTTAATGTAATCCAATGAACTGGTTGTTGTAAAATCACTTATTTAGAGCAAATAGCCATAATCTGTTCTGTAAAATATAAATTTCATGGAACATTTGCTTACTGTAAACACTTTTATCTCACCCTGAACTCTTATTCAGACCAATAGGATTACAAGTGAATTTCAACCAACAGAATTCAGCAGTATCCTTGTCACACAGACAGTTAAAACTCACTAGTTGTGTTTGAAGTAGTCCTTTGTAAGTAACAAATGAATAAAGTGATAAAATTATACTCATTCCCAAAATATCTAAGGTCACAGAGAATAAAAAGTTTAAACCAAATTAGGTAAAAAGACAAGAGCACGTAACCATGTTCCCTGAATGGCCTTCATCTAGGTCCTGAAGTTTAAGAAGTCAGGGTTCTAGGGCAACCTCTAGATGTGGGAGGGAGAGACAGAGAGGAGAAGATAGCTTGCTTACGGACTCCAACTTTCTGAGGAAGTCTGTCATATTAGAAGCTCTTGCCTTTTCTCCTTTTCTGCAATTCTGACCTTTTAGATGCTTCATTATCGGTCAGCATCTTACTCAAGAAAGATTGAGAGATCAGGTGAAACTCAAATGAGTTAGTGGTTGTTCTTACAATTAAAAGTTCTGGTGAAAGTTTTGAAAATTGAGAAGATTGAAATATAAAGAACACTGTGCTCAGTTCCTAGCCAGCATGGGCATTTCCTGGAAGCAGGAGAGAGAGCCCTTAACCACTATAGATGTTTCTCCCAATACTTTCCTAGGATGGTGGCAAGGAAGGACTGAAAAGCATGGGAAGATCTTTCTTTTTTCTGCCCCACTCTGATTGGCACTTAGTACTTCTCTATCAGTATATCCAGAAGATGAAGTGAGCAAGCCAACTTCCCGTGTTAGCATTTTCTTTTTATTAGCAGACTATTACAGCAATAGATTGTTCATTTTGGTATTTTTATAAGAAACTGTGAAACAAACAAAATTCCTTGAACCAAGGAAGACATCCAAGCCTTTCCCATATTTCATTAATACTAAAATATTTATTAATTAAATTACTGTATGGTGCATATATGTCTTTGCGGGTTTAAAGATGACAGGTACAGGGCATGAGGCCCCAAATTGTTGACCTTTTTTCACTTTTGATCTCGTTATTTTTGGGGTTCAATTGTCGAAGTTTTATTTAACTAAAATTACTCTGAGCCACATAACCTTGAATGACTTAATATTAAAAGTCAAGCCCTAGAATTTCTATCCCACATGGTCAAAACATTAAATCAAATCAACAGCACTTGGAAATAAAAATAATTAATCAGTTTCTTCCAAAATTGCCCCTCCAGCCCCCACTCCAAGCTAATCTCTAGTCAAAACAGTAACCCTACTGGAGTTGTGATTTTTAGCCCTGGAAATTTCCGAATTATAAAAGAGCTAAAAAAAAATCTCGACAATTTCTTGGTCAGTAAATGTGAATTTGTTCTTTCTCTGTTACACATTTCAAGAGTAGCAGAGATAATTCCACAAGACTGTTCCCAAAAGTGAATTTAAATTAAAAAAAAATTTTAGTTCTCAAGCTGGGGCTCAGCCTAAAACACCAAGTTGTGATAAATTGTCAGCCACAGAGAGGGCCGTCTCTGAAATCCACCACTTTTCTACCACAGCTCCATCTAAGTAATTAGCCCACGTGGTAACATCCTGCCCTTTGAACACAGGCAAAGCACTGAAAGCAACCAAACCACAGCTATCTTGGTATTGAAAGTTCCATTTTTTCTAAGGGTGGAATTTATTTTGAAGGAGAGAGAGATGGATGTGCTGTCTGGGAGGAAAAATCATAAGGTTTTCACAGTTAATTCACTAAACATTTTTCAGAGAAAATGGCAGTGGAGAGAGGAAAGGACAAAGAATTATGTAATCAACGCCAGTTCCTGAAGATACATCTGGTAAGGAGGCTTAGAGTGGGTAAGAGACTTTTCTTTTTATGACCAAAATTCACTACAAGGCACAAGAATTCACAGAAACATGGAAATTCACTGATAAACATGTTTCACAAATGTTCTTTTGAGGGCCTAGAGGAAAATGTTCTTTTGAGGGCCTAGTAGGAAACTGAATGGGAGGTGAGAGGCTTGGGGTGTAGTCACTTCTCCGACACGATACCCTTGTGTGTGGCCTCCTCTTCAGGGCCTCCTCTTCCTAAACTATAAAATAAGGAAGATGAATCAGAAGGAGTGGGGGAAGCCCAAGTACCTGGAAAAGCAGGGAGATAGGGGAGTGAGGGAGTTGGCTAGGCAGAGTTCATGGTGAACTAGGGAGCACTGCTCCATCCAGCTTTTGAACTACTCATTGTGTACCTAGTTTGGGCAGGTCTTCAAATTTTTCAGGAGAAACCACACATTGGGAAAAAACCTCTTTGTTTAAAAATTTGGGCCCAATTCTTTCTTTTCTTTTTTTTTATTTTTGAATTTATATTTAATTTAATTTAATTTAATTTAATTTAATTTAATTTAATTTTATTTTATTTTATTTTATTTTATTTTATTTTAGAGAGAGAGCATACAGAAGAGAGGGAGAGGGGCAGAGGGAGAGAGAGAATCTCAAGCAGGCTCCACTCAGCTTGGAGCCTGACATGGGACTTGATCCCAGGAACCATGAGATCATGACCTGAGCTGAAATCAAGAATCAAGAGTCAGGCACTCAACTGACTGAGCCACCCAGGCACCCCTCAATTCTTTTTTTTCTTTTAAACACTGACTGGTAGGGGAAAAATATCACTCTGTGGGCAGGATCCAGCCTTTAGGCTGCTGGGTACTTTTATACGGGATGGTCTCAATATCTCTCTTGCTCTAAAAGGCTGTATGGGGGTGTCCCATGCTTTTATTTGCTTAAATTTCTAAGTCCTGGCATTGTTTCTCTACTCAATATTTGTTGCTTAGTTTAATTACTAAATTCAACAATCTTTTTTAAAAATATTAATTTTTTTAATGTTTCTTTATGTATTCGGGGAGACAGAGAAGGAGAGAGAGAGAATTCCAAGCAGGACTTGATCCAACAATCATAAATCATGACCTGAGCCGAAATCAAGAGTCAGACGCTTAACCAGCTGTGCCAGCCAGGCACCCTAAATTCAACGTATATTGAAATTGTAAGCTACTGTGTCAGAAGCTGGAAATATATAAACATAAGTGAAAGTAAAACAAGGATCTATCCTCAAGAAGTTTCTACTCTATCGTTGAAAATTAAATCTTGATCTAGTATAAGTTTCCCACTAAAGACAAAACAGACCTTAACCTAGATGGGGTGGTTGGATGGGTAGTGTTGGTCAGACACAGGATCCTTGAGGGACACTGTCTAGAGCTAAGGGTTGAAGAATAAATAGGAATTGTCCAGCAGAGGAAGGAGACAAGTGGAGGCCATTTTGTGCCCCTTCCTCAAAATTATCTAAAAATACACATTGGCTACTGGAATAGTTAAAGAGCAGCTGTCAGGGGAAATGCTTGAGTAGCAACTCTGAGCTAATCTGTCTGAATTAAATCCCGATTCTATTACTTCCTAGCACTGTGATGTTAGGGAAATTTACTTAAATACTCTGTGCGTCTATTTCCTCACACTAAATTGGGGAGGTTGATAACATTACCTGTTTCCTGAGGTTGTTAAGGACATTAAGGGAAGGACTAACATAAAATGCTTAGGAGAGTGCCTAGGTCTATAAGCACTTTGTATGTGTTAGATATTACTTAAAGGAGAAGGCGGAGGAAAAGTAGTAATAGCAGAGGGCGTCATGAGCACATATCCCACAACACTGCTTTACTGCTGTCCCGTTTTTGAAGAATTTGAAAGGTGATGATTTTTGTCCTCATTCTTTTCCAGACTTATTATGAAAATCAGTTGAGATTCTGAAGACACTTAAAGTAAAGACAGTTCCTCATAAGTGGGTAACAAGTATTGTGTCTGCATTCCCACCTGTTAGTACAGCCTGCCCACCCCCATATGAGGGCACTAGTTCAAATGTTGGATGCCTTCCCACTTCCCTTCTTTCAGTGAACTGACTACTGAGCAGCTCAAAAGGCTTTAGCTTTGAAATTCAGAGAGCCTAAGACATTTCTTGCAGGTTGGCCTTGTGGAAGTGGCTTCAGGACCAAGCTATATTTTATTGCTGAAGGAAGTAAAATTTGCAAGTGTAATTGTTATGGACTTTTAGGTCAGAAAAATTGGCAGCTTACAATCATTTTTCTATTTTTTTAATGTTTATTTATTTTTGAGAGAGAAAGAGATAGAGCATGAGCAGGAGAGGGGCAGACACAGAATCCAAAGCAGGCTCCAGGCTCCGAGCTGTCAGCACAGAGCCCCACATGGGGCTCGAACTCACAAGCCGTGAGATCATGACCTGAGCTGAAGTCAGACGCTTAACCAACTAAGCCACCCAGGCGCCCTTTATGATCACTTTTTTAGAAGCTTTTCCATGGTATTTTTGGAGACTCGAATGATGATAATAGCAATACTGCTATAGTTAACACTTATTTAGTGTTTACCATATTCCAAGACTTGTGTCTGAAAGATTTGAGCACCCAGCCCCTCACCGGAGACCCAGTTAGCCACAGACCTTAGCTTAATTCAAAACTACATTGAGTTTTGTATCTAAAAGACTACAGATTCAGTTTAACATACACTTCATTAGTTGTTAGTGCAAAGGTAACCTCAAACCATGTTTAGCAGCAAGAACTTACTGAAATAGAAAATACTAATTTCCCAGATAATGCAGCAAATCTCTAATGTATTTTATTTTGAACAATGAATTTTGGTCATAAATTCTGGGAGCTGGTTATGAGGAAGAAAGCTCCATATAAAAGCTCTCTCAAGGGTCCAGAGAACTCCAATCAGACTTATCTCTGCAAATTCTTTCTGCACCCAGTTCATAACTGTGTACAAAGTAGGCTTTATAAATACTTGTCAAATGAATATATGAGTGGTACCATATTTCCATCCTGTCCCTCCCCTCTTTCCTAATGCAATTAGATCTTGGGTGATGGGAAGGTTGAGAGAAAAACATCATGGTTTCCAAACACCAAATCAATGTGACTGTTCTCTCTGCCTACTATTTTCGTTCTCATGCTCCTGATTGTGTGTTCTGGTGTCCACTGCCAGCTCACAAGAATAGAGAATCCTACATAATAGCCATTCTTCTTTGGAAATTAATAAAGAATGCTCTTCTTGATTTAAAAACCCCACAACCTAGTCAAGAACAAGGAAGGGTTTGGTTGAAGGTAAAATGACCTTGAGATTGGTGATAATTTTCACTCATTGCAAGATGCTTGTCAGCCTCTCTGCCGCTACTCTGAAGGTCTTAGATTTGGTTTGAGCTGAACGGCTACATTGTGGAAGTGTTTTCTAAATCCCCAGTCTTAACATTGAGGACCACAGACCTCAAGCAAAAATCCATCCATGAAAGCAAGCTCTGAGAATCCATTTCCTTGTTTGTAAAACTGAGAGTGTTGGACTAAATGATCATTAATATTACTTTTCAGTCTAAAAACTCACTCTCCTGGTGCGTATCCAACCTAGTCCTTTCTTGCTCTGTCCTAATCATATGAGAGACTGGAAAGAGGCAGACAATAGGTTCTGAAGTCAAGTATAACATGAAATTGGATGGTCAGGGAGAGGGGGAGGAGAGATGGGCATTGTACTATTTCACGTTCATGTGAACTCTTCATTAACACTTTGTGAAGTTCGACGGTTCCTTTCCCTGTGACTGCCTGTTTTGTGGGCCACATCCTTGCCATGAGTTTCTGTCTCCTTGCTGTGGAAGCCAGCCAAGGACACATTATTGACCACCTGCTCACTTTCTTACACAAGACGACTCCCCAGACTTATTTTCTTTGCTTTCTCCTCCTGCTGGTTTATGGCTTTCCCTTATGTAGCAATAAAACTCTTGGAGAGTCCTCTTAGGGATGAATTAATGCCACTTAAGTATATTTCCGTTAGCTGCCCTTTGATGGTTCTGTTTAAAAATAAAGGGGGAGTTGGGCAGCTTGGTTCTTATTGAAATTTTCCTTCCCTTTGCTTTAAAGTTACCATTCCTCAGAAACTCTTAGTTATGCTCCAAGACAGCTTTGCTAACAATAAAAAAATGTCTGGGAAATGTTGTCTGAAGACAAACTACCATCTTTCAGTATTTTTTCCCCATTGGAAAGGTATTTACATTATAAAGAGGCCCTGCCCAGCCTGTGTGAGCTTTCCTCGTACTCCTTTAAATCTTTAAATTTATAAATAATAAATAAAAAATGTGTCTGAATTCCAGAAGAGCAGAACATGATCTTGTTCTCCACCCTAATAGCAAACAGATTAAGGATCGGGTGTCATGATCCCATTTCAACTTTGTGTAGTCTACAATTTATTTTTAATTTCACCACATTTTATATTTTATTAATTCATCTGAATCTTATATTTAATCTGTGTCTGCTCTGAGCAGAACATCCTAAGAGGTTCAGTTTTCTCTTCTCACAGTCCTAGCCCTGAGAGCTGGAAAATATGAGTGTCTGTCCTGAGCTTGACACTTGCCTTTGTGTGGCCTTGGATAAGCCACTCAGCTTCTCCAGGCTTCAGGCTTCTCTGCTGTAAGAGCAATAGAATCTGGATATTGAGGGAAAAAAAAAATTCCCAGAGACTGGGGGGGGGCGGGGTGGGGGGAGCGGTGTTCGGCTACTGTCATGGAGATTACCACTAGAATAAGCTATTTTCATTTGTTCTCTCTTTTGTTTGCTTAAAAGGTGAAGCTAACCAGATGACACTCAGTAAGGATTGGGGTAGTGTCACTATGACCCATTCTACTGATTCCACTGAGCTCCTTATCACAAACCACTTCAGTTTTCTTTTCTTTTTTTTTTTTAATATATTTTTAAAGTTTATTTGTTTTTTGAGAGAGAGAGAGAGATAGAGTGTGAGCAGGGGAGGGGCAGACAGAGGGAGACACAGAATCTGAAGCAGGCTCCAGGCTCTGAGCTGTCAGCACAGAGCCCAACATGGGGCTCGAACTCACAAACCCAGAGATCATGACCTGAGCCAAAGTTGGACGCTTAACCCACTGAGCCACCCAGGCACCCCTTCAGTTTTCTTATTCATCCCATTCACAAACAATTTTTGAACCCCCATGCTAGCAACTATGAAGGATTCAAGATGCTAATTCTGCCTCAAATGCAATCCAAGGCAAAGACAAATGTGTGAAAAAGAGACACACTGGTCCTGCTTCCTTTCTTAATCTGGCTTTGTTTCCCCTTTTCTTTCATATCTGTTCCTTGTTCTTTCCCAACTCTATCCATAACTCCCTTGCTCTCTTCCACGTTTTTGAATCTCACTTTGAGTTTACAACCTCTTCAGCCCATTTTGAACCTGAGCCCAAATAAAAGCTAATGCCCTCAAAGGCCACAGTGGGGCACATGGGTCAAATCATCTTCCTTCCTCTCTTGATTCAAGGGCAGACTTCTTATAAGCAAAGAAGAAATGTCAATGTAGCATCATTAGGGTGGCATTAAAAAGCACCCATCCTTACCTAGAACCAAAATATCTCCTCCACAGTTCTGCTAAGTGCCTGAACTTCCTGTTAAAGTTTCCGAATCTGGGAAATTTAATACATTCCAATGTTTGTTTGTTTGTTTTTTTGTTTCGATTTTTGTTTTTTGTTTTTTTGACAAATGAGTGATTGATAATGGAAAACAGGGTCCAAGGACCTAGGACTCAGGGATTTTAGGGGAATGCAGCCGGGGGAAGTCTAGGTGGTCTGAGTGGGTTGGCCTAGCTGGGAATGAGTAGACAGTAACATGGAGATGCAAGGTAACAGGTATCTTAGGGAAGTCGGAGGCATAGGAGGAAGCAGGAAGCCTCACCTGCTTCCATGCCATCACCTGTCACCAGGCTAGTAGCTCCTAAAGAGAATGGCTGATCATGATGGTATGATTGATTTGTGCCTACCACATTACCACTGAGAGGCAAGAGTTTATGCATTCAAGAGGGACCCCCTGCAGGTTGGACTCTCAGGAAAGGAGTTCACCTCCAGAAAAGCTCCATGGAAACTGGCTGCAGCCTAGCTCTATGTTTGTGCTTAAGATGACAAACATAATCATCTCCAAAGCTTGGACCCTCTCTCCCAGATAGGAGAAGGGCTGGCACTCTCTTCAGCCATGATGGATGAGTGGCCTGGAGAGGGATGGAGCCAATGTTCTGCCATATCATAGTTGTCTTTTATCTTAGCCTCTGATTATGCCAGGGGAAGGGCTGGTGCTTCCTTCGTCATACAGTTTAAATGCCTCAAGGCCAAGTGGAAAGCTCCTTCTCCTGGAGTCTGACTTCCAGGCCTGCTATATATTTGTGCATGGTGCTAGCCTGGAATGTGCTAAGCACAACAGGGAACCCCGTAACTGCTATTGCTTCTCTCTCTATAAATTTTCCCTGATAAACACTGCTTGACCATTGCCTTTGTTTGCACAACAACCTCCAGATCCTAACCCAGTGTTCTACTGGGAGATTGGAGTTCTAAGATATAAAGAATGAAGAGAAATGCTCTCACCAATTAATTGATTAATTCATTGATCCATTCACTCAACATTGTTCAGTACTAGCAAATGCCAGGTGCTACAGATACAACAATGAGTGGAAAATGAGGTCCCTGTCCTGGAATGACTTACAGGCTAGAGGAGTTGGCTAGCTGAGGAACTGACTGCTCAGACTCCTTTCCATCTCTGAGAAATTAGTCACAGGGAAACATTCAACTCCTGTTCATGTGTGTTAGGCTGACCGACTCACTTGCATGACAATTGCCAGCATTTTTACAATCTCAAGCTGGCTTCCCTCCATCTTCCAGCATGTGATTAAGGCCTTTTCTGCACTCTAGTCCTTGATGTGTATCCACAAAAAACAAACTTATTTTAATATCAGTCTCAACAAGACTTGCAAAGAATGCAAATAGAAGACATCGGATAGCAAACATAAATAACTTTTGAATTATCTCTGTGAGCATCTGGTGTTATACAGAAGCACATTAAAGCATGAATTATACACAAGAAGTCTGAGGCAGGCAAGGAAGGACTAAACCTACATATTATTTAGCATATAATGACACTCTGGATTTTTTTAGAAGAACCATACTAGATTCATACTGCTGAACTTTACGTGTTCTATCTTCAAAATCAAATTATGACGTAACTTGTGAAGAAAATTCCACCACCTATTTATCTTCCAGTCTATCATTTCCTTTCCCATCTACCTGTAGTTATCAATGTGGGCATAGTGATAGAGAGACACAAAGGTTGGCTACTTGCTTAGTTCTGAGCTCCGATTGCATATGGAAATGGGTATTTCTAGCATCTATTAAAGGATCTTTTGGATTAAACACATAAAACATGGTTATGTGTTACGATTTATAGAAGGCTGTTCCTTCAAGGAGCTCAAGTTCCTTCAAAGTTACTTTATAGATCCTCAAAAAAAGATCTTTTGTGAATAGTAATTATAATAGCCCGGATTTTCATTTATTTTGTGTCCTGTCATGTTCATGAAACATTTAGGTATAGATGACAATGAGAGCAGAAGCATCATGCAAAGTGCAGCAGAATCTTGTTAAAGGAGGATTTGACTCACTCTTGGCTACCACTGCCCTTAACATCTGGAATAGCTTGCTCACTGGGACATGGAAACCAGGTATTATCCTTTGCCCCTGCCACTGGCTAATTGAAGGGGGTTAATTGAAGTCATGTTATTATTAATTCATTGAACACATATCCCATAGGGGCTTAGAATGTTTTAAGCACTGTTTGACCCTATTAATAAAAACAATATTAAGAGTAATAAACTTTGAATAAGTGTATACAAGTACCAGACACTGTATTAAGCGCTTTACCAAAATGACGTCATTTAATACAACCCAACAACTATTATATTCATTTTACAGACAAGGAAATGAGGACCCAAAGAGTTTAAATAACTTGCTTGAGATTGTCACACAGCTAGTAGGTAGCATACCAGTATTCAAATCTGATGACCTAGCTTCAGTGTCTTCACTCTTTAGGATTACTCTGGATTAAAGCTAGGAGAAGAATCCAGGCCATCAATGCTTAAGGAAGGCAGTTCAACTAAGTTAAAAGTATCCCCAAATCACTGTTATCCCAACTGTAAACTCTATCAGAGAAGGGGGCTGGCCTGTCTTGTTCACCATGGTGTTTCCACGGGTGCTGGCACATAGTACGTACTCAGTAAAAATTTGGAGAATGAATAATTGAATGCATGATTCCGTGGATGGTAATCCATGTTCTGAGTACGATTGTTTTGTGGTTGTGTGTGCCTGCATGTACCTGCCTCTAGAGGGAAGTCCTTCTTTTCTGTTCTCTCTTCTGTTGTCACTTCTGCTATCAGGTAGCACAAGGCAGTTCATCGACCGCTTTTATTTCTGCATTCCTGAGGGCTTAGCACAACATTTAGCACATAGTCATTGGTGAACACATGTTGTTGAGTGCATGGATAAGTTTGTAGGCAATGTTGATGAATCTCTTTAAAAAACAGGTTATGCCCTGTTGACATATAATCCAACACAATGCCAATATCATGAACACTGGTCTCTAGCAAAGCTGTAGTCTCACCAGCCTTCCAAAGTCCCTGCTGACTCATTTTCCTTTTCCAGAAGGCGCAAGAATGTAGGGCAGGCTGCCAACAAGGCGGATAGCAGAAAGTCTGCCCGTACCAACAACAAGAAGTCTTGTTAATCTGGTTTCCCCTGTAAAATGATGGCAGTCTATGGCACGGGTTAGCCTCCCACTTCTAATGTTCTGTAAAGTGCTGGGAGAATATTATAAGGACTGACACTGATTAAATGCCTGTCATGTACTAGGTAGTACGTTAGGTGCTAGACATACAGCATCTTATTTAATTGTTACAATATTGCTGTAAAGAGTTATTGCCCTCTTTTTTTTTTAAGTGGATAAGAAACCAAAGACTCAGAAGATTGATTTACTTGCTTAACTTTACATAGCTGATATTGGCAGAACTAGGATTTCAACTTCTTTCTGACTCCAAATCCTGTGTTCTTTATGCCATAGACACCATAAAGCAACCAAATGATAGAATACCCTCCAGTACGATTCATTTGGGTTAATAAAACCCTCTTCTGAAATGCAAATACTCTCTGACAGAGTTATCCTTCTAAGTCATCCACATGTTAGTGTTAATAGTTTTGGTAAGATTAGGAGCACCTGGGTGGCTCAGTCGGTTAAGTGCAGGTCATTATCTCAGGGTTCATGAGTTTGAGCCCCCAGCTAGGCTTTGTGCTGACAGTGCAGAGCCTGCTTGGGATTCTCTCTCTCCCTCCCTCTGCCCCTCACCCCCTTACTCTCTCTCCCTACCTCTCTCTCAAAATAAACTTAAAAAAATAATAATTTTGATAAGATTAAGTTATTCTCTCTTTTTAAAAAATTTTAACTTAAAATTTTCTTCTTTATTTTTGAAGGAGAGAGAGACAGAGTGTGATCGGGAGATGGGCAGAGAGAGAGGGAGATGCAGAATCCAAAGCAGGCTCCAGGCTCTGAACTGTCAGCACAGAGCCCGACTGGGGCTTGAAATCACCAGCCGTGAGATTATGACCTGAGCTGAAGTTGGACGCTTAACTGACTGAGCCACCCAGGCGCCCCCAAGATTTTTAACTTTTATTTAAATCCAAGTTAGTTAATATATAGTGTAAAAATGATTTCAGGAGTAGAATTTAGTGATTCATCACTTACATATAACACCCAGTGCTCATCCCAACAAGTGTCCTCCTTAATGCCCTCACCCATTTATTAGCCCATCCCCCCACCCAACACCCCTCCAGCAACCCTCCGTTTGTTCACTATATGTAAGAGTCTCTTTATGGTTTGTCTTCCTCTCTGTTTTTACCTTATTTTTGCTTCCCTTCCCCTATGTTCATCTGTTTTGTTTCTTAAATTCCACATACACCTGAAATGATATGATATTTATCTTTCTCTGAATGACTTATTTTGCTTAGCGTAATACACTCTAGTTTCATCCATGTTGTTTCAAATGGCAAGATTTCATTCTTTTTGATGACCTATATATATATATATATATACACGTATATATATATATATATATATATATATATACACGTATATATATATATATACACGTATATATATATATATACACGTATATATATATATATACGTGTATATATATATATATATATACACGTATATATACACGTATATATATATATATATACGTGTATATATACGTGTATATATATATATATATATACCTCTTCTTTATCCATTCATCAGTTCATGGACATTTGGGCTCTTTCCATAATTTGGCTATTGTTGATAGTGCTGCTATATTCTCTAAAAGAAGTTATTATCCTATGAGGAAACTATGGGTAGGAATGGATGGCTGGGAAGATTTAAAGTTTCTGAAGGTGTGGCCCTTCAGGGGGAACACCTATGGGCAGTAAGAGGCTCTAAGCAATGAGAAAGGTAAGGACAGTGGTCTGGAGACTGCACCAGGCTAGGTCTACACTAACATTTCGTATCAGATATTCAGAAGGCAGTTTACTGGGAAATCTGACTGGCAGGCTGACTGGCGGGATGGTGTGAGGCGCAGCTTGGTAGGGAACAGGGCAGTTACCTGTACAGAATCTGCCTTTCATGGTCTGTGTGACCTTGGGCAAGTTAATTTCTCTCTCTGCGTATTACACTTGGGTGTTGTGAGGAGTACATGAAATTTTTCTCTGTACAGTGCTCTAAGCATTGTCTGGTAGCTAGTGATCTGTAAATGTCAGCCCTTGGTGAGCGACTGCCCATACCAGCAGAAGGTCCCCCTCTGCCATCAGCAGATTACAAGCACTAAGTCTCATATGTTCACTTAGGAACATGTAGAATCAGACCAGGTGTTTTGGTGCTTGACTGTGGGGACAGTTACACACACACAAAAGAAAGTCTCTTTTGAAGTTCAGCTTTTGTAGTTTGGGTTTGTGAGGTCCCCATATCCAGGACTGAAGGACTTTTTGGGTGAAAGAAACTTCAAGTTCCTTGCAAAAGCAACTTTAAGTTGCTCTTACAACTCAATTAATTTACCTTAATGTCACCAATCATTTTTTTAGTTTGAAAAAAGTAAGATTTTAAACTATTTGTAATAGCTTATCTCATTTGAAATGAGATTGGTTATGTGCCCATCTCAACCAAATTTTCATCATGTGCTAATGAGTTTCACAGCATTTTACAGTTTATGACAATTTCCTTACATCACATTCAAAAGAAGAATGTGGCAATATTCTTTTCACAGGTCCTAGAATTTAAATCATGTTTGTAGTGTTGGTTTCTCATGCTTACTGATTCTGAGAAATGTATCTTATGATTACCATTAGTATTATCTTTACTTTTCACTCCTTTATTTTGGGACATTTCCTTTGTCTTTTGAAAGATCATGTACTCTATTACTTTGCACATCATGATTTAAGGCCCAGTGGCAGAATGCATTATGTGTTGATTTGCTTTGTGATGATCAACTGAAATGGCAATGATGGGCTGCAATACAGTTGGATTGGAGCAAAATGTTCATCCTAATGAAATGTGACCTTATAAAAGGAACACTCCTAATCCTCTCCAGGATTGAGCCAGATCATCATGGGTCAGTGGGGGGTATTTGAGGTCCATCTTTCTTTCCTTCTCTTTCTCTTTCTTTCTTTCTCTCTCTCTCTCTTTCTTTCTTTCCCTTTTCTTCCCTTTCAAAAAAACATGTTGGGTCTACCAACTGTTACCAAGAGAATTATTAAAAATCTTGTCAGCTCACAGTTATTGCTATTCCTAAAGAAAAGATAAATGTATGTATTTTTAAATCTGGACATATGAAGGCTTAAAAAATATTGTTGTAGAGTTCTCCTGGCTACTTTTCCTTAGCTCTTTTCCAAGTTTTGGGCTGGAGAAACTTGAAAATGTCTCTGTGCCAAAGTCAAATATTAAATGAAAACCTTGTGTCTGAACAACTCCAGGATTAATAAACTGTGGCAAAATAGGTAAGTTCCCAAATCATCAGAGAAAAACATCTCCGAAAGAAATGAGGTTGTATCTTAAGTGTCACATTCTGAGCTATGAGATAAAACTCCCAGGAAAAAGATGGACCGTGGATTGTTTTAGGCTTGGAGGATGCAGCATCTCTTTAAGGGCTTCGTGGTACTACACTTATTGTTAAGCTAGTGCACACACACACACACACACACACACACAAATATTTGAAAGAGCCAAAGCAGTTAATGTTTGCATAAACATGCAATGCAGTGCTATAAGAGGGTTTTCCTCCCCTAGAGGACATCATCTTTAACCATCAGTAGCACTGGCTTCCAAAAGTTGAATCCAATTATTATGGTGAGTATTAATTTTAATAGCAGCACATTTTCCCTTGAGATTCATTATCTTTCTCAAGAAAAACACTAGAGAAAAATGAAATACTGTTGAAGGATTATACAATGAACCGGGAATATAAAAAAGTTTAATTTTCATTTCTAGGTTAATTCTAGTGATCCTTTGCTTCCTAGCCTTGAATTCACGGACTGGTTGAGCTGTTTGAGTTTCAGTTTTTCCTTATTAAATGACTTGCATTAATTGGGGAACATGTGCTGACAAGCAGCCTGCGAAGTAGAGACAGTCTGTGGGCTGGGAAGCCCGGGCTACCCGAATTTGGATCCTGGCTCTGCCATTTATGAGATGTGTAACCTTTGGAACCTCCATTTCCTAGCTTAGAAAATGAGACTAATCATCTTTATCAGGATATTATTTGATAACAAATGACTGATAGTTAACTGAAAACTAGCAGAAACTCAATAAAGGGTAGCTATTATAATAGACATTATATAGCTACATTCTTGCTATTACTATAATTCCAGGAACCAATAGGATATTAATATATTTTTTTACCAACAAATTCTGGTACCTTAGACATATTCATAAACAAAACCATCCTTAAAAGAAATAATCTGATCTGGGTTTGCTGAACTAGCATCTGATATATAAATGCTTGAGTTGAATGATGTTTGGAACACTCTCCTGAAAGAAACATTTGATCTTGATGCTTTTGAGTAGGCTTCAGAAGAGAAATCTGTTGTGTTGGAGAAGAGAAAGGTATTGAGGATATCTAGTAGAAATAAAATGAAATGTTAATAATTTAGGAAAAACTATAATAGGCCAGTGAGACTACATGGAGAAATATACAAAGAAATAGGAGGAAGCTATGAAATGTTAACATTCTTAGAGTGGAATCCAAGAACATAGATATGACCGAAAGGATTTAAAGTATCAACTGTACGTTACTCTGGTTACATGGTCAGCAGGAACCCCCTGACTCATGCTAATGATGTTATTTAATAAAGAAACCCACATGCCAGTGAAGTAAACAACAACTAGATGTAGTACAATAAGTGCTCCAAGCTTCATCTTGAATAATGGCCTCGGAAGGAGTTTAGGAAGAATTTGTACAGCAAAGGTTAAAATTAAGAGGGAAGGAATTTGGGCTCCAAAAAGGATTTAAACTGGTGTGTATGCTTTGGAACATCTTGGATATTACTGCCCTGCTACAATTCCCTCTGGCTTCATTGCGGAGAATGTCAACAAAACAGTACATGCTTGTGGATTCCCATTGCATTGTTTGTCCCCCTAGCTACCTTTTGCTAAACGGGATGTTGGTCTGGCAATAGTGGTGTGTTTGTTGGTGTGTGTTCGAGCACTTGTAGCTGACTGAAGCTAAGATTGACGTCCCTGCTCCTTGTATTCTCATAAAGGTGCAGCCTGCTCACAGGAGAGAGGAGGATAATGAGCCAGGTGCTTCTGTGAGCCATAGTTTCATGGCATAATTTATTACATTGCCTACACTCGGTGTAAGGCAGCAGGAATTAGATTCTGTTATTCCTGGTTGAATTCTATTCATTGTTATTAATAATAACTGTTCTCTAATAACCATAAAGAGAAAATATCATTAACTGCTTTATCAATCCCTTTAAAATACAACTATTTTACCTGTTAAAAGATATATTTGTGTTTAAATTATGGAATGACTTGGTATAACAGCTAGCATTCATGGAGGACTTACCACATGCCAGGGAGTACTGAAAGCACATTATATTGATTAATTCATTTAATCACCTTGTGTTGATTGAGTTACTTAATCTTCAGAAAAATCCCCCTGAAAAGGAGGCTGTTATCATAATTATTCCTATTTACCTATGAGGAAACTGAGGCACAGTGGGTTTAAATAACATGTCAACAGTCCCATAGCCAGCAAGTAGCAAGAATGGAATTTGAATTCAGGGAGGTTGCCTCCAGGGTCTAGGCACTTAACTACTACACCATATCACCTCTTTGAATCAGAATTTTGAATATAGAATAGATTCTGGCATATATATACACTTTCCATATTCATTCTCACCTGCAGTGACTGAATTTGGAATTTTTATACAATTGTTGTTCTGCTCTTTATATATTCATTGGCCTGCCAGATTAAATTCAGGGTTATTGAAGAATAGAATAAAACCTCATTTTTTCCCAAAGTTTCTGAACACCTCTCTCATGTAAAGAACTCTAATAGGAACTGGAAATAAAGAAAAATAAGACACAACCCCTAATCATTTGGGAACCTTAAAGGCAAGAGAATAAGTAAATTCTCATATATAAAGTTCCTTTTCATTTTTTTTTATTTTTTAAATGTTATTTATTTTTGAGAGAGAGAGAGACAGAGCACAAGTGGAGGAGGGGTCGAGAGAGAGGGAGACACAGAATCTGAAGCAGGCTCCAGGCTCTGAGGTGTCAGCACAGAACCTGATGTGGGGCTGGAACTCACAAACCAGGAGATCATGACCTGAGCCTAAGTCAGACACTCAACCGACTGAGCCATCCAGGCGCCCCTAAAGTTCCTCTTTAAAAAGTCCAGTTAGAGGGGCACCTGGGTGGGTTGGTCGGCTGAGCATCTGACTCTTGATTTTTGCTCAGATCACGATCTTGGCTCAGGTGATGATCTCGCAGTTTGTGGTATTGAGCCCCACATCATGGGGCTCTGTGCTGACAGTAGGGAGCCTGCTGGGGATTCTCCCTCTCTCTCTGCCCCTCCCCAACTTGTACTATCTCTCAAAACAAATAAATAAACATTTAAAAAATAAAAATAAAAAGCTCAGTGAGATGTTGAGAGAATTTGGGGGATGTTATGGTTTCTGTAGCCTCTGGTGGGTAACACCCATTGGAACTTAGAAGAGGGAAACTGTCCTTATCCCACAGGAAATGAAAAGTTCAGGTCAGCCAAAGAGATAACTGATTTTCCAGGTCAAACCTTCAACTACTAGGGGCAAAAGCACATTTATTTGGAGAAGCAAGGCAGAGTGGAAGGTGACCAGTGACTGAGCTGGTGAGTCTCTGGATGGTAGATCATCTCAAGGAGCAGTAGAACATGTTGATGAATGCAGACTCTAGGATCCCTCTGTGTTCAGATCTAAGCTCTGAACCTCCTACAAGACCTTAGTCAAGGTTTTGTTTTTTTCTTAATCTTCTTATGCCTCAATTTCCTCATCTATAAAGTGAGAATAATAATAAAAATGCCAACCTCACAGGGTTTTTGTGCAGGTTAAATAAGACTGATTAGGGGCTTAGAAAGGTATCTAGCACAGGGTAAGTAGGATGTAAGTATTAGCTGTTTTTATTTTGCTATCATCACTGATAGAGGTAGGAGCCAGTCCAGGGGATCAGATGGGCAGGAGGAGCATAGCCTACCTCACTTGGAACAAATGTAAACCCAAGGAACCCATTCTTCTCTCCCTCCCATTTCCCAGAGTACATTTCTCTGATTCTTGCTTGTTTCATCTTCTAAAGAAATGTATGACAATGAAATATGTGTGTATACTCCCTCCTCTTAATTGAAGTTATTTCCATGTTAGATGATAATTCATGGTTAATGATGTCACCTTTCAAATATTTAACAGATTCTGTTTCTTCATTGGCCTTGGACCATGGAAACTGGAGCAGGAAATCAGATGACTGCACTTGCAATTCAAAGAGCAAATTGCATAATCTTCAGTGATATTGAGGTACAAATGCTTTGCCATATGTGAAACTATGGCTCTTGAGCATCTAGTTTTAAATCTTCTTCTGAGATGCCTTTCACTCTTACTTGGAAGCTATGGATGAAAACATCCAGTAAATGAAGTTAATTCTCACTTAGCCATTACAATGAGCAGACACTAAGTATCACTCAGATAGGGCCAACAGGTGCCTCTGCTCTGACCTTCCTGAAAATGTGCCTCCTCCAACTGCCAGGAGTAAGGAGCCAAGGGATTGTGCTGTCCAGAGCTCACACTCTTCTAGACCTGCTCTGGATTTGCAAGACCTAACAATTCTCTACCCAGATGATCTTGAGCTTTTTCCAGTGACTGCAGAGGCTTTTTCTTAGGGTTCACCCTCCTAAGATGGACTATCCCTTGGGTGTGCAACCTCTGGGTCCAACATGAGGCAAGGAAGTAGCTTTTTGTTAGGGACTGTGGATGGAGCTGGCTGTACGATAGGGTGTTCACATGCATGGTTGTGAAACCTGGATGGCCTATGGTCCATAGTCTATTACCGGAGCTGGAGGTGGGAACAAATGAACTGGTGGTAGGCTGATCTCCCTAAGCCTCTGCATTCTGGTGTTGCACTTCAAGGATTCTGAGGGTTATTAGAAATGTATATTTGCCAAAGCAGAGGAATAAAACATAAACTAGCAGTTGGCTTGATTCATAACTTTTAAAGATTTAGATGTATGGAAAGTGGGCCTCCATTTGTACTTTTGCCCAAATTATCACAAATATGAGAGGTGGGCCTCATTAACATAGATACACATAAAATATCCTATGTTCATGATGTTCTTTACTGACACAGAAGTGGCCAAGAAACAGCAGACAGTTCAAAAGGAAGAGCCGAGAAGAACTAACAAAATACCGTGGATGACTATTCATTACTATTTTTATTCTTTCTTTGTTTTGCAAATGAGATTTCTAGAAAGGAAAGTATGATCATAATTAATAAATCAAAACCAATAATGGGACAGTTTCACTGGAAGAAAAAGTAGAGGAAAGCAGGGGGAAAATCCCCAGACATTGGTTGTATCTGCTCTCTGTCAGCCAAAGCTTGGTGTCTGAAAATTATTGCTGGGATATCTGGAATTCTTAACAAAAGTTCCAGGAAACCTGGGGGCTTCTGGACAGCATATGTGAAGTCAAGAGGAAAGAAATATTTCATCTTCTGTGAAAGTCACAAGTACAAAGAACAAGGTGTTAACAAGGTAGCAGCTAGGTGTGGCAGGAGGAGTCTGTTTTCTTCTTCTCCTGTTTCTTATATTTTCTTTAAATGTCTGATGCCAAAGCTTATTGGAGAGAAGAGAGTACCCCTTCCTTCTTCCCTTAGAGTTCCTGGGGGAAAGTTGCATGCGCCTACTTGGCATGGTGGTACTTCTGGCATGCATTCAACTGCCAAGTACTCCTGACCTAGTAGATCCAACTTCAATACCAGCTGCCAACTTATTTCTGTACCATTCACCAGGAGGTGGAAACTAGCAACAGTTAGTGTAGAAGAAACTTAGTCTCAGACATCAGATTCTTTCCATGTGTATTTCAATCCTGAGGATCAGCTGGGGACTCCTTTGGTAAGTCCATCTAGGGGAGTGGCTAGTCAGTTAAGCATCCGACTTCGGCTCAGGTCATGATCTTGCGGTTCCTGAGTTCGAGCCCCAAGCCCCTCACAGGGCTCTGTGCTGACAGCTCCAGCCCGGAGCCTGCTTCAGATTCTGTGTCTCCCTCACTTTCTGCCCCCTCCCGCTCGCATCTGTCTCTTTCTCTCTCCCAAAAACAAATAAACAGATTTAAAAAAACCATTAAAAAAATCTACCTCAGCCTCTCTGTTCACAATCATTGTGGCATCTGGCAAATCAGTAAATCTCAGTAAGCCTCAGTTTCTTTGTGTGTACTGTGAGAAAAAAAACTTACCTCAGAGGGTTATTGTGAAAGTTGCCAGCACAGTGCCTGCTTTACAACAGATGCTTCCTAAAATGTTTCGGATCTTCTTTCAAATAACGCAGTATTTTAAAATTGATATACATTTATATCAAACACATACTGTGTCTTTTTTAGTTTAATAATATCAGCATGTGACTAAATTTAAAATTATTATTTAAATAAATTTAAATTATTTAAAAAGTAAACTTCTACTCTTCCCCTTCCCCAAGTTTATTCATTCATTGTCTCTACATCATGTAGGGATGTATAGTTCTGGAGAGTAAGTCTAGGAGGAGGGCCAAAATGAAACTAGAGGATGTTGTTTGATTATTTTCTGCCTGTCTTCCAAGGATCTCCTGAGTTAAAAATGCATCTGGCTTCCATTTCCTGCAGAATTTTGCTTATTTGAAATGTTCAAGAAATCAATTGATCCGACTTCAAACAGACTAGGTTTTGCTGGCTGTGTAAAAACCCAAACCCCCGTTTGTGTCACTCCCAAGTCTGGACTTCACAAGCAGCCAGCTCCTTTCGTACCTTAGTAAAGGACTTCTTTTTGGCTGCTTAAACTTTGTGCTGAGCCAAGTGTCAAGCTGGGAATTGAGGCAATAAATCTCTGTGATTCCTCATACTTGGAATTTCTCCTGTTGCTTCTGATAAGGAAATGACAGAGTCTCTCAGCTATATGTATGAACCTCGGAGAAATTTGTAATCCAAATCATGTTTTCCTCACAAAATGGAAAACAAAAAGTGCTAAACCAGGCTTTGAGTTAACCCAGATGGTTCTGAGGGCTTGGGTAGTGAACATCTTTGTTTTTGACTAGATTGCACTTGGAAATTTTTAGAATGAAAAGAAATTCCTCTTTATCTTTTAAAATATTCTGATTAAATCTTTGTCGATTGTGGGGGAGGAGGGTTGTGGCAGCAAGACTTTTCCTAGGTGAATCTTTGCAAAGGATCTCGGCCTTCCTGTAGTAAGAATGGATCTCACTCTCGGTTGCATCGCTTCCTCCACCCCTTCCCGCATCTACTCTGGTACTTCCAAGTTTCATACTAAGCCCCAGTGACTGACTGAAATGAATGAGATTCGGGATCAGCAATTCTTCAGATATGGAACGATCTCCCCAAGATCTATCCACATTCTCTGAGATGACTAATGAAGCCAACTCAGGTCTGGCTAACTCCGTACATGATCATAGTGAAAAAATATTCCTAAAATGTCTTTCCCCAAAAAACAGTTTTCCTTTTTTTTTTTTTTTTTTTTAAGTTTGTAGTTGCTTTTGAGTATGTTCTATCCAACAACATTACCGACAACGTTCACTGTCTGGCATTTTAGTAGAAATGGTAAAAATTGCTTGGAACAAAATGCTTCATTCAGCAGCTACCCCTCAGTCCTAGCTCTTGTTTGTCTGAGACCCACACCATACACAAAGAGGAGATCATTTAGCTCCTCCATGGTCAGAATCTGCAGGGACGTGACTAGCATTGATATGAGGTCAATTGGCAAGTGGCTTCTTTCAAAGGAACCATGGGTTTGAGCCGTACTGTATGAGAAACCCATTTAAAAGGAGTTTCTTTCTCTCTCCTTAGTCTACCGTCAGTTTCTGATTTTGATCTGTAGGCACAGGGTAAAATCAATGATTCTGACACATTTGCCACTTGGAGTGAACTGGTATATCCATTCTTTTTACTATTGAGATGACTGGTATGAGTTTCATTGATTTAACTAGCTCTTTTGGTGTCATGCAGATACAGCTTTCTGAACTAGTAAAGCAGAGTCGTTGTGTGGCCAAGAAAAACAGATTAATCTAAGAAAATCATGTACATTTGATCTTGGAATGTGTTTTCTACTTATGTTTGAAAATGGGGCTGTGTGATATCCTAAGAGTTCATTTCAAACAAAATATTGAAGCCATAGGGGAGCCTGGGTGGCTCAGTTGGTTGGGCGTCTAACTTTGGCTCAGGTCATGATCTCACAGTTCACGAGTTCAAGCCTTGTGCCGGGCTCTGTACTGACAGCTCAGAGCCTGGAGGCTGATTTGGATTCTGTGTCTCCCTTTCTCTCTGCCCCTCCCCTGCTCATGCTCTGTCTCTCTCTCTCTCTCTCTCAGAAATAAACATTAAAAAATTAAAAAAATATATTGAAGCTATAGAGTGAGAAATCTATCCAGACTGTCCATTTTCACCTTTACTTAGTTTTCCCTTTCCCACATGTCCATGCTATGACCTGGGGCAAGGTGGATTAGGGAATAATTTTGAGGACATTTTGGGGTTTGCTTTTTACATGTAGCCTAATAAATTCTGGAAGCTCTGAGAGAACTAAAAAATTATATAGCAAACACAACTCCTTTACTTTGCATTTATTATGGTTTTGTCAAATGTATTCATTTAACAGATATTTCTTTGGTGTCTACTGTGATTTAGGCTTTGGAGATACGGTGACAGATTTTGTTTTCATGGTGCAAGACTCTTGTTTTCATGGTGTTTATATCTTAGTGGAGGGACCCAGGCAATAAAGCAAACCAGATAGTTTTAGATGGAGGCAAGGGCTATAGAGAAAAGGAACAGGATCTTGCGACTGGACGGGAGTGGCATTGATGCAACTTTAGACAGGCAGTCCGGGTGGGGACTCTTCTGAGGAGGCAGCAGTTGAATGTAACAAAAGAGCCAGCCACATGACACTCTGGACAGTGTGCAGGCAGAGTGCCAAGCAAGTGTCAAGGCTAATAATAGTTCCTTCTTGTGAGGATTAAATGAGTTAACATGTGTAGAATACTTAGAACAGTGCCTGGCATTCATAAATGTTAACTGCTTTTCATTCATTAAAAATTCATTGAGTATCTTCCAGATTCCAGCGTCAGTGCTGGGTGCAAGGATTAAAGAGTTGCATGGAGAGTCCCAACTTTCGGGTGTTCACTTCAGACTCTGGTGCAAGTTATTCTCAATCCGTGTATGGTTTACAGACCATGTGCATCTTACTCACTGGCCTTCCTTTGTCCCAATCCCCTCCCCCAACAGAGTCTAACTAGATAGGCTTGGGGACCAGATCAGAAACCCACATTTTTCTACAAGCTTGCTTCCAGTTGATTTTTAGGCACACTAAAAGTAGAGAACCATGTCCTAATGGAGAGAGTGTGACCAACTTGTGGTTCTCTTTAATATAGCACATGTTATAGCATCAAGGATAAGCAATTGCTCCACTGCAGAATACTTCTTAATACTCAGTAGCTTTGCCCAGTTTATGGAGCCATAAATATCAAGGAATTATGTTTCACAATTAACATTCTGTAATGGTTAGGCCTAACTTTTTTTGTTGATCTTGAGCTGGCTGGGGATGCTGTGTGTTTTGGATAAACTTGCATTTTGGCTACGGTTTGGAAGGTTTGCCTGACACTCTTAAGTGTCACTTAAAACCTGCCAAAAAAAATGGCTTTTACCTTTTAGGAAGAATGTGCCAACCAATGTTTGCCAAAGGCTCTTGTATTCTGGAAGAAATTCTACTTGTAAGTAAATTTGCCTTACTGAAATTCCTCCCTTGGGCTCCTCCATGTACCTATTTTTAAAGTGTAATGTCATCAAAAAGGGAGATGGGAAAGACTTATTTTATTATCTGTCATTGGATTTCTACTAGAGTGTATCCTGTTCATTTTCTCACTTTAGAATGACTTATATACACTTCTAAAAAAGCTTAGGTGCAAGGATCTCGAAGAACATTTGATACAAGGACAGGTTCATGCTCGTTTACTCAAGGCGGAGTGCCAACAGCCTCTAACACCCAGACTGGATCCTAGGCCAGTCTATGCTGTAGATGAGATTTCCAATACTCTCCTATAGAGGGTTTGGTCTGGGAATGGATGAATCCCATTTAATTCCGTTTTAAGTTCTTATTTTTCTCCCTTTACTCATTTCCAACCATAGCTACTCAACAGCTATGGCCAGATAGAATGATGACAATGGAAAAAAGGCTGCCCTTGAGCAGGAGGTCAGAAGTGGTAAGGGTGATTAAACTGATGTAAGCTTAAGGCAAACTTGAGTCTTGGACATGGAGCTAAGAATCTTAGAATTGAGAGGGTGGTCCAAAAATCAAGTTCTGGAGCTGCAGCCTGTCAATTATTCAACCTTTTGTTTAACTCTTCAGGCTGGTAATCCCCTCACCAAAGAGTACAGAGAATAGGTGGGAAATGTAGACCACATAAAAACCATTGAAAGATAGAGATAAAGATCTGTTAATACTCAGTCAATGTCAGTGAATGATATAACTATGTAGGCAGTGAGAACTGAATTGCTACATCAGAGGAAAAGAGTGTGTTAGACAAGAATGGTTCCCTTTTGGGGTGCCTGGGTGGCTCAGTCGGTTAAGCGTCTGACTTCGGCTCAGGTCATGATCTCACGGTCTGTGAGTTCGAGCCCTGTGTTGGGCTCTGTGCTGACAGCTCAGAGCCTGGAGCCTGCTTCAGATTCTGTGTCTCCCTCTCTCTCTGACCCTCCCCCGTTCATGCTCTGTCTCTCTCTGTCTCAAAAATAAATAAACATTAAAAAAAAAAAAGAATGGTTCCCTCTTGTCATTTTGGTTACGTTTCACCTGATACCATGGTTTTATATATATATATATATATGTATATAAATAAATATATATACATACATATATACATATACATATATATACATATATGTGTATATATGTATGTATATATATAAATATATATATGTATATACACAAATATATACATATATATATACAAATAGAAAGAAGAGATTCCTTTCCTTCCTTAGCTTTAATCATTTATTCAGGCTTTTGTGTATTCATTCATTCATTCAGCGAGGATTTGTTCAGTGCTAAGTATATGCCAAGTACAGTGGCAATTGCCGGGGACACAACAATAATGAAGACAGGCCCCCCTGTCTTTATATAGTTTATACACTATTAAATTTCACTGCTTCTTCTTCTACACAAATGATCAGAGCTCATTAGTATCCATCAGACAAGCCAAAATGTTGAAAAGGAGCTGTTCTCTCTGTATAAGTGGGGCCTGATAAAGGAACTACATTTCCTTGGACTTTGGTGTCCCTTTTGTTTTTTCTGCATATGAATCAAAAAATTTCTGTGTCCATTTAAAAACTACTGTTTACTCAGTTTTGGCTCCATCTCAGATTTACTGGTGACTTTGGCTAAGTCTTTGTACTCCAAAAGTGTTTTCTTGCTCTTATCAATCATGCATGGGTGATGTGATGACACTGTCCCCAAACTTTTGAGGCCGGGCTCAGTACAACACAGCTGCCTGCGTGTTCAAGACTGTGGTTCCCACAAAAGAGCCACTGGCTCAAACCCAGCACATTTCTTCCCTGATTCCACTGTAACATTTCTTTCTCAAGAGTATAAATCTCAGGCCGATATTTAACATTCCTTTGAAATGAACCGTGGACTTGTACCTTGTACTTCTTGAGAGCGGGGAGAGCTATGCTTCCATTACTCATATTTATAAAACATGTCCTAAACAGAAGGCATGATTTCATAATTCTCTAGTTATGGGTTTTTGAAACTCTTTTACAAAAGAACATTTAGAAACATCACACCAGCTTAGGCTGCTTTGTCTAGTTTAGAATTCTATCTCAGAGTGGGACTCCATGTGATAGCAGAGTATCATTGTTGCTATACATGGCTCATTCTTTCAAAAGTGGTAACGTAGCTTAACGATTCTTGAATTTAAAATTCTGAAATCAGATTAACTAGTGTAATTAGAAGGTTACAAGGTTTAGGAAACTAATTCTACCTCAGGCTCCCCTATTTTGGAAAATGATATTACTACTTATCTAGTTGCTCAGGCTCAAAGCTTAGGAGATATTCTTTTTTTTTTTTTCCCCATCAAAAATTCTGAGAGTTTATGTAGCCCTTTTTTAAATTAAAAAAAAGTGTTTTTGGTAAATGCATAATAACATTTTAAATTTAAGTTTTGACGTAATCTATGATTAAATGACATTGCATGATTCACAAGATAATGTTGAAAACTAATTTTATTTCCCTAGAAAATAGTTTCTCAGAGTTACTGCAGTTTTTGAGTACAATGTGATACAGTAGATCTCTAGAATTTATTCATCTTGCATAACTGACACTTTATATGCATTTGACAGCAACTTTCCATTTCCTTCTCCCCCCAATACCTGGCAATCACCATTCTGTTTCTGCTTCTATGAACTGGACTATTTAAGATGCCTAGGAGATGTTCTTGATTTATCCTTTTCTCACTTAGCCAATATATCAACAAGTTTTAGGACCTCTCCATAAAGATACATCCTGAGCCACTATTATTAAGGCACCAGCATATTTTGCCTGGACTGTTGTTACAGTAGTTTAACTAGAGTGTCTGCCTCCACTCTTGGCCTGAGTCTAATCTGCCCAGAGAAACCAGAATGATGATTTAAAGATGCAGACCAATAAAGACATCCTGTCAATACCCTCCTGTGCCTCCCTACTGAAGTTCCTATGAACTCTGAGTTGCCTCCACAGCCTGCAAGGCATGCATACTATGGCCTTGCCCTCTTCCCAGACACCATCTTGTTAGTCAATGTGCTCAGGCCAGTGGTCCCTTGCTATTCTGGAACAAGCCCAGCTGGCTCCCAGCCCTGGGACTTTCCACTCACTTCTCTTTGCTTGAACTCCCTTTCAGATCTCTACATGAATTGGCCTCCTTCAGACGTGTGAACAAATGTCACCTCTTCAGAGAGGTCTGCCCTGATCATCTGATTTAAAACAATGCTCTCAACTCTCTTGGTTGTGGTTTTTCTTTATTACTAGACACAGTATTACATATTTATTTGTTTTCTAGTTTATTGTCTTCTCTTCAACAAGATAGAATGTAAGCTCTGAAGGTGGAATGTCATTTCTGACCTCCTTCACCCTTAAATCCCCTACACTTAAAACAGTGCCAGGCACACAGTAGATTCTCAACACATGTTTGTTGAGTGAATTAATGTAGACTTTCTACTATGCTTAGGATCTAATTAATCTTCTAATTAATCTTTTTTATTCAAAGAATCACAAGGTAGTCATTTTGTGTCAAGGTTTTATTGTTAAAAGAAACTATAATTATGGGGCAAGCATAGACTAAAAATTGGGATATATGGACCCTCAATTATTTACTTATTTTTTGAAGCTTTTTAAAATTTCTGTTTCAATTTCCTTCATTGCTTTATTGCAAATAAAGTTGATAATAACACTTACCTAGCCTAATTCTGAGTTTGCTATGAGCATTAAATATATGCAAATATATTTGCAAACCTTGATTTGCAAGCATAATTCGTTCCGGAAATATGCTAGTAATCCAAAGCACTTGTGTATCAAGGTGAATTTCCCCATAAAAAATAATGAAAACTCAGATGATTTGTTCCACAGCTCAAAAATATTCATATAAAAATGATTACAATACTGTAATATAATAGAAATAATGAAGAAAATACAAAATATAAGCAAAAATAAATTAATCTGCACTTACTTTTGAAAACCTTCATGGCTGGTGTGAGGGAGACGAGAGAGGAGGATTATTGTGTTGGATGACTTTCACTATCACTAACAGACTCACTGTTATTTATTGGCTCAAAGGAGTCTTTTTCTGCATGGGGGCCATTGTATATGCTCACACGGATGTTGACTACAGTATTAACAACTGTTATCATATACTGTATTTAATGTAACTGACAATAAGGCAGCAGAGGAAAGGGTCTCTATCTGCAGGCAGCCTGACCTAGAATGAAGCAAGCATTCCTAAGCTTACCCTTGAATGGAAAAGCAAAGGACTGCCCATAGGTGCTTTGAAGCAATGAAAAATACACTAGTGCTAGTTGTGGGTATCTTCTAACTTCCTGAAAAATCACTGATTTCTGCCAAATACCATGGCCTGAGACCAAGCATCCGAACATAGGAAACAATCACCCACAATCCCGCAGTGAGAGAGAGAGAGAGAGAGAGAGAGAGAGACAGAACCATTGGCTCAGTTGTGATCATGTGCTGTTCAGCATCACATACTACTTGTGTTGCAAGACATTGCTCATTTATCAAGTTAAAACTTATTCGAAGTGTTTGCTTGTCTTGCAGAACACTCACTCGCAGAACAAGTTACCCACAATCCAAGTTTTACTGTACTTGGAATGAGATAAAAATCTATTACAGTGAGATAGTGATATTTTACTTCACTATATTTTAATTATTACCCTTTATTCCTTGAGCTCTGTCTACATGTTTATTTTCCTTCATGATCAAGAATCTTTATATCAGCATATCTTAGCATATTATACATACACAATACAAAGAAACTGTTAGTACTTTGTTTTGGTAACCATTCTGTACTGTTTGGCCTACTGAGGTAAGAAATGGTTTAGTAATGGAAGTGTTAGATAAGAAGCTAAAAGGATTAGCAGGGACCAGGTTTTTAAATCCAAGCAAATCTCTGATCACAGAATTTGAAGTGAAGGGGGTTGAACTTCAATCCACCAGCAAAGATGTGAGTTTCCTGCCCTTTGGTGAGGACTCTTGGGAGGCTGGAACAGGCAGGGATGCAGAGTTCGGGCACACAGGCAAGTGCATCCGGGAAGAGAAGTGAAGCATTGATCTACTTCACTGCAAATGCCATGAGTGTTATTATTTACTGCTAGCACTGCCCGACAGTAGATCAGAAGATCAAATCTTCTGTCCTGTCTCCTTTCCCACATGTAGGACCATTTAAGAAAAACCAAACTGGTTACTGCCCATTGCTTCCACATTTCCTCTTGTGATCACACACACTGGATAACTCTTAACTCTAAAATCCAATCTGATTTTAAAGAATCCCCAAAGAATGTAAACTACATTTTTTTTTGTACTTTATAGATGAAGAAAGTGGAGCCCAGAGAGGTTGAGCAAGTTGTCCAAGGTTGCATAACAAGTTGGAAGTTGATTCTAAATTTTTGCTCTTTTTGTTGCATGACAATGTCTTTGGGTGGGTAGAAGCATTTCTTTATTTACATCAGTTGATTTCATTTGGAAGAATCAGAAAAAACTCATTGCTTCAGTATGTATTTTATGAGTTTTTCCCCCAGATAATTGACTTGGGCCTGATAACTATTTACAGGTAACAATTGTTTTGGTAACTATTTTAAACTGCCAACATAAGAGAGGCTGGCTAGAGTAATCTCTCTCCAGGAGCTGTCTAGGTTCAATTCCAGCTGTACACGTTACTGGTTGGGCAGCTTCAGGCAAGTTTCTTAATTTTTTTGTACATTGTAGTTATATTTTCTTTCTGGAAAAATGGGGATAATAATTGTATCTGTCTCATTGGGCTGCTGTGTGTAACAACATATATAAAGTATTAGAGCAGTGCCTAGTACACAGTAAGTGCTATATACATGTTTATTCGCATAGTATCTAGATATAAATGTAAATGATGCCAGAGTACATTAGAGCTTATTCTTAGGGGTTCTCATCTTGAATATAGTTTCATAACAAAAAAGCAGTGTCCAAATGAAAGCAGCATTTCATTGTTGTTTCTAGATGCAGTAATTCAAAACCATCACTAGATGGCAATTGTAATCCATTGTGACTTGAGCAGCAGCAGGATTCAGTGGATGGGTCAAAACCCACAATCTATTTTCTGTGCCTCGCATGCAGCACTGTGAACTCAGGCTGCCTCTTCCCCACAAGATGGGCCTTAAACAAAACTGTTACGGTTAGCAACGTTTGCCTTCTGAGTCCTCTCCCAGGACTCACCCACAGGCTCTCAGTCCTCCTGATGGTAGCCTCACAGAAGCCTGGGTTCACTTGCCTCCATCCTACTGTGAATTTGCATTATCAGGAGTGCTGTCACCAAGGTGACTATGGGACAGTGTCACAAGATTAGAAGCTTAATTAGTGGTTCTCAAAATGTTGTCCTTCCACCTGCAGCTTCAGCATCAACTGGGAACTTGTTAAAATGCAAATAACTAGTACCCCATCTCAGACCTGCTGACCAGGAATCTGTGTTTTAACAAGCCCCTCCTGATGATTCTGATATCTGCTAAAGCTTGAGAACCACTGAGATGAACCAATGTTTAGCATCATATAAATGTTGGCATTGGGCGGATCCTCAGAGAATATTTTGCACAGCCTGTTCATTTTGCCGAGAAGGTAACTGAGTCCAGAGAAGTTACATGAGCTGAAGACCACAGGGTTAGGTTTGTGGCAGAACCAGGTCCCAGGGTTTCCAAGGTCCATCTCCCAGCTATTCCCACCCTTACCCAATTTTCCCCTCAAAACTAAGGTCACTAGGTACACATTCTAGACCAATCCCTACTCATGAAGGAAAAATAACTTATCTTTTTATACAGGAGTGGGTTCATTCAATTGACATGTCTACAGGGATAAAAAAAAAAATGGAGTGTGACGCATTTTCAGTTCTATGTGTCAGTGTGTGCGTATGTGTGCGTGCGTGCATGTGTGTGTGTGTGTGTGTGTGTGTGTGTTGGAAGTGAGGGAGGATCAAGTAAAAAAAAAGCCACATTCTCAATGGCCAGGAGAGGCATATGTGCAGGGTACCCTGGGTAACAGAAGAGTGCAATTAACACAGGTGAAGCGATTAGGGAAAATGCCTAAGAGGAGGAGCCTCCAGAGCTAAACTTTGGGTGATGGGTTGGAGTTCAGCAGGAGAAGCAAGGAAAGGACATTCAAAAAGAGAGATCAGCATAAGCAAGGGCATGGGGCCATGAAACTGTGGGGAATCACAAGAGATTGGTCTGATTGAGGGAAGTATGTATGTGGAGGAATTGTCATGTCAGAAATAATAATAATATTACTACTATTAGCAATAGCTGACATTTACTGAATATTAACTGTGTACCAAGTACTGCACTAAACATTTTACATATACTATTAATTTAATCATCAAACAATTTTATGAGAATCTACTCCTATTCCTATTTTATAGATGACAATAGAAACACATGCACTGTTCTATTTTCCTTAAAATCAAGGGTTACTATTTCTATTTCTTGGCCAGATATTGAACTTGGAAAAAGAGCCTTGATATTTACTTGTTCCAGAATGTATATAACGTATAGTAAGTATATAATTTGAAGATGAGAGGAATATGTTTTTAATAATAAAATTTTATTATAAGCATATTTTTCATAAATGCATAAAATCAGGAGGCTTTTGACAGCCTGTCTTTTTTAACTCAAGGATTGAATGTCGCATTACTTTCTGGTCTATCAGAAACTGTGGAAGTAGCCAGTTTCTCATGATAATAGACTATTTGTGTCAGAAAAGTGGCAAAGAAAAGCTCATTTCAATTATTTGACTCACTGAAGAAAGGAAGCTAAGTAACGAGTGAATGATCTGGTCTGCTATCATTGGCTTTGTTATATTTTTTATTTTTGCTGTATAAGCATTCACTATGAATGTGCTTTTCACATATTATATGGATATTAGTCGATACTAGTATCTCTCCTTCCTTGTATACGAGTACCCACCACCAAACCAAAAACTCACGTTTTAAAGTTCTCGTAGGATTTGGAATACCTAGCTGTTCCTAGGTAAGCTTCCAGAAATTCTTGGATTCTTTGTGATATTTTTCAGTGATTTCATCTTTTTTCCTGAGAAATTAATTTTTCTGCTCCTTAGTTTTCTCATCTACAAAATATTGGTATTGGATGAGATAATCTAGAAGTCTCCTTTCAGCTCTAATGGTCTGTGGATTTATGATTTAATGATTAAATGGCACACAAAGCACATTTCTGAGTTTTCTTTGTAGTAAAGTTTTCATGTTGTTTCCATGAAAGAAGTTATCAAACCAAATATTTCTCCCCGAATTTTTAATTGGGATGCTTAGAATAGCTCTATATTTCCCTTTTTAGGATCACTAAGACCTTATCCAGCTCAAAGAGGTGATTATACGATATATTCCCATATGGCGTTTTATACATCTCCAGGCTAAGAACTAAAGGCCAGTTTGAAGCAGATGCCACTGAAAATGATGGATGGCCAATTTGTTTCAAGGTGGAAGAGGTGCATCTTATATGATGCTCTGCTTTTCTGATTGCTGCAATAACAATTTAGAGTTCATTTTATAACCTTGATCTTTACAGTTGCGTTCACAGTGGAGGCTAAACCACTTTCTCAAGAAAATCGAGAAAACCTAACTCAGTTTTCACCTTTCTTGTCTAGAGAACTTGAATAGTCCACAGTTTGCTTTACCTTGAATCAAAGGAAGTGCAATAATCCCTGAAAGGAGAACCTATGAAATGTGTTATTATTTTGAAATTTTGTGATTGAGAAGAAAATTTGCATTTCACTCCTCTGATATGATTTTTGCCTGTCTTGATTGCAGTCAATTTGGAGTGGATTACAAAAGTTTTTCTTTTTACTTATTATAAAAGCAATGCGTGTTTATTCTGGAATTATTACAGAAAAGTGTAAATAAAGACATAGAGACACCTAAAATTCTGCCACACACAGTTGGCTATTTCTTTTTTCTTTTTCTTTTCTTGTAGATAAGCAAGAACATTAAGAAATTGGCAACAAGTTCTACATTATATTTTGAAACCTTCTTTTAAAAATTAATATATAATTAGCTAAGTTACACAATTTTTAATCTCTACCCTCAAAGGTAACATATTACTATCATTGTATTAAAAGTTATAAAATTCTTTAGTTTTCAGTTTTGTCATTTTCAGTGCCATTTTGATTTCAATCCCTTTCTGTTTGTTTTCATCCTCCTTTTTCTAGAATGTATTTAAGATAGTTTCAACCCACTTTCCTCTAAATGGGTATAATATATAGAAGAAAGCATACCTCTGAAATTCATATCACATTGTTTTGGAGGGTTTTGTTATTTTTTGTTTTGTTTTTAAAGTTTATGTATGTATGTATGTATGTATGTATGTATGTTTGTATGCGTGCATGTATGTATTTTGAGAGAGAGAGCACAAGAGAGTGAGTGCAGGTGAGGGAGGGGCAGAGAGAGAGAGGGAGAGAAAGAGAATCCCAAGCAGACTCCTCATTGCCATCGTGGAGCCTGACTCTGCATGAACTCATGAACTCATAAATTCGTTAACTGACTGAGCCATTCAGGAGCCCCTGTTTTTTGTTTCTAACATGAAACCTTTGCATTATAAACAATAGACAAGCTTCAATACCTGCCAGCAGAGCCATAAACATTTCTGTTACAATATATAGGAACATATTGTAACATAAGTAAGGTAACAATTTTATTGCTGCCTTTAGAAAGTGAACAGTAACTCCTCCTTCATATCATCTTATTTATAAGTATGTATTTTTCAAAAACATGTTCACAAGCCTACCAACTTGTGTACTCTTTGAGGGCAGAGCTCTGGTCTTATTATCCCATACTCCTTCAATGTCTAAAACTGTTCCTGATCCATTGTGTTTGCTGGATAAACATTTGTGGGGTTGAAATGAATTAAATGGAATCAATTCCAAATATTTTAATACTTTTGTGATAGGTTGCATTGTGATTTCAAATAGCATTGCAGTAAAAGGCAGCAATGGTTAAGAGTTTAGCTTCGGCTCCCTTTTGCTAATTTTCAAATCCCCAAATGAGATAATCTTGGTTTAACTCTCAGCATTGTGCTGAGTGCACATAATCAATGCCAAGTAGATGTTAACTTTCAGTGATTTGGGCTATTTTTTACTGTAATATATACTTTTCTCCCTAATAAGAACCCGTTTTTTCCTGAGGACTTTCTGTTGGATTTTTCAAAATGGGAATAAACTACTTCTTTAGGGATTATATATAAAATGTCTTAAAGAGTTGGTAGGGGGAATAAAATATACTGTATTTTATGCTAAATTTATATATAATTACTATTTTACATTGCCTATATCACCTAATACTCCAATGTCTCATTCACTCATAATGTTTAATGGGAACATATTTTAAAATAAAGTGTGTTACAGAGTCATAAATATAATTTATAGTTCTTTCCATGGTACTTTTACTCCAAGCCTTTCAAGCATCCAGCAAGTCTAACATGACCCTTTTCAATGAATGAGCAATTTGAGGCATCAACTAATGAAGTCTGGATTTTCCCCTGTATGTGGAAGATATATGAAAATGACCAAATTATTGATGTGAATCTGCATTGCTCTAAGTCTGACAGAATATTTGGAAATTTGTCTCAACCACAACAAGACAGGTGCAAAAACAAGCCTAGTACTGTGAAAACTCTGAACAATGGAATTCTCTAGTCCAGCTCTGTCCAACAGAAACAATGTGAGCCATTCAAACATCAGAAACAATGAGAAACATGTATTACTTCACATTTTCTAGTAGCCACATTAAAAAATTTTAAAAGAAACAGGTGAGATTAATTTAATGTTTTATTTAACTCAAGATATCCCAAATATTATCATTTTAATGTGTACTCAATATAAAAAGTATTGAGATTTTCCATTCTTTTTTTCTTTTTTCATTCAAAGTCTTAGAAATCCCACATGTATCTTACACTCATAATACATCCCAACTGGGATTAGCCACATTTCAAGCACTCAATCACCACATGTGGCTCATGGCTACCATAGTGGGCAGTGCTGCTCTTGTAATTTCAGCTTTGGAGGCACCAGAGGGCGGCAGTGTGGTACAGAGGTAAAAAGACAAGGACCAGCTTGGAATCATGTGTGCCTGTTCCTGGCTGTGACATTGGATATTGAAGTGACTGTGAACAAGTGATTTAGTGTCTCTGGGTCTCAAATTTCTACTTTCTGTAATGGAGGTTGTTAATAATTGCCATACTCCTCATAGGAGGCTGGGTGGAGATTAAATAAGATATTGTATGTGAAAGTGCTCTGTTAGATCATAAAGCACCATACATATGTAAGGCATTATTACTCCTATTATTGTAGATTTACTCTCATGACTTGCCCAAGGCCACATTCCCAGTTGGTAGGAGAATCAAGGATAGAATCTGGGGCTTCCGACTTCCAGCCATCTGCTTCAACTAAAGGCTGTTTGTACCAAGCTAACTTTAAGAAACAAAACAAAACAAAACAAACCCCAAACCTTTTTATTAAAAAAAAAAATAAGGAAGAGGGTGTCAGTAAGAAGTAAATCCATATTAAATAGGGTCTTATTGACCACTGTTATAATGCTCTGAAGTTAAAATTAAACATACAGGATATTTATATACTTATAAATCAGAATTACGACCGTTAAGGATTGGACTTTATTGCTGTCATATAACATAAACCCCCACATTCTTCAATGTTTCAAACAACTTCTAAATTGAACTGTGGTTTCCCCACTCGATTTATCTCCCAAATATAGTACAACCACAAGAAAGCCTTTCTGTAGTGGGCCTGATTAATAAACCAGATATGGATCAATTCAGCACGTTTTCCATGGATATTTTTGGTTACAGATGTAGCTCATTAATTCCCATGTGTGAGACACCTTGCTAGTGTGAATCCAAGAGACACATTAATCTCTAAACAAAAGTGTGACTAATTCAGTTCACTTCATACTATTAAAGTGCTTGCTGTGTGTAAGGCACATCAGGTATTTCAATGAGTGAAAGGAGTTTATTTCTATGATAATTGTCACTTAGAGATATTTATTATTTAAATTGAAGAAAGTATGGAAATTACCTACCAAAATGTCTATGACATATGATTCAGTAATCTGTATTTTCAGAAAGTAAAAAGATGATCTGAAGGATAAATCCTGATTACTTTAAAATAATTTTAAGGGACGCCTGGATGGCTTAGTCGGTTAGGCATCCAACGTGATTTTGGCTCAGGTCATAATCTCACAGTTTCTACTGGGCTCTGAGCTGACCCTGCAGAGCCTGCTTGGGACTCTCTCTCTTTCTCTCTCTGCCCCTCCCCTGCTCGTGCTCTCTCTGTCTCTCTCCAAATAAGCAAACTTAAACAAATTAAAAAAAAACAGACACAAAAATATTTTTAAAAGTGACATTCTTTACCTTTGAAGGGCACACAGCAGATTAGCTCTCACTATTTCCATTTTTCTAACTGTAAGTCAATCGTGGTTTTCATATTTACACTTTTTTGGTTATTTTCTACATTCCTTTCAAATGAATTTCTTCATAGAACTTTAAAACCACACAAAACATTTAGAGCTTTACACTATGTGAAATTAGGCACAAACCAAGTTCATTTTCACTAAGAAGAGACACATTCAGAAAGTTCTTTATTCTTTTTTCTGTCAAAATTCCTTCTTAAAAATGAGTTTCAACTGGTTATTTTTATTAGAAAACTATCATATATAAGCTTCAAGTCTGCTGACTTGATGACTGTGCTGAATAAATGTAATTTCTATTTTCATTTGCTGAATCATTGCTGTTGACGATTGAATGAAATCATTTTTTGCGTAACCTTTACATTTTATTGCTTTTGCACCCTAGTTTAAAAACAAAGCTTAATTTTTAAAAAGTTCAATAAAGTGTATTTTTGATATTTCCACTATAACTTTATAAGCAATTCCTCTCCTCTGCCCTATAGTAACCACCTCCTGCATTTTTATGATTTAGTTTAACATTATTATTGTAATTTTTTACTGGGTGAGCCCATCAATGTCCTTGGCAGCAAGATTTTGTTACAAGAAATCCAGAAGCTGAGCCTGTAGTTGATTGCAACAATTATAAAATTTCTCTGAATTGAGTTCAGAGCCTTACCCTGACATTATGAATGTAACAGAGTCATACCTCCTTCATCAGCTTTTCCAACATACACGATTGGTTTCAGTCCTATAAGCTGTTGCTTAAACGAACATATATTTTTTATTCAATGGTTTTGCATTATAAATATTTCATTTGATTAACATCTGGCTTTGATGGAATCCAGCCAAAATAATTAAAGGTACCTGTAGTAAAAATATGATACCTAAGGAAAATCATTAACGTACTTGCATTTCTTCAAAAATTCTGAATGAATTCATTCTAGACAGGATGTGGTCATGTGGCATTAAGGCCAGATGCTGTGCTTTTTCTTTTTGTTCAAGTACACCTTGAGCACAATGTAAGAATCTGAGGAATCTCAACTATTTACTCTTTAAATGACTAAATAAAATTAAATAGACTATGAAAAGTCATTGTACCATTGAATATTAGGAAATAATGAGTTGGGTGTCCAAAAGTCACACTTAAGACCAGGCAATGGTAATAAGCATAGGATGGCTGGGGATACTATGAGATAATGTCTACTCTTCAGAAATGAATGGTATTTTTCTTTCCAACTGAAGTTCAAAAGTTAATGATGTGCTTTATATTTTAATTGCTTCTACTAAGAGATGAATTAAGGGATAAGAAATACTGGCATGCTGTTGTTTTTAAATTGTGGATATATCAATACTGAATATGAATAAAACTGTACTTGATATATCATGCTCTGTTTCATAGATCCTAGATTGTTGTTAGGAAAATTTAGTATATGTCACTTCAGTCATCTGAAAGGAATCATTTCTTCATTACAGCTCATAACTTAAAACTATAAAGTATCAGCCAGAAAAAAAAAACACAAAAACAAACTTGGCCCAATTAAGAGTAATTCGATAATGGTAGGAAAGCACATACAGACATGATGGGAGATGATAAGATTATTTTAATTTTCCCATTTGCACTGGAATTATTTATTTTACAAATCTCCAGATCTTTTATTACTTAAAACCCTCTGCTGAATCATGAAAAGAAGCTTAAGTTAGCAATTTTCCTCTGCAAAATCTAGCTGCTAGCATCTGGTGAACACTTGGATACCCAGTCAGGTCCTATGGAAATAATTATTTTAAGACTGTATTCAACATGCCTGGGCTTAAAAATCAGCTAGAATCAGACTCTGCACATGTATTTTACCCTGGGGGATTTTAAAGGCTGGCATTAGTAGCCGTGGTCTCAAGGCTCTTGCAACAGTGAAGACGGGGATGGGACACAGGACCTGCAGGCAGGCCGGATACACCCCAGTTCTGCCAACCGCCCCTGTGTTCCCAGACAGCAACATCCTTCCGTCTGCACTTGGCCCATGGACCACCCAGCGACGGGCCACTGCACTGCCCTCCATTGCTTCTCACACTTACATTGAGACTTGGCCGGCCTGAGGAACCGAGAACCAGTGTCCTTGCTTGTGCCTTCCTGTGGCACTCCTGGGGCTGATTTCTGTCTCTTTACTAGATGCTGCTTCACTTCCTGAACAGCTTCTGAGGTAGAGAAAAGAGGATGCTTTTACTCAAATGGGAGACAACAAGAAGCTGAATCATTATCAAAGTATATTGTTTTGGGATCAAAGGTGAAATTATATAATAGGAATGTATAAATACACACTTCAATAAAAAATTGCTATTATTTACCAGAATGTAAGTGAACTGTTAGGAGATATTAGGGATCCTTGTATACAGACTAGAAGAGAATAATTTTTTGTGTTTCTGTGTATGCAAATATGCACTTATTTATTTTAACACATACAGTATATAGAATTTTTGTCCAGATAAGCAATCTATTGTATATTTTTATTGCTTTTCATGGTTATATTATGTGTTAAGTTCTCATTAATTTAATTCCCATTGATACACATTTGAGATAATTTAGAAAG
This sequence comes from Panthera pardus, assembly GCF_024362965.1. NCBI lineage: Eukaryota > Metazoa > Chordata > Mammalia > Carnivora > Felidae > Panthera > Panthera pardus. The sequence goes on along the minus strand of NW_026526721.1, from coordinate 47,131,325 downwards.
GATATGGCATTTGCTATAGAGGAAGAAAATTTATGAGGAAGTAATGCCTGAGGGAGAAAAGTTAGATTTACTTAAGAAAATTAAACTTTTCCAGCAACACATTTCTATCTAATTTGCATAGAACAGTATTTGAGTTAGAAATTATTCTTTGTTATTTATCAAGTCAGATCTGATAGAGTTTGGCAACACTTTTGGGTTTCCATTTGACCTTTTGCTGTAATTTAATTAGCTGGATATACTTTAGAAATCATCTGTAATTTCAACTTTTCAAATCACGTGGGACTTCTCTCCACTTAAAATCAATTTTCAGATATTTAACTCTGTGTTTTGGATAATAGGTACTCTTTATTTTATTTTGGTATATTTCATAAGGACTTGGTTAGGAAATATTCTCTACACTTGTTGCTCAAATAAGATTTAAACAGGAGCAACTTCAGACATTTAGATCAATAATAAGATTGGTTGGTCAAGAAATAAGTGCAGAACTGGGTATCCAGTTCAAAATTTCTGCAATGTGATATAAATGATATATTCTGGAGTAGTAATATTCAGTAAAACTTTCTGTGATCATGGAAATGTTACATACTTCACTACTCAAGACGGTAGCCACTAGGCACATACGGCTGCTGAGTTCTTGAAAGGTGGCTAGTATGATTGAGGAACCGAATGTTTAGTTTTATTTCACTTTAATATTATTTGAATGTGTACTTGTGGCTAGTGAAGGATATAGGTCTAGAGTTTTTCTGTATTCTCTATTTAACATGAAGTGAAGAAGTACCTGAATGTCTTCTAGCTGTTGAATGTCTATAAAACATGTGTCCCCAAAACACAAGGCTTGGGCTCTGATGTATGCGCACAGGCCTGATGGCTGGATATAGCAACATTCTGAACTTTGGTTCAACGGGTGGATATTCAGACATAAATAAAGTCTGGGTTAGCCATATGTGATTTGAGAATGCTTTGTCTCTAGAAGGCCATGGGATCTCAAATTATCTCTAATAATAAAGTTCAATGATGGTAAATGGACTCAAGGGCTTGACTTTTCTAGTTCATTCCTTGTATGGTGTGATTGGCAGTTAATAAAGAGAAATATGAGGGAGATTCTGCACAAACAGCAGCTTCCATGAAAATGAAACTCTTCACAATCAGATTGGGTAGGAGGAAAAGGCTGATACACACTTCTGTACCTTTGCCCAAAGTATTCTTTAATACATATTCATTGAGCACTGCTATGTGCAGGACACAGTGCTTTGTGTTGGAAACAAAATGTTGAAAAAAAAAAAAAAAAACACAGCCCCCTCCCCTCATGGTGGTTAACTGTATTAGATAATACGATTTCTTCCAAGGTCTTCTTCCAAAATTCATTTTTTTCCAGGATATGGTGAAAATAAAATAGGAGACAGATACACAGAAGAGATAGAAATGCTGATCACTGTTACATGTGTATCATACATCTTACTCGTTTTATTTCTCTCTGCAGCTTTCACAGCCCTGCACCCAGTGAGATGACAAAATCAGTTTTTGAAATGCAATACTGGAAGCAGAGAAAATAACCCAAAAGACCTCAATGGCATTTTTAGAACGTGAGATGAGTATTGTCATTTAGCATTTACTGAGTGTTTACAACATATGTTTAATATGAGTTCTTTCCTATTAGCCAGAAGAATGTCCTTTACTAGTTTTTTGTTGCTGTTATGGGATGACACTTTTTTCTTTGCCAGTTGAAACACTGTAAGAAAGAGTGCTACAATTACCATTTAAAAATGAATCAAATTCTGGGGGACCTAGGGGCTCAGTTGGTTAAGCATCTGACTTCGGCTCAGGTCATGATCTCATGGTTTGTGAGTTTGAGTCCCATGTGGGGCTCTGTGCTGACAGCTCAGAGCCTGGAGCCTGCTACAGATTCTGTGTTTCCTTCTCTCTTTGCCTCTCCCCTGCTTGCACTCTCTTTCTCTTTCAAAAATAAATATACATTAAAAAAATAATAATAAATAAAAATGAATGAAATTATTCAATATTTAAACATGATTGCAAGACCTGAAAAGGACGATTAGCTCCATAGGCCTAAAGTAGATCATCGTATTTTAGTTCATTTTGAAAAACTGAGCCAGAAATGTGGCAAAGTATTAAGCAAGAACAATTTAGTTAGACTTCTCTTTTTTTTTCTTTTTTTCTTTTGCCTCTACAGCAATTATGTAATTAAATGTATGGTTCAACCTGCATTTTTAGATGAACTTTCAAATGTGTCACTGATGGAAATTTAAGGATGAAAAGGATTAAAAAATTAAGTGAATTCGACTACAATACATAATACTCAAAGTATCTAAAGACCTTAAAATCATTCCTCCAAATATATTATTTGATAATGTCCCTGATTTTGTGGACAGGCACATTGAAAATAATTTTAAAAAATGCCTCACAAAACAATGCAGAACTCACAAAGAAAAAAAAAGAGATAAAGTTATATAAATACTGAAAAACCAGTTGCATATTAAAAATCATGAACAAAATTAAAAGGTAAAGCGGAGTTTGCTTTATTCTTTGAACAGTTCCAGCCTCTATGGAGGATTGAAAACACGGCCACAAGTTCTTTGATCCTCTTCTGTGTTTCCTCCCATTTAATCTGGGAGGATTTGTGTCTGCTTTGACCAATGGTGCACAGTGGAGATGTCACTATGTAACTTCTGAGCTTGGGTCATAAAAGGCCACAAAGTTGCTTCCTTGTTTCTAAAATACTGCCTTTTAGAGTTCTGAGCCTCCAAGTAAGAAGTGAGACTACCCTGAGACCACTGTGCAGGAGCAGACACATGTTGGTGGGCCAGGTGGCAATGTTGGCAGAGCTTAGACTTTCTTCTATTCTTGCCAGCTCACTAAACATGTGAGTAAAGCCTTTTGGGGTCCTTTAGAGCAGCCAATCTGCCAGGCAAGTGAGGAGTAAGAGCAGAAAAAGCAACCAGCCCAGACCCATACAATTATGTGATAAAATAAAATGTTTGTTGTTTTAAGCCACTACATTATGAGGTGGCTTGTTATGCAGCAACAGATGAGTGGAGCATGCCCTCCTGAATGTATGATGTTTTTACAATGAAAATTTAAAATTTGAAAGTGAAATACCTTCTGGAAAGTTATTTGCAAAAATTGGTAAAGACAGTCTTTTTTTTTTTTTTTAGGACCATGTTAATAGTTGTCTTATATACAGAGCTCTTACAAATCACCAAGAAAGGGGTGGCTGGGTGGCTCAGTCAGTTAAGTGGCCGACTTTGGCTCAGTTCATGATCTCATGGTTCAAGGGTTCAAACCCTGCGTCAGGCTCTGTGCTGACAGCTCAGAGCCTGGAGCCTGCTTTGGAGTCTATGTCTCCCTCTCTCTTTGTCCCTCCTCCACTCACGCTCTGCCTCTCTCTCTCAAAAATAAACATTAAAAAAAATTTTAAAAATCACCAAGAAAAATGTAGTAATACCATGTAGGAAAATGGGCGATTAAGTGAACATAAAATTCACAAAAGAAAAATGAAAAGACTAAAAAATATGCAAAAAATGTTCAATCTCATTAGTAAGTAAAGGAAATGTGAATTAAACAATAGAGTTAAAAGTTTGGTTATCAAATTGGCAAAGGTAAAAAATTATATTTAATGTTGGTTTGGGTTAAGTGAGGGTACAGATGGCACAAATCTTTCGGAAAATAAATTGATATTACAAGAGTAAGGTTTTGAAAATATCCTATTATTTGGAGTGCCTGAGTGGCTCAGTTGGTTAAGTGTCTGACTCTTTAGCTCCATGATCTCATGGTTCATGAGATGGAGTCCTGTGTTGGGATCTGCACTGATAGCCCAGAGCCTGCTTGGGATTCTCTCTCTCTCTCTCTCTCTCTCTCTCTCTCTCTGCCCCTCCCCCATACACACTCTCTCTCTCTAAAAATAAATAAACAAACATTAAAAAAATCATATTCTTTGATACAGCTAAGAATCTAGGAATTCAGGTGACAAAGTAATGAGAAATGAGGTATAATAATATATAAAATATTTATCACAGTTTTATTTTTTAGGAGTAAAAATAGAAACAAGCTAAGTGTCAATCAGTACCATAAAATAAACTATATACGTATTTTATATTACAGAATGTTATTTAAAATTTAGAATACAATTTCAAAGATAATTTGTTAATTCTGTTTCCATAGGGAAACCATAGTATAATAGGAAAAACCAGGGCTTTAAGTCACATAGACCAAGCTTTGAATCCTGGATTTGCCATTTACTTTTGCTGGATATTTGGAATTTTATTTATCTCTCTGAGTTTCCATTTTCATATATGAAAAATGGGGCTAAGTAACTATTCCATTGGTGGTAGTGATAATTAAAAGAGATTACATATATAAAAATAAGCATAATAGTTTCTCAATAAGTGTTGTTTCTTTTCTTATAATCCAAGGACACTATCTGAGCTCCATATCCAAATTCACATCATTTTCCAAATTCACTGAAATCTCTTCCACTCTAGCTCCCTCTATATTTCCCTTTGTACCATCGTCCAATCCTTACACCTTAGAGATATCTCAAACACAAAAGCAAACACAAATGAGTCCATTTTCTTGCATACAATTCTTCAATGGTTCCAATTGCATTAAAAATCTATCTACTTTTGGGGCACCTGGTGGCTCAGTCGGTTAAGCGTCTGACTTTGGCTCAGGTCACGATCTGGCAGTTTGTGAGTTCCAGTTGGGCTCTGTGCTGACAGCTCAGAGCCTGGAGCCTGTTTAATTCTGTGTCTCCCTCTCCATCTGCCCCTCCCCCGCTCAAGCTCTGTCTCTCTCAAAAATAAACATTAAAAAAGTGTATCTACTCTTGCCCCACTCTCCGCACAGCAGCTGGGTGAACTTTGAAACAGTGAATCAGATTGTGGTATGCTTCCGCTTACCCCCCCCCTACCCCCATCCCTTGTACTTGATAGCTCTTCATAGTACTTAGAACAGACCTAACCTTGTTCTTTGGTTTCTGTGCCCCATATGATTCCTACTTTGCCTACCCTACCTCCCCCCATTCTACCCCTTCTTCCCCTTGCCCTTTATTCTCCAGCCACACTGGCCTTCCCCCAGTGGAAAACACCATGCTGATCCCCACCTTCAGGCCTTTTCTGTTCTGTCTGGAATGCTCTTCCCAAGAATAGGGCATGGTTGAGGTTTTCACCATTTAAATCTCAGTGTGAATATCATTTCCTCAGAGAGGTTTCTCTTGACCATCCAGTCCAAAGTCAGTCACTCATCTTCATGTATCCCTAATCTAATCCTCTTTAATTGCACAGTAGCAGCTATATCTTCCTGACTTAATTATATATTTTATTCATTTATAATCTGCCTCCACACCAATGCTTCCTCTCCCCCCACCCCTCCTTGAGAGCAGGGAACTTGTTTCATTTGTTTACTGTAGCATCCCTTGCAATGAGAACTGGTCTGACACATGGTAGGTGTTCCGTACATTGGATGCACTGGAAATACTCCCTGTACTTCTGAAACATAGCTTAGCAGTGCAACAGAAACAGCATTTGACATTTAAAAAAAACACAGAAATTTTAAATTATATGGGCATTTTTTAAAGCTTTGATGGTTCTGATTAAAGTTAAGTACATTGCTCCAATTTTGAATAAAGAAAAAAACCACAAACAAAATCATAACAGTGTAAAATTATTTCAGGAGTGTGATGAGAGCTCCCCTGTCAAACCAGATGCTTTTAAAAGTATACCACCACTCAACAAGCTCCTTGCTTTGAAATGAAAAATACACACCTCCCACCAGTATTTTTCCTGCTGCAGAACATGTGATTTATTTACTGGATAGGGAACAAGTATTAGTAAAAGACTCCCCTTTTGGCACTGAAAGTGTTGAAAACAGGATTTCTGTTTTGAGGATGGTTTAACACAAGCCTCTAGAATGAGGACATGTCCTAATTACCCCGCTGGGTGGATGGGAGTTAAAGCTGTTCCTCTTGTCACTCACTCTGGGGATTGCAAGCCCTTAGCAGTTGGGCCTCAATGTCCAGGGATGATCACAAGACTCTATAGTAGTGAGATCCATTTCTATAAAATCCATGAGAAAAATCTGAATTGCTATTTATAGATATGCCATACCATTTCAGAAATTATATAACATTCAGACACTCAGGCGCAAGTTTGGAGAAGTGTTTCAACATAGTCTGTCCTCACCAGTTTTGAATTTCCTCCACAAAGCAGGCTGGCCACATTCTTATGATTCTTGAAGAGAAAGGAAATACATGTTTATTAAACATGTCCTTTGGGCTAGTCTTGCTAATTGTGTTATCTGTACAGTTTCACTTAATCCTTATGACTGTGTAACAAATGAGTAAAGGCAAGAAGAAGACAGAATCTATTCTTTCACACAATGGGGAACAAAATTGGTGAATCAGGAATCAGCAAGATGAAGGAACAACCTATTCTTATCCCATTGACATTATCCCGGGTTTTAGTTTCAAGTTTTTCAACACAATATTCCACTTTACTCATTTAGGCAGTTGTACGGAGCATGGTAAATGTTCATTGATTAATAATACTATTAAATTGAGCATCTGAGTTATTTAAAAATGGCGGGATTTTGAAAAAGACAATTGGGTGAGGCAATCTGAGGTTTCTGGAAAAGGTTTTATCTTCTCACAGAGTAGTACTTCTAATTTGGTTTCATTAATAATGTTTGGAGAACTGAAGGACCCATTTCCTTTTCTCTCCCCATCCAAAGAACGACTTTATCCTTCAGTTGATTTTTACAAAAACTTAAGATAAAACTAGGATTGAGAATTCTATTTCTACTAAAACAGGATCAATTCTTTTTTTTTTTTTTTTGTTTTGAGAGAGAGAGAGGGCGTGAGTGGGGGAGGGGCAGAGAGAGAGAGGGAGAGACAGAACCCCAAGCAGGCTCCATACTGAGCCTGACTCAGGGCTTGATCCCAAGACCCTGGAATTGTGCCTGAGCTGAAATCAAGAGTCAGAAATTTAACCAACGGAGCCACCCAGGGGCCCCTAAAACAGGATCAATTCTTAATTATCAACAAAGTCCTGATAAATTAGAAGAGAGAAAATACAATCTCCTTGAGGTTGTTCTAAGTCAGTATTAAAGGTCTGGCCTGCTGGATCACTGGCCTTCTTTTAAGTACATTATGGTTGTAGAGACATTAATTTTCCTTTATTTTAAGATACACATTATGTCACACAGTTCAAAAATGCTAAATCTAAATGATCTGGTAGAGGAAAAGACTGGAAAGATCTAAACAGCTAAAGTATATCTGAAATCTTTGGATTCCGTTAGTTTGGAATCAGGAAAGTAGAAGTGAGAAATTAACACTTTAAGGTGTGAAAAATTTGAGAAATAGTGACTTTAGTTCAGAGAACTGGAGAGCTGAAGTTTCATGAGTTGAAACCTAAAATTAGGCCCTCATCGTGCAACTTAAGAGGTGATAATTGACAGAAAATAGTCTGATATTTTCATTCTAGGTGCATCTTGCTGATACTTTTGCAACAGATAGAAATATATCAAATATTTCCCAGAAGTTCCTCATCTTTTCCCAGAGATTATAGCTCTCTTCAAATATTTGGCATTGTGGAGCACTACTTAAACTGAACCAAAAAATGCAAAGTAAATGGATTCCTTTGGGCTAACTTTATTATGACATCATTGGATTTAATCATATTTCCATTTGCATTATAATCCATTCATATACTTATCTATGCAATTAATTGAGTAATTGATAAATTAAATATACCTCATCTAAGATGACCTACAAAGCTATTTGTTTTGGGCAAGTTTTTTGTTTTTGTTTTTGTTTTTGTTTTTTTAATGCCTTGGGTAAGTAAAATTTGACTTGGCTTTACCTCCAGTTAAAAGGTGATTTATTCTTATGTAAGACTAATGGATGATACCAATTCAGTAGCAGCCAACTAATTAAAATGATGCCTTAAAATAATCATTTGATGTACCTTTTAAGTATATGTGAAAAAACTCAAGTGTATCTTTTTAGTCACTTGTCTTATGGAATAACTATGACCCAAATCATGGTAGGAGGAAGCAGGAAGGAAAAATACATGCTGTGTGTGTTTGGGATATGATCAAGGTTCTGAAACACTCCAGAACCTTCATAGGAAAAGCGGGATGAGAACCAGACTCTCTCAGGACATCAGGACATGGCTGAGCTCCATTTCTGGTGGAAAGTTACTTACTTCAATGTTCTAGATGATAGGTTATTTTTGCACTTGAATGTGATGGTTCCCTTAACCCTATAACAACCAAACTATATTGTTCATAATCTAAGGTCAAATTTGGTTTCCAAGGGGGGAGGCTCTCAAAAACTTGCTCTAAAGTAAGCCATAACTCAGTTAAGTATAGTAATAGCTATTAATTATTGAGGATGTCTTATGAGTCAGGCTCTGTGCTAAGTATATTTTACTTATATATTACATCATTTAATCTTCACCATGAGCCTATATTAAAGCAATCTTCTTATATTTAAGATTGTTCAAACTTTAAATGAACTCATTACACACACACACACACATACACACACATTTTGAAGATAATGTTTTGCTCTCTTCTCCCTCCCTAGCCCACAACAAGTGTGTCTAAAAATAATTGGTGCCTAGAAAATATTTGTTGAATTAAATGAAATGTCATTTCCTGTGCTTCCCCTGAGGGAAGGATTTTCATCAATCATTTTGTCCTTTGATGTAACTTTGAGACTCTTAGGAATGAATAGACATTGGAAAAAAAATTTTTTAATGTGTATTTATTTTTGAGAGAGAGAGACAGAGTGTGAGCAAGGGAGGAACAGAGAGAGAAGGAGACACAGAATCTGAAACAGGCTTCAGAATCTGAGCTGTCAGCACAGAGCCCAATGCGGGGCTCGAACCCACAAACCGTGAGTTAAAGACCTGAGCCAAAGTCGAACACTTAACTGACTGAGCCACCCCTAGACATTGGAAAATTTTAACCCAATACTAAGAAACATGGATTGACTCATCTCTGTCCTCTTGGGTCAGTGAGGAAGACTGATTTAAAAAAAGGTTGGGGGTGCTGTGCAGGGATTGGTAAGAAGGAACAATTATTAATTCTGGTGAATATGACTTTGGTTCTTTCTGGGCTGTAAACAAAGAAATAAGGCAAAGACACTACGAACTTGATAGTCTTGCATGGAGTGTCAAACATAACAACCTCCTGGGGCGGCGGGCACTGACAGATGATGCTCTGAGTTGAGAACCCCAGCAAAGTTGGGCTTATACACCAAGAGAAAAGAAGGCCATAGTGGAGGACAATCTCCCAAATAATTGCTATCATGCTTTCTGTGCCTTTCAGACAGTGAATTATCAGATTTTCCAGTTGTTGACTGGACCTTTGTCCACACTGCTCAGTTTCTAATGGTTCCGGGCACCCATTATGATTTTAGGGTGCTGCATATGGGAGGACATTGGGATGACACAGAATTTTTTTTTATTTTTAAAAGTTTTCCCAAACAAACAAAAACTGAAGGAATTCATCACCACTAAACCAGCCCTACAAGAGATCCTAAGGGGGATTCTATGAGTGAAATGTTGCAAGGACCACAAAGTACCAGAGACATCACTACAAGCATGAAACCTACAGACATCACAATGACTCTAAACCCATATCTTTCAATAATAACACTGAATATAAATGGACTAAATGCTCCAACCAAAAGACATAGGGTATCAGAATGATAAAAAAACAGGACCCATCTATTTGCTGTCTAAACCCATATCTTTCAATAATAACACTGAATATAAATGGACTAAATGCTCCAACCAAAAGACATAGGGTATCAGAATGATAAAAAAACAAGACCCATCTATTTGCTGTCTACAAGAGACTCATTTTAGACCTGAGGACACCTTCAGATTGAAAGTGAGGGGATGGAGAACTATCTATCATGCTACTGGAAGTCAAAAGAAAGTTGGAGTAGCCATACTTATATCAGACAAACTAGACTTTAAATTAAAGGCTGAAGATGAAGAAGGGCATTATATAATAATTACAGGGTCTATCCATCAGGAAGAGCTAACAATTATAAATGTCTATGTGCCGAATATGGGAGCCCCCAAATATATAAAACAATCACAAACATAAGCAACCTTATTGATAAGAATGTGGTAATTGCAGGGGACTTTAATATCCCATCTACGGCAATGGATAGATCATCTAGACACAAGATCAATAAAGAAACAAGGGCCCTGAATGATACATTGTGTCAGATGGACTGGACAGATATATTTAGAACTCTGCATCCCAAAGCAACAGAATATACTTTATTTTTATTTTTTTTAATGTGTATTTATTTCTGAGAGAGAGAGAGAGAGAGGAAGAGAGAGAGGGAGACACAAAATCCAAAGCAGGCTCCAGGCTCTGAGCTGTCTGTACAGAGTCTGATGCCAGCCTCGAACTCACAAACCGTGAGATCACAACCTGAGCTGAAGTCAGAGCTTCGCTGACTGAGACACCCAGGTGACTCTACACAGCCTCTTTGAATTGAGTCCTCTCTCTCCGACTTCGATTAATCCATGAAGTTTTAAATATATTATTATTTTTTGGAGCGTCTAGTCATGCCAGGAGCCATCACCGTCAAGCACAGTCACACGGTGTCCACCTGCGTGTGTATACGCAGCATTGTGCGAAGCAAATTAAACAGACTTCATTCCTTGCCTCCAGGAGCTCACAATAGAAACCAGACAATAGATGTGGTTAACACAATGGGGCAAACAGATGCACAGCTGTATAAACAGAGAAGTACAGCAAATTAGAGAATTTGGGTATGAATTGTGAGTGCAACTGCTGTTCGTGAGCTGGAAATAAGTACTGCAAATGGCCGAGAGAGTGCTGGAGTCCGCAGTGAGGGCAAGGAAGGAGAGGGTGACAGTAGTGATGGAATCATCTGTTCATCTGTAACAGAATCATCTGTTTCTTTCAGTTAGGAGGCAAAGAAGTTTTCTTTTGGAGTGTGGGGAAAGGTTTTCTCCTGCAGAGGTGTTTACTCTGAGGGCACATGTATTGCTACTTAAGCCTAGTTTCTTCTAAGAGATTTGGTTGTGACCGGCGTAAAGAAGAAAAATAAAAATCTATTAAGCAGGGCATGGACTGCCAGAGAGATTTCATAAGCCTTCTCTTCCCTGGAAACCAGATCAAAAAGAAAACAAAAGCCAGAATGTATTATAATTCTACATTCCACTTATAACCAACTATCATACGCCAATTGATTTTCTGAGGAAATGATTACTTTGGGTGAGTTTTTTGTTTTCTAAGGAACCACATTTCTTACCAGTGTCTAGCATTTACTGTCTTTGACATCTTTTTTTTTTTTTTTAAATTGAAATTGATTGGCAAATTGGTTTCCATACAACACCCAGTGCTTATCCCAACAGGTGCCCTCCTCAATGCCCATCACCCACTTTCCCCTCCCTCCCACCTCCCATCAACCCTTAAACATTGTCAGGAGTTTATCTGGACTTACTGAATTCAGCTGAAAGTGAATTCCAGGCAGGTTTCTACCTCAACCACCCTGGGCTGATAGGTATCTCTCGTCTCTTAAATACATCCAGACAGGGAATTTGAAAATTTCCCTAGGAATCTTTTCCAGGGTTCATAAAACTGTCAATGCCAATAAGATCTTTCCATCTAACTTAAGTTCCTTTGGTTGTAATTTAAATTCATTTCCTCCTCTTCTTTCCTCATTAGAGAGGAGAGTACCACCTCTCTCCCAACCCCCACCCCACTCCGCCCATTGCCATTCCTCCAAATACAGCTGTTAAACACACACCTCAGGCTTCCTTCCTGGACACAAAGGAGTTCTGTCCCAGATGTCATCTACCTATAACTTTTTTTTTTACATTGGTTACTGCCTTTTTCTCAAGGTAAGATAATCTGCTATGATCCCTTAACATTGTGAATTTCCATTGTTGATTTTGCAAGGTTCGTTCTACAAATATTGACGTGTTAAGATGTCTCATTTCTGAAGTTCCAGTAAGATCTTATGTATTAGGTCATAAAAATCTGAAAGAACATTGGAATTTATGTTGCATGCTTTCTTGGAAACGGTGAGATGATAGTCTCAATGTATTAATGGCGGGGTCTTAGCCCTTCCCACCTCAGGCAAGCAATTTACGGCTAGATATCACAATGTGGAAATGCCTTGCTTTTCACAACTATAAAGTGAGGACAGGAACAAGATAATTTCAAAGTTTTAATCACTTTTAATGTTAAAAAATTCTGAGTACATTCTAAGTAGTTCTTTTGTCAACAAAGAATGCTATTTCCTCTTAATTACCATTCTTTTTACTCACAATGGCCAGTGTGTGTCATCCTCTTATGGATCTCTCAAGTAAAAACCTCTAAGTTCTATTCAAAAAAATTTGATTAAGGTATTACTTACATATCTTAATACAAGCCTTCTTGGGTACCTACTTCTGCTTATATGATACACTAATGTCAAAGGGTACAAGTTTTTGCTTACGATAAACCATTTTTCAGTTTATTATGACCTAAATATTTTTGCAACATCATTGATACTACAGATGAATGTTTTTTTGTTTTTTTGTTTTTTTAAATAGCTTTTAGTCCACTGGAAAGGAGTCTGTCTCTATCTTTATCCACCTGGTTATATTCCCCACATTATATGCCCTGTGGTCTTTTAAAGTCCAAAATGAGCATTTTGAGAATGTGATGACACATAGAGTTCCCTTTAAAAGATAATTCATTTATTTCAAATGCTTCAGTAGTATGGAATTAAAAAAATTATATTATTGAAAGAATTCTCAAAAGTAGGACATTGAAAAAATTCCATGGCAGAAATATTTTCGGGGTGGATCTCTTTCTCCAGTTATAATATATTGAGTGATCAATTTTCACTTCATTTCCTTTTAAACTTTTACTGAACTTTGAATTAAACATCAACAGGCACATCAGGTTAGCCACACCCCCTCCCTCAGTTAAAGAACCCAGTGTCTGCTGAAATGTGCTCAGGGATTTTATACTAAAGGTGGATATTTTCTTCTGCTTTTTTGTCTTTTCATGCATAGCCTGGCCTTCCCTTGTCCCTTCTCTGGCAGGTATAACCTTATTTCACATCATTTTCTATGTGTCTTGAAAAATGTTCTTCGTCAAATCTAATAGCTAATTCAACAGGGGAAGTCTGAATTTAATCATATTCCAGATATCGAATCAAATTGTATGAATCTGAGCCACTCTTTCTATTACAAGGTTGCCAACACTCTATTGTCTGCTTCAAACAACACATCTACCTGAGGTTTTTTTTTTAAATTTTTTTTAAAATGTTTATTAATTTTTGAGACAGAGAGAGACACAGCATGAGCAGGGGAGGGGCAGAGAGAGAGGGAGACACAGAATCGGAAGCAGGCTCCAGGCTCTGAGCCATCAGCCCAGAGCCCGACGCGGGGCTCGAACTCATGGACCGCGAGATCGTGACCTGAGCCGAAGTCGGCCGCTCAACCGACTGAGCCACCCAGGCGCCCCAATCTACCTGAGGTTTAAGCCACTGCCTTCACCCCCCCTGTGGCCACTACCATGCTCCTCTCCTCAGGCCCCTCTCAGGCCTGGTGGCTTTTGTAGCAACCGGGCACAAAGTAAGTGCTCTGGAATCACTGGAATCACTGGCTGGCTGACTGGTCTGCTTAGCAATCAACTGACATTTCTCATGGTACTTTTCACATTTTGTCCTGTCTTGTACCCCACAGGTCACGCTACTTGTCCCTGAGTGACAGTTAAAAAAAGTTTTTATTTATTTATTTATTTTTTATTTATTATTTAAAAAAATTTTTTTTTAACGTTTATTTATTTTTGAGACAGAGAGAGACAGAGCATGAACGGGGGAGGGGCAGAGAGAGAGGGAGACACAGAATCAGAAGCAGGCTTCAGGCTCTGAGCCATCAGCCCAGAGCCCGACGCGGGGCTCGAACTCACAGACCGCGAGATCCTGAGCTGAGTTGAAGTCGGACACTTAACTGACCGAGCCACCCAGGCGCCCCAGAAAGTTTTTATTTAAACCCAAGTTAGTTAACATCTAGAGTAATAATGGTTTCAGGAGTAGAACCCAGTGATTCATCACTTACATATAACACCCATTACTTATCCCAACAAGTGCCCTCCTTAATGCTCATCACCCATTTAGCCCATCTCCCCCACCTCCCCTCCAGCAATGCTCAATTTGTTCTCTGTATTTAATCGTCTCTCATGGTTTGCCTCCCTCTCTGTTTTTATCTTATTTTTCCTTCCCTTTCCCTATGTTCATCTGCTTTGTTTCTTAAATTCCACATTATGTGTGAAATCATATATTTATCTTTCTTTGACTGACTTCTTTCGCTTCACATAATACATTCTAGCTCCATCCACATTGCAAATGTCAAGATTTCATTCTTTTTGATCACTGAATAATATTCCATTGTATATATATACATTTTCTTTATCCATTCATCCGTCGGTGGACATGTGGGCTGTTTTCAAATTTTGGCTATTGTTGATAGCACTGCTATAAACATTGGGGTGCATATGCCCCGAGTGACATTTGGACTTTTGACCAATAGGCATGCCTCCTGGCTTGGTGTTGGTGGTGAGCAAGGGGGATGGCAGATTGCATTCCCCTATCTTCAGCACTACCCCTTAAATTATGGATGGTTTAGAGAATGCTCTCCACTAGTCCTTTAATCTTGTCATCCTTTTCTTTACCTCCAGTTCCCCACTCCTCCTCTCCTGCCCTTTGTTTCCTGTGTCTCCCACCAGTCATTCTTCTCCCCACACTGGAATCAAAATGAAGCAGTGAGAGGGAAATGGGGAGAGAATCATCAGCAGGTCTTTTCCCTCATTTGTTTTTCTTCTCTGAAGCTCCTCACTGTCCTTCTAAGGTCATGACTTAAATGATGTTCCCTCCACCCGGATTTTAATTTCAGAAACAAAGCTTACCTTTTCTTAGCTCGTAGTCTAGTACTAGTTTCCAGTTTGGAACACATGACCTGTTCTTTAATTTTCCTGAGACACTAACCAGTAAGCAGCTTGTTCTTCAGTGATAAGCCAATTGACACATACCTCAGGGTGATGGAAAAGATTGTTTTAATTCAGGTTCTCTTAGATATTTATGCTAATTTCCATGATACATTTATATGAAAGGCTGCTTCGAGGTGAATATAATTCCCTTGAAATCCCACGCTGAAGATCTATATATCATTGTTTTCCTTGTGTAATGTTGTCTACTTGAATGTTGATAAAGAGAAATTCAGGTTGGCTGGAGGACTACTTAGGAAGTCATCCAGAGTAATACAGTATTCGTGCCCATTAAAACTTGGCATCAAGAATACATTAAATGAAAAGTATATAGGATTCTGGAGCTTTTTTGTTCCACATCTTGCCACTCACTGTCTTCTCTGATATTTCTCCACCTGTCATTTAATACTACAAAATAATATAAAATATGCTCGTTCTGAGGCTCGGCCAGTCACGAACAATAAGTTAGCTTGCCACCCTTGCTGTAACTTTAGCAGAGTAAGATCAACTGACTGAATCATAACATGGTAATAGTGAGTTAGCCAAGTGACAAGTTCTGTGACACAGTTGGATCTACTGTTGATATATCAAGAACTGCCAACCTCCATAAGACTCAAGACAGTGCTGGTCTTAGAGACCTCTGTCACAAAGATGGTAAAATACAGGCCTGGATCTGAAAACCATAAATGATTATAATTCTAGCAATATGAACTCACACATGTGCAAATATGTAAAGGAATACCTCAATTAATCTAGTTCAAAGCAACTGTTAGAACTCTGAAAACCCAGAGAGATGGAGGAAGCCATCAGTGGTGACCATTCTGAAGCCCATTTAACTGGCCCATTGCCATTAGAACCAAGTCCACATCCCTGGTACTGTGCTCAGAGCTCTGCTGGCCTCTGCAGCATCATTTCTACTCTCTCCCTTATCACTTTGTCCACACTGAACTACATACAGTTAAAGAAAGTAACATACTCTCACCTTCTGGGTATACCACACGCGGCTGCAGTAGTTTCCCTCCCCTCGGTGGTTTTACTTGCCTCAGTTTACCCAAGGTCAACTGTGGCACAGAAGGAGATGATCCTCCTGACGTATATTGTCAGAAGGTCAAGAGTAGCCTAACCCTACGTCACAACACCTGCACCACTCACCTCCCTTCGTTTTATCATGCAGGCATTTCATCATCTCACATCATCACAAGAAGAAGGGTGAGTACAATACAATATGCTATTTTGAGAGAGACACCACATTCATGTAATTTTGATTTTAGTATATTGTTATAATTGCTCTATTTTATGATTAGCTATTATTGTTAATCTCTTGCTGTGCCTAATGTATTAATTAAACTTTATCATAGATATGTATGTGTAGGGAGAACATGGGTTCAAGACTATCTGCGGTTTCAGGTGTCCACTGAGGGTCTTGGAACGTATCCGCCTTGGATAAGGGGGCACTACTGAACTCCTAATTTATCAGACTAACTCTTAGTCATCAGTATTGATGTCATTTCCTCCAGAAAACCTTGTATGTTCCCTTGAGTTTAAGTGTGGTATTCCTTATACCTTCAACCAAATGCCCTCTATTACCTTATCAGAACAATCACACTGTATTGGGATTGTCTGTTGACTTCTCTGCCTTCCTTGCATGTCCCCCCTTTCTCTGCACAAGACCTGAAGGTTAGAACTCTGTCTTGCTCAATATTATATTTTGAGAGACCACCACATTGTAAGGCTGTTATAAGGAGTAAATGAAACCACTCATCCATTTAGGGATTATTTACTCAGTGCCTACCATGAGCAAGGAAGTCCTCTTGATGTCTGAAATATAACAATGAACACACTTGTAAACTTTTACAAACTCTGTATCTGCTAAAGTATACAGAAGCTGCTCAGCACAGTGTCTGATAGTGTATTTAACACTAATAATAAATAAAATTTACTGAGTACTTGCTATATATTATACACTTACTCAAGTGTTTTTTTTTTAAGTATTATCTCACTTTAATCCTTACAGCAAATCTCTGAGCTACCACTATTATTATCCCCACCTAATAGGTGAGGAAAATGAAACAGAGAAATGTTAAGTAGCATGCCCACACAGTTACCGAGTTACAGAACCAAATTCAAACTTAGACTGTTTGACTCTTGCACTTTGGCTCTTAATTTTTAATTATATTTATTTAATACTTAATATTCTACTATTAGTATCATTATCATTATCACGAGGCACTAAATAAATACATACCAAATAAAAAGAAGCTGGAATAAGAAACCTTTTCCTAAAATGTGCCTGATGCTACTTCATGCTTATATAATGAAGAAACTGTGGCACTCTGGTATGAATAAGTATGAATTTTTTCTTTTTTTTACTAATTTTGGCTCATAGAGCTCTATATTATTCGTCTTTCATCACATGGATTCAATAAATTTTTTCTTACCCCAGACAAAAAAGTACACTTCTTTTTTAATTTTTTTTTCAACGTTTTTTATTTATTTTTGGGACAGAGAGAGACAGAGCATGAACGGGGGAGGGGCAGAGAGAGAGGGAGACACAGAATCAGAAACAGGCTCCAGGCTCCGAGCCATCAGCCCAGAGCCTGACGCGGGGCTCGAACTCACAGACCACGAGATCGTGACCTGGCTGAAGTCGGACGCTTAACCGACTGTGCCACCCAGGCACCCCAAAAAAGTACACTTCTAAAGACAAGACTTATTGCCAGAAACTGATGATACAGAAGTAGACACCTCATTTAGATACAACTGTAAATCTCCTGCGCAGTCTCGAGTGGGATTTTCTCTACATTTCGAAGAAAAGATTGTAGGATTGGATTACAAGTAGCCTATCTCCTTTCTTTCCCTGTCCTCCCTCATTGATTGTAATTACTTCAAAACCTCAATCAACTTTAGCAGTTTTAAGTTTTTGTATTCACTTTTGTGGATTTTCAGAAGTTAATCAAGAGTGATTACAGAATCAAGAAAATGTTTGTTCTCCTCTCTGCCCTCTTGTCCAATCCACTGAATATTAACTGAGTACCTATGATGAGCATTCATCACAGTGTTCTGTCCCACTGCACTTAGAGAAGTCTAAGCTATGGTGCTGGTCTTCAAGGGGCTGTCAATATAATTGGGAAGATAAGATGTGCACAAGAAGCAATGAGGGAGAACATCATACACAGCAGATAAGTGTGTTCTCAGTTGTGCAGACTCACCTTGAACACTGTAGGAGCTCGGAAGAGAGGAAGATTCATGAAAGCCACAGAAATGAGGAAAGATATTGGGGAGGAGGTGGAAATTGGGTCTTGTAGAGTGAATAGGAGTTGTATAAACACAGAAGAAAGGGGAGATTGTGCATATGGGGAAAGATTTGGCAATGGAATAAATATTTGTAGGATCATAAACACAGTGGTCTGGCTAGAAGAGAAGAAATATTTTGGAGATTGATGAACAACATGTGTCCATGTAGTGAAGGGTATCCTTGAATAACAAGAAGATGAAAAATAAAATATTTAGAGCTAGGTGAGTCCTTGGAGAGTATCTGAATTGGGCAATCCCACTGATAACAGATGATCTAGCCCCAAATTTATTATTGGTTTGTAATACTGGGAAAGTCAAGTTCTCTGAAAGATTACCACTAGTTTACTTTTTTTCCCAATATTTTATTTAAATTCAAGTTAGTTAACATATAGTGTAGTATTGGTTTCAGGAGTAGAACCCAGGGATTCATTACTTACATATAACACCCTGTGCTCATCACAATAAATGCCCTTCTTAATGCCAATCACCCATTTAGCCCAACCCTCCAGCAATCTTCAGCTTGTTCTCTATAGTTAAGAGTCTCTTATGGTTTGCTCTCCTCTCTGTTATCTTATTTTTCTTTCCCTTCCCCTATGTTCATCTGATTTGTTTCTTAAATCACACCTATGAGTGAAATCATATGGTATTTGTCTCTGTCTAACCGATATATTTTGCTTAGCATAATACCCTCTAGGTCCAACCACATTGTTGCAAATGGCAAAATTTCATTCTTTTTAATAGCTGAGTAATATTCCATTTCATCTTCTTCATCCATCAGTTGATGGACATTTGGGCTCTTTCCATAATTTGGCTATTGTTGATAGTGCTGCTATAAACATTGGGGTGCATGTTCCCCTTTGAATTTTTGTATCCTTTGGATAAATACCTAGTAGTACAATTTCTTGGTTGTAGGGTAGTTTTATTTTTAACTTTTTAATTAACCTCCCTACTGTTTTCCAGAGTAGATTACCATTAGTTTAAAAGAGCAGGATGGAACTAGAGGGTATTATGCTAAGCGAAATTAGAGAAAGACAAATATCATGACTTCACTCATATGAGGACTTTAAGATACAAAACAGATGAACATAAGGGAAGGAAGCAAAAATAATATAAAAACAGGGAAGGGGAAAACCTAAGAGACTCTTAAATACGGAGAACAAACAGAGGGTTACTGGAGGGGTTGTGGGAGGAGGGATGGACTAAATGGGTAAGGGGCATTAAGGAATCCACTCCTGAAATCATTGTTGCATTACATGCTAGCTAACTTGGATGTAAAATAAAAAAAATAAATTAAGTAAAATGGTAAAAAAAAAAAGATTAGGAGAGGTTTTTGAGTTACAAAGCTAACTGCGACTTGGTCTTCTGATATTAGCTCACCACTAAGTTGTATGATCTTGTTAAAGTTACTTATTTAAGTGGGGCCTCAGTTTCTACATCTGTAAATAGTAGTTGTTGAACCATTTGATTTCTTTTTTTATATAATATAATTTATTGTCAAATTGGCTAACATATAGTGTGTAAAGTGTGCTCTTGGTTTTTGGGGTAGATTTCCGTGGTTCATCGCTTATACACAACACCCAGTGCTCATCCCAACAAGTGTCCTCCTCAATGCCCATCCCCCATTTTCTCCTCCGCCCAACCCCCCCCATCTACCCTCAGTTTGTTCTCTGTATTTTAGAGTCTCTTATGGTTTGCCTCCCTCCTTCTCTGTTTGTAACTATTTTTTTCCCTTTCCCTTCCCCCGTGGTCTTCTGTTAAGTTTCTCAAGATCCACATATGAGTGAAAACATGATATCTGTCTTTCTCTGACTGACTTATTTCACTCAGCTTAATACCTTCCATCCAGTTCCATCCATGTTGCTGCATTTAATTTCTAATGACACTTTGAACTCTAAGATTTTGGACTTCATGATTCCTTTTGCATTTTTGCACTTACAATGGATGTACTGGCATAGATTTTCAGACTAAACTCAATTAATAGCTCTAGTTTCTTGGAGCACCTGGGTGGCCTAGTCAGTTAAGCGGCTGACTCTTGATTTCAGCTCAGGTCATGATCTCACGGTTAATGAGATCAAGCCCCGCACCACGCTTTGTGCTGACAGCGTCGAGCCTGCTTGGGATTCTCTCTCTCCCTCTCTGACCCTCCCCTGCTTATGTTCTTTCTCTCTCTCAAAATAAATAAACATGAAAAAAAATAGCTTGAATTTCTCTTAAATTGATTGTTCCAGGTAACATATTAGATGTGTTAGGACTGTGTGTGGCCGTGAAAAATAAAATCATAGTATCAAAGATTTTAAGGCTAAAGTAAGCCTTGCCAGGCATAGGTTGAAATGGAAAACCATGTTCAGTCAGCTCTTACCTTTATATAAATGGAGTGATGTTGTGATAATGAATAATATATTCTATATACTGAATGCTTACTTTGTGCCAAGCTTTTTACATGTAATATATATCATTGATATAATATCCCTTCATGTAAATATGATCTATTTATTACACCATGTAGAGGTTTGACGACTCTCCCAAAGTAACTTAACTCATCAGTAGCAATGCTGAGATTCATTTCCGGGGATGTCCACACACAAACCTCTGCATTTTTCACTAGGAAATGTCTCTTTTCTTGGCGGAGAATTAAGGGGCATACATTGCTAAAAGCTAACACAGGTCCTGGTTCCACGTGGAGCTGGGAAAATTCAAAGTATGTAGGAAAGATGAAAGAATTAGGCCTTTCAGAAATCATTAGGAGTTTGAATTCCCTTTATATTTAGGCCAGAGAGTCAAATACCATGGCTGGAATTTAAAAGTGACTGAACAATCTTATGACTAATAGCATTTGTAGTCACGAGGATTGAGACAAAAAAGGAGCAACAGCAAGCTTTAAGGTCAAACACTCAGCACTAAGGGGTTAGCAAAATACTTTTTCCTAAATTCAAATGTCATGCAAAGCAATGCTGAGGACTGACTATAATTGTGGCTTACACTATTAAGAAGTCTTCTGAGGAGGGGAGTCATGAATTGTCTGATATGACAGAAAGGCTACCTACTACATTTTTCTATATGGGTTTCTATTTTTTCCAAAATTGTTGAAAAGGTATGCTTATTTAAATTCTATTTAATAAGCTTTCTTTTTGTGGCACATTTTCGAGTGTGCATAGAAAAATTTTACTGTCAGTATTATTCAATGAATCTAGGTATTATCTTCATAGAGTGAATGATTTTGCATTTTGGTTCTAATCATTCTGATGGAATGTTTGTCTTAGAAGTAATTTTTTCCAGTGCAACTCCCTGGGTGCTTGTTCAAGATGCTGGTCTGATGGATGAACTTTTGCTGGCTGAAGGAATTCAGATAAACAGGGTGCTCCCAACCAACATGAGAATTGGGAATTCTCAGAGAAGTCTTTTGCATATGTTCATGTGTCAAATGGTTGCAGTTTATGTCTACTAACAGAACTATCGCCCTACTCTGTACCAGGTTACTTCTGGCCCTGTAGTCACCAACCTATGTATGGCAGAGTATGGAAACTGAGTGGTGGCACACTAGGGTTTAATTTAGATTCAAATGGGTACCACATAGTAAGGAGTTTGCTGAATACAATTTCTTCTGCCTTTAGAAGAAAGGGGTTATACTACTGTAAAGGGTCATTATATTAATAAAGGCAATCTGAGAAGTGCCCCAGAGTGAATACATAAGACCTTTTATATTCTGTCTTAGACTACATGAAATATGGAAAAAGAAGACACTGTTCAGAGAAGCAATCTCTGGGAGTCCCTTAGGCTTTGCAGATTGTTCTAGAGAGTAAACATTTCAAATCCTCACCCAGTGCCACTTTTTGCATTCCCACTGACTAATGACTCAATCAAATTTCCCCTTTCAGGGAGCAAAGGAGGCTGCAAAATCAGAATGCCTGCCTTTGTTTATTCCTTCATTTTTTTTCAGATCCTAAGAGAAAGAATTTTCTTTTTGCTGACCATTTATGCAGCCCTGGCCCCAACAACTTTTTGCTTGTTCTGAAACACATGCAGAAAAAGGGTTGCACTGGAAGTCTTTCATTACAGATACTAAGTTCTGGAAGCATAAATAGCCTCTTGCGTCTCAAGAAAACATGGAATAAAGTGGAGAAAAGTTAACAGGATTCATTATCTCTACCTGGTGTAGAATTTTTCATGGAAAGCCAAGAAATGGCATTACCCCCTCCCCAATGGCATAATCTCAGTACTTCCGAGTCATTCTTGATTCTCTTCTTGCCTCATCTCCCATATCTAAACCATGGTAAGACCTGTCAGCTCTATCTTTATATACATCACTAATATATTCACCTCTCACTGTCTCTACTAGTAGTCCAAACCACTATCATTTCTTATTTGTTTACTCTAAGAGTCTCTTAAATGTTCTGCCTGAGACCATTCTCTCATCCCCATCCCACCTGACAACTCATTCTCCACTTGGCAGCTGTATAGATTCATTAAAATGATAAGTCAGAGAATATCACTCGTCTACCCTCAAACCTTCCAATGGCATTTTGATGCACTTAGAATGAAAAACCAACTCCCCTTAGCTGAAAAAGCCCTATATGAACCTCCAACTCTTTCTTATACCCTACTCAACTGTGCTCATTTACCTATAACCACAGCGACTTTCTTGCTATTCCTGTAACTCACCAAGCTTATTACTGTCCCCAAGAACTTTGAATTTATAATTCCTTTGGCCTGGAATATTCTTCTTTCAAAATTTTAAATGATGCAGGTCTGAACCCAAGTGTCACTGCCTTAAAGGGCATCCCCTACGTAAAGAGGCTCCTTCTCCCCCACATAATTCTCTATAGCATTCACCTATTTATTCTTTATGGCACTTGTTATCTGAAGATATTTTGCTTATTTAATTGTTTTCTTCTTATTTATTGTCTCTCTACTAGACTATGAGCTACTTTAAAGAACAAACTTTGTCTGGTTCTTTGTTGTACTCCCAGAGCCTAAAATCATTCCTGAAATATTTGTTGAATGAATGAATGGGTAGATGGATGGAGAGATGAATGATGGACAGATGGATGGAAATAGATCCCTGGGACTATGGCCAACAAACATAAAGGGAGCTGCTCACAGGTGGTCAGTAGGATGCAGAAGTGTATTTAAGTTGTAATAGCCCCAGAACAAAGGTCAGTTCCTCAGATAGATTCCATTTCATCATTACGTCTGTGGAAACTTTGGGAAGCACTAGATACTTACACCAAGAGCTCCATGAGTCATTTGTTTCCTTGAGAACCTGGAAACTTTATGAGATTGGCTTTAGAAAGTGCTTCCTTCTAGCCAGCGGGTCCTAATGCTTGTGCTTTACTTTCACAGCAGAGGGTACCCTTGGGGAAAATAGAATGTCATGACGTTGAGGTGGGTCAAGTTTTAGGAAGTCAAGTAGAGCACTAAGTCAAAAACAGATGGTCTGGATACAAAAAGGAATATAGCTACTTGTATTACAGCCACAATTGTGTGGTGGTGGTCTCTAGTCCACTAGTCATAAATGCATGTGTTTTTAGACTGGATGAGACAGAGATATGTCAAGGTCTCTCATTTAAAATGAGAAAGTCTGAATTTGTCATTCAAACATGTCTATGGTTAGACTCCCAATTGGATGTGTTTTCCATTTGCTGGATTCTAAGTGTTAACCTGGAAAGACGTCCAGACTGCCTTTTCTGCTCCCTCCTATCAAAGACACAGGCTCTTGGCATTCTGTTTTTATACAGGAAACCAGGTTAAGTAAAACGGCTTCTCTCTATAAGACAAATGCTCTGGTGGCCAGTCTGGGGCAAGCTGTCTCCTCCTGTGGAACTACACACTCTGTATTTGAATAGAACACTGTTAACATTTCTTTTAATTGTATTTTCTCCACAAATCTATTCCAAGAGTCTGTAATACTCTTAAAAGGTAAGCCAAGGGATTATAGTGGCAACTTAATTCAAACAATACTATTGCTCCTTGAAAGAGAGATTAAATAGGGCCCCCAGGCAGCTGTCTGACAGGGTATTTAGCTCTCAGAGAGGTTGCCCAGTGCCCAGGATCAACGACTGAAAGAATGCTTTAGAGAGAAGGTACTGGAGGTCTTGACTAATTCAGGACCCAAGTAACCTTGTTGTAAGAGTTTACCACTTTCTTCCATAAAAACTTGTGGATTCTGTTCCTGAGGGAGCATCTGGCATTTAGCAAGTTCCTGGGATAGCAAAAAAAAAAAAAAAAAAAAAAAAAAAAAATGTGTCTGTTCTAATTCCATCTCAAAGCTTAAACAGGTTGCATGTGGGTGTGAGGAGATTTTGAGTCTTGGAAGGTGGGAGGGATAACTCTTGGTTATTAAGTTCAGTGTACTTCATGATATTCATTCTGGCTCTATCCTTACTGTTTGTGTTAACTTGGGCAAGTTAATTGAATTTCTCTGTTCCTCAGTTTTCTTAATCTGCAACATGGGTATAGTAACAAGTAACTCTCAAGGATGTAATCAGAACTAACTGAAATAACATTTGCAAAGCACATGGCAGAAGCCTAGCACAAAACAAGGACTCTATAAATGTTGACTGCTATTATCAGAGTTTTTATTTCTATTTCCTCCCTTGCTCAGGTTGGACAAGTTGTTCTCAGTATTGCTATGAATTTCTTTCTCAACATCTGAGACACAAAGTCATCCAGAGTCTCCTGCTGGGGTGACTGATGGTCTCAGTTTGCCTGGGACTGAGAGGTTCCTATGGACACCAGACCTTTAGTGCCAAAACCAGGAGAGACCAGGGCAAACTGGGCTGGGCAGTCACTCTACCTTTGGAAAGGTCCCATGCCAGATTCCCAGTTCTGTGAGGTCTTCCTTAGGCTAGGCAATCCTTCAAGAAATAGTCACTTCTGATGCTCTTTGAAATCTACCTTGTTTCTGGAAAATCTTTAGATCTTTCCCTTACATCATGTCTGCAGACATGGGGCAAAAGACAGTGCTGTGTTTCACATGCCAAGGGAAAGCGGGGTTCTCTAGGCATCTTCAGCAGCTTGTTTTTCAATTCAGGGCTTATAAATCATGGGCCCGGACGTCCGGCAGGCTGGGAGGTGGACCATGGAAAGGGATCAGGATAAACTGAAATGACTTTTGCCATTGGCTTGGCCAGTACACCTTGCCAAGAGGTTTTTCCCTCAATTTTAAACAGATCAGTGTTATAAGGGGAAATGTACTCCATATGTTGCTCACGCCTTTTCCCTCAATTCACAAAAATGCCATCTTCTTAGAGAGGTAGAGTTTCCAGGAATTGTTTGGAATCTTTTTCCTCAAAGAAAGTATCACTCCAATAGTCACAAATAACTCAGTATTTCTTCATGGTTCTTGGTGGGGATAATAAAATCTGATTTTGGTTTCTGCCCCAAATGGTCCTAAGAGCATTCTCTCCTAACCTTTTAAAATTTCTTATTCCAAAGTATAACTTTGTCCCCTTCCAAAGAGTACAGATTTTCTGTCTTGTTCACTTCCAAGTTACCTGAATTTAATAGAGGTCAACAAAAACCTGACAGGCTCAAGTATTTTTATTAGTGGAAAAAGAAATCACAAACCAAGAACATTACTTCTATGTATTGATAGCATCAAATGCTGTTTTTGTTAATTTTTTTAAAGCCAGACTTAGTTTCAAGGCATAAATCATTATTAGAGAGAAAGATATATAGAAAATGTTATTCCTATTTTGCTTATTTTTTCCCTAAAAAAATTCTGTTAAAAAAGATTGATTCTTACAAAACCAATGAACATAGAGTGGGAGCGGGAGGGAGGAGGAGAGGCAAACCAGAAAACAGACTCTTAACTATAGAGAACAAACTGACTGGAGGGGCAGCAGGTGGATGGATGGGTTAAATAGGTGATGGGGATTAAGGAGTACACTTGTTGTGATAAGCACTGGGTGATGTATGGAAGCATTAAATCACTATATTGTACACCTGAAACTAATATTACATTATATGGTAATTAACTGGAATTTAAATAAAAACTTGAAAAAAAGGAACCATTCTCCTTAGCTTAATCTTATAATTCTCTCTAGCTCATATTCTCTCCCTTTACTTTGAAAATAAAATTCACCTGTTTTTACATGACCCCATAAACTGCCTCTAAGCCCTAGTGTGGTTCAGTTTGTCACTAGTCTGAGGACCAGACAGGCCTTAAATACTTTGCCATTTATCAATAAGGGGCCCCACCCTCACCTCCCTCAGGTATTAGGTCACCTCCATTTGTTTGTCTGGTGAGAACTGGCTTCCTTTTCTGAGGCTGGAAGCCAGATTGGTTCATCATCAGAATAGGAACCTGGAACTGACATTGGTTTTGCAGATGTGCAAAAAATTCCCAGGAGTTTTGAAAAAAAGAAAGGGGAAAGGGTTTTTGAGAAGACAAGACAAAGGGTTTTTAGAGGGCTAAAAACAAAACAATTAATCATATGGTGACTATTACCCTTGTTTCTATTAAGGTGACTCACTTTCTCTGCATTTTTAGACTAAACTTCAATTCTATTTTTATGTAACCACTGAATGACTATCACAATTCTTTTCTTTGTTTCTCTCTTTTATTATTGTTGTTTCTCAAAGTCAAAAAGAAGAGTTTCAAATTGCCTTCTTAATCCTGAACAAGAAAAGGAAGTGATTTCATATGTGAGATAATGAAGTGAAAAAGCAGTGTTCAAGCAAGGCCTGAGCCCCTGCAAAGATCTGCAATTAGAAAAAAAAAGTCTAGAAAAGATTCTTAGAATTGTCATAATAAATTGCCTGGGCAACCAAGGTTTCTCAGGACCCTTCCTTCCCCATTTCTGATTTGAGGACAGGTTTGCCTGTTAGTACTCAGATAGAATTCCAAAATAAAATTTCTATATGGAATGGAATTCTATAAGTGAGGCCTTGGAGTGGGGCCAGACGTCATACAATAGAATATTGTATTTTTTTTCTACTTCACGTTTCCCCAGTTCATCAAAAAATTATGATTTAACAGCAAAGGTTTCCCAAATCTTTAACAGTGCAGGCAGCAGGGGCCCTGGCCTCATATAGCCAGGATGTTAACTTTAGTTCTTTCCATTTGTGTGACCGTGGGCTAGTTACTTAGCATTTGTAATTCACCTATAAAATAATAATTGTAATAGTAATGGCAATAATGATGGTGATGATAATAATAATACCTGTGCCTAGTACAAGCATTATAAGTCAGCAGACTGGTCATTCCTTCCTGACAGTAGCTACCAAGTGGATTAACCTCTTGGAAGATCAGTGGAAACCTCTTCCTCTATGCTTGCATTTCTTCAACTTTGGCTCATTCAGTGTGCTTTTTGGAATTTTATTTATGGGGCACTGGAAACTTAGTTTGACAATGTCCCTTGCATTTGGACATAACTGGCATTTAAAAAAGTTATAATTTTATAATCATCTGTATTAAAGTGTGTGGTACTTGGGGAATATATGGAGATAACAGAGCTGGTTTATTTTATATGTAGTGTGGCTTTCCATCTGTCAACACCTGCTCTTCCTCCATGGATACCATTTCTCTTTTGGGAGGGGTAAGGAGAGAGAATTGCGGAGTAGCCTGGTCAAGATGTGGGAAATACCCCAGATTCATTGATGACAGTGCTTTGCTCCAGGATTCCTCAGTCATCTCTCTCTAGTTTAACATATAACCCAGAATTTCTTGGGTATGACATTTTTAGTGAGTTAAATAGCCAGGCTCTCCTCACACAAGAGAAGGGATTTGAGTGTGTGATTAACAGGAATTTCCTTATGTATCATTGTCATTCTCTAACTGGATTTTGATTTTAAAAATACTTTTTTAAAGCTTTGTCCTTGAATATCTTTTAAAAGACATTACAACAAAAGGCTCATCTTCTGGGCAAAAATTATTTTTTAATCACCAGATAATACCCCTGTTGCTATTCAGAACATTGGTGGTGACTGCACAGGTCAAACAGAATGGATATGAGGTCTGATTCAATACAGAAAGATTCATGATCACTCTGTGGGTTCTGGTGTCTGACTAAATTATTCTTATCAAGTTGTTTTATTTATTTTATGACTTTTGTTAAAAATGAAAGATTAATTTCTGAAATTGAGGATTAGTTAAAAAAAAACAGTTCTAAGAAAGTGATTTGCTTCAATTTAGTTCTACAAGTATTTATTAAGCATCTACTATAAGCCACAAAGTGACAGGTATTAAAATTCAGGAGTGTTCCCTGTCCTGATGGAGCTTATGGTCTGATGTAAAATACAGATGCTAAACAAGTCAATTACTAGTATGATAAGGGAGTAGATAAGGATTATGGGAGGGTAGAGCATAGGAATGCACCCAGTATAGAGCAGAGATTCTTTTTTTTTTAATTTTTTTTAACATTTATTTATTATTGAGAGACAGAGACAGACAGAGTGAGCATGGGAGGGACAGAGAGGGGAGACACAGAATCTGAAGCAGGCTCCAGGTAGAGCAGAGATTCTTAAACTTTCATGTGCATATGAATCTGTTTGGAATTTGTTACAATTTGGTTTTCTAGGACCTGGTCATTCTGATGTAGTGGTCCATGGGCCACACTTTGGGAACACTGGTAAAGTGGCTCGGGAAAGGCTGCCTTGAGAATTGAAGCTCAGCTAAGATCTAAAGGATGAGAAAGAGTGGTCTCTAACTGGCGGCTGGAGAAGAGCTATTCTGTCAGACAAGAGCAGAAAAAAATGTATTAGAGATGGGAAAGAGGGACAAAGAATGATGGGCTTCCTTCCTGGAGGACCCTAAACCCAGTGTGTCCAGTTCCATTGCTTCTAGGTGTTAGTCTGAGGAAAATAGCATTTTTGTAGGGTTGCCTTCTTAGGTGAGCACTTGGAAAGCAAGGCCTACTTTTTCAGGCAATACTTCCTAACACCAAAATGCTAAAAGAAAAAAAAAAAAAGAAAAGAAAAGAAAAGAAAAAAGAAAAGAAAAGAAAGAAAGAAAGAGGAAAAAAAAGGGAGAAAGAAAAGGAAAGTATGCACCCGGGGTCTAATTTCACCCTCACCCTCAGACATTCCCACCACTGGAAATGGAGTGGTTGGAAAATGCCTTCATAAGCAGAATTTGGTGGTATAATTAGAAAATTATCTCTTCCTAGAACATTCTGTGAAATTCTGCCGCGAGGTGTCAACAGGTCTTTGTGGGTCTCTCTCCAGCAGAGATCGACTGACATGTAAAATACAGTGGAGTTCCAAAAAAGCCACTGTAAAATCTCAAGTATGTGGAAGGAGTTTGGTGTGTTTGCCAGCACGGTTTTTCCAAAAAAGAAAAATTCTACAGAGATCAAAGAAGGGTGGAAGAAGTGGGCTCTGGCCTGAGGAGGAAGGTTTTATCATCAGAATAATTCAGGCTGGTGAGTTTCTGGCAAGGTAAGTCATTGGGCCAAGAGAGAAGTGAATATCCTAAGTTTCTGATGTGAGGCAAAGAGGAATGGAGACCTAGGGATGAAGGAGAAATGAGGAATTAGGCATAGTCACTCATCCTGAGTTATATCCCTGACCACAGACTGTCTTGAGGCCTCTGGCATCTTTTTCAGTTTCCAATTCTAGAACAGAACTTGCTCAGTGCTTCCTCAGATGCCTGCTCACCACATATCACCAGCAGCCATATCTGTGAGATATGGGGATAATGTATGGGCAGCACAGAGAATACTCCAGGGTTTCTCTTAACACCCCCCCCCCCCCCTTTTTTAAATGGAGGGGAAATCAGGAGGCTAATCCAAGGAAAAAGGAAGTCCAAAGTGGTAGTCCCAGAAATGTGTGTTAAAGGGTGAAGGATGAGAAGTGGATTTTGGAGTTCACAGATGGGAGAGCAGCTCTGGAGTGAGACCCTTAGGATTCCAATCCTGACTGCATCTCTTTCCAGCTATGTGATTTGTGGAGATGGCCTAACCTCTCTGTGCTTCAGTTTCTACATCTACAATACATGCAATAGTATCCATCTCACAGGGTTGTTGGGAAGATTAAATGAATGAATGTAAAGATCTTAGACAAGTATCTGCACATAGTAAGTGCTTAATAGATGCTAACTATAAACTTATTAAACATATATACATTGATGTAGACTAGCAGGCATTTAATTTAATTATGTTTTTATTTATTTTATATTTTTCTTTCTTTCTATTTTAGAGAGAGAGAACACACGCGGAAAAGAGGGGAAGAGGGAAAGATAGAGAGAAACTTAAGCAGGCTCCACACTGAGTTAGAGCCTGACATGGGGCTCAATCCCATGACCCTGGAATCATGACCTGAGCTGAAATCAAGAGTCAGGTGCTCAACTGACTGAGCCACCCGGGTGCCCCTATTTTATATTTTTCTTACTTGATGGCACTTTCTCCAAATTTCTCTCTCAGAATAGTGCCCCAAGTTAGCCAGGGCCTGGGCTGAATCCTGTAGATCAGAGTCTGACTTTCCCACACCCAGGTCTAATGCATTAGGACCAAAATAAAATGGAAGCACGGGATAGGGCAGTGACCTCTTCCTGAACACACTTGCTTATTGGGGAGGTAGTTATGCCCCTGCCCTCCCTAAGAAATAACGGGTCATTATAGGATGGATAAGGAGGATAATGTTCAGCTCCCTGAAATTTTGAAGATTTTTGGTTTCACCTGTAGTATGAAGAGGACGGTGCCCCCCTGTTGCATGTGAAATTGAACCAGTACCTGACATCATCTCAGGGCATGAGGGCCTGGTTATCCCATCCAGACTGGTGTGCTGTAACCCTTCTCATCAGACCAGCACAGCTCTACCCCTTCATGGCAGCCATGGTGTGAGCAGAGGGTTAATTTCATGTGTGTATTTTCATGTGTGTAAATTTTCATAACCAATCCTGTTTGCCATTTACATATGGCCTGCTAGAAAGATCTGGGCCCAATAGGTGGCCTGCCTCTTGCAACTGTACAGCCTGTCACGATGCACGTTCGATGTCCCTTCTTTCTCCATACTCTATTTTACTTTTCTACCTTTAGTTCCTCTTTGATCCATCTTTTTCACTTATCTGTAATCTATGTAATCTTACTGCATTGTCTGCATCATTATAAGCTGACCCAAGGAGCAAGGAAAGTTAAACATTTAAAAAACACATATTCTGTACATCAATCCAAGGCATTGGTCATTCAATGAGATCGGTGCAGATCCTGGCAACTCCCTTACATACATTTCATTCTCTTTCTTGACACTTTATTTTTTAACTTTTTCTATTATTTATTTATTTATGTATATATATTTTCCTATAATTATGTTTTATTACTTCAATTAGTTTTTTTAAATTTAGAGTCAAGTTAGTGAAATAATTGTTTCAGGATTAGAATTTAATGATTCATCACTTACAAATAACACCCAGTTCTCATCATAAGTGCCTTCCTTAATCCCCATCACCCCATTTAGCCTATCCTGCACCCACCTCCCCTCCAGCTACCCTCAGTTTGTTCTCTATAGTTAAGTGTCTCTTATGGTTTGCCTATATATGGTTTGTCCCTTTTGCAGTGATTCCAAGAAAGCCCAGGTATTACTCATGAACAGCCAAGTTTATATACTTTTCTTAAGTAGTTACTGAATCTACTATTGCAGAGATGTAAAGGTTAGGTCTGAGTTAATTATTTAGATATGACATGAGAATATGAACATTTAGGTGACTGAATTGATGTAACTTGTGCTCTATTGAGAAGACTGCTGACAAACTCCAAACTTAACTGCCTTAACCAGCCAAGGAGTCAGAACTGTTCATCAAGACCAAACAGAAAGGTCATTTGGTAAGAACACAAGGCCATCAGTCTGAAAATGTGTTTAGAGTTTTGCAATTCTAACTCTGGAATTCCGTCTAGAGTTCAGCATTTTTTCTCCATGTTTCCTTGG
This sequence comes from Panthera pardus, assembly GCF_024362965.1. Taxonomy (NCBI): domain Eukaryota; kingdom Metazoa; phylum Chordata; class Mammalia; order Carnivora; family Felidae; genus Panthera; species Panthera pardus. The sequence continues at coordinate 47,099,117 of NW_026526721.1, read as the reverse complement.
GAGAATGACCATATCAAGTATGGTTGAGCTCCTATGTTTTAGAAAATGACCCTGAACTTGCAACTCTCGTTAGCTGAGTTCTAACTAAGGAGGAAAAAAAAAAAGAAGAAGAGAGGAAAACCACTCTGGAAACAAAGCTTGTTTTCATTGAGAAAAATTCCCTTGCTCTTCCAAATAAGATTATGTCAGGAAAATAGAAGACTTGAACTGGAGATTAACTTCTTTTCTGGTGTTTCTGTCAAGAGTTCATGCTGTCACTATTTTCTATTTTTCCAGTTTGCAACTGCAAACATAAATGTCTTTGTGGGTTTTTTTGGGGGGGAGGGGGAGTTGTAGAGAGGACAGACTAGGTTGCCCTTTGCTCTTCTGCAATGTGTACACAGCCTACAGATTTTTCCTGACCTAATAATAATTTACTTACCTGTTACTCAGTTCAATGTAATTATGATTAAGAACCATACAATTTGGACTTTTTCCTAAAATGCCTAAGATATTTCTAAAAACACAGAAAGAGGTACAAAAATATAATGTGTACTGTAAAAAAATATATTGACATTTTGAAATAAGTATTTAGTTATCATAATATTTGTTCTATGCTGGAAAGATGCTAAAATTGGGTGAAACGAATAAAAATTATTAAAAGGAATATACCTGGGGGAGGAGTTTATTCACCCCTGCAAATCAGAATGAAGTCCCCCTACTTCTTAAGAAAAAGTGAACTTTTGACTTCTTCCAATTTTTGAAAAATAAACCATATTTGTTATGTGCAGACTGTTATATAAATCAAATATTCTGTCTTGTAGTATAGTTTTCTCAACCCCCACTGTGATAGATATGTCTCTTGGGAACTTTAAAAAAATGCTGTCACATGAGCTTCTTCCAGCATGCAAATAATTCAAATACAAAGAAAGGGAGAGAAATAAATAAAATAAAGTGGTGTGTATCCTTCTTCTGGACTTTCATACTGTTTTTAAACTAAGGAGCAGTCAGCATGCAAATTCTCATAGAGAAAGAATATAAATAACCTTCTATTTACTACTGAGAAGAGCTCCCAAAGGTGTAAATCAGTAGTTGGGAATTCAGAACATAGATTGCCTATAGAAACGATGGAGGTTGGGCTCCAATCTGGTTCTCAGAGGCACACTTAATTCATAACAGAGGCTCCATAAATTTGTTAAATGAATAAATAAACTCTCACAGTGAGTCAGTACATTAGAACTACCTGAGGATTATAGCGGGAAATGAGGTTTGGGAATCAAATAACTCTTATCATTAACTTATTTTATGGGGGCCAGGAGCAGAATAACATGTAAAGTTGTCGTATGTTTCCTAGGTATATGGTCCTGCCTGTCAAATCTGAAAGAGAACCCCCTACATGGGTTACTGGGCAACTTTTCCACCATTTAACATCTTCTTTCCCAAACTCCTGATGCCTAGTACCTACCTTCTTGTTGTCCTAAGCTGCCTCCTGGGTACCTTGTCTCAGACCGTCATGGATACCTATTTATGGTATCCATGTTCAAAATTGCCTGGCTCAGTCTTTCTTCTCTCAAGTCAATCAAAACTCTTACTCTATCAGTGGAGGGGCCTTCTGACTATAAGAGGAGGGAAGCCCCTTCATACTCCTAGAGGTGTGCATAAGTAATTTACAAGATTCAGGAGAGTAGTGCAGAAGTGTAATAATACAATGTAAAATGACCCAGATTGTTCGCAATCTGGAGAGTTTGGGGAGAGAGTGGAAATTACCTGACTGGAAGGAAGAAGTGAATACTGAGGCAGGTCAGAACTGCCTGGAGGCTGAAGAACAGAGGCAGATGCCCTACATATGCAGCACTGTTATTAACTGCTTTCTTTGCATTTTCCCCCTCCTTTGGATATAAGATATATAAACCTTTTGTTGTTACCAGGTTGTAAATTCCTTGAGTATAAAAAAAAACCCCATGTGTAATATTTGTTTAGCTTCCCCTTCAAAGTGTTAAGGCATTCAACAGATTCTCTTTCAGTTGAATTGAGTTTCGGTTCTCTGGTGGAATTCATTTAATTGACTTGGCAATGTCTAAAAAATGAGAAAAAACCCCCACCATTCTTGAAGTACAATCTTGATTACATAATTATTAATGTTATATGCCACCTAATTATTCAGGTAAACATTTTTACATAATTATTTATGTAAAAAAGATGGCATTTTACTAATATTATGAATTCTAATTTTGAGAGATCTAAAATTCTGGCATATCATAGAAAGAGTTATTTAAGTTATGTTTCTTTGTGTTCAAAGATGGTGGTTAAAAGATTTAATGCAGATAACTTTCTCTTCAAACTTTTGACAATCAGGTGTTTAATCTTTAAAAGAATTATAGGGGAGGGGTGGCTGGGTGGCTCAGTGGGTTAATCAGCCAACTTTTGATTTTGGCTCAGGTCATGATCTCACAGTTCATGGGATTGAGCCCTGCATCCAGCTTTGTGCTGACAGCAATGGAGCCTACTTGGGATTCTCTCTCCTTCTCTGCCTCTCCCTTGCACACACGCATGTGCGTGCTCTGTCTCTCAAAATAAATAAACATTAAAACAAATTGCCCTTTTAAAAATAAATAAAAGAATTGAAGGGGAGACTTGACATGGCTACAATACAAATTTTGTAAAGAATTTCTTTGTAAGTTTTAAATAGTTGGAGAAATCTGAGTTATCTGGGAATAAGGGCTGAGAGTCACTTATGAGTAATATCAACAGAATGATCACTGAAAAGGAATTTCAGCCCTTTCTATGTTTCCCTTAACTTTGCACTGTGCAGGCAAAGAAATGTACAAGGTCCCTTTCCACTCTTGCAGTTGACGGGTTAGGTACCTGCTACAAAATTATTATTAGGTTCTGCTAATAACACCTATGTTCCCAACTTGTAATAGACTTTTTTTGTAAAAAGACAATGTGACACAGGCATGTATTTCTGACTCATTTCCTAGAAAGTGCAATACAGTCCATAAAATAATGGAAGTGGAATGAGGCAAAAGGAAGCTTTTCTGTCAATTAGGACTACCCCTAGTGGTCTCCATCCAATGATATTTGCATAAATTTTCCCTGCCTCAGCCTTTGACATCTTTCTTAATAAGTGGTAGATAAGGGGCAGGCTTCTAATTAAACACACACAGAGAGGCTGACAGCAGTCCTTTCCAGAGACCTTTAAGGGTGAGTGATAGCTTCATGCTCACTCTCTACCATGCTCCAGAGCACCACTGTCTCCTGGAGGGATCTTTACATGCATCTGGTACCTGGTTTTTTTTTTTTTTTTTTTGTGGCTGATACCTAGGGGATGCTCCTTAATCACGTGGCTCTGGTGACCAGAAGGGCTTGTGTTCCTGGGTCCCAAAAGACTGTGGCAATCAGAGGGACAGTTCTTGGCAGGGCAGGCTACCACTTCCAGGGCACTGCACCGATAGTGGACTGAGGCACACCTTCCAGTCTTTCTGTGAAAGAGGTGGCTTTATCCTGGGGCTTTGGATTGAGAGGCAGGCTTCAGATTTGGCACACATTTAGTGGAGCTACTTTCAAGAAATGTAGGCTGTAGATGCCACCTTGGCACTCTCCCTCTGCTTTGCTCTAGTTCTCTAGTATCTCCCATAAAGGAGCTTATACACTCACCTAGACTCCAAATATTTGTGGATGTTGCCCACAGAACACCTCCAGATTGCCAGGGCTTATGCTTGCAGCCCCTCACGACTATATATTTGCATACTTTAAACCTGCTGTCTGCAGGTCTGGCTTCCAGTCAGCCTGAACCTATGTGCTGAGCCTGTCTCCTTTAAGACCCTGATAGGTAGGTCTTGGCACATTCTCAACCACTAGCAACTATTAAAAATTTATTAGGCTGCTTAAAAAAGTACAAAGGTTTCAGAAATGACCAAGGTTGGAGCAGGGCTCAACAAAAGGTTCATCTCCTAAATGAGGTCATTCCTTCGAGACTGAGAGAAGTTGTTTCATCTAGTGTGTAAAAAACACAACAGAGAATTAAGCACAATGAAGAAACAGGAATATGTTCCAAATGAAAGAACAAGATAAAACTTCAGAAAAAAAATCTTAATGAAATGAAATGATTTAATGAAAAAAATCACCACAAAAATGATCACAGAACTAGGGAAAAGAATGGCTGAATATGGTGAGAACTTCAACAAAGAGGTGGAAGACGTAAGAAAGTACCAAACAGAAGTCACAGGAAAGAACACAACAACTGAACTGAAAAATACACTAGAGGGTTTTAACAGCAGCTTAGGAAAAACAAAAGAAAGAATTAGTAAACTTAAAGACAGAGCAGTAGAACGTAATCAGAGCATCAAAAAGAAAAAAAAGTGAAGATAGATTAAGGAGTCATGGGATGACATCAAATAGACTGACATTTGCATTATAGGACCCCCAGAAGGAGAAGAGAGAGAGCAGTGGAAATCTTGTTTGAAAAAATAATGGTTGAAACTATCTAACTTGGGGAAGGAAACAGGCATCCAGATCCAGGAATCCTGTTAGTGTTCCAACCAAATAAGATGAACCATACCAAGACAAATTATAAGTAAAATGTCTAAAGTTAATGACAAGGAGAGAAACTTAAAAGCAGCAAGAAAGAAACAACTTGTTACATACAACGGAACTCCCATAAGATGATCAGCATTTTTTTGGCAGAAATTTTGTAGGTCACAAGGGAGTGGTACAATATATTCAAAGTGCTAAAAGAAAAAACTTCCAACCAACAATGCTCTACCTGGAAAAGTTTACATTCAGAATTACAGGAGAGAGAGAGTTTTCCAGACAAACAAAAGCTAAAGGAGTTTATCACCACTAAACTGGGCTTATAAGAAATAATCTGATAGGAAAGGGTGCTAATTAGTAACAAGAATACAGATGAAAGAGTAAATCTCAATAGAAAAGTAAATATACTTATAAGTAAAATTACTTATTAAACTAGTATGAAGGTTAAAAGACAAAAATAGTAAAAATAACTATAACTACAATAATTAGTTACAGAATGCACAAGATAAAAAGATGTAAATGTGACAACATAAACATAAAACAAGAAGTGGAGGAGAATAAAAATACTGAATTATAGAATGGGATCAGACTTAAGTTGTTATCAACTTAAAATAGATTGTTATAAATATAAGTTGTTACATATAAGCCTTATGGTAACCACAAAGTGAAACCTATAGCAAATGCACAAAAGAGAAAGAGAAAGGAATACAAATTATCAAACCACAAAGGAAAAGAGCAAAAGAAGAAAGGGACAGAGGAACTACAAAAACAGCCAGAAAATAGTTAACAAAATGGAAGTAAGCACATACCTATCAATAATTACTTTAAATGTAAATGGACTAAATTCTCCAATCAAAAGACATAAAATTGATGAGTGGGTTAAAAAAACAAGACCCATTTATATGCTGCCCAGAAGAAACACAATTTAGATGTAAAGACATGCACAGACTGAAAGTGAAGGTATGGAAAAAGATATTCCATGCAAATGAAACAAAAATAAAGCTGGAATAGCTATACTTATGTCAGACAAAATAGACTTTAAGACAAAAACTGTGTAATAGACAAAGAGGGACTTTACATAATGATAATGGGGTCAATCCAAGAAAAGGATATAACATTTGTAAGTTTTTATACACCTAATATAGGACCACCTAAATATATAAAGCAAATATTAACAGACCTGAAGGGAAAAATACACAGAAATATAATATTAGTAGGGGACTTCAATATCCCATTTATATCAATGGATAGATCAGACAGAAAATTAATAAGGAAACATCAGCTTTAAATGCCATGTTGGACCAGATGGGCTTAACATATATTTACAGAACATTCCATCCCAAAGCAACAGAATACACATCTTCCTCAAGCGCACAAGAAACATTTTCCAAGATAGGTCATATGTTAGGTCACAAAATTAAGTCTAAATAAATTTAAGAGGCTGGAATCATACTATGCATCTTTCCAACCACAGTGTTATGAAATTAGAAATTAATTAAATGAAGAAAACTGAGAAGTTCACAAATACGTGGAGATTAAACCACGTGCTAAAGACAACCAGTGGGTCAAAGAAGAAATCAAAAGCAAAATCAGAAAATACCTTAAGACAAACAAAAATAGAAATGTAACATATCAAAACTTACGTGATGTAACAAAAGCAGTTTTAAGAGGGAAGTTCATAGTGACAAATGCCTAACTCAAGATATAAGAAAAATCTCAAATAAACTAACAAACTTTATACCTCAAGGAACTAAAAAAAAAGAACAAAGCCCAAGGTTGGAAGGAAGGAAATAATGATTAGAGCAGAAATAAATGAAATAAATTCTAAAAGACAGTAGAAAATATTGATAAAACTAAGAACTGTTTCTTTGAAAAGATAGATACAACTGATAAACCCTTAGCTAGACTCATCAAGAAAAATAGAGGACTCAAATAAAATCATAAACAAAAGGGGAGACATTACAACTGATATCCCCCAAATACAAAGGATCAGGAGACTACTATAAACATTTGTATGCCAACACATTGGACAACCTAGAAGAAATGGATAAATTTCTAGAAACATACAACCTACCAAGACTGAGTCATGATGAACAGAAAATCTGAACTAGCAGGGAGATTGAATCAGTAATCAAAAACTTCCCAATAAACAAAAGTACAGGAGCAGAACCAGACAGCTTCAAAGGTGAATTCTATCAAACATTCAATAAATTAATACCAATCCTTTTTAATGTCTTCCAAATAGAACAAAGTGGGGTGGGGACTCTTCCAAACACATTGTATGAAGCTAGCATTATCCTGATACCAAAATCAGACACAGATCACACACACACATACACACAGAAATTACAAGCCAGTATGTCTGATGAACATAGATGCAAAAATCTTCAACAAAATATCAGCAACCCAAATTCACCAATATATTAAAAGGATCATACACCATAATCAAGTAAAATTTATTTCGGGGATGCAAGGATGGTTGAACATCTATAAACCAGTAAATGTGTTACACCATATTAATGAAATGAAGGATAAAAATCATGTGATCATCTCAATAGGTGCAGAAAAAGCATTTGACAATATTCCATGTCCATTTAGGATAAAAACTCTCAACAAAGCGGGTATAGAGTGAATGTACCTCAACATAATAAAGGCCATATATGACAAGCCTAGAGTTAACATGACACTCAGTAGTGAAAACCTGAAAGCTTTACTTCTAAAATTAGGAACAAGTCCACTCTCATCACTTTTATTCAACATAGTATTGAAAGTCCTAGCCAGATCAATTCAGCAAGAAAAAGAAAAGGCATCCAAATTGAAAAGGAAGCTGTAAAACTGTCACTATTTGCAGATGACATGATATTATATATAGAAAACCCTAAGGACTCCATCAAAAAACCATTAGAACTAATAAATTCAGTAAAGTTGCAAAATACAAAATCAATACACAAAAATTTGTTGTTTCTTTATGTTAATAACAAACTAGAAATTTGAAAAAGAAATTAATAAAGTAATCTCATTCACAACTGCATCAAAATGAACAAAAGACCGAGGAATAAATTTAACCAAGAATGTGAAAGATCTGTATATTGAAAACTACAAGATATTGATGAAAGAAATTGAAGACGACACAAATAAATGAGAAGATATTCTGTGTTCATGGACTGAAGAATTAACACTGTCAAAATATCTGTACTACCAAAGTAATCTAGAGATTCAATGCAATGCCTATCAAAATTCCAACAGTATTTTTCACAGAAATAAAACAAACAATCCTAAAATTTGTGTGGAATCACAAAAGATCCTGCACAGCCAAAGCAAACTTTAGAGAGAATAACAAAACTAGAGGCATCTCACTCTGATTTCAAACTATATTAACAAAGCTAGTAATTAAAACAGTATGGTATTGGTATAAAAATAGACATAGATTGATGGAATAGAACGGAGAGACCAGAAATGAACCCACACGTATGTTGTCAATTAATTTATGAGAAAAAAAGCCAAGCATACACAATAGTGACAGGACAGTCTCTTCAATAAATGGGAAAACTGGACCACTATCTGACCCCATACACAAAAATTAAAAAGTTGAAAGTAAGACTTGAAACCATAAAACTCTTAGAAGAAAACATAGGCAGTAAGTTCCTTGACACAGATTTTTTTAATCTCACACAAAAAGCAAAAGGAACAAAAGCAAAAACTAACAAGTGGGATATCAAACTAAAAAGCTTCTGCATAGCAAAGGAAACCATCAATAAAATGAAAAGGCAACCTACTGTACAGGAGAAAATATTTGCAAGTCATATATCTGATAAGGGGCTAATATCCAAAATATATTTTAAAAACTCATATAAATTAATAGCCAGAAAACAATCTGATTTAAAAATGGGCAGAAGATTTGAATAGACATTTTTCCAAGACATACAAATGGCCAACAAGTACATGAAAAGACACTCAACATCATTAATCATCAGAGAAATGCAAATCAAAACCACAATGCGATATCATCTTATACCAGTTAGAATGGCTATAATTGGAAAGACAATAAATAACAAGTGTTGGTGAGGATGTGGAGAAAGGGAATTTTTGCATTATTGATGGGAATGTAAATTAGTAAAATCACTATGCAAAAGAGTATGGAGTTTCTCCAAAAAGTTTAAAATAGAACTACCATATGATTCAGCAATTTCACTTTTGAGTATTTATTGAAGAAAATGAAAACACTAATTCAAAAAGATATGTGCACTCCCACGTTTGTTGCAGCATTATTTATAATAGCCAAGATATGGAACTAATGTTAGTGTTCATCAATGAATGGATAAAGAAATTGTGGTGTGTGTGTGTGTGTGTGTGTGTGTGTGTCATATATATTTTTATATACACGTATATAGATACACATACACATATGCATATATATACATGTGAAAAAATGTTGAAATGTCACAAATCCATTTGTGACAACACAATTGGACCTTGAGGGCATTATGCTAAGTGAAGTAAGTCAGAGAAAGACAAATACCATATTATCTCTCTTAAATGTGGAATCCAAAAACCAAGCAAAAACCGAGCTCATAGATACAGAGAACAGACTGTGGTTTGTAAGAGGTGGGGGTGGGAGAAATGGGTGAATTTCTTATGTTTAAATAAGTCGAATAAAAAATTTTTTTGATAGTAAAAAAATATCCAAAAAAAAGCACCTAACCAAATTTAGGGATCTTGGGATATGTGCCCATTGTCAGTTCCTTTCCCATAGCTATCCAACAAATTAATTAAAAAAGAAAGATAAAGCAATTCTACCTGACAACACTTGTTACCTTTCCTTTCTCCATAGGACTTTATACCACCTGACATGTTAGCCATCTACTTGCTAACTTCTTATCTGCCTCCCCACTAGAATGCAAGCTTCATCAAGGTGACAGCTTTCTTTTTCTTTTGCCACTGAATCCCCAGCATTCTTACACATAGGAAGTAGTACTGAGTGAGCATTTATTGAATGAATGAATGCATGAATAAATACACTCAGAATAGTATCTGCCACACCTGATGTTGCCTGTTGTCCTCATCATCTTTATTTCTATCTCACATGAACTGCAATCACCCCTGGCTTTCTCTGGAATGTTAGTTGCCAAAAAAAATATCTTGATTCAATTGGAAATGACAACAGGTCTTTATATTCTCTTTGGGCACTAGTCAATCCTTAGCTACAGTTATAGAGACAAATAGAAGTTCTGTGGATTTTGTGCCTTGTATATTATGACATGTCAACAATGTTTTTAATATGGCCAAGGCCTGGCTTATGCAAGATGGAAGCAGATTAAGTTTGGCATATTTCATCTCTGCTTTCTGAACTTTTCTCTCTTTTCTGAGTTTTCTGTCACTTAGATCAATGGTTATTTCTCCTATCCTGGAGAGAAGTTGTCTTATAAACAAATTTCAAAGTTAGCTGTTAGTTATTTAAAATATCATCTCTCTCAGAATTTTTGAATTTTAAGATAGGAGAGTAGGGATAAGGTAATATGTACCCTGATGCTCAGAATCCCTAAGGGTGGAGGCTGTTGAAGTATGGTGGAATTGCGAGGCAGACAGGAAAATCTTCCCACTGCAGTTTAAGTGAAATAATCAGGGAGATTTCTTTGGCTTATGCATAGTTGGTGGCCTTGATTACTTTATTCTTCACTTACAAGCTTACTCCTTCTGAATAACAGGTATGGGAGGGCAGAGGACAAAAATGGACTCCAATAACACCGAAGAACTCTCCAGTGAATGCTTTCATTTTCTGTTTTGAAACTGATGTGGTGAAAAGAGCATAAAATTGTGAGTTACAAGTTCTGGCCCTGCCTCTACTTGAGAAATAGTAATATTTCTGGGGTGCCTAGGTGGCTCAGTCGGTTCAGCATCTGACTTTTGGTTTTGGCTCAGGTCATGATCTCACAGTTTCGTGAGTTCAAGCCTCATGTCAGGCTCTGTGCTGGCAGCCCAGAGCCTTCTTGAGATTCTCTCTCTCCCTCTCTCTCTCTTCCCCTCCCTCCTTGCACTGTCTCTGTCTCTCTCAAAATAAATAAATAAATGTAAAAAAAAATTAAAAAAAGAAATGTTAATATTTCACTGCTAAGGGCCTCAGTCACACATGCATGGGATATGGTGGCTGATGATCTTCCAGATAAGATTTAAAATTAATGATTTCTAGAATTCCATAATTAAATGAAAGTTGATAGCTGATTTTTTTTATTTTTTATTTTTTAAAATTTACATCCAAATTAGTTAGCATATAGTGAAACAATGATTTCAGGAGTAGATACAATGGAGTATTACTCGACAATCAAAAAGAATGAAATCTTGCCATTTGCAACTACGTGGATGGAACAGGAGGGTATTATGCTAAGTGAAATTAGTCAGAGAAAGACAAAAATCATATGACTTCACTCATGTGAGGACTTTAAGAGACAAAATAGATGAATATAAGGGAAGGGAAACAAAAATAATATAAAAACAGGGAGGGGGACAAAACAGAAGAGACTCATAAATATGGAGAACAAACTGAGGGTTTCTGGAGGGGTTGTGGGGGGGTGATGGGCTAAATGGGTAAGGATAGCTGATTTTTTTTTTAATGGGAGGATAAGAGAGAGTGGGCATAAGTTTTTGTAAATGCCATGGGGGCATTCAGAAGCAGCCTGAGAAGGAATCTGGCAATTCAAGAAAAATCATTAAACTTCTATTTTCAAGAGGACAAATTTTGGAGGATGATATGTCTCACTTCGTGAAACTGCTTCCTCAGTGTACCTAATTTTCTTTTCTGTACAATAGAGGATGGGGTTCCCAACAGTGAAGGAGAATGAAGATCCTTTCAGGTATATGTTGTATCCTATAGACACTGAAACACTCCACTGCCAGAGGACATACTTTTCTTTTTCCATTAGGAAAAAGTCTTACCCAGGAAGTCTGGGGGTAAAGGTTTCTAAGGGAGAGTTTGTAGTGTGTCCACCCATATCATGTTATGTTTGGCTTTGGTCAGCACCTTTATTTTTCTCCTTTTATGTTTTAAATGAGGTAAAATCTGCAAGGAGAAAGGAAAACAGAAACAACAAGATCTTTCACTATATATGTGTTTTGTGAAAGTAAATTGAAACCAAATGAATTCAAAGCTGATATTTTGCTTACTAGACTAACTGAAAATGAGCACTCTGTTTCCCAGACCCTTCACCCAGGTCCTCACTGGTCCTCTCCAGTGAGCTTGTCCACTGGTCCTTATCACAGGAAAAGAAACTTATACTATTGTCTGAACATTCCTCTTGTTTTTCCTTTCTTTGTATAATAAAGCTCTTTCTGCACTTAGGAACCAGATACAAAATTATGAATCTATGGTGAGAAGAGTGGGGGCCTATGCATGGGAAACTGTTAGAACTTTCTAAGTGTAAGTCAGACAACCTGCCTGTCTGTAAACATGGAGCTTCCACCAAGTAAACTAAATGTGGTCAAGTACACACACTGCCAGGGGTACATAGGGGTGTGTGTGTGTGTGTGTGTGTGTGTGTGTGCGTGTGTGTGTGTGTATTCAGGCACATGTACACACAACTCAAAGGATGCCTCAGCAATGCGGCTTGGTGGTGACAGTGTGTCTAAGTCTGGGCCTCTCAGATTTTACCATCAACTGGTTTAATGAAAAGTCATATTTTCTCTCAAGGTTTTGGTAATGTTGTGGCAAAAATAGAGAAAAGGGAGCCCAGCTGATTTGGCAGAACTAAGAATATTCCTCCTGATTCTGTCATTGGTGGGTTGGAGGTTAACGATAGTAAGTGACGAAGATGAGATTTGAAGACTTAAGCTCCTCTCGCAGTAGAAGGTGATAAGAAACATGTTGCTCTTGCAAAAGTGTGACCTCTCACACCATGTAGGTCACATGGGAGAAGGGTGTAGGGCTGCACTCTGCACCAATAGCATGGCACTGGGCAGGCTGCCAGCCCTAGTGAGAGGTCTGTGCATCTGTACTGGTCTCACTTCTGCCAGTACTAGTTGGAGGGACTGGGGCACAGTTCCCAATCTAGGCCTCAATTTTCCTGTGGACATGAGGAAGCTTAATGTGACAATCTCTCAGGTTCCCTTGTGTTCTCACACCTTGTCACTGCCACCTTGGTTCTTAGAGCAGCAGCATCTACATCACTTGGGAGCTCATTAGAAGAGCCATTTGAGGGGCGCCTGGGTGGCTCAGTTGGTTAAGTGACTGAGTTTGGCTTAGGTCATGGTCTAGTGGTTCATGAGTTTGAGCACTGTGTGGGGCTCTGTGCTGACAGCTTGTAACCTGGAGCCTGCTTTGGATTCTGTCTTTGTCTCTCTCTGCCCCTCCCCTGCTCATGCTCTGTCTCTCTCTCTCTCTCAAAAATTAGCATTTGAAAAAATTAAAAAAAAAAGAAATGCCATTTGGGGCCTCACTGCAGACTAAGCACATCAGAATTTGTCTTTTTACAACACCCCTAGATGGTTCATGTGCACCTTAATGTTTAAAATGCATTGATTGCTCAAATGTTCTTTTTTATTCATATAATTATTTCATCAACAATCAATTTCTTTAAAAAATTTTTCTTAATGTTTATTTTTGAGAGAGAGAGAGTCAGAGCATGAGTCGGGGAGGGGCAGAGGGAGGGAGACACAAAATCTAAAGCAGGCTCCAGGCTCTGAGCTGTCAGCACAGAGCCTGATGCACGGCTTGAACTCAAGAACCAGGAGATCATGACCTGAGCCAAAGTTGGATGCTTAACTGACCAAGCCACCCAGGTGCCCCAACAATCATTAATTTCAACACATTATAAACATGACTCTATACTGATCATGACTAGACTATTTAATCTACACTTAAAATGAGTAAGAAACAATGTGTGTTTGTATATGTGTGTAACATGGAATGGGGGAGAGATTTTTGGGTAGAATGGAGAATTAACCAGGTTTTTAAAAATGAGATTTTTTTTAAGACTTTTTTTTTAATGTTTATTTATTTCTGAGACAGAGAGAGACAGAGCATGAGTGGGGGAGGGGCAGAGAGAGAGGGGGACACAGAATCCGAAGCAGGCTTCAGGCTCTGAGCTGTCAGCACAGAGCCGGACGCAGTGCTCGAACTCACAGACTGAAAGATCATGACCTGAGCCGAAGCCGGACGCGCAACCGACTGAGCCACCCAGGTGCCCCAAAAATGAGATTTTTAAACTTAACTTGACTTTTTTGCTTAGAATGGAAAATTAACTATGTTTTTCTTAGAATGAAGATAGTTCTATGCTTAGAGTAAAAATGTATTTGAGAAAGTAAAATAAAGCCTAGGAAAGAAATGTTTAAAGGATTTTTTTATTTGAAATTCTAAGATAATTTTTCAACAGTATTTGAAAATACAACACAATTACATTAAGTTAAATAAGCTTTGTACATTCCCTCTGTCCAAAGCACAGTGCAAGGTCTGTAGAGGACAGATATCCAAGGATTGTAAGATTCTAAGGTTTGAGGATAGGAGATGACTGTGGGGATGGTCTAGTCCATCCCAGGTCCTCTCTGTACAGATGAAAAGACTAAGGCATAGACAGATTTGTGATCTCTTCCCAATGTCACACAGGTAACCTAAAAGCAGAGCTAGGACAAAACAAAAAATCAGGTCTTGGAAAGTAGATTGGGGGCTTTGAAGACTAGTTCAAAGAACGCTACTGAGGGCTTGGTCAAGATGTTGGCAGTGTGAGTGGAGGACAGGGTAGAGATGAAAGAGAAATAGCTTGAGTACAGTCTTTAGAGGTTGGACACTCCTTGCCTTTAGGACAGTAGTAAAGGGTGGACAGGAGTTGTAGGTGGCCATAGAGTTGTGAGCATAAGTGATGGAAAGAAAAGCATTTTTAAAGATCAGAGGAACGTGGCAAGGGGAAGTTTTAGCTCTGAACACTGATCCCATGGAAAAATTTGGGAGCTTACCTGTAACTGTCCTACCAGTGGTACTTGTTTTTAACTTCCTACCTCACTTTGGCAATGGTCCTCCACTACTTCAAATTTGACTCATCTTCAGTGGCTTCCCCTCTTTTATGGAGCTTTCCTTGGCAATAAAATCTCACTCTGCTCTTCCACTGAATGCTTGGAGCTCTTACTGTCCTTATCACTTATCACTCATCAAGTCCTTGATGATATACAGCTGCAAGTGATCTGTTTTATTCATTATTGATATACTCATTCAACTAATGTTGTGTTTCTAGGTTCTGGGAGGACAGACTGAATCCCTCTCTACATGAAGCTTAGATTCTGATGGGAGAGACACATCATAAGCGACAAATAAAGATACAATAAATAAACATACAAAGCAATTTCAGATAGTGACAATAAAACAGAGTGATGATAGAGACTGGGAGATACTGCTGAATTTTTTTTTAATGGAGTGCTGTAGCTTGTCACTATTTCTGTATCCAACTAGACCATAAGTTCCTCAAGGGTAGGCCAGTTTTATGTTACTTTGGCATCCTTCATAACACAGAGAAGCCTACTGATGACAGAGTAAGAGCTTATGAAATTTCTTTTTTGAATAAATAAATGAGTGTTGAATGCTTTACTCTAGATCCTTTTCTATCATTGACTCAGGTATTTCCTTTATTCAATATCTGTGTTCTTTGCTGGCCAGATAGCAGTAGGGCTATCAGTATGGAGGAAAAATACGGTTTGGTATGAAGAGGGTCATGTGTTAGGAAGTGAAGAAGAAATGCACAGATGTGTCTTCACAAATCTTCCCAAAGGAATTGGTCTTCTAGATGTAAACAGCTGCATGACTCTTGAGTATCTCAAGGCTCCTTTGTCTGTTGTCAGTGAGAATTTATAACCCTCATTGTTAAAATTGTGTATTTTTCAAGCTAGAGTCACTCCTAGGTGCTGAAAGATTCTCAAACTACTTCTCTTGTGCCAAAGTATTTCCAGTTAACTCCCTGAAACATGCTTTTATCTCAGCTTCCTTGATCTTTTTAGGTAATGCCAGCATTTTAAACAATTTGGTTGCTTCCCTTTTAACTTTCTAATCTGATGAATTTAATTCTGAGTCATAAACCTATAAAGTTTATTAGAAGATCTAATCATCCCAAAAGTTTCTTTAGAGCAGCTACTCTTTTAATTTCTCATGGAGTTGACAGGAAACATTTCATACCTCAAATAAGCCTGCAGATTTTTGTGTGTGATTGCACATTTTCATATATTTTGGGTGGAGGATTATAGCAAACTGACTAAATTACTGCACAGAAAGTTTTTTAAATTAAAAAAAAAAACCACACAAAACCAACTTAAGAAAGTGGGTCAGAGAGGAGGATGGTGAAAGTAAGGCAAAAGAGATCTGAATGTGTTATGCTGAAATCTGTCACACGAATTCCAAAATAAATACCCCTGTTTCTACCTGAGTTACCACCTGAAGGTCTGATAGTCATAATCTGGGGAGAGCATGACTGGTGTTAGATTCTGGTATGATGGTGCAGGGCCTGAGGAGACTTCTGGGTGTCCCTGCAGAGGGGCCTGGCAGGTCTAGTCTCTGGTGAGCCACTGGCCACATGCAAACAGGACCCCAATCCTTCCAGACACTGCCCTCTGCCTGTCCCCTCAGATGGATATTCAGAGGGTCCCTCAGCCCTGCTCTGGTTCCACCTTTGACCTTGTTTCAAGGTTTTCCCCTGACTGGCTGCTGTTGGCTGCTCTGGGTGAAAGTATCTGAACCCTCAGAACCTTACTCCTTGGTCCAGGCTTTTCATGTAGGTGTCCCTAGCAGATCCTTCCTAACCCTGGGGATGAGACCCAGACAAGCTTTAACTCTCATTAATCTTGACATTTGGAGGAAGAAGTTATTTTTAAATATCCAGGAATGTGTTATAGAAGTTGAAAATTGTGATACCAAATTGACTCTCTGCTTTTTTTCAATTCAGGTATTAGGATAAGTAATATTTAGAATTCTAGGTATGTTATTAATAAAAAAAAAAAACCCTTTGCCTTTTACTGACCTAGCTGATGCTCCTTAATTTGTTATTTAAATTCTTTTAACAAATATTGAGTGATTCTCATGTGCCAGGCAGGAGGGCAGGTACCCTAACAAAGCGTTCTATGGGACACAGTTGAGAAAGGAAACCGAAGAATATGTGAAATGATTAATAATTGTAGTCTTGATCTGATGGGAACAAACACAAGAATGAGAAGATGGGGGAAGCAGGAAGAGAGAGAACATCCAAGTTGTCTTATGATTGTAAATTATGTTTTATTTTTAATTTTTTTAATGGAGGACAACTAACTGCAAATCTCATTCATAGAATAAGTAGTTTTTTGTTCGTTTGTTTGTTTTGAGAAATCGATACAAAAACCCCCAAAACAAACAAGAGGTCATTACAATTCAATTATCTTAGGGCTTATGCTAGTTTATTATTGAGAATTTTTTTTAATTGCTTAAAAATAATTCATACTTTTCTCTTAATTATAACCATTTTCTCCTCCTAATCTTTTAAGACTAATATGCTTTGTGGAGGCTACCGTCACTAATGTCACCTCATTAGTAACTTTTAATTTTTAAAAAAATGTTTATTTATTTATTTTGAGAGACAGAGTGTGTGTGTATGTACCAGCATGAGAAGGGGAGGGGCAGAGAGAGCGAGTGAGAAAAAAAATTCCAAGCAGGCTCTGCATTCCCAGTGCAAAGCCTGATGCAGGACTTGATCTCACAAACCGTAAGATCATGACCTGAGTTAAAATCAAGAGTCGGATGCCTAACTGACTGAGCCACTCAGGTGCCCCAGTCATTTTTAATTTAGATTACATGTTTAAATGATAATATCTTAGACATATTGGGTTATATAAAATATATTGCTGAAATTAATTTTACCTGTTTCACTTGACTTTTTAAATTTTTTTTAATATAGGTTTATTTTTGAGAGAGAGAGAGAGACAGAGCACGAGCAGGGGAGGGCCAGGGACACAGAATCCGTAGAAGGTTCCAGGCTCTGAGCTGTCAGCACAGAGCCCGATGTGGAGCTCGAACTCATGAACTGTGAGATCATGACTTGAGCCGAAGCCAGACGCTTAACTGACTGAGCCACCCAGGCGCCCCTCACTTGACTTTTTAAATGTGACTGCCAGAAAAATTTAAATGTGACTCAGTATATTTCTACTGAGTTGGCTGCTATAGA
The DNA here is from genome assembly GCF_024362965.1 of Panthera pardus. NCBI lineage: Eukaryota > Metazoa > Chordata > Mammalia > Carnivora > Felidae > Panthera > Panthera pardus. The sequence goes on along the minus strand of NW_026526721.1, from coordinate 47,081,448 downwards.
ATCTTCATATGAAAATCTGTTCATTATTTGGATGGATTGTGGCTTAAGATGTACACCCTTGATAATTATTACTAAAAAAAGAGAAAATATATAATTTGGCTGGAAAGGATGTTAATTATATCCCAACATCTTTTTATAAAAATCCACTGCAGTGTTTACTTCTGCCAGTAGTCAAAAATGTCTTCAAAAAAGGGGGTATGCATTTTGATCTATTCTTTGCTTCCTATCCATATGCTAGATAGTTGTATTATTTGGCTAAATGTTGTAAATTAGCTAATCTTGTCACAATCCTGCTGGTCTATCAAGAAGCCTCACAATTTTGTATAAGAGAAAAAGATTAAGAACCCCCCACATTTACAAAGATTTATAGATAGGAAAGAGTTGAAGAATGAGAAAGATAGATTAGATTTATCAAGCATAAAAGAAATGTGAAATGCACTTCTGGTTTGACACATTTGGTTTGACATTTCTCAGGTGATATAAAGGTATGAGGAAGAAAGAGATAAAAAGATCATTTTCAAAGAGTAAACATGGCACCATGCAATTATTTCTTTCCCTTTGTTTTAAATATAGTTCCTGGGACTTTTATTGCAGGCAAAACCCAGAGTAGTCTGGAGGCAAATTAAAGAAAGTATCTGACAGTATTACTGAGGCCAAATACAGTATGCTCAATTATTCAAATAGTTTGTTATTCTTCCTGGCTATGGTCATACTGAGATCTCTTGTTTCTAGGTCATTACTCAATGACAACAGGGAGAAGAAGAGTAGAAACAAAATGGAGAAGATTGCCCCAATGAAGAGACACTTGTCACTGGGGAACATACAAATGCCCATTACAGTAGTCCCTTCCCCCTTGTCCATGGTTTCTCTTCTGGCACTTTGAGTTATCCACCCTCCAAAAGCAAATGATCCCCCTTTTGACATATCATCAGAAATTAGTAGTAGCCTAACACTCTGTCACAATGCCTATGTCATTCACCTCCGTTCATCTCATCGCACGGGCATTTTATCATCTCATGTCCTCACAAGAAGGAGGAAGACAGTACAATAAACTATTTTGAGAGAGAAACCACATTCACATAGCTTTTATTATAGTGTATTGTTATGACTGTTCTATTTTATTATTAGTTATTATTGCTAATCTCTTTCTGTGCCTAATTAATAGATTTGACTTTATCATAGGTGTGTATGTAGAAGAAGAAACATAGTATATATATAGGAATCAGTCCTATCTGTGGTTTCGGGCAGGCACTGAGGGTCTTGGAACATATCCCTCATGGGTAAGGGGGGACCACTGTAAACCCAGTGTTGGATTAGTGAAATTTGTTTAAATGTAAACCATAATATTCTCTTAACCTGTACATCCATCCATTTCTTTGCGGTTATTTGAGATATATTTGATTTTCAAGCCACAGAAGGCTTCCGTTGTCTCAGTCAAGGCTGCTGTTTGCAAAGGGGTTATTGGCTAAAACTGGACTTGTGAGTATCCTCGATCACGGACTTATGTGGTTTCTACAGTTATTTGTAATTGAATTACACACCATCATGGAGGAGTGAGCGTGCGTGTGCGGGAGGAGTGAGTGGGTGTTGAGAGAGGGAGGAAAGGGGAGAGGAAGTGTCTGGCCTGAGTATAGAGGCCTTCCTACTGCCTGGATCAGGAGCGAGACACCCTGTAACTTGATTCTTCTCTAAGTACCTCCAGGAATAACATAATTTCATTAAAAAGCAGTCATTTTTAAACTTGGGGGGAAAAAGCCTTTTTTTTTCCCAGAGACAAAAAGCATTCCTGTTCATTAGTTGTAAGAGTAACACTTGGCAATTTAAGCCCACCATTTTGGTAACATTTTTCTGAAACAGTACCGTCAACTACACTGGAAAAGCTAATAATAAAATCTGTGTTCTGCTACTAATTGGCTACTAATTGCTACTAAAGCAGGAAACCTGCTTTACTTCTTTGGGCCTCCGTTTCCTTATCTGTCAAAGGAAAGGTTGGATTACCAGAGCTTTTAAAAAATTAATCCCTACTGCTAATTCTGCCCTTAGGTTCCCTGTCCACAAGGGTGGTTGGGTGGCCGTAAGGGAATGTAGGGAGGTGGTTTGAAGTACTCGGAACAAACTTAGAAAACCAGTGCATTAGTCGTCTGCGCATCTTGTTAAAATGCAGATTCTGACTCAGTAGGTCTGGGGTGAGGCCCAAGTTTCTACACTTCCAATAAGATCCCAGGTAATACCGATGCTACTGGTCCACGTGCCACACTTTCGGTAGTGAGGAGCTAGGTGATTTTCTCCCCGCCCTCCCCCCCCACCCCAGCCTTCTCATTCAACAGATGAAAGTGGGTCCTACACAGGCAAAGTGATTTTCCCAAACTTAGACAATAATCGAGTGGTTCACCCCATATAAGAATTTCTGGTATTATCACTAGCAGTTTGATGACAATGTCACTTTCTACGTCTCTTCTATCCTTTCCAATGCTAAAACTTTGGGTGATAATACTTTGTGGCTTCACATTTCTCTGGAGTCACTCTGGACTCAGTATTTTGGCCATACTATCTCATTCACTCTCACAGTTTTATGTCAAATCATATGCAGTAGTTGCTAGAAAAACTAAATTTGGCAGATAAACTAATTTTCAATTCATTGCCTTAATCTCGGATAGAACGAGCCTTGGAGGTTTATGTTCTGTGCATGGAGAGAAAGTAAGAGTCCACTAAGGACAATGCCTGTTTTCTGATTCCATGAATTTTGACAGCTGTCTGTTAATGCACTTCAGGAGATCAGCTTTAGCAAAGGTTTTTAGACTATCGGGGCCACTTAAGATTAGCCATCAGTTAATACCACTAGATCTTTTGCATTCTGTGTGTTATTGCCTTTAAGGAGCTAATGACAATAATCTGGTTGCTTTCTGTTAGATGAATACTCCTCTCCTGAGGTTGATTTTTTTCCACCCAGGGCGCACATCGCTAGGTATGGACACATTTTTGGTTGTCACAACTGTGGGGGCAGTGCTATTGGCATCTAGTGGGAAAAGGCCATGGGTGTTTCTAAAATTCCCACACTGTACAGGACAGCACCCCACAATAAAGAAATATCTGGCCCTAAATGTCAACAGTGCCAAGGGTGAGAAACCTTATGCCAGACTGATGTGGGCAGGAAGAATTGGACATAATGATTGCAGAACTCCATCACAGGCTCTTTGGATGTATTTGACCAAATTCTTTATGCTCCCAATGCATTATTTTCCTTCAGAGAAAAAGTAATGATAACACAATAAACCGTCTGTGGTATGCTGGATACTGGACCCCCAAAATGTCCATGACTTAATCCCTGGGGCCTGTGAATATATTACTTCACATAGCAAAGAGGATTGTGCAGATGTGATTAAGTTAAGGATCTTGAGATGGGAAGATTATCTTGAATCGTTTAGATGGGCCCAATTAATTACAAGCATTCTTATAAGAGGGAGGCGGGAAGGTCAGATTTCAGATTTTTAGTGTATGAGAACACAATATGCAGTTAAACCTATAGTTATTTGGAACATTTTTCTCTAAGGGCATGGGAGGCACTTTGGGGTTTTGCATGAACATCAGTGAGCATACTGTTGAAGACGCCGGTGGGCCTAGCGGCTGGTTGAGAGACTCAAGCTAACTTTCTCTGTGCCACTTTCACAGGCAGTTTTTGGGCAAAAGAATTCATCAGGTATGTCGGAAAATGCAGAACATTGTGGCAGCGGCTGTACAGTTATTCATGAAATCTCCAAAATGACAAACCTTTGCTGTGCTCTCACTTAAAACGATTTCATTGATTTTTACAACAACCATATTAAGTTACTTGTTAAGATGATTATTATAAGTTTCTTACCGAAGCCTCACTGTAGTGCTGCTTTTCAGTTTGAATCCCGAATAATGATGGTATCAGGTTTTTTCTGGTCCATATCAAGTATGTCTGTAAGCAATTAGATGGCATCCAGAGTGCAGCATGGAGTCTTACAACTGTAACACACAGTATATGTATTCATTGGTGTGCCAGCATGCACGGCAGCAGCCTCCTGCCCAGTCACAGCTCCCCGTACCCCTCAGCTCATGGAGTGCAACTGCCTCATCTACCTCTCCCCATTTGTGAAATGTCACAGTTTAGAATCATATAGTCCACACTACTACTACTACTACACACACACACACACACACACACACACACACACAGGAGCAGATGAGCATAACTAACATTTGCATAGTGCCTAATAGCCCACCAAGGGCTCTTCACCTCCATTCTACAACCCTTAGCACATTGTTGTTACCCATATTTCACAGATCAGGAAATGGGACTAAAAGAACCCCAGTGATATGTCTAATGTCAAAAAGGCAGTGGAGACAGGCGGGCCTTGAATTTTCTTTCTCTGACTTAGCCATCACGGGTCCACCTGCTGTTAGGTGGCCCCACTGCATGTGGACTTTGAGACACGTGACAGGTGTAGAGCTCAGCCACAGTCATCGTGGTGATCACACTGAGAACTTAGAGCAGGGGAGTTTTACCATGTGGCCCTGTCAGCTGCCCTCTAATGTTCTCCTGCTTTTAAGACTTTCTGTCTCTGCCTTTGGACCTTGGGAGATCTCCTCTTGGAGATCTTCACAGTTCTTAGTCTTGGGAAAGTAAGTTATTTCTCTGGCTTCTGGCTTTAGTATACAGCCCTCTCCCCAGGGTCCTCTGGTTCTTACTTTGTGGACCCTTTTATGAACTTACACTCTCTGAAATCTATTAAATAAACCAATATGAAGTGAAATAAGTGATTAGCTACTTAATTGTTCTCTTGCTTCATTTTCATATATTGTAAAAAGGCTTATACTAAATGCTAAATATGTATCACTAAAATTATATGGTATTGTGGTAAATTCTACAAAAAGCTCAATGCAGGTCTTTGGTAAAAAAAACGTAACCCTTCATTCTACTATTGTTTTAAAGATGCAACATGTTCTTTAAATTCATTTTGCCTTTTCTGGGAATTTGTAGGATCAATTTAGGGCTACATGGTTAGTTCCAATAAAGCGAGGTTGTGAAGTTTTTAAAAGTAGCTACCTTTTGGAGATTTCCGTTCCAGCATTTGATAAAGAAGGATATTAGGGTGTTTATTAGAGGCAAAATTCTTTTATGTAATATTGAAAACAAAAAAGACAAAAATAAAAACACTTGTATTGTTGTAAAGGTTGCTAAGTCCCCAGTTGAGTACCTCACGTGGGTAAGGTAGACTGACTATTAGAGCCATGTTTTTTTTTAATCACAGAAAACTGCCATGGTAGATGAATTAGCACTCTTACTAAGAACCTATTCAATTTATTACCATACTGCCGACTTAAATAAGCAAAATCAACATGACGTGGCCATAGGTTTTTCATATCCAGAGGTAAATTCTCCATGTTTGAATTGAAAGTAAAATCTTTTATTCCAGGTGGGAAGCCATCAGAAGAATTAGAAATAGAAAACCAATGTAGGGGAATTTTTAAGAAGACTCAAATTCTACAACACAGAGGAAAGGGGAGAAAAATGTAATATTGGCATAAGGTGTGGTGTAGAACATGTAGGGAAGGGTTAGCTTCATATCCTTTCTTCACACTGATACGTTTGTATTTGGAAAAGCTTTAAGTTCATGAGGAAACTGAGAAAGAAAGATTAGCAAGGATGGAAATAACGGCAGAGTAACTTTTATTAGAGTGTGATTAAATTAATATTACTTCATGGCTATGCTCTATGTGTAAAATAAAATCCAAAATAAAAGACTGAAAGGTGTGGCATTTGGAAGATATTCATGTTTTGAACACACCAGGAATATGCAAATTCTTATTCTTTCCTCTCAGCGCTTTGGATGATAGTACGACTGTGTTAAACAGTATCCCTTTCCATCAGCTTTTGATGCATTCTCTGCATTATTCACATTTGTCTTCTCACTGCCTGAGCTTTCACTTTAGTTGATTGACATTTTCCCTTAGAGTCTTTGTTATATTAAAAATAAATTTACTTTTTTCCTCAGAGTGAGGCATTAAACTGGTACATGCACATTTTTTTTTAGACGATGGTAAAACTTGCAAATTGCTCAGAAATATTTTCTTCATGAAGAGCATAATTCAGTTGCACGTGTTACTGGAGAAAGTGGGGAGTGAAGTGTTGCCTTTTATTCTCCCCTTCCAGCTGTAGTTACACCAACAAATAGGATGACGATCCAGTCCAAGAATATTTCCATTTCTTTTAAGAGTGAGACCTTGAGGTCACTTGAATTCTTGTACTGCCTCCCCTTCCCAGAGCCTTTTAAAATTTTGGCAGCTTTTTGCAATTAGGTAATGGAAGCACAATTCCCGTTCAGAAAATTATTCTGCAAGGTGCCAAACTCAGACATTATAAAGCAAACATACAACTCTACCTTAAGAAATGATTCTATCATAAAATAATACTGACAATTTGCAAATAGCAACAGGAAATGGGTTCTTGAGGTTTGACAATTCTCCATTTCAGTAGGAAAAAGATGGGCAACTGGTTTGAACCAAATGACAAACTCTTATTAAAGAATAGCAACTTCTCATGAAATAAGGCTTTGTGTCTCCTGGTCGCAGCATTTAGGCTCAAATGCTTGTAAATAATCCAGCAATCTTCTGACCCTCTTACTTTAGGAAGGGAAGCCGAGAGATACATTGGATCTGAATCCTGACTCTACTTAGTAGTTGGACGGCATTGGGCAGTTTGTACAACCTCTCTGAAGCCCCATTTCTCCAGATACAAAATGAGAATAATGACCCCTGTTTTCTAGGATTGTTTTTAGGGTTATAGACAATAGATGTAAAATGTCTAGTACAGTTCCAGACACCATGGAGGCTCTCGATACCCAGTGATTCAACTCGAGAAGAGAGTTCTTAAAAATTCACACTCTGCGTGTGGTCCCTGTGGTGTGGCTGGCTTGCACCATCTGCTACTGAAAGGCCTGCGTGAATGCAGGAGCACCGTAGGATTTCAGATCTGATGTCACTGAGGTGCAGTCCCAGGACCCCAACCTAGTTGACTTTCCTGAAGAGTTTACTTCATCAATTCACTTAAAAAAAATTAGCTCATTTCAGATTAAGCCCCCAAACCTGCTTTCATGAAACGTTTGAGTTTTCAGCCTGTTTTGGTCTGATAGAGACCATGTTAGAGTCTCTCCTCGCCCACATACACAGTACTTTTGCTTGGCTGAGGGCATTCACTGATGTGAAAATAATCTTTGCAACATGACAATATTGGGTTAAATATTTGGGTTCTTTTAATGTGAGCCTGTTTGAGGCCCAGTCCGAGTAACTGGAAAGAATCATTCGATTGGAAGGATTCCCGAGGGTTCATTTGGAATTACTGAGTCACTGAAGCTCAGGCTGGAAGAAATCATGTAGTCCTATCCACCTGCTTCCTGGCAGGACCACCCACTCCTTTCACAAACTAGAATTTATCCTGTCCCCCCAAGTGCTGCTGCTGAGAAGGAACTTCTGGAAGTTTCAAACACTCATGAAAGATACGTACATATTGTTCCTAGTTACAGCTCTTCCTACGTCAAAATAAAGCAAAAACTGAATGGTCTACTTGTCTTAGTATGTGAAGTAAGTTTCAATTTGTATTTTCTCTCTTGTGATTTTATTCTAATTTTTCCAACCAGGAACCTCTATCTATCTATCTACCTATCTATCCACCTACCCATCCACCCGCATACCTAACCTACCTACCTATTCATTCATTCAACAAATTATGAGTGTCCACGATGCACCAGGCCTAGGGCTTGGTATGATTTTGGCAAATACAGAAAGGAGAAAAGGATACACGTTGTCTTCTAATCCAGAGTTTCATGGGGGGAAAGATATGTAAAAGAATAACTTAAATATGATAAACATTATAATAGAGGTATGAAAAAATTCTGAGAGTACAAAGGAGAAAGGAAGTAACAAACTTGCTGGTGCTTTTCTCTCTGGATTTTTTCTGGAAAAAGCATCTTTCATTCAGAAGATAACAATTCTTTATTCTCCTTTATGTACTTAGAAGCATATATCACAACCCTTAAAGTCAGAAAGTTCTTCCTTCTGTAACACAAGTCCCTTGTGCAGGAGGGAAAGTGGGAAGGGAACTCACGCTGACTGAGTGGTAAGCACAGAAATGTTGTGAGATAGGTATTATTTTTCTCATCTTCCAGATTTTATTCACCATTGAATTTCTGATGTAAGGAGGTACTCAGTGAATAGTGCTGAATGGGTGAAAGAGGAAACTGAACATCAGAGAGGTTAAGTGACACATCTGAGGTCACAAAGCTAGTAAATTCTCATATATTCTGTGGTCTTTACACAACTCTAAGCCACTAAAGCCTTTTCCAATGCTTTTGGAATTGGTGGAGATGAACATCAGATTATATTTCTTTGTATAAAAGGTCCTCCTACACTTGGTCAAATCCAGTAGCTTCCTTGTGTTATTCCCTATAAAACTGCAATTAATTAGTTGACAGTCAATCCATTGCAGAGAGGCCTTAGAGCCTAACGATGAAGAGAACTGGCTCTGGGTTCAAATCCAGGCTCCTCTGCTTGCTAGCTACCAAAGCAAAAATGAAAACAAAAACAAACCCTGTAGTCTTCTCATCAATAAAGTGACAATAATAATAACACTTCTCTCATGGGGCTGTTCTGCTGATAAAAATAGGTAGCACATGCAATGTCCTTGGTGTAGAGTCTGAATATAGAAGCCCTGAACACACATGGGCTAATATTCGATTGTAGCTGTCCCAAGTCTCAAGATATCCTTGAGGGTGGCGAAACTCTCCCTCAGTGACTTGTTTCAGAGACCTAACCAGGAAATTCTTTGGGTCTAACTCAAAGTGCCGCCTTCTGCTATAATTGCAAGCAGTTTCCTCAGGTTCTAGTCTCTGAGGAAATATGGAGCAGCTGGTCCTTCATATTCTTGATGGCTTTTACTAAGCCAGCCACACTTCAGAGTTTTTGTTTCTGAACTAAATTACTCCCAAGTCAGAAACTCTTTCTACATAAACCTTTTTTTCCCTCCCTCTAATCTTCCAGTCTCCATTGGACCCTTAAGGAACATGGCCGTTGGGTGTGAAAATTTTGCAGATGGAAAATGCAGAGATTTTTCTTAGAAAATGGAGTCTACAATTGCTGACCTAGTGTTACTGGAAAATCTCAGCCAGGGGTAGGCGAAGTAACAGTTGCTAATGAAGTAACTCAGAGATGGAAACTTCTCTGAATATTAAAAGTACACTCAATCCATATTTATGTATCTTTTGGCCACAGTAATTCATCTTGTAAATGTGTTGGCCTATTTTTCTCATTATCCCAAATAGAGACTGTGACTTGGTCACTGCCATGCCAGAAACAGATTGAACCTTTTCTGCAAGCAGAAACCAATTTGCAAAAAGAATAGAAGAATTCTGGAAAGACTTACGAAGACAATTTATCTCCTCTTTCTCATTTGACGGACAGTCAAGCAAGGCTTAGAGAGGTTAAGTAACTTCCTCCAGATCATACACCAAGTTCGCGACAGTGAAATATTCTGACTTCCCTTAAGGATATTTATTTGATATCAAGAACTGCTTTTCATGTTGTTGATTTGAATAAATTAATAGGCTATTATTGACATATGAAATGAAATTGCCTAACAATAAAATGAAACTATGTTATAAAAAGACAAGGGGAGACTTTCCATAAAATATTGAACAGATGTAATATCCCCATTTTCTGGGGACTAGAAAGAGCAGATAGTTATAAAATCCTGCAGAGAGAACATAGGCAGGAAGGTTGCTCGCTCCTTCTCCTTTTCTTTGCTATTATAAAATGTCACTTCCCATGTGTCCAGCTTCCATCTGGATTGAACATGGAAAAGGGCAGTCAGTAGTAATATTATTTAATATTCTTAAACTGATTTCCCTTGGCTTTTACAATTACCTAATGACTGTTTTCAAGCACGTCTTGGACTTAGAAGATTGCAACCTTGGCTCAGAAAAGAGCAGTCTTATTCCTCAGGCTATTTTCTTAAGCTCTGAAAGCTTTAGTGAAATAATGCATTGTTATGTCACATATGGTGCTCATCTCAGAATACTGCTGTAAGCTGCTGAGTTCTATATCTGTAGTATGTATCCATATGCTGGTAGAGTGAGTATGTATGTGTGTCAACATTTATATGGAGAATGATCTTCTGTGCTTTTCATCTCTCAATATTTGGGACATTTTTATTTGTAGTGGGAGAAAGAAAATCCAAACATGTCTTTCAGTATAGGAGAATCAAACATGAATCCTGAGGAGTAGGTTTATGAATAAATTATTTTGTATTTCCTAATGTGAAAAATACCATCCAATAAATTTTTGTTGGTATACTGTTATTTTTCTAAATGACCTTTCAACAACATTATACGTACTAGTAACTATTTTGATGGAGAATTTGAATAATTCTGCCACAGATTTTGTTTTTTTAATCACACATAGGGAGGAGTGAAGTTTGGAATGGCAATATAATTACCAAAAACACCCCACAACAACAATAGAAAAACGATGATCTAGTTTACTATTTGGGAGAACTTCTGGATGCCCAAAGTATTTACTTTCCTGGTTTCAAATTTTATCTTCTAGATGAGCATAGTCCTATCAACATATCCTCTAGTGCAAAGGTGTAAAATGCTTTAGCTTCCATATTCACTATTGTCTCCCTTTTCCATGGAATGAATAAGTCATGGGAATAAAAGGTGCAGCACAGGGAATATAGTCAATGATATTGTAATAGCTTTACATGGTGACAGATGATGGCTACGCTTGTGGTGAGCATAGCATAATGTATAGAGATCTTGAATCTCTATGTTGTGTATCTGAAACTAATGTATCATTGTGCATCAACTATACTCAAACAACAACAACAACAACAACAGCAACAACAACACTATTAAGAAGCTACTTTTCAGGAAAAAAGCCTCCTCAAGGCCAATGAGGAAAATTTCATCCCAGCCGCTTATATTCCATGGTGTTATTGAGTCCAAGTTAGCAAGGCCAAACAATGATTGAGAAACAAACCAGCACTTGTTTGAGAATTATCACTGGCCAGTGACTCAGTCCCCAACATTTCAGACTGGTTGTTTTGGGAATTGTATGGCCTCAAGCACTGAAAGGCAAACTTGTTCACCCACATGTTGAGGGGCCAGAAAGCAAGGAAGATGGTAATTTGTTCCTCTGTATAAATATGTTCCACCCACTCCTAGCCACAAGTGGGAGTGAAGGATGGGGCTTTTGGCTTAAAGGGTGGAGTCACATTTGTCCCCCTCATTTCCTTGTAGGGATGTTGGGGAGACCAGTGAGATCATGTCTATGAAGTGGATTGATTGGAATGTGCTCATGTGGTCCAATGTAAATTATGCCAGCAAGATTTTTTTTTTTAATTTCCCCTTTATTTTCTCACAAGTCACAAACCATTGGCAACCTGTGCAGATTGTCCCATGTCCTTAGGTTCAAATCTCTCTGCCAACACACTCGTGGTAATTCATTTATGGTCTGTGTGTAAATAGCCAAACCCTAGCTCTTTGTCTTTCAGAACCTTCCCATAGACAGCTGGAGCTGTTCTGAGTGCGGAACTGTATGGAAAAGTACAGAGGGGCCCAGTGTCTAGCATATTCATCCTAAAGTCACATAATATTTGGGTACTCTACAGCTTGCCTGGGATGGTATTCAGAAGTTCTCTATTAGCTCAACATAGTACTGGAAGTCTTAGCCTCAGTAATCAGACAACAAAAAGAAATAAAAAGCATCCAAATTGGCAAGAAAGAAGTCAAACTTCTGCTCTTCGCAGATCACACGATACTCTACGCGGAAAACCTGAAAGACTCCACCAAAAAACTGCTAGAACTGATACATGAATTCAGCAAACTCGCAGGATATAAAATCAATGTATAGAAATCAGTTGTATTTCTATACACCAATAATGAAACAGCAGACAGAGAAAGCAAGGAATTGATCCTATTTACAATTGCACCAACACCATAAAATACCTAGGAATAAACCTAACCAAAGAGGTATAAGATCTGTATGCTGAAAACTATAAAAAGCTTATGAAAGAAATTGAAAAAGACACAAAGAAATGGAAAAACATTCCAAGCTCATGGATTGGAAGAACAAACATTGTTAAAATGTCTGTACTACCCAAAGCAATCTACACATTCAATGCAATTCCTATGAAAATAACACTAACATTCCTCACAGAGATAGAAAAAAATTTAAATTTGTATGGAACCAGAAAAGACCTTGAATAGCCAAAGTAATAGATCAGTGACATGGACCACTTTCTTACACCATACACAAAAATACACTCAAAATGGATGAAAGACCTAAATGTAAGACAGGAAACCATCAAAATCCTAGAGGAGAAAACAGGCAACAACCTCTTAGACCTCCGCTGCAGCAACTTCTTACTAGACATGTCTCCAGAGGCAAGGGAAACACAAGCAAAAATGAACCATTCGGACCTCATCAAAATAAAAAGCTTCTGCACAGTGAAGGAAACAATCAGCAAAACTAAAAGGCAACCCATGGAGAGGGAGAAGATATTTGCAAATGACATATCAGATAAAGCGTTAGTATCCAAAATCTGTAAAGAACTTGTCAAACTCAACATCCAAAAAAACAAATAATCCAGTGGAGAAATAAATTGGCAGAGGACATGAACAGACACTTTTCCAAAGAAGACATCCAGATGACTAACAGACACATGAAAAGATGCTCAATATCACTCATCATCATCAGGGAAATACAAATCAAAACCACAATGAGATACCACCTCGCACCTGTCAGAATGGCTAAAATTAACAACTCAGCCAACAACAGATGTTGGCAAGCATGTGCAGAAAGGGGAACCCTTTTGCACGGTTGGTGCACAATGTGAAATGGTGCAGCCACTCTGGAAAACAGTATGGAGGTTCCTCAAAAAATTAGAAATAGTCCTACCCTATGAACAAGCAATTGCACTACTAGGTATTTATTAGTTCAAAATTGCTTTTAGACACCTTGTATACTTTCATGAGATATACTATAAGATGTCCTATATGAAGAAGCTATCTGAGTAAATGGAGGATTATACTTCTAAGTGATCCACAGTGACCTGTGACTGTCATGTATTAATTCAGTCCTTTTTGGTACTCTCCCTGTAAGACATGAAGCCAATTTAAAACCAGTGGCTTCCATGAAAAGTTTCCTGAAGCACATTTCTATTTTCTGCTGTCATTAGGGAATGCTGGTGAATTTCTAAATAATTGTGATATCTTGTTTTTAAGAAATATAGCAGATAACAAAATGGAGGAGAAGGAGGAAAGATTTGGGTATGGGTTTTAGAAAATAATTATTAAAAATTGGTTATGTTTACATGAATTTTGGATTTTGAAGCACAATCCGATCACATTATTGTTACTCTTAGAATAGTCATTTCTTGATGCTTACTCCTTAAATTCCTTTGCACATAGCTGCTAAACTGATGTTTCCAATGCTATTGTAATGGTATCTTTTAAAAGGTTTTATTTTCTATTTGTTTCATGTTTATAGTATACAGAAGCGAATTGCTTTTTGAATATGATACCTTGCATCCAATGGGTTTGATAAATGCACCTCTTCATTCCAATAATAACTAATGAAAATAGTATCTTTTTACTTGGCAATTATTATACCTTTTAGTCCTATTTCTTGATGTATTGTACTGACTAGGACCCCTAATATAATTTATTTATTTATTTTTAAATGTTTTCTTTATTTTTGAGAGAGAGAGAACAAGCTGGGGAGGGGCAGAGAGAGAGAGGGACAGAAGACCTGAAGCAGGCCCTGTGCTGACAGCAGTGAGCCCCAGGCGGGGCTCAAACTCACATACAGTGAGATCATGACCTGAGCTGAAGTTGGAGGCTCTACTGACTGAGCCACCCAGGCATCCCTCCAATATAATTTGAACAAAAGATGGTGAGAGTAGGCATTCTTGTTTTGTCCCAAAAGCCACAAGTAAGGTTAATATTTGTAGAACTTTTTGCTAAGTATGCTCTCAGCTTAAGATAGTTTGCTGGGCACTTTTATCATCAATGGGTGTTGAATTTTACCAAATGCTTTTTTCTAAATTTATTGAATTTATTATGTAGCTTTCTTCTTTTTAATGGTAATGTGGTAAATTACATTGATTGGTTTCTGAATCATAAACCACCTTGCTTTTCTGAAATAAAGCCAATTAGGTCAGGCTAATATTGTTTATAATTTCTGTACCTATGTGTCTGCTATTTTTCTTTTTTGTAACATCCCTTTCAAGTTTTGGCATCAAGATTATGCTGGGCTGATAAATAATACAGAAGTGTCTCTTATTCTTTTTTCCTATCCCTGGAAGTGTTTGTTTTAGATTGGAGTTATTTATTCTTTAAGTTCTGTGGTAATTTATAGGTGAACTACCTGGATGTAGTTTTCTTTGTGGAAAGGTTATAAAAATAGGTCCAATTTCTTTAATGATATTGACCCGTTCAGTTTTCCTGTCTTTTTCTGTGTCTGTTTGGCAACACTTTCATATAAGTTGTCATATTTACTGGCATAAAGTGTTTTGTAATATCTTCTAATGATCTTTTTAATGTCAGCTGATAGTTTACAATGCTATTATTCTTACAACCAGTAGTAATGCCAAAAATGATTCTTCATTCTTTGAAGCTTGCCAACCCATTTCATATTGATTATCACATTTATTTATGTCATTAGATGAGACGAAATAACACTGATGTGAATCACACATTCTTTTTATCTCTGTGATTTCAAATATTTCCACTAATGGAAGTATTTCTTTAGCCACAGGGGGAGTCAAAAACTAGTTATGTTTGTGTTTGGAGGCTTGGGTGAACTGAGGTACACCACCAATATCTCATTAATGTTTAAAATATTACCTTCCAGCTGCCTTTTGTTCTTGAGATTATTCCAAGGGTGAGTTGTTAAATGTATGAACACCCTGGATGAAGAATGTGATGTTCAGTGAAGATGATAGGCAATGTTATTAACTAAAATACTTCTGGTGTCAGATATTTCAACATCAAACAGCATAACTTAGTAATTCTGTCACAGAATTCAGCATCTTTAGCTTTATTAGTAACCCATGGGTAACTTGGACAAATAACCTAACTACCTTATGGTACTTTTTCCCAGTATTTGATGGGGAGTTAATATAATTTTCCCTTTGTGCATCTCTGGTGCTCATGGCAAATAATGGAATATTGTATGTAGTACCTTCTGTTCTTGGGGTCATCCAGAAAGAAGGTCCTAATCCATGAAATTGTTAGAGGCACTCTTGATTTTTTTTCCCCCACTCTGGGTCAAAAACAAAGCAGGAAAGATCATTATAGAAAGAGATTTCAGGGGGAGCTTCAGAACCTCAGTGTACCATAGTTCTGGCTCTTTCTGCTACATCTGCAAGGCATTCAGTCCAGCCCTCTCGTGAAGTGTCATGGGGCTGTCTGAGAAACTGATAGTGGAAAGTACATATTCCCCCAGACTACAGAGGGAATGATAGGTAGAAAGAACAACCAAACAAGAGGACATTCCTCTAATTACTACTAGACTGCCCTAAGAAGACAGTGAATTTTGAGCTTGAGAGGACTTGCAGAGGTCACTGAATCTTGTGCCCTAGTATTCCCCTAAAGAAAACTGAGTGCCCAAAGTTTAAGCAACACCTTTAGTTGAGAAACTAATGTTATTGGTATGCCATTCTTTAAGGAAAATCAGATTCCAAAATTCTAGACATGAAAACAGATAAACTAGGGTCATTATTACTTTACAAAGGGATTTCATTATTCAGTCCTCCAGTATTTATTAAGCAGCACATTCTTAATGCATTTAAGAATTGATTTAACTTACATTTTATTTTCATGCAGTTTTAGCAACACATTTTTTAAGGAAAGCAAGGTGTGCCGATATTCTTTCTGTGATTGGCTACTGAGAGCTCAGTCATATACTTGGGTGTTTACCAGGGCACACATGACTGGGACAATTTATGGCATTTTCCCTGATGGTGAGGTATGTGAATGTTGTTGCTTTTATTGAACAAAATGTGGAGCCTGAGCTGTACAGAGAGGGTGGGCCATGAGCTGAAGCTTTCATGTCTGAGGCAGTGGCAGGATATTGCTTTCCTTCTTGTCAGCCACACCTTCCAGACTTTTCTTTTTAAATGGATACAATACATTTTATCACAAAGGTATATTAAAAATAGAACAGAGTTGGGTGGAGTAGCAATACCACAGTCCAAAACCTTCACCTCCGAGTTGCCAGGGTGGAGTGAGCAAGGCACTCCTTGCCAAACATGTTTATCTTGGCCCACAGGACCAGCAGGGGTGGGGGTGAGGGCCCTCTCGGGCCACAGAGCTGAAGGGTTCTTCTGTTGCCTCAACTCCCTCCATTCCCAAGAGATTTCCTGTAAACAGTCCCAACAAAGGGTTTTGATTGAAAAAAATAAGGCTTATTTGGATTCATTACTTTTAGGATGTCCATTCATGAAAAACGCAAGAGATCATGAAAACTGATAGCACAAGATTATTTCTATATGCTTCAAAATATTGTGCCCTGAGATTTTTCCATAAAAGCATGAAATCATTAGGCTAGGTTATGGCTAGGAACGCTTTGTTAGAGATGCCTGTGTAAAATTCTCATGGAAAATTTAAATATAATAATAATAACATATATTAAGGGCTCTTCTAAGTGCTTTATATGTATTAATTCATTCAGTCCTTATGACAGCCCTGTGTGGTAGGCACCATTGTCAGCAGCAGCATCCCTATTGTTCAGATGTAGAAACTGAGGTACATCGAGGGTAAAAAACTTGCCTGTGGTAACATGATTCATAGTAAGTGGTGAAGTCTGATTTGAAACTCAGGCAGTCTGACTCCAGAACTGGGAATCTTAGCATATATGTTCTGCTACTTCTTTAAAAATGGCATATAAAATGAGGTTTGAAAAAATACCCCCAAATCAACAATTACCTCAAAATCAGAGTGAAACAAAGGTGGGAAAATAAAATAATAATAAAAAAAACAGGAAAAAAAATTTCTTTCCAAATATTGTTCGTCAAGATTTACTTTCACATATTTATGTTAAGAACTAATAATAGGGAAATTGATCAATATAGTGAATGAAAAACATATTAGTCACATGAAAGGCAAGAACTGTTTTAATATATAAGGATCTATCAAATGATTTAGACAAATTCGTGGGTGGTAGTTTCACAATGGCTTTTGAAAGGAAGAAAGATGTCCCTAATATCTGAGTCTGAAAACTCACTCAGATTCCTTTTTAGTAGAAAATGTAAAGATTTTAACTCTTAATCAAGGAGGGCAACCAAGCCCTTCTCTCTCATACTTGTCTGCCAAAGTGATACTAAACTATGTGTTGCCCATTTACTAATTACATGTAGTAATGTAGACTTATGATTTTGTACCATTTTTCACAACAAAGTGTTTCTTAAATGTTAAAAAATTTCACAAACAATGGAAGAGTCAAGAGAAAGTTTGATATTTCAAAGAAGTAAGTCTATGTCTTACTCACAAAGCATTACTTCAATAAGGCATTGAACAAAATCCTATAAAAATCCCCAGATTTACTTTTTCAGCTATAATATTGATTTCTGGAAAGGTTGGTTGGATAAGTAGAAGTAAGAAATGTATCTTCTAAGTTGAAATTCATAGTAATGCCAGCTATAAAATAGATTTAAAAATATTAGCTACATAGATGAGTTCAAATGCCAGAAAGGGAAATCTCTGAGTAGCAGGAAATGGAGAGAACTTAAGTCATTGTAATGAGCAGTGGCTGATGCCAAGAAGGTTAAAGGTAGTAGAATGGATATAGGCCTTAGAAGCTAATATCTAAAGCTCTTTGTGCAATGGATAAATATATCCGGAATAGTTTGTCCAATTCATGAAGGGAACTAGGAAACTCTGCTCCAGAGACAGGCCTGGTATGGGGATGTGGCATGGAAACATCATCTGCTCTGAGTCATGGGTGGAGAGATTTGTGGAAACTGAAAGTACAATCTACACTTGCTGTGAGACCTGAATTTGAATAACCCAAGTAGTGTAGAAACAAAACTTCAGAGTTTAAGGTAAAGCTGGAGTAAAACTGGTGAAACTTGTAGAGCTACAGCAGAGGAAATGCAATGCTATTCCTAGAGGAAGCTCCACACATCAGGGTGTAATCAGTATGGAGGTGAGAGGCAGTTTTCTCTGAGGTTGAGCTTGCAGTTGGAAATTACAAAGCACAAGCAGGAACTTACTGATTAAGAGAGAGTTAGTTGATGCAACTAATGCAAGAATTTTATTAGATAAATTAAATTCTTGATGGTATAACTATCTAAAAGAGGCTTAAAATAAGTGTAAAAATAAGTGTATTAGGAGTGATAAAATCATAAAGAAAAAGAAAATGATAAACATAAAACTCAGGATCACAGTTACTTTTGGGAAGAAGAGAGAGGGAAGAGACCAAAGAGGCACACAGCATGGATTTGGCTCCAAATCTTACCAGGGCAGTGTTACGTGCACTGGTAACAGTCCATGTTAAAACTAGATATAAAACTAATATAGGAATGTTCATGGTATTGTTATTCTTTAAACCTTACACATGTTATAGCTTTTTAAAGTATATTTAGTACCCAATAAAAAAATAATAAAATTAAAGCCTTAAAAAACACAGGTAATATTGTAAATGATGAATGCACAGCAGCAGAAACATTAGAAGTAACATTTTAAAACAAAAAAAGCACATATACTACATAAAAAAATGACTAATGATAAAAGATTGAATAAATTCATGGGAAAAATGAAGGGCATGTTGAACAAAAGGACAGATTTTTAAAAAAAGAATCAAATACTAATTATAGAAAAGACATGTTCATTAAAAATGAATATATGTTATTAAAATAAGACCCCAAGAGATGAGTTAAATAAAGCACTGGATAAACTGAAGGCATGAGGAAAGCACTAAAAAATGCAATCTGAAGACATAAAGAGAGGGAAAATAGAAGTTAAGAAAGCATAGAAGTCAGGGATGAGTAGTTTCCATACACATTTAATGGAAGTACCAAAATCTGCCTTATGAATCAAAGTAATGGTTATTTTTACATGAAACAAATGATGTCGTCTAGGAAATTTAGATACTGACATAGTGAAGAGGTTTTCAATAGCTTTGAAAATGCAGAAGTTACTAATTAAATTTTACTGCTCTGAGCTGTGGAGACTCCCTGTGGATTTGTTAGTTTTGTGTTGGGATATCCAGAGCCTTCTAGGTTTTACCATTTCTAGATTACTTGTGTCTTTTCTCTGTTAAAAGTTGTAAGGCTCTAAAGTGGGTAAGTTCCATATAATTCAATTGGTGTGTTCTATAGATAATCAACAGAATAACTAAGTTCCCAAAGTCCTGCTTCTTTCTTTTGTAGCAGGTTTAGGAGAGACAGTCTAGATAATCGAATACTTAGTTATTTCAAACTTGGGTGTACATAATTAAGAGCTTTAAGTTTTCTACTTTGGAACATCCTCTCATCAATGAAATTTTAAAATGTTTATGTTCCTTAAATCATCTGAAGAATTGTCTTTTCTTTTTTTATTAAAAATTATAAAAAATGTTTATTCATTTTTGAGAGAGACAAGGTGTGAGTGGGGGTGGGGGAGGGTGCAGAGAGAGAGGGAGACACAGAATCAGAAGCAGGCTCCAGGCTATGAGTTGTCAGGACAGACCCTGACAAGGTGAGTCTCGAACCCACGGACTGGGAGATCATGACCTGAGCTGAAGTCAGACACTTAACAGACTCAGCCACCCAGGAGCCCCTTGAGAATTGCTTTTTCTACAATACTCTCAAAGAATGTTTTGATATTACATATATCTTAATTATTACCTTTATTTTTTTATATTTAAAAATAATGTTATTCCTATTCCTTTGAAATTATTTTCCTTTCCACTGGTCCATGTTCCTATTCTTAAAAATATTTTTTTCTTCAAGGATTTTGGTTCTGTTGTAGATTTGTAGAAAATTGTTACAAAGGAATTACACTTTTGAAACTTCTCTCTACACCTCTTTACACAGTATTTCTCCTTCTCTCTCTCCCCCTTCTTTCCTCCCTCTCTCTCTCCCATATACACATACACCCACCCCAGAAGAAATTGCATATGTCACAACTGGTGAAGGAAAGAAGACAAACAATCCAGCATCCCAAGAGGCAGTAAAAAGAGGGTGCCTTTACTAATAGACTGTGAGAATCCTCTGCTTTCTCTCTGAAAGCTGGCACCAAATGTTATTACCTATCACCATTGGACAACAGGATGACTAACTCTGATTAATATTAGGTCTGACTTTCTATGAATGGAAGAGTAATAAATGTGTAGTCCCATTCAATATATTTCATATAATCATATTTGATATGCAGGAGGAGATATGGTCATTATTACTCAATTTTTGGCACAAAAAACTTCCTATAACGGTTACAACTTAAAAATATTTGTCTTTTACGTAATTACTGCTAATGCAAGTGATATCACTTTTTATTATTTTACCTTATTTGAAAAATGAGCTCTTCAGCTGAAGTACAAAATATGTATATATTGCAAATCAAGGCAAAAATGCCAAGTCTGAAATAAACACGTGAACTATAAACCATCTTTTGTCTTGGGTCCTAGAGGTGATATACTACATATGTTTTCAAGTCAGACATTGTACAGGATTTTGGTGAACTCAAAAAGGCTCTGGGAAACTTTTTTTCCTCTTGGAATGGAGTGACATTTCTGGCTTTCTCTAGAATTCTTATTATAAAACACATCTTCCTTCTAACTCTGAACACTTGTAATTTTCTCTCTCCTACCTTCATTAAAGAGATGGAGAATGACTTACATGGTTATTATGTGGCATATCAGAGTGGAATCCCACTTTTAGTGCTACAAAGGCATATTATTCATTCATTCAACATATGCTAGCCTTAAGATAGTCTCCATCTGGAGTCTATACTATGCTTTAACAGACCTTGCTCCTGCTCAGAATCACTTTCATTCCTTTTTCATTGATCTGATAACTCCTCATCCTTTAAATTCAACTCAAATGATAGCCCAGCCTCCTTAATCTGGTGCAGAGCCTATCCCCTGTGCTCCCACTGCTCCCTTGCCTTTCTCTTTCACAGCATTTATTATGTTTTACTATAGAATTCTGCAGCAGATAAACTTTAAAATGGTCCCTAATAATCCCTGAATCCATCCTGTTAGCAGAAATTTCCCTATTGCCTTTTTTACTTGCATGCTTTGATAAAAGAAGCAGCCATGTTGGGGAGATGCGTGTAGCAAGATTTTTTAAAGTAGCCTTTGGATAATAGCCAGTAAGAAACTGAGGACCTCAGTCTAGTAGGCCATAGGAACTGAATCCTGCCAACAACCACATGAGATTGAAAGTGAATCCTTCCCCAGTTGAGCTTTCAGATGAGACCTCAGCCCTGGCTGACACCTTGATTGCAGCCTTGTGAGAGAAATACTGAAGCAGAGGACTAGCTAAACCATGCCCATCCCCGATCCACTAGAGCTATAAGATAATAAATGTATATTGTAGATTGTATTAAGCTGCTAAGGTTGTAAGTTACTTGTTACATAAAAACTTGCACATCACCTATTTATTTATTACTTTTCCATTGGATTATAAGATTCTTCAGAATGGATGCCCTGTGTTATTTACTTTTGTATCCTCATACCCTAACACAATACCTGGCACATAGTAGCTGCTTAATAAATATTTTTTGAAGAGTGCGGTTGTGAAACAAGTACACTGACTTTGTAAAAAGGAACTCAGCTTTCTGCCACCAACTTTATAACTTCATTTCATTCAAATTCTGAACCTCATGTTTTTTTATGTGAAAAATTAGAAGTATATTAGACTTAATGTACCTCAACTCAGTTTAAGCACTTTCCATAGCTCAGTTTTTTGGTTTAAAAGTAAGTATTAATGATGTGTGTGAGGCTGTGTTATAATTTAGTAGATGACTTGGCTTTCAATGCATTTCTATATTAGGGTATCTTTTAAAGTGAATGACACCAAGAATAGTGTATCTTTGACTTTGAAAAACGATTACTTAACAAAAAAACCCTAAAGGATTAAATAGTGAAAACACAAAACTGGAAATAACTCATGAAAAATCGAAATCAGTTTTAAAAATGGCATTTGATGACATGTAGCATAACATTCAACAGCTTTCTTAATTAAGTGGACTAAAAACCAGATAACACGATAACACAATTTTAGACAGGAATTTCTTTTTCCATACTGACAGGAAACATTTGTTTTGTTTTAGCGAGACTGTTTTAAAAAATGCTATTTATAATAGCTTTGCCAAAGTTAAAAAAGAGGTCTACAAATTCTCATTCATTTTTAATTTAAAAAAAAATTGCTGCTGCATTATCTTTTCAAATGTTTCTTCCCTTTCACTGAGTGTTTAGCTGATAGGAAAATCATGATTCACGCCTTAAGCCTGATGGGCAAGACATTTTTCATTTTCTGGGCCAGCACATACGGAGAAGATAATTCTTATTAAACACATTAGATAATTTGTGATTAAATCAGTTAATTTTCAGTTGGAGCTACCTTTCCTTCCTCTCCACCCTCTTCCTTAAGTGTTATTTTCCCAAGGACAACCAAGCAGGCACAGGTGATACTGAATTTTTGTTATTTACAAGCAGAGAAGGCAAAGCTACAGAGAACAGATTGGTGGTTTCCAGAGGTTGGGGTGGGAGGTGGAGGTGGGCTAAATAGGTTGAAAGGTACAAACTTCAAGTTATAAAATAAATATGTCATGGGATGTAATGTATATCAGGGTGACTATAATTACTAATACCATACTGCATATTTGAAAGTTGTTAAAAAGAGTTGATTTCACAAGCCCTCATCACAAGAAAAAAATTGAAAAAAAAAAAAAAACTAGAAGAGTAGATGGTGAAGAACACTTTTATGTAAGACTTGGGTTCCTCATATGTCCATCTATGGACATTTCATTCCTTCTGTTTTTAATCTTTACAGACAACCCCTGAAACACTGATTGAAAGAAGGAATTAACATTCCTCATGGTGTCCCAATACAATATTTTTATATCTTCCCTTAAGAGCATCCTGTTCCATTATTTCCTATCATAAGAGAGGGACAGGAAACAATGATCACATTCACCCTAAAGTACTGGCAGTAAATTAGAATAGAAGGGAGCCACAGACAGAGAAAAATTCTTCCTCCCAACAGGAGGGATGGTCTTCTGAAGGGAGGCTGCACACTATTTGGGGGTACCTACAAAATAAGAAGAAAACCATTCGTTTAGGTAGAATAGTTTTGGAAGAAAAGGTCAAAGGAGATGAAGCTTCCTGATATTTCTTTTTTCTCCACTATTCACAACATCGGGTATATGATTTTTATTATGCATAAAACCAGCAATAATAGTTTACCAATGATGCCTCTTGCAATGAAGTGAGCTCAGAACGGAACCTAAAGGAACAGTTTAGGGAGTACAGAGCTCCATTAGGTGACAGCATATTACAGCAGGTAAAACTAGGGCTTTGGAATTAAGTGAAGGAGGGCTTGAGTTCAGGTTCTGTCACTGACTAGCCACAGCACGTGCTGTGCAAGCTACCTAACATTCCTGCATCTTTTCCTTCATCTACAAAATGCAGATTAGGATTCCTTTTGTATAGAATGGTCATGAATACAAAACAAAATCATCACATATGATAAATGCTCTCCACAGTACATGGTACAGAATAAGCAATGAATGGACAATACATTAGCCTGGCCTTACATTGTCAGATGAGGGAAATGAAGACTGGAGGTTAAGGCATGCCAGGGACATGTGGTTAATTACAAAATTTTTGATGGCACAAAGGGGATTTCGTCCACAAACTCAAAGTTTTGTTTTAAAACTATTTTTCTTTTCAATTGCTGTAGCACCTGTTTGAGAAAAGTAGACATGTCCCTTATTTGTGAGAGTGTGAGGGAAATACAGAGAGGGAAACTGGGTTATATAAGGATGTGAAACAAGTTTCAACAGAAAACTGAAACCAACAAAATTAAATGAAGCCATGCCTTCCCCAAACCTTCCACACTAATCTGAATTTTTGTTCTCTGAATGCATATATTACAGAGGGATGTATCTAATGTGAGGATCCAAAAAAGTTAGTTGAAGCTATGGATGTGAAAGCAAAACCACATGGACTGCCACACTTTATTTATCTGAGTTGTGAAGGGGAGAAAACCCAGTGAGGAGGCCCACAAAATGAATCAAATCCCAAGCAGGGTTCTTACTTGTGAATTGTGAGTTGTGGCAAAATGTTTCCAATTTGGGACTCTGGTGACATTAGACTCCAGGAGCTAATGAAACATGTTGAAGCCCAAGGAGCTTTCTCAAACAGACATAAAAGATGGTCTCATCAAATGTTTCTGTTTTTAATTTCTCACCAGGAATGCATGTCATTTTTAAAACACTGTCCCTGCTCTTCGCCCATATGGTGGATTTTCTGATGATTGGAGCATTTAGAGAATGCTGTGAAGGTTCAGAGTGGAGTTTAGGAATTCTGGGTGTGAGGTCTCTATGATTTCATCAGGATTTGTGACGTGATATCCACAAGCTTATTTCAGCAGGTTTCAGATTGAAATCTAGAGTTTCTGATCAATATCTCAAGTACCTAATTCTATATTCAGAATTTAATAAGTACTTAGTGAGTGTTTCCATCACTGCTTACAAAAAAAAAAAAAAAAAAAAAAAAGCACTATGCTAGGCCCTGAGAGATGTGAGTAAGAGACAGAAAATCTTTTTTGTAAATAACAAATAACAAGATGTTGATGGAACTTGTCCTCTGGCACTGAAATTGATGTGTAGGGTCCCAGTTGAAAACAGAGAAGTGGTAAATCTAAAAAGATCCCCCAATTGTTCCTCATACCCCAATGTGGCCTTACTAAGGAGATCCCAGAAGGACCAGCTGTGGGATAATCAAACTTAATGTTTCTTCTCGTCTCCATTATCCCTTGCCCTAATCCCCTTCTATCTGAGGAAGTGTGAGATGGGGAGAGTTAGGAACTGAGAACATCAATTGTGGGGGAGTCAGTGTTTCTGGTGAGAAGCTTTTCCTATGAGAGGGAGGGAGATGGTGGATGCTTTCCACTCCCCAAAGTCCAGAGTGGGTGCCAAAGAGTGAGGGGCTCCAAGAACCTCATAGGAAGGTTGAGAATTCCTGCAGAAAGGGGGGCCTGCAGGCTCCAAATCAATGACTTGTGATGTAATTTCCACTGTATGCAGAAAACAGAAGTAGAAAAATTTACGGAATGGAAGCAAGATTAGGAAAAAGCTGAAACTAATTATTTTTTTTAAATGTGTGTGGGGCAAATTTTGAACATATTCTAAATTTTTAAAAGTTCCAAAGAAACCTGGCTCCTGTGACGGATCCAGGTATATCCCTTTCTGTGGGAAAAAACAATCTTAATGATCTTCATCTCTTTCTCATCAAGCTTGTTTCCTCTAGTATAAGTTTTTCATGAGTTTAGAAATCAGTTACAGAAAACAAAATAACAATGGTCATTGCTGGAAAGTAAGAATTATAGGTCAAAGACTCAGACTCGGCTTAATTGGGATTTGATAAATTTGTAGAGCCTATTGCAGGGAAAAGGCAAAACACAATACTGCCACCACCTGTTTGATCAGGACTCCTTTAAAAATCAACAACAACAACAACTGTGTATTTACTTCAGCTCTGCAACCCAATGTTAAAAAAACATTATGAGGACAGGAAACAAGAATTCTGAGGGGACTTGGAGAAAACAGAAGAGGGATGTGAGCCCTATCACCTTGGCCTGTGCTATGCCTGAAGAAACGGATACACATGCACTCTGAAGACTTTCAAACGGATGCTCTGTGCTTGATGGGATGGTTAGTAAAAATGACGAGTGATCTATGGTAGATATTGCCTTCGGTGAGGAAAGAATCAGTATTCCTCATTATTCTCAGCTCTGGTGGTCATATATCTGAAGCCCTTTACACCTGGATTCAGCAGAGTGGATTCTCCTACCTAGAGTGAAAATCAGCTACAACACATCAGTCAGAGATGCCATTGTTTCTCTTTGAGCAGCTGAACCACAGTGGCTTGGTTACTTCCTGCCTGAGCCATGCATGCCCTTCTCCAGCAGCCAGAGATGACTGGAAGACAGACTTCTTGGAAAGCTAATGGCTAGTAGGCAAAATGACCTAACTCATGGTTTCAAAGCTGAGTTGATGCCATTCTGTGATGAGAAGCCTTTAGGAAACCTTTGAAGTCTGCGTTAGGAGCCCCTAATTCAGAGTGCTGCCCACCCCATGTCCCTCCGCCCCCACCTGGTACTCTGTAATTCCATTACCAAAAACACATTTCACATTGTTTTCTTGACCTTAATTGAACTGAATAAGGGTCTTGTTTATTTTTCTGATCATTGAATATCCATGGCTTGGTAGAGCCCTGGCTTATTATAGTAGGCACTGAATAATTATTTCTTGATTGAACGGAGGAATGAAGAGAAGCTCTGAAGGACTGACATGGGTTTGAAGAGTTCAGCTCTGCGTGTCCTATGAGTCTGTGATGGTACTTGCCCTTTCTTTAGTGACAGTGGAGACTGAGTGGAAGAATCAGAATGCCTGATCATGTAACATCTAAATGCGGACCTTTAAGCACGCATGGCCTCCCGAGTTCAGATCACTGCCTAGGAGAAGTGATGGGTTGGCTATTTTCAGGCCCAGTCAAATTTTGTAGGGGTACACAACATGCATGTATCAGCCAGATCTCAAGAAACACAGAACAAGGTACTGCATATCTGAAATGTACATAGATATTTAAAGATAAAAATGCAAATGCTGGTGTGGCAAAGAACCTAAGGTCACATGGCCAGCTAGTGCCTGACACGGAACTCCATCTGGCTCTCTGGACCTCTAGTGCACTGCTGTGACTACCCTGCCACTGACTCACAAGCCCTTTTCTTGGTGAACATATAAAATATCGTGCTCTGCACACTGATATCTGAAAAGCATTCCAACAATTTTGGAACTAGATATGCTAATGGGTGTGAGCTGGTATCTCACTGTGGTTTTGATTTGCATTTCCTTGATGATGAGTAATGTTGAGCTTCTTGTCATGCATGTGCTTGTTGCCTATTTGTGTATCTTCTTTAGAGAAATGTCTGTTCAAGTCCTTTGCCCATTAAAATGTTTGTTGCTGTTCAGGTGTAGTAGTTCTCTGGCAATTAAGCCTTCATCAAATATACGATTTACAAATATTTTCTCCCATTCTACAGGTTGCCTTTTCACTCTGTAGATTTCATCTTTTGGTGAACATCATCATCCTTATGTCCTAAGACAAACATGTGAATATTTCTATAGGATAGACTCTTGGGTGTAATTACTATTTCAACTTTTAAAAGTTGTACCAAGTTAGACTCTTACCAATAAATGTAGAATCATTCCCCCATATCCATTCCCTTGTCAGCATGTATAAGAGATAGAGTTTAAAAATTGGCATACACATTGAAAAGTTTATTTTTATACATAGCTACTCTGCTCGCATCATGGTTAGCAATTCAACAAATTTGGGTCAAATCATGTCCCTTGGAACTTTAACACATACATACAGGAAAAACCTAAAACTCAGAAATTGGTTCTGCCCCTAAACCTAGATTGAAAAGTTTTTACTTTCCTTTTACTAAAAGCTCTATAATTAGTTCTTTTACATCAAGTGATTTACCTCAATGAATGGTGCCATTTAAAAATTGAGTAAATAAACCCACTCCAGTTCATAGCGAGAGAAATTATAGGAGAAGCCAGTATGCCAGATGATTCAGTGTATGCCAAGGATTTAATCTCTTAGCCCAGAATCCTTTCCTGCTTGCCAGCCCCACTGCAGCACCATAGACTTCCAGTTTCAGGGTCTGGAAAGGCCAAGCCAACAGAAATATCTGACACTGGGATGAAGGGCAACAGTGTCCCATAGATTTGGTGAGAGCTGTGTCACTGCTATGGAGATGAGGACCTGGCCCAGAAGGATATTTCCTTTGTAGATATGTTTTTAAAAATAATAATTATAGGAAGATAATAATGGTTTTCCATCCAGGGATCAGAGGGGGACAAAGGCAGTGAGGTTCTCCCCCTTTAATCATACTACCTGTGTAAGACCATATGAGATTCCCACACTGACATTAGGAAGGTTATAGAGAGCCATGGTGCCCTTATGTATTCCTCTTCTTTCCCTACTACACTTTTCTTACAGAGCACATGTGACAGATGAGCCATACTTGTGGGGGAGCACTTGTCCTCCTGTATGAGTCTGTGATGCAACACAAGCGTCCCACTGTTCCCAAGGTCCTCTACTGCAGTTTATTAAAAACCAGAGAAGCAGGGCCTGGTGCTTCCATACGGCTTTTCTAGTTTATTGGCTCTATTTGCTTGTAAAAAATATGTTTTCAATTACATTTAAAACATTTGATTCAAACGACTTTGGTAAAGTCAAGATGTAGTATTTTTTCTGCCCACATCACATACGTTCTGGTTTATCATGGACTTAAGGTGCAGTGTACTGACGTCAAATGGCTAGTGATAGAGCAGAGTCTTGGGAGAAAGGTGAAGAGCAAGCTTAAGCTATAAATAATAGAACAGTAACAAAAATCAGTATTTATTCTGGACTCATTGTGAGCATGACAGATTACAGGCATGCCCATAAACGACAAAACTATATGTAAAACCCAAAGGAAAAAATGAGACTGCTTGGAACATAAGATCAAAACAGGAAATGTTGGTTTGAGGTGAGCCTCTTTTCCTCAGATAGAACTTTCGAGATTTTTTTTTTTTCCAGTCAGCCATATCTAATTATTTTTCTTTGACAATAATACAAAATTGGAAAGGGCTTTAAAACCACAGGCTCAGTGGGGATAAAGGGGACATTTTTGTTTTTCTCACAGGAGTAATAGCTTACAATGAATTTTTCATAGTTATTTATTATTAGCCCTTTGTGCAGGTCACAGACAAGGGAATATCGTTTTATTGAATGTTGATTAAATATGCATTAGTCCAGACAGAAGGCATAGATGGATTATGCTGGGCTATGCCTCAAACAGGGGAATGGAGGTCACAGTGACAAGTTAAGTGGGAATTATGATTAAAGTGCCGTGAAAGCACCCCCTCCCCCCAGACATAAGACTCCCATTGGGAGTCTAAGGGCCAACCGTGGACAGCTATGCATTAGCTCATTGTGGATAAACCAGGCCAAAGTTGTCCTTCTACATGAATCATTTATCACACGTAAAGCAACTGGGGGCTCACAATACTGAGTTGGCCACCACTGGGGAAGGGTACTTGCTTCCTCTTCTTGTTCTCCCTACTCGGCCAGCTATTGTAGTTGTCCCCACTTCACACCTAGAGCTGTAAGTTGTATAACTGGGATGTTGGTTAAAAATGCCCATTTCTGGCCCACCCCATGAGATCCTGAGTCAGTAAGGCTGGCTGGGGGTGTGCAATCATGACGCAGATGTTCCTTGGTCTATGCTATGACATATTCTTGGGAAACTGTGTCCAAGATGGTGACGAGAGAGACTGGCTGGGGATTGTGATGATCAGTTTTTGCTTACAATATATTATGATTAGGGGCACCTGGGTGGCTCAGTCGGTTAAACAATATATTATGGCTATGGGCCTGTCTTAGACCTTTTATTCCTACCTTGCCCTGTTGGTTGCTAAAGACTTCTTGATTTCTGACTTCTTTGGCCAGACTTTGACCACTCTCCTTTTCTAAAACTCTGGTTGATCCTTGAATCTGCTGCTTCGTCTCTTATCTGTGTTTCTCTAATTATCATTCAGATATCCTTCATTTATTCCTTCACTCAACAAATATTGGGTGGGTATATATATATATATATATATATATATATATATACACCAGTTTCAGAGTCTGTGCTGGGGACACACTGCTTAGTAAGGCAGACTCAATTCAGGCCATAATGGTATTTATAGACCAGCAGAAGAGACAGTCAATTAATGAAATAGGCATAGTGAGAGTGTCGGATGCCATAGAGAGAGGTTGGGGCAATGTAAGAGCAAACAGCAGGGTCAGCTAATCCAGTCCTGGCCACACAGAAGGCTTCTGGGAATGATTAGGGAGCTGGGAGGTGATGAGAAGGCAGAGTATTCCAGGGAGAAAGACAGTGTGGATAAAAGCCCTAAAAGATGAGAGCTATGACACTTTAAGAGAAAACTGTGGGGGCACCTGGGTGGCTCAATCGGTTAAATGTCCCACTCTTGGTTTCCACTCAGGTCATAATCTCACTGTTGTGAGACCAAGCCCCCCTCATGGTGCTCCACGTTGGGCTGCTTAAGATTCTCTCTTTCCCTCTTTCTCTGTCCCTCCTCTGCTCTTGCTCTTTCTCTAAAAAAAAAAAATAAACTAATTAATTAATTTAAAAAAAAGAGATGTATATATAAAGAGAGAGAGAGAGAGAGAGAGAGAGAGAGAACTGTGACTATAGAGTGGGCCTGGTGACAGCAGGAGGTATAACAAGGAAGGCATCTGCAAAGTTGGGCAGGCCCAGACCACGAGAGGCCTTATAAATCTTGTGATAGAGTTTGGACTCTAATTTGAGGGCCAAGTAATAGCTCTGAAAGATTTTCAACAGGGGTGAGTCACAACCTGGGCTGCACTGAAGAACACTACAGCTGCAATAGACCAATGGTGCAGATGATTCAGAGTCAAGGCCCCAGAAGGCAGGAGGGGTGGAGAGGTGCACCCAGAAAATATGTGAGAAATGTCTCTTCCACTGACAGGAGGGAAGGAGCCAAGGCCAGGATGGCCTGCAGGTAAGAAGATGTGTGATGAGTAACAGTATGGTGAGAGTGGTTTTATGGAAACTTCCTCCCAGGGAGAAAAGAGTGAAGACCTTTGAAACATCCTTCCAGCACTTTAGTTGATAGGGTTTTAGTACTGAGATAATTTCTTCAATTGGGTGATATGTAGGATAAGCCAGCTGCTCAATCTTAGTAGTCAAAGAATGACACTAGTGACTTAGAAATGTACCAAGACTTACATACATATATATTTCAGATTGTGAAAGTACTTTTGTACACTACAAAGTTGTATGACTATATTAGATAGCAACAGACTTTGAGAAAGCAGCATCTAAGAAAGCAAAAATCATGACATCTGTCAATGATAGAATGTAATAACCAACTTCAGTATCAGAAATCTCTCAGTGAAGACTCTCAGTGTATCTTCAACTTCTGTACCATGTACAACTTTTCCTCCCAAAAAAAGGATGGAACCAGCTCTTCTAGGAGCAAAGCTACACCATTTTCCCATTCGTCCTAAAGGCAAGTTCAAACCGAGAAACCATCTTAAGGCTTGTATGAGTAAGGTCTGACAAAACAAACAACAAAACAAAGCAAAATAAAAAACAACAAAAAACCCCCCAGCAAACTCAAGATATCATTGAAAGGCAAAGTTCAGCCTCTTCTTCTGTCAGAAAGTTGATAACAGAAAAGGGCTTCAATGGGAACTGCATGCCTAAGCAGACTTTTCTAACACTGGACAGATTTGGAATGTGCTGTTCTTTCTGCTAAAGACGTTTTTCCACTCTTGGCCTTCCAAAACCCAGAGTTCAAAGCTTCACTACTACTTTTTTATGCGGGAGCAAATTGACCACAACACTATTAGAAAAAGACGTGAGTCAGTGTGTTTGGCTCTTTGTTTCTTTGTGGTGATCTTTGGAAAGGAAAGATTGTAAGGAAAGAAAAGCAGGGAAAGACTAGCTTGCATCTTTTCCTTGAGGGATGTTTGCTTAAAAAATAATAACCCCAAATCAGACTATTATTGGGACTTACATTAAGCATTTTCAAATTTTGAAACAGGAACAAAGTCCCCCAGACCCTTTGTTTTTCTCATTACACAAATAGATAAATTGAGTCACTGAGCAGTGAGGTAATTTCCCTGATCTCGGCTGCATTAGATGAAAAGTAAGCATGAACTCAAGGCTTTGGATTCCAGGTAACTACTTTGATCATGCTTTTATTGGAAGCTGACAACCAAAAAGTTAATAATCTGTTATACTGCATGTTAGGGACATGAGGTTTTCTAGCTTAACATAAATTCTACTTCATATAATTTATATGCATAAGTGTGCGTGTATGTGTTTACACACTCATATATTAGAATAGCCTCAACCTTCCCAAATCTTTTAGAGAATGAGACATGTTAGATAATTAAAAATTTCCCAAAGCTGATATTTTACAACTGTGAGGATCAAAATATGTTTGTTTTGATAACATCTACTTAAAATATGAAATTTCTTTAATTCTTAAAAGACACCACTAAATACGTCAATAATTACATTCAGCCATGATTCAGTAATTCCCTCAGAAATCATGGGACTTGATCCCATGACTTCTTATGTCTAACTCAGTGCTTTTATACATGACACTACAATGGCTTCTCATAGGTGATTTAAGATCTTTTGGTTTTTTGCCCCCATAAATGACATGCATTTTGGTATTAATCAAAAGGGGGTTTTAAAAATACCCTTTAAAAATTAGAGTCAGGTTTAAAGTGGATTGTGTGTCCTTTAAAATCATAAACTGTACAGAAGACAACCTATAAAATGATTCCTGTTGATTATCAGTGGCGTTTCTTATGTCCCTTGTCTTATCACCACTGCGAATCTGTTTGCTAAAGATTAGTAATGGGATGCTATGAGTGATTCTCTGGGGATAAAATGTCACTGATGTAGCAGTTAAAGAGGAGAACTCAGGAATCTCATCTACTGGTTTTACATTCTTGGTCCTTTACCCACAGCTATGTGACTTTGAGGAAGTTAGTTAACTCTCCTACATAGTTTCTTATCTATAAGGAAAATGATTAGGATAAAATGCAATACTATATATGTATATAAAAAAAAGCTTTAGCATTCTGTTTGGCATGGAGTAAATCCTCAATACACATTAATGCTATTACTGTTGAATAATATCTTATTTGAATTCTATCTTCTTGAAAAGCACATTCTCAGTCATTGAATCCTTTTTTGCTAACTAACTCTTTCAGATCATTCTGCTTTCCTTTGCTGCAGTTTCTGCTTTATGCTGCCAGGATGATCTGGATGTGATACTGTTAAGGCTCAGCCTGAATTAGTAGAATGAAGAGGACTTCAGGAGTGGGATGAGCCAGGTTCATATTCTAGCTCCAACATTCACTATCTGAATGATGGGAAATTTACTTAATCTTTCTAAGCCTCCACTGTCTCATGTGTAAATGTAGATAAAGTCATCCTCTATCTAATACAAATGAAGGAAGGTATATAAAACACACCATAAACTGTAAATTTCTCTACAAAGTTTATTATTGTCACTATCAATGTCTTCATTTTTATAAGTTCCCAAATTAAGATACTAACACTTTTGCTGATGTGGTGGCAATGAATTCTATTTTATAGAAATAAGGTACTAAGCCTCTCCAGTGTTTTTGCTCTGTTGAGAAGGAGTCACGGATTCTTTCTTTAGCCACTGGCTCACGTCTGCAGATGAGAATTTTATTTATATGTATTCAAATGTGATTTAAACACATGGTGATTCTTTTATGGCTAAATATAAAAAATTTACAAGTTAAATGTTATTGCTATCTTTACCATTTACTTTAGAGCTTGCTCATGCTACAATTTGTAAATACTTTACAAGGCAGGGGAAAATACACACCCATAATTATTTCTTGATGTTGTCTGGCTCATGATAGTTGGGTAAATTCTTTTATTTTATTATTTAAAAAAAAAGATTTCATTGAAAGTTTTTCCAGTCACTCCAAATAAACTTAGCTGTAAATGGAAAAGATACAGCTGATTGCTCTGGCTTCTTGAGTGTGTCTTCTGCCCTTGTCCTGCTCTTCACTGAGTCAGAAGGAAGGCATGCGGTGTGGCCGACCTCCGAAATCATTAAACATCTCCTGTAAACTGTTGCTGTTAAAGACTCAATCTGGTTTATTTTCTGAAGCCTTATTAATAAGTTAGAATCTAATCTGCAGCCAGACTGTTTGATCACTTTGCTCTTGGCTTTGCCAGCCACAGGATTTTATTGCATGGTTGGCCTGTTGGCATGATGATTCCTGAAGGGCCATTGGTAAGCCAGCAAGTGCCAGGGGCACATCATTGTTAAATTCCAAAGACATGTGACCTCCCTTGACCTTCTAGTAGAGGGTTGAGCCTTCTTCAAAGAACCTCAGGGTGTTCACTAGAAATAGAGACAAAAATTCTCTGGGAAAATCTACGATATAGGACTACCTTCCTTCAGAAGGTCTTGGGGTTTCAGGGGGGAGATAAAAGAAAAATCTATTACTGAACTTGTTTCAGATAACCTGAGATAGTCTTTCTCTGTAGAACAGTCACACATAAAATTGAAGCATTTCTACGTGCAGGTATTTAAAACATGTTTTTCCGACAAAAGGGAAAAGAGAAGAGGTGGAAATGAATAATGGAGATTTCTCTTGGAGAGATTCAGTTGAAATCAGTCTATATTTTATTTTATTTGTCTAGTGATAAAGGACCCAGATTGCAGTACACTGCCATTCTGTGTGAGCTTAAGCCACTAAAAAAAAAAAAAAGGAAATACCATCTGTAGTATTTTGTTAAAATTATATATGTAGGGAAGAGGACTTCTTTAAGATAATAGAACAATTAGAGGCAGGCATGTAGTCAAGCAATGCACTGAACACGAAATTTAAAGAGCACTGCTGTGGTCATGGCATTCCCCTGGGATACATAAAAGCTTCTTATTCAATTTTTTTGGTAGCTTATATGCTCATCAAGGGATACAAGACATAGCACATCAAAATGTAAATATTCTGTGTTGTCCAATACAGTAGGCACTATCCACATGTGGCTATTTGATTTTAAATTTAAAGAGATTATAATAAGGGGCACCTGGATGGCTCAATCAGTTAAGTGTCCAATTCTTGATTTCAGCTCAGCTCATGATCTCAGAGTTTGTGAGTCTGAGCCCCCCGTTGGGCTCTGCGCTGACAGCATGGAGCCTGCTTGGGATTCTCTCTCTCCCTCTCTGCCCCTCCTCCACGTGTCTGTGTACACACACACACACACACACACATGCTCTCTCTCTCTCTCAAAATAAATAAAGTTAAAAAAATAGATTATAATAAAATAAAAATTTAAAATTTTGTACGTCAGTTCCACTAGGCACACTTCACATGCTCAGTTGCCATTATGTGGTTGGTGGCTATCGTGTTGGGTGGCTCAGATATCGCACTTTTTCATCACTACAGAAAATTCTAGCAGACAGCTCCGATGTCTTCAATGCAGTGTACAGGCAACACATTAAGTGACATTTATAGTAAGTGCTTGTCAGTTGAGAAGTGAGAAGGATCGATGCAGACTGCAACATTTGGGATGACTTTAAGAAGACCTTGAGTTTATGGTTCCTTGGGCAAGTGGGGGACACTCAGTAGAGAAAAGGAAAGAGAATGTCTGGGCGAATAATAGCCCTTGTGGCTTAGGTCAAATTCCTGCTGTAGACTGGAGACAGGTGAAGATGGAAGCATGGGTTAGGTTGAGAGAGACTGAGATACTTGACTGGCAAATTAAGGTTTTTGTTCTATGTTTCATAATGTCACTCCTATTTTTGAGCAGAGTACTGACAGTCTTGGGACAGTGGCACCACCTAACAAGTAATTTTTCCTTACATAATTTCGTATATGGAAGGCCAATATTTAATAGTCGCTTACAAATGGGACTTCATCTTGTGCCCCATGGTTAGCTCCAGTGGAGTAACACTGTATGTCAATGTGTGACACTAGTAACACTATATGTGTGTGCACTGGTGTTAATGAACTTCGGTGAAACTATGTTTTCTTGGAACCATCTACAGGGATAGAGAAAAGCAAAGTAAGAGGCTTCTCATTCACCATCACTGTATTTTATTCCCCTGTCCCTTTTTTCTTTCCTCTTGTTCATATTTATTATGCTCCTATTATGTGTTAAGTATTGAGGGTGCAGAGGTAAACGAGACCTGAATCCTTCTTCAAGGAGCTCACCGCTCTGCACAGAGAACAAGCCCGTGCTATTACAGAGTGGACATGGCCATGACAGGACTGTGCACATAGTACTAGGGAGCGTGGTGAAGGTGTGCAATGCAGCCTGGGGAAGGCAGGTTGTAGGCATGTCTTCTCCAAGCAGAAGATACCTGATCTGAACCTTGGAGGAGGAGTACAAATTAATTCCATAGATTTAGTGGGAAATACTACATGCAGAGAGGGAAGATCAAGGACAAAAGCAAAAAAGTATGCAGAATGTGATCACATGGAAAGAACCAGCCCTTGTTTCTTCTTTTGTCTTTGGCATAACACAAAGGAAGGGCTTGAGGTATACTTATTTCTATATAGACCCTCACAGCAGGTTAAGGAGCAGGTGTAGACAATATAGACACTTTTCTAGGTGACTCACATGGCTGAGGGAATCATTTAAGTTGTCTTGACTCTCGTCAGCTGGCTATGGATGCTAATAAAAGTAACGCCAAAGAGAATGATCTGATGAGCCAGATTCAAGTTTGTTTAACGTGCCGTAATGTCTTTGTTCTGTCTGTTTCTCATATAATCATGGGAATTCCTACTGCCTTAGGAATGACATGCTAGGTTGTCACTCTCTCTCCCAGACTGATGCCAAGCAACTTGGGACCACTTGGGGAGAATTTATGGAGAAACTTTAGCCCTTAAAAATTACTCTAGGGAGAAATGATAGCTTTTTTTTTTTTTTTTTTTTTTTTTTTTTTGGTTTTTCTAGTTACACAGCCCTTACTTTTTTGGCTCCAAAATGACAGCATGCTTTTAGGAAAAAATACAGAAAAGAAAAAGAAATTAAAATCACAGTATTAAACAAGAAACAGAGCCAGTCGGCAGTGTCTAGGAACAGAGCCACTGGAATTCTCTCACTTTCTTTATGAGTCAGAAGCATTGTCACAGGGAATTGATGTTTTTTCTCCCTTTTATTAACACTAGAAGACACCATGAAAGGCAGTGTGGAGGAGCAGGAAGGCTGAAGTTTGGAATGTGACCTCGATGGGAATACTGGCTATGCCACTTCCTAGCTGTGTGACCCTGGGCAAGTTGCTTGACCAAGTAGAGGCTCCGTTTCTTTCCTCTTTAAATTGAGAATGATAATATTGCTCTTGTACGGTTGATTTAAGGAATAGAGATAAAGATACCAGTACAAGGTCTGATCCTATTAGACACTTAATAAATAGTATCTATTACTGTAATTACAAATGATGAGCTTGAGTTCTCCTTTGAGTGACTATGAACTACTCATTTTCTTAAAGGAGAGGATGCTCCATTCTGACACTTTTAGGACACTGGCCTCCAGGTATAATCTTTGTGAAGGGGAAAGAGAATTACTAGAGTAAGGCTCTAAGAGAAACAGGGAATTTGATAGGGGTCGGAGGTCTGAGTGTTATCAATAAACCAAAGAATCCCTGATATAGCATGATATACTAGAATATCAGTAAGTGTGATCTTATTATAGGAGTTAGCTCCCTATTTATAGTGAGAAAGTAAATGCTCAAGGAAGAAGTTTGGCTAATGATCTTGGTCATTAATAGTAGTTAAGGTGAAACAATGATCAGATCAGAGACTGTTGAGCTAATTCATGAAATTACATAGGCTCCTTGTTTACCAAACTTGTTGCTTATTGATGATCATTACAATATCTAGACAATGAGAAAGAAGAAGGAAGGAAGAGATCATTTCAATCTGTCCAGTCTTCCTCCCTCCCTCGCTCCCTCCCTTCCTGCCTTCCTTCCCATCATCTATCTTCCCAGCTTTTCAAAATCTTAAATTATTCTGGCATTTCTGCTATTGCTTTTACTATGAAGAACTGAGCCATTGAACCAAGACAGGTTCATCATCTTCTTTTGTTCCTTTTTCAGCTGGGCTTGGAAATTACACTGGGATTGTTTCTTACTTTATGGTTTGACATAGCACATAATTTGTGTTATATCTGTGATACTCAATGTGTATTACATAATGACTAGCAATACTGACTTTACTATGTCCCAGTAGATCTTGAAACAATGACGTGGGACAGTGATTCCTAAACTGTTCCCAAATTTTTCCATAGAATACTGGTTCCAAGAGATGCTCTCATGGTGGGAAGGTGTCAGCAAATAAGTTTAGGGCACACTACTGACTGTAACATTTTCAAAAAATGAAAATATAATTAGCATATTAAGGTCTTTGTGAAGTCTAGCAGTGAACAAAACTGATCACGTTGTTTTACTGAGTGTTTCTGAAATGTAATAGACCATAGAAGCTTTTTCTGTATAAACACATAGTAATATCTCAGGTACTACTGTTTCTGAAGCACACTTTGGAAAACGTTGAAGAAGTAACATTTGGGTTTTACATAATATAACATCATTGTTGAAAATATCATCTTTCTTTAGCTAAAGTAGAATTTTAAAACCACAAAAACTCTTCCGTGTGTGGGGAATTAGCTTTTAATTGATATCAAAATATGGACAAGTGAGCATATAGGCCTTTTGAGATTCTTAAGCCATAAATTAATTGTTTCTTTTCCCTCTTCTACTTACCCTTGACCTTGTCTGGATTCTGGACACATGAGGAATTGTCTTTCGTACTTTAAGAAACAAAAATGTTCTTGCTACATCTTGGAAGGTTATGTGCTTATTTGGAATTTTATTCCATTTTGACCTGATTCTGCATAAATACCATGAGCCATTACCAGGTGTTGTGAGTATAATCTATTCACTATATAAGTAACAGCAACCATGTATGTTTAAGGAGTATCAGTCTGCAAAATAATTGGCAACACCTCAAGTGTCTCTAAATGACAAAGACAGTGGTTATTTGAAAATTGCTCTTCTATTTAAGATAAATAAATTAAGGCACAGAGATGATCAGTGGCTTTCCAAAGATCCCAGAAAGAGTCAAGGTGTTTCTGAGATTAAAACGCAAGATTTTCTCAAATGGGGACTTCTTAGGCTACGTGCACACAAACTTTATAGGTTCGTCTCCACTGACCTCAGAAATAGAAAGAGGACTGCTCTGTATTCCTGTGGATGCCATAAGTTTTAAAAAGCAAGCAGCCCTTCTCTGGTGTGCCAGGGATTTTTCTTTTATGGTCCTAATTGAGCTCTATCCCCCAAAGGGTTCTGAATTATGCAAGTGTCTCAAGTCTTAACAAGCCATCCCCAACACAGCTGTGCAATGGAAATGTTCAACGGAAAGGTATTCACTTCAGTCTAGGCAAGGCTCTGGCTGCTCCCTGGAGAGACCCGGATCCAGGAGTGCAGATTCTAGGCCATCTCAGAGAAACCTGTTGGGCCCATTTCTGCCTCCTTCTTTCTCTAGGCTCCCTTCCTGCTCTTGTTGACAGGAGGGTCTGGTCATGGCAGGACACCAGGACTTCCCCTTTAAAACTCATGAAATCTTCTCAGTGCTTGAGCCTCTCTGCTCTTCTCTCCCTGACCCCACCCCCAGCTTCCAGAGTTTCTTTCTCACTGAGTTGAGCATTTAGTCTGGAGCATTTAGTCTTGGCTGGTGGTGGCCTTGGAAAGAACATTTTCTAAGATTGCTTTGGTTTTCTTTCAAATAAACCTCTACAAGCCTGGACATTTCTGGCATTGTTGAAGCGCAGGTGATTTATTCCTAGAGGCTTAAATTGGTATTTTTTTTTTCTCAAAAAGAAAACCAACAATGTGATATGCTCCTATTGTACACTTTAGCCACTGGTAACAAAGGACACCTGGCTCTGTCTTTTATCAGAAGAATTCAAATCTAAAAGGCCCCCTCTAGGAACAAGTCAGTTTTTATTTTGAGACACTCAGCCCCGTGGCTCCCTCTACTGGTCAATGACTTCTCTCCCCACTCTTTCCAACCTGAGGGGATTGGAATAAACTGGGAGCTAGAAGGGGAACTAGACATGTCGTTAGATTAGGAATTATGGATCCAATAGCATATTTTTGCTAAAGATCTCCTTTTATCTCTTCTTCTTCCAACCTCAATTTTGGCCACCTAAGCCACAAAGTCTTAGCTCTACCTAGCATCTCCCTTCATGTAGGTCTTGGCCTTATCTTTCATCTGCCTTTTAACAAGAGGCCACTTGTTTGGATTTATAGCACTGATGAACACCATGACCTCTGGATCTGAAGACTAGTTAATCGCTAAGTAAAGATCGTTAAAGAAATATAATGGTGTACGGTCATCAGTTTCAATTTATGAACCAAGTTTAGATTTATCTTTTTAGAGTTCACATGGCATGATAGTTGGAGGAACATATGAAATGGATCAACTGCTGCCAAGATGTCTTCCTGCTGCCCCAGGACAATGCTCTTGAGCCAGATGTTAGGATTCAGTGTCCTCCTATGGAACTGAAGGCAGTTGTGACTTACCCACTCGGCTGCAGGGTAGCATAATTTCTGCATAAGCCAGCCATAGTTGCCCTAGTACATGAAACCTGAATTACGGAGGTCATTGGCCCAGTCTTTCAGAAAAACAGCTGTTTTATCTAGCTAACAGAGAGGACTGGAGAGGCGCCCCAACAGGCTGGACACATTTTATTTCCCAGAGAAGCCAACAGCTGACACCCACACCCAGGCCTATTCAGTTTGAGTTGGAAAAGTAGCACATGAAGTGATTGTCTTTAATCTCGGCACATCAAGTGATGCCAATGCCTAAATATCCTGTGATGTAAACACATCAATAGAGAGCTTAAGAGACGCAGTCTTCAAGAAATTTACTTAAAAGAATGTTTTCACGATGATGCTTAGTCGTAGACTATGTAAATTTTAACATACAATAAATCAATTTCAGAAACAAAAGTACTATTTCAAAGATACGCAAACAATTGTCAGGCTTTAGGGGAAAGTGAAGAAGCATCTGGGGTAACATCTGTCTACTTATTCAGGGCAAATTGTTTCCAGAAATGATACAAGAATATTCCTTTTACCTTCATCATTTTCTATGTTGGATTAGCTTTGTGTATCACCAAAAACTGTATTTGTATCTTAGCAGAGAGCATTGTGATGGCATGACTTCCATGGAGTTAGTATTGCTGGGTCAGTCAAGTCAGGGGTCAGATAAGGCTCTTTTCCCAGCAGAAGTTCAGTCAAGGGTTCAGAAGAGTTTTAATAAGATGTAATACTTGTAAAGCTTTTACCCATGTGAGTCAGTCCTCAACTGGCGTTATACTGAAAGGAGGCTGACCCAAATAGGATTTTATCTCCCAAACATTTGACAGGCTCTTGGATCAGACACATTAAAAATCTCTTCTTTAGCACCTCAACTCTATGGAGTTTCTCTCTCCTCTGTCTAAGGGAATGAGCCCTCTTAGCTACAGTATCCTGTCTCTACACTCTTGGCCCCTTAACCCCTCTCCTCTGACGTGACACATTTCATGCCTACACCCCTCCAACCATATGTCCCTCAAAGTCTCCTCTGATTGTTCTTTATGCATATTTTGTCTTTTTTCTCATTAAAGACCTGGGAAGGAGTAAGGTGGTTATATTGGCAACACATTGTCTATTGAGTGGGAGAAGAAGAAGGTTATTATACAAGAAAACATTTGTTCTGTCACATAAATGTTGGAACCAGATTTTAAGAGATCTTAGATACATACTGTGTGGGAAAGACACACTATAGTTATCTAAGACAGACCACTGTTTGAAGAGTTTGACTGCACGAAGTGTATTCCTGGTTCTGCTACACACGTCTGGGTGACCCTGGGCATGACATCGACCTCTCTGACTTTTGCTGTAAAATTAACATTAGTTAAAATTAGCCCCAAAGATCCTTCCAGCATTTATATTCTGTGTTTCTCTCAATAAGTTTAATACCCAAGAAAGGGGAATAAGGACTAGATAAAGTGTTTAGAAATGTCACTGCAGAGGGCCTGTTGGAGGCAAGTAGCAATTTTAAATTAGATTTCTTCTAGATAGATGAATGAAGCTTGACAAAAATGTAAAGCCTTTTTATTTGTCGGAGTAAAAATTTACAGTCTGTTTAAGAGAAGTATGAGACTTTGGGTAATGAGAAAAGCCACAAATATGAGTGGTACTCTAGAAACTTGATCTGTAATCATTGAAAAGAGATTTCTTCCACTGA
Source organism: Panthera pardus (assembly GCF_024362965.1). Classification (NCBI taxonomy): domain Eukaryota; kingdom Metazoa; phylum Chordata; class Mammalia; order Carnivora; family Felidae; genus Panthera; species Panthera pardus. Next base: position 47,039,265 of record NW_026526721.1, on the reverse strand, counting down.
AAGAAAAATGGGGTAGCACGGGGCAGGGGGGGAGAAGGGACATGTATGCATTTGCAAATCCCATGATGAAGGAGAAAAGGGCAGTTTTCGTTTTCTAGGAAGAACCATGGAAGTGGACCCAAAATTAATAGGGGAGATTGAAGGTGAACCATCAGATGTCTTTTAATATTTTATATAATCAGCTATAGGTGCTGTGAGTTGCTTTTGCCATTATGCTACACTGAGCAGTTAGAATTCATTATTATTTTAGCTGATTACTCTATAATCAGTTTTGGGAAACATTTTTGTTTCAGTCACCTCAGTTTGATTCCATGCAATTTCAATGGCTTTGTGGATTTGCATACACAGGGCCCCCAGATTATACATTCTGACCTTGTGTGACTCCCTTTAACCCCCATGCCACAAATCTATTTGCTTAAGGATAGATTCTAAAGAACCTCCTTCCTCAAACGGGGAACACAGTTGCCAAAGTGATAGTGGAATGTCTGATTAGTGCCTTCTCTGTTTGTTGGTGCTGAAGTGTGGTTAATTTTCTTTCCCGCTCTTCACTCCTTGCCTCTCTGGAAAGGGCAAGTTTAGCAGAGCTCTCATTTAGTATTGTGGGGTATAAACTGGTGTTAATGACTGCCAGGTCATTGGAAGATCTTTTTCATTATATCCTTAGCATTTTGTAACCATTTGTGAGCTGATCTTTTTATTATTATTATTTTTTAAGTTCTACATGCTTTGGTTAGCAAAAGGTCCATTTCACAAAATGCTAAAGTAAAACATTCTCTAAATTCCAAAGAGCATTCGTTCTCCCCTTAACCTTCTCCTCTCCTCTCCTCTCCTTTTTTTTTTTTTTTCTTTTCACTCATAATTAGAACAATGCACCTCTCAGAAGACTGGATTCTAGTCTCAAGATCTGTACCTTCTTTAAATTATGCTTATGTGTGTTTATGAAGACTTGATGGATGAGAAGGAAGTCAAGGCATGAAAAAAGGCTTGGTTTTCAGAGGATTACTGGGAGGACCAGAGGTTGGGAAATAAGTGTTTATCTCAATCACTCTGCAAGTTGCCATACCAAAGAGGGTGACCATAGATAAGAAGGAGTAATTTGCTGCTTCTAACTTCTCACTTGCAAATAATCACCCAACTTTGGGACCTTTCAGACTGTTAGGGGTGGGTTTGTTGATGTGAACCACCCATTAATGTTCTGAGGGTTTTTATACTCATAATATAGTTTTAAAAAAGCTGTAACTGGCAAAGTCCTAGGGGTTTTAATGTGAGGTAGACCTGAAATCGTTTTGGTCTTTAGAACTGGGCTATTCTCCTCTGTTAGAGTAGGGCACAGAAGAGATGGACCTTAGCGTATTGGTGGAAATATACTTATTGATTTAAGACAAAAACCAAGAGCAGATATGACTATTTGCTCTTCTGCACCTCTTCATATTTCATACAAATAAAGGCAAAAAGAAGTTGCGTTTGTAACACATTCTGCTCTTTCTCTTCTCCCAGGGCACTTCCTAGGAGACATTCCTCTTGGCTTCCCACTTGGTTTCATCCCCATTCTCCTCTTTGATTTTCATGGGTATCAATGGACATATACTGGGATACACTTTCTGGTCGTTGGAAGAATAATACTGTTTTGTAATTGTGACAATAGGAAAACAATCCAAATGTGTGTTTCCCTAGGTTTAGCAGGCCCTTGAAGTGAGCAGAACACCTTCTCTGTGTCTCTAGTGAAAGGAAGCTGCTCATTTTTTCTTTTTTGAGAAACATTAAAGGAGTTGGTCAAGCCAGCTCGATTGGTGTTAGATAGGTATGGTCGTGAACCCAATTCAGGAGCAGCTACATAACGGCAGAGAGAAAAGACTCATGTGAAGTCTCCACATTCTGTGCAAAGGAGAGACATTGGGATGGCTACTACATGAAACCCAGCACTGATTTTTCTAAAGACTTAAGAAGTCTCATCTTGCCTGATATGTGCCCTCTAGGGAAAGACTCACTTTAGGAGTCCAGTAAAGGGCCCTGGGAAAGTTAGGTCATGAGCCATCTACATGATCTCACCCAGTTATTTAGGGTGTTGAACTTGATGCCACATGGGGAAGGCAGTTACTGTTAAATGGTTCGTAGCTGGTAGAGTGGATTAGCTGCCAGGAAAAGCAGAAGCAAACTCTGGGAGAACACTTTTCATCCCCAAATTTAGGAATAACAGGAGCTCTTTTACATTGGAAACACTTTTTTTTTTCTTCTCCCAGAAGAGATAACTTCCCTCAAGGGAAATCTGGTGAATGAAATGCATTTTCACTATTGTGATGATGGGTTTGAGTCCGGCATAACCATAAAAAAGAATTAACTTGGACATACCACACACTTGGTTTGGCCTTGTCCCATACCTGTGCTCTTGTCATGGTTGATTAACCACTTACATCAGATATGAAGCAAGCAGTCTGCACTGTGGCTGAAGATGAAAGGTATTTTAATATGCTCAGGTCACATACTATCTCAGCCAATAGTAATTTTATATCATTTTCTTAGAGGAAACCACACTCCTTGCAATAATTTTTTCCAATGAAGCAAAATTTTACATGACAGAAACCTTTATATGTAACTCTTTCATTTGAATCACAGCATTGAATTCCTTCCCTGCCAAGCAGAATTTTAATACATCTTTATTATTTCCTTTGATATGCAAATGATACGGAGAAAAGCTTTGAAAGACCCTCAGTTAAACTTCTGTTGATTCTACCTTCTTTAATAGTGAAGAATTATTTACAGCTCTGGTGACTTTTCCCTTTTTAAGTGAAACAATATACACAAACCAAAAAAGAAAAAAAAAATGAAGCTTTTCCTCTTTTACTTTAAGAATCTTAAGGGCTGAAATAGTGGGTTGGTTTCCTGACCAAACCTTTGGTTTGCCGTCTCTAAGCAGTCTTGTGCAATTAATTCCCCAGAGGAAATATTTGAAGAGGGTTTTTCTCCCACATGAGAGAGTTTCATCCCACACAGCCCACAGATTTTGATGGCAAACTTCATGGACCAAGCGTCTGGTTTTACAGGAGTAGCCGTGGAGCTACTCACAGAAGCTCTCACAGGTGCACGGTACTCATTCGCCGACCTCAGAAACAGGAAGGTATGGCAGTCTTTAAATACGATGCTAGCTTAACTACTGGGTAGCTCTAGAATCCAGTCCTAATCAGGTCGATGTTAATTTACTAGATGAGGGAAAGGAGGGTGGCAAGCAGGGTTCAAACTTCCAAAGCCTTCAAGTTGATTTTTTTTTTTTTTTTTTTTTTACAACCGTCTGGTGTACACAGAAGAATTGTATAATCTGGCCTGTATTTTTCTCTTGCTGTGAAACATATTGAAACGCTTTATGTTTAGGTGTATGTATAGAAATTCATGAAGTTCCTTTATACACTTTCTGGGTTCTGACACCGTTCTCGTTTTAGAAAGTCTTGAAAAGATAGCTTTGTGAGAGCACATTTTGCCCCAGCTTGTAAATTTGGGTTTGTTCTTTCCTATCTACCAGCCACCTGATTACTGTCCCTGTGCAAAGGGCACCCGTTCACATCATTTTTTCCAAGCACTTAAACCTGGAAAGATACTTTTTAAAGGACTCACAGAAGCTGTCTTAGGGGGTTTGGAAAACATCGCAAAATTGTTAGCAGACCTTTTGACTGCTATTTTTAGGAAACTAATTGTGTTCTTCTAAAGTACGTTTTTGACAATGGGACAAAGTTTTCCTTGCCCCCACTGATATATGAGATAGTTACAATGAAAAGCGTAAAACACCCCAAACAGATACATTTTAACTTCAGCAACAGTCAGCAAATGGGGAAAAGTGATTTAAAAAGAGAGGAGGTTTTTTGCAGTATTTATGCTGCTGTTTCTTGCCCAAAATGAACTTTTATTTTACCGTTCAAACAGAAGTTTGTTTTCCAACCAGTTGCTAGTTAAAGGAGCAGCTGATCTGGCATCCATAAGAATCAGGTCGAACCAAACGGTAAGCATGTTGACCAGAGGAGACGTATTTCCCACCCCCGCAGCAACCCCCATTAGGTCAGATGCCTGCAGAAGTGTTCTCTTACCTTGAGCACGTAAGATCCGGGAGAGAGGCTGGGGGCTCCCACAGGAGAGGACCGGGAGAGTGCTCTGATCCTCGGCTGGTAACATGCACTTGGCTTTTATGGGCAGGTGGGAGGGGCTGCTCCTCATAGTAGGTGGGCAGGAAAGGAGCGGCGGGCGGGCAGCCCTGGGTGGAGCTGGACACTCTTCTCTGGGGAGGGGCGGAGAGGGCAGAGCAGGAGCCCGAAGGAGGGAGGAGAGACGGAGGGGGGGGGGGGGTGTAGAAGCGGTGGAAGGAATGGAAACGGGAGAGGGAGGGAGAAACAGAAAGAAAGAGAGAGAGAGAGAACGAAGAGAAATAGAGAAAGGATGTAGATCACAGAGGGAAAAAAGGTTGGGGAGAAAATGAACAGGAGACAGAGAGACCAGCAAGATCTGGAAGGAAAAGGGAATTGAATTATTTTGTTTTTGTATGACTTTTTTTTTTTTTTTTTTTTTTTTTTTTGAGAGGGGAGTTGTAGGTGACTGTGATGACTAAAGGTGTTTTCTGTGAATTTGAAACACTAACGGTTCAGGGAAACGGAAGGGTTCTTGAGCGAGCCACGGAGGGGAAGCGGGGCGTCCGAGGAGCACGGCCCGAGCGCTGGCGGACACCCACCCGGCAGCGGCGGGCGCGGAGCCGAGCGCAGTGTGCGCAGCAGGCGCCCCCCGCGCCCCCGGCGCCCGCAGCCCCCGTGCGTCCCGCCTGCCCGCGGGTGAAACCCGCCCTCCACTCCTCACTCCCACCAGTGCTTATTTGACAAGAAAGGTCTCCCTGTGCTGCCGGTACTGTGCAGCATCCCGAGGCCCCTTTGAGACTTCTGCAGCATTAAGGTAAATCCAGCAAAGGTTCGGGAGGATCAGCTGAGATTGGCTTGTGGGGAAAGGAACCTCAAACCCAGCCTCGGTCCTCCAACATCTGCTTATGTAACGGGATTTCAGGACTCTGCCCTCTGGTTATTTTCGGTATTTAAAAAACTCTCATTCCTAACAATTGGAAAACGTCTTGGTGCCACAGCTCACTCTCTGTGTGTCTTAAACATTCAGAGAGGATTCAACCAGCAAACGGCAGAAGGATCAGGCTGAAATTCTTAAGAAATACATTCAGAGAAAGAAAAACAAGCTCCTTTAGCTGCTGAGTGGTGACTCACTTCCCAGTCCAAGCTCGATTTTTGCCACCAAAGGAACTAAAACATTTAAAAAGAGAGAACCTGAACCTGAAGAATGGGCGGTGGGGGGGGGGGGGGTGGTTACTGAGGGGAAAAAGGGAGGAGTGGGGTAAGTGGGCTGGGAAGAATAAAAGGACTTTCACTGAACAGCTCTCTACATGAATGTATCTATATATAGAGAGAGAGCTACAATGTGATTCAGGGTTCACCACAACCTTATGAAGTAAGTATTGTGTAGTTTTGGTTGTTTGTTTGTTTTTAAAGAAGTTAATCTTACAGGGGTGAAGCAGTTAGCTCAAACCAACAAGATGAATGGAGAGTCACAGCTAGTGAGCTTGCAAAACTCGTGCACTCTGTGCAGGAGGCTGTCCTGTAAAACACCTAGCCTGGTCTCAGGTTAGATCCTGATGTCTGTGGATTCCCAGGCTCCGAGAGAAGGAAAAATGACGGCCAAGAGCTGGGTTTCTTAAACTAGGTTCTATGACATCCCAGGCAGGGTAATTCTTTGTGGTGGGGACCTCTTCTGTGCACCGCACAATATTGAGCAGCCTCTCTGGTCTCTACCCACCAGATGCCAGTATCACTCTCCTTCCTAAGGGGTGAATACCAAAAATATGTCTATACTTAGTTAAATGTCCCTGTGGTGGTGGTGGGGGTCTGTGTGTGTGCAAAATTCTCTCCTCCCTGTAAGAAACATTGGTCTAAAGGTCACACCTATAAAAAAGGATTGAAAGAAATCCATTAGGGAAATACCCAATAGTGGCATTTGGGTAACAATACTACTAGTTGTCACATGTGCTAAGTTTACACTAGACTTAGTTTTTTTACATATTCATACTCCCATCTGTCTGCCTCTAGAGCCCAAAGCTTTGATTGCTTTATTTGTAACTAAGCTTATTCTCCGTTGGATACATGTGAAAATCAACAAAGTAGAACGCCATGTGCCTGGGTATAAAGGAGGATTAGATGAAAAATTTAAAGTTTATCATAAACAAATTTGACATTGGAATAATTATTCCAAATATTATGATTTTTTAGACATTGCTTATTTGTTTTAATATTTATAATTTTTCATATCTGTGTATCCCTGCTATTTTACATGATAGTAAATTTTTTGGCTGCAAAGAAATTGTATCTAGTGGTTAACTAGCTAGCAGAAAATAAGTACTCACTGGATACATATCATGTAATTGAATAAATGACACTATGGAGCACTGACACATAGAGAGTGGATAATATTTATTGGCTTAATGATTGAAAAAAAGAATGAATACTTAGAAAGGTAGAATTTTCACATTAACTTTCATGCCCACTTGCTGTTTGGTTTTACTGTTTTCACATCCTCCATAATTCAGTTTTCCTCTTTCCAAATAGTATGTTTGTCTTTTGAGGATGTGGCCAAACCCATTAAATTAAGTCTATGAAATGAATAACCCTTGTTACTGGTCCTAGAAAGAGAACTGCCTGATGCTGCTGGGGCGGACCCCTGAAATCAGATGTGATTTTATAGGCAGGGTACCACTTCTGGCACTTTCCAACTTAGGAAAGAAATGTTTTCTGGACAAACCACACAGGACCCAGTTAGAGGAGCATCTGTGTGGTTAACACATTAGTAAACATCCTCATTAGGTTACAGCAAATCATCCTTTCAGTCCCAATTTTATGCCTTCCAAATATTCCAGTTTCATCACAGAGTTGTGAAAAATAGAAACAAAAGGCAAGAAAAGCACGTTGGAAGGGAAGGCAACTGATGGTTGTATTTTTCTTCTCCTTTCCCTTCCTTTACTCCCTCCCTCCTTTCAAACCCGAATATGCAGCCAGGATAACAAAAGAGCTCCTTTCATTTTGTTTGGATGGTGCTAATGGTTAGTTCATTTCTCTAGTTCACACTTGCCTGAATCTGATTCAGTAGCAGATCTGGACAACAAGTAAGGAATCCAGGAATGTGATTCCTTTGCTGGTTCTTAGCGTGCCCTTCTAGAATCTCTCTGAAGGTGACTGAGGTTTGAAATGACCTACTTTGGTCTTCTGTGGAAAGAAAGGAATCCAATGACAACACACTAGATGCTCTGAAGTTTCCATTGTGTGGATAATATAATAACAGCTCCAGATTATTACCTTATTTTAAACAGCTTTGAATATGGAATGCCCCCCTTTTTCTTTTTGCTCATTTAGAAGTAATAATTAACAAATATTTATTAAGAATGGATACCAGACAGTGTTGAGTATTCAAAGCAGAGGAAAATAAGAATGTAGATCTGTTCTCATAGAAGGAAAAAAAAAAAAAAAGCATGAAATCCTGTTAGCTGGGTAGCAGAGAGACTTTGAGGAGGAGCTGGCATTGAGCTCGGCCATGGAAAGTAGTGTTTGGATACATGCGTGATGAACTGGAGGGCAAGGAAGGGAATGTGTTCAGCTGAGGAAGACACAGGGATATTTGGAGGATAGTGAATTGGCCAGCATGACTAAAGGGAAGGGTCTATGTAGGAAAATCATGAGGCTAAGAAACAGGGCAGGAGAGGTGGGATCTGCCTATGGAAGGCCTTCTACGTCACCTCAGTAGTCTGAACTGTAGTAATAGTAATAGTAGTTGTCGTTGTTGTTGTCGTCATAGCTGTGGGCTGTGAGAAGTCATTGAACACTTCTGAGCAGTACAATGGCATGATGGAAATGGCATATTACTAAGATTTCGCTTTTCTTTGAAAAGGATCTTTCTGGTAGCTTTGCAGATAAATGTGTATGGTATGTCTAAGGCCATTAGCATACTTAGAGAAAAGGGAGTGTCTTTGTCCTGTGGACTTGGAGGCCTGTCTGTGTGAGGTGGCAGAAAGAGTGGTGACATTGTCTCTGTCGGTGCCCTATGTGGTTGTAAGGAGAGAGAAAGACAGGACCCCCCCCACCCCCCGCCCTCCCCGGGTATGGCCCGGATGACAGATGGGATTCGTGTGAAGGGTGGTGTCTGCTCTGTGTCAAGGAAGCCTGACTCTTCTTTCCCTGTGGTAGCTTTGAGTTTCTCAAAAAGTATCTACTCCCAGATTGAGTAGGTCTGATGAACGAGATCACTGAGTTTTCAAGGGCTCCTGGATTAGAAAGCGATGGAACCTGGCATTAAAAGCTATACCTTCACATGTATGCTTTTAAACAGCTAACTTTCAATTGTTTTATATGTGTTACCCTTGGCAAATTTCAGCCTCTGATTCTTTCTGACACTCCTAAGTACTTTAGAATGCAAATGAACATGACTTTTAGTCTAAGCAATAATCATGGACAACATGAAGTAAGTTTGATGTATAGACGTTTGCTCTCTATCTACCAAATGATCCATCGGTCAGTCAGCCTAAGCTTGTTCTAAGTATCACTAGATATGATCTTGGCCTGCAAGGCACTCACAATTGCCAGCTCTCCCAGGGCATTTAAAATAGGGTTTTATTTACAAAAATTGAAAAGGCTCATAGCACAGGAGAAAGGCACACCTCTCCTGCATTCCAAAGGAAGGCTGGATTCTGTGAGTCACCGTTTTCCTTGTTGGCCCAGATGGTAGAGAGCTGACTTGGGTGATCCTACGGACGACTGCCTCATAGCTCCTGCTGGCTTTATAAAGAGCACTGCACAGAGTCAGGAAATCTGGGGTTTAGTCCCAGCTAGGTCACTAACTACCCGTGAAGACTCGGGGCTGATGTTTTATCCTTTTAGGATTTAGTGTCCGTGCATAAAATAAGAAGGCTTAACCAGACATTCTCTAAACTTCTTTCTACCCTTCCGATGTCTACTTTGTGCCAGTCGGTAGATGATTCTCCTACTCTTCCCCCATGAAGTCAGCCCAACATTCAGAGATGCACATGCTCAACTTTGGGCATGGGACTAAGAGATCAGAACGCATTAGTCCAGTGTTTGCTACAAGGGGATTACACCCCAATATCAAACCTTGTCTGTGTTCTAGGTATAGAATCCCGAAGTGGGGTGTACTTCTGTCACTCAGCTGGCTCTTAACTGTAAGCACTACTTACAGTGACCTTAAGTCACCCAGAAGTCCCCTGGGTTTAGCTGTCAGCGTCTAAACCTGGAAGCCCTTTAACTCTCTTTCTCTGAATCGAGTAGTAATCCTCGTTTCGCCTGGTGGAAGTGGGACCACACCACACCTATTCCTAGCTTCTGAAAATTCTATCCGTGGTGCCAGATTTACTTGATATCCAAATTGATCAGTTTGATTTCCTAAGAGGCTCTCTATCTTCTCCCATTGTAAATTCCTTCATCTCCCCAGTGCCTCACCCCTTTATTACTTTAATGAGGAAAAGTTTGAATGCCCTTTTCAATATAGTCTAAATTGTTATAGCTCCTTTAGTTTCCCAAACTATTAGATTTTTCTAGGGTCTCTGAGCCTTTTTCTGACCCTCACCTTCCCCATAACCAGTGACAACTAGAGTCACTCTGTTCTTTTCTTTTAAATTATTAATTTTTAAGTGTTTATTTTTGAGAAAGGGAGAAAGAGAGAGAGAGAGAGTGAGAGCAAGCAGGGGAGGGACAGAGGGAGAGGGATTCAGAGGATCAGAAGCAGGCTCCACGCTGACAGCAGCGAGCCCGATGCGGGGCTCAAACCCACAAACCAGGAGATCATGACCTGAGCCGAAATCAAGAGTCAGGCGCTTAACAGACTGAGCACCCAGATGGCCCATTCTGTTCTTTTTTTATACTTTAAAAAATTTGTGGGCACCTGGGTGGTTCAGTTGGTTAAGCATCTGACATCAGCTTGTGACTCTCTCCCTCTCTCAAAAATAAATAAAAATTGAAAATTAAAAAAAAATTCACTGTAGGAATTCTCTCATGGGGGCAGTGCAATGAAGAAGGGGTAATATAGTCAAGGGATTTTTTTCTTACTCAGGAGTGGAAAAGTAAAGGCCTTCCAGGGTGCTAGTAAAATATAGTTCACCCTTATTTATGCACCTTAGACTCTGTCTATAGTCTGGGAATTGTCTTGATCCCAGGATTCCCTCGCTAACTAATTCTTAACTCTGCTTTATCTTCTACCCTCCGTTCTTTCTCATTGTGGTTTACTCTCTTAGGTCCTTGTTAATATTTACCTCCTGTTCAGTTGTAATAAATCCTATATTTCCTGCTCTGAGTTATGTCTTACACAACTTAAGATTTTCATGAGAAATTCCAGTTTGACCGACAAAAATATTTATCTGAGATGAGAGATCTAACACGTGTCCTGACCTTAGACTACCACATCCTATCCGCAGATCACCTTGCATGTTGCCCCAAAATGAGTCTCCCTACGTCCAGCAGTGATTACATCATGCCTTCTTGCAGACACCTTTTTTTAAAAAAAATTTTTTTAGTGTTTATTTATTTTTGAGAGACAGAGTGCAAGTTGGGGAGGGGCAGAGAGAGAGAGAGGGAGACACAGAATCCGAAGCAGGCTCCAGGCTCTGAGCTGTCAGCACAGAGCCCAACGCAGGGCTTGAACTCATAAACCATGATATCGTGACCTGAGCCGAAGTCAGATATTTAACCGACTGAGCCACCCAGATGCCCCCCACCACCTTTTAAAAAATTTTTTTTTCTTTTTTCTTTTTTTCTTGCAGACACCTTTGATGGCAGCACATTACCCGATTTGTTAAAAAAAAAAAAAAAAAAAAAAAATCTGAATTCGTATTCTGGTATTTAAGTCTCTCCTCCATGATTCAAGCCCAGTTTTCATTTCTAATCTCACTCACATACCCTGTGATTCTGTCAGGGGAGACCATTTGCTTTTTGCAATGTCTGTGCCGTCGACTCTTCATCTTTTATATGGTGGTAGCTCCTATTGCCAGATTCGCCCATGAACACGTGCTCACATCCTTTATCCATTTACTTCAATACCACCTTCTTCAGGAAATGTTTTCTCTTTTACTGAAGCTCCAAGGGAGGTTGGTACATCTCTTATGACATTTTCCGCTATCTACTGGTTTATACATATGCTCACCTCTTTTCTCCTTAACTTTACTGCTTTCTCCCTGAAGGTTTAACCCCTTTTCTTGAAGCTAGGCCCAGCATAGAATAGGTGGTCAATATGTATTGTGGATTGTAGAACTTTAAAAAAAAATTAAATCTTCCCTATCTTTCTCTATTTGTACCCCTTACATTTAGCTCAAAAACCAACCAAACAACAACAACAACAACAACAACAAAACACTTAGAGCTGCTGGTATATTTCTGGCAGCATTATAGAAGCTGAAGTTCCAGAGACCAATATGGTTTGGTTCCCATTTTTGAGGATTTAAACAGTCTTGTAGGGAGACAGATAAATACACCATTTTTATTCAACAGGGCCAATTCTATGGGCGAAATAAGTCCTGGGGTCTATGACAGGGCTCAGAGGAGGCCTTTGCTCATTTAGGAGAGTTTTGAAATGGTTACTCAGAATGCTAAATGTAAGTCAGAAGATGGAATCAAGAAACATACAAAAAAGAAGAGCTTAGTTCTTGGTATTTGTTTGGGTGAAAATATAATAATATACTTTATGGTTTTTGGTCGGGGATCAGGAGGGTCAGTCTGCATTTGGCCTGCAAACCGAGTCTTCCTGCTTGGTAAGTAAGTCCGCTGAAGTACAAAGGTTATTTGAGCAGATGTGTTTCAATATTGCTTTGAAATAGAGGGCCCCAGTGCACTCTCCTGGTATACACCCTCACAATCTAAGACTTTTGATTGACTGAATGAGTAAACAACAGTCTGCAGCTAATGCTAAATGGCCTTAAGAACTGTGGCCACTTATTTTTGGACCCTCCGTGATGGCTGGATACCATCTCATGGTGTCTCGTTCCCATCTATTTCCTTTTAAGGGAAACATTTTACAAGATGTCCTTATAGAGCTTCCATGACAAAAAGGGGAACAATTTAGAGTTCTCCATACCTTGGCTTCTATGTTATTCATGAATTTATTTCTCAAATGTGGATGTATAATGGTTAGCCCTTGTCACTTCTGCTTAGAACTGCCATATGGTTTTGTGAATATACTCAGTGTGCCAATACCAGATCTTTTCATCTCTGGCAGCCTACTTGTTTTCCTAGAAGGAGAGTCACAGTCTTGGAGTTTCACTCCATGCATAAGGAAATAGTTAAGTCTATCTGCAAGAAACCTTAAAAACATCACTGCTATCGACATGTGGTTAAATGGGCTTTAGATTACTATGTAAGGGGGTAGGAAGAGAAATGACCTGTTAAGAAGTGAGACTTAAATTTCTGTACAAAAAGTGGCCAGATCTCTTGAAACTCTTGTAAGTTGTTACTTATAGCTTTGTTTCCATTGGACTTTAGAGAAGAGTCTGTGCCACCCTCTTTTAGTCTCATATTATTTTTCACATCCTCATTTCTCCCGTGTTCTAATTCTTTATTCTCTTAGTTTTTCAATTTACTTTTATCTTGTGTATATTTTGCATCCTTTCTGGAACCTTGGTTTTTATTAGACTTTCTGTGTTAGACCTACTGTCAGAGAGTTCCAGGGGGATACTGGTATCGCATCTGACTATGTGGCAAGGAAGAGCATTGTTCAGGATCAGATGGGTTTCCTCCTTTCCCACTTTCAACAACTAAACCAAGACTATTTCTTACTGGACATTTCTGATGATAATGCGTGTTTGTATCAACACAAATGAATATTATTTGCTATTTTAATTTGTGTTATCTTGCACTAACTTCTGCCTTCTGGATTATAAACTCCTCAAACTGAGAAGTCAAAAAGACTGCAAGCTCCTTCAAAGCAGGAAATCATGTTGCTCAAAGCACTGGTGTAGGACTGACTGCACTAGTAAACTCTTGTTGCTTTATCTCCATTTTGAGACTATGAAGACTGCCATCTTTAAAATCTATGGATATATTTTCATCTGAATATTCCTCTTTATGACAAAAGTATGTATAGGCATACACATAAAAAATGATAAATTATGGGTATTTGGAACATTCTTTTTAGGTTCCAATCCGGGGCTTAATTTTTGAAGGGGATGTCCGTATCACTAGTTTTACTCATAAATTAAGAATTTCACCTGTTGTGTTGTTAGTACAGGCAAGAGGTTGGGGTCTCACGAGGGAAAGAAATTGGCTGTTCAGAAGTTCCTTCTGAATAATAATAACAATAACAATAACAACAACACTCTGTGGGACTCTAGTGCCTAGGAATATTAATAGCTGTTGTATAGAAAGGATATGTTCAAAGCATTTATGTTTCAGAAATTCTGGATTATTAAAATTAATGATTTTTATTATTAATAAAATTTCCTCATTGTAGGGCTATTCCAAGCCTTCAGTGGCTAATGTGCTCTTTCAAATTCTGAAAGGTAGACGTATTATACAAAGTGTTTTCTAAGATTATTCGAGTTACAGAGTCAAGCCCACACTGAGTTGACTCTTTAAGGGACTTTTCACAGAACTAGTTCTCTGTATGCCCTAAATGGGGAAACACTGTCAAAGAAATTGCCACATCCCCACCACTGGGACCACCACTGTCACTCCTCCCTCATAAGTATGGATGGCACTTGAAGCTTTTCGAAACATTTCCACATATATAATCTCATTTCATTTTCATTAGCTGTGATTAATTTAGGGCACCTTAGTAGATGAGAAAAGAGAGACATTATTCTAATAGTTGTTGCGTTAGTGTGTCAGAAAATTATTGGGTTGGGTAGAAGTAAAGAGAACACAGGTCCATGGCTAGAGAATTCTTGGAATTGTAAAGGATAGAGTTTTCTCTTTTTTTATTTTGCAAACATTTTGTTCCCTTTAAAGACTCTTCCCAGAGAAAACTGTTCTACTGTGTGTGGTGATGCATAATTTCGGATACTGTCCCATGTGGAGGGAGATATGACTCAGTGTCAATGTGCCAAATCCATTTGTCTGTGTAAAACAGACTAATTCAATATTAGACCATAATATAATTGGGAGAAAATTGGAGAAAAAGTTTGAAATTTGACAAAAGCGTTTTATTTATAACAGGAAATTTTGTGCAGATTTGTTAGAAATTCTTAACATAGACAACTCATTGGGATGGTTTAGAATCTTCCCTCTGTCCCTAATTTGTATTTGGATATCCATATATTTTTGATGTGTATAGTTTGTGCTAAATTTCCATTAATGTTTATGATTTGTTTTTCATTTAATACTAACATGAGGCTACTTTCTCTGGGTGGGTATAAATAACATGTTGTGGGCAAGCAAAAGTTAAACAGCAATTATCTATCTGTATACTTAGTTTAGTAACCAGAGTTTTTGTTTTTGTTTCCTCTTGAAGGGACATTTGGAAAGACAGCGAGGAAACGGCTTGCGAGTCTTCTAGACAGCATTTATCTAAAAACACATTCCTTTCTACCCACCTAATCCATTTTCTCCATGTACATCCCAGAAACAAAAGGCAGTGGTATTGTGTAAAGGGAGTGAGTAGTACCAAAGAGATTCATCTCCTGATACCCCAGAATGGCACAGATTTACACAAAGCTACTAAAGACAGAAATTTAAAAATAACCAATGTAAAAAATAAGTAAGTGCAATGGAGTTCTTCAACATAGTTTAGGCATTGACCTTTGAGAAATTGCAGGGTGAGTGGCTACAAATGCTTTGTAGCATCTGCCTTGGCACCAAAAAGAGACCATATAGCATGGGACGTTGAAGTGCCAACATAGGGCAGAGGTCTAACATTGTATAGATTTTCTCTATGCCCCCATTGAAGGCTCAGGGGCAGCTTGGTTGGTATGCTTGCCTGATGATCATTGCCAATCCCATGACAGTGGGCCTTAAGATTCTCTTGGGGCATTGAACTATTCAAGATGGAGGGGGCATAGCTGGAAGAATCAGTCTAAGATTTGATCTGCCAAGAAAAGTTGAGAGTCAAACATCTGTCTTATTCTCCAGTACATTTCTAGTGCCTGCCATGGTGCCTGTACACAGAGTTATTTCAAAAAACATTTATGGGAAAATATGGATCAACAAATTAAAATGACACAGGCACCAAGTAAGTAAGAAGATGGAAATCAGGGTGTTGTGCTACCAGTCTAAGAGGGCATCGAAGATTAAAAGATGAAAGCTCATTGTACCAAGTTGTCTGGATTAAGTGACATAGTGTTGGAAATAGAAACAGAAGAAACCCAAGAGCGTGTTAAGAGTATGACTGTAGCTTCCCTTATTAAAGGCCTATGGATTGGTGGTAAACTCCAGATAAACACTCTCATGTTTGTAAGTCATATGTATGTATACCTGCATGAGCTTGTTAACTATTCCATAGTAGGGGGGTCAGCTCTTCTCAACTAATCTTTATAAAATCCCCAATTATGCAGGTCCCATTAGATATTGATAAAGTAGTAGAAAGACCCAATGGGAATTTCAAATCTTATTTCACTTCCTGTGTAGGTAGTGCTCCTAGGTAAGGCAGGACTCTCATCCACAGATTCCCGGTAAACAAGAATGTATTGAGTGGTAGGGAAAACCAGCATAAGGTTAAAGTTTAACCAGAGACAATCTAGGATAATGTATGTGGATATCTGGAAGAACTCATAATTCAAGCGACAGGCCAAATTGATTCTTTCTGGTTCTTGTTTTATCGATGTTTGTCAGTTCTCTAGATTAAGTTTCAAGAAACAAGAGGTTTAAGACTTGTGTCATTCTCATCAACTATCATATTGCATTAGGAATGCTTATAGCTCTGGATTCTATTTATACCATGGGACTGTTTTTAGCAAATCCAACTTGTGGCAGTTTGCCCATTATTTACATGTTGCTTTAGAGCACATTGGTAATGGAGAATGAATGGCTTGTTTTTCCTGCGATGAGAATAGAAATGTCTGAGTTACCATGGGACTGACCATGCACACACTTCACTTGTCACCATCTTATTAAGTCAATTTCCCAAAAGGAATTGCCAAACTTCTTGGCGTCCACATCTATCATCCATACATGGGAGTCATTAGACTATGTAAATGCTGCCTTTTTGGAGTCATCTGTGCTTTATGTTCACTGGGTGGAGTTACTCAGTAATATAAATAAACGACAGACAAAGTCTTAGACAAAAAGTTCTTTGGACTGGGGAATAATATAATTAAAAAAAATGTGTTTGTTGCTTCCATGTGAGTTTTTGTTTATGTTTTGGATTACAGCCATTGCCACCATTGTGCAAAAGCCAAAAAGAAATCTAATCGGGTGTTGCCCACAGGGGTTGTGATTTATTATAGTTTTCAGTTTTCTCTACATGTTACTGACTCAATCGATCCAGATGTGGAATACCTCGACTGGAGAGATCTAAGGCCCACACATTCAGAACACTGTTTCATAATTAAAACATGGTCCTGTCTCTTCAGATTTCTTTAAAGATAAAATCTCCTTTAAAAGTGATCACACTCTTCAAATTAGAAGTTTCCCCGATTCTTTCTCACGAATATTATGTCTAGTTTGGTTTCCTGAAAAGCATGTGCCCAATAATCCTTTTCTAAACATATAATGAATATGATTTCTTACATTTCTCTAGCTTACATCTATCTGCCAGCATATTTACGCCTTCAGCTATGTAAAAGAAATTAAATTCTGAAAAACAATAAAATTTTCAGAGCACAGTGGGGAAGAAATTCTGTGTAATTCTCTCCCATGTTTTTTAAAGGTTTAGCCTCGTACTGCTCCTAGATGCTTCATTGGTTGTCAAATATTTTTATTCTTCTCTTTCTTGTGCCTTCTGTATCCAGACTATTTTTGAGTCCTGTTTATTTGGTCAGCATTTCATTTACATATCCATTCATTCAGCCTTATTTATTAAACTTGTGTGTTGTGCATGCCACAGGTTAATCTCAGGGCATTATGGGCACTGCTATCTGCAGTATGCATTCCCTATCACTAACAAAGTAAAGGCCTAATCACTTCTCATTCTTACCATTGAACTTACCCTTTTGGGGCCTCAGAACAAGAGCCACTGTGCATAGTGGGCTGGCCTGCTGTAGTTCAGAGTACATCAAAATGGAGCCATTCTCCTCCCATCTTGTACCACACTCTAGTTTCTTGATATCTTGACTCTTCCTCACTCTTAATACTTGATTACTGGGGTAGATAGAATAATGGCTTCTCAAAGATGGCCAGGTCCTAATCCCCAGATCCCGCGAGTATGTTGCCTTATGTGGCACAAGGGATTTTGCAGATAAAATTAAGTTAAGGACATTGAGATGGGGTTATCTTGGATTATTTGAGTGGGCCCAATCTAATCACATGAGTCCTCACAGAGAACATTTTCCTAAGTGTGTTAAGAGAGAAAGATGTAAACAGATGAAGAAAGGTCAGAGAAATGCTACCTTGCTGACTTGGAAGACAGTGCCAAGCAATGCAAGTGGTTGCTAGAAGTTAGGTGAGGCCCTAGAGCCTCTAGAAAGGAATGGAGACCTGCTGATCCCTTGATTTTAGTCAGTGAGACCAAGTCAGATCTGTAAGATAATGTTTGTGTGGTTGTAAGGTACTACACTTGTGGTAACTTGACATGATGGAAATAGACAGTTAATGCAGTTCCCTTCCTAGCCATGGGCTTTTGTACTTCTCAGACTGACTTTTAGCATCTCCTGCCTAGTGGCCACTTCCTGTCTTCAGCTATCTACCTTTAGTCCTTCTTGGCTCTCAAAGCAAAGGCATCATCCATGTCTCAGTGTCTGCTACTAATGTGCATTCCTCTGCTTTTAGTTTTTTCCTTCTAATAGTTTCTATGGATTTAATGCAATTACTCTTCCTTCTTGTAGTACTTGCCTCCTTCAATATACCTCTTACATTAGTGTGAATTTCAAGGCTTAGTATTATTTGACCCCAAACTATCTTTCTGATCCTATCATGGTCAAGCACATTTTAGTTAAATTGCACTGCTTCTAACACATAATCTTGACTCCAGAGACTTGAATCAGTCAGGACAGGCTAGGTCATGCTGTAGAAACAAAAACTATCTCAAAATTTCAGTGATTAGTGAAATCTCCATGTGGGCCAGTTGGGGGGCTCTGTTCCACAGTTCTTCCTGTAACTGATGGAGCAGCTATTATCTCAGCAACTGCTGGTCTCTATGCAGCAGAAAAGAGAGGTGTGTATGAGATCAGCAATTATGTTCAATCCACAAGTAATATCTGTTCTTTTGACTTTCAACCTGTTTTCCAGAACTGGCCACATGGTCCCACTGGAGAGGACTAAAGGATATAACCCTATCAATTATGTAAAGGTTGGTCATTTCTGTCAGTCTCTAACCCTCTATAAGAAGGATCGGGGAATGGCTTTCCATCAACCAAGTCTGTCCACAGTGATAATCTCCTGCAAAGAAAGTTCCTTGGGGTGCATCTAGTCATAAAATGGTAAAATGGCTAACTTTACTATATCCTCAATACTTTTCTCCCCAGTAGATTATGAGTACTTTAAGGGTAAGAAAATGTGTGTTCACTCAGATTCCACAATTATTCACTGAACTTCTACTGAATGTAAAGTACAACCAAGTTCTTTGAACTATAATGATGAACCAGACATCCTACAGAGGTACAGTGTCCACCAGCTATAGTCAGGGGCTTTGGGGTAAACTGTTCTCCCCAACTCTGACAATCATGAAGAAGGTGATCAAGAAGGCAGGTGGGAAAAATAAAGGAGTCCACTGAGCTTATCAATTTTGCCCAGCATTTGCATAAGCCTTTGAAGATAGGTTTGTTCTAGTTTTCTTCACAAGTTCGAGAGGAACTTGCAAGAAACTGAATTTTATGGAGTTTGAAAACTACCTAAGGAAACTATGCCAGAATGGAAAGAATATATGCTTTGGGGTTAGGTATATCTGAACTGGATTTCCATGTCTGCCCTACATTATTGTGTGATATTGAGAAAATTAGTTAACCTTTTTGTGACTTTGTTTTCTCATTTGTAAAATGAGTAGTAGATTGCTTGAGAGATTAATGAGAAAATATAGAAAATGCATTTATTCTGGGACCTGACACAACTAGGCTCTAAATAAACACTAGGTTCCTTCAGTTTCCTTCATGAGACATAATAGGTACTATTATTTCTTTTTTTAATGTTTATTTAATTTTTTTTGAGAGAGAAAGCACACACATGTGCGTGTGTCAGTTGAGGAAGAGCAGAGAGAGAGAGAGAGAGAGGGAGAGAGAGAGAGAGAGAGAGAGAGAGAGAGAATGAATCCCAAGCAGGCTCCATGCTGTCAGCACAGAGCCTGACATGGGGCCTGATCTCACCAATCATGAGGGCATGATTTGAGCTGAAATCAAGAATCAGATGCTTAACCAAATGAGCCACCGAGGTGCCCCATGGGTACTAATGTTTCATTTTACTTTGTACAGGTTCTAGACTGTACCTTTAAAAAATTGTTTTATAAAGACACTTATTTCACATAATTCAGCCATTTTAGGTAGTTTCCTTGCATTTTTTATTGAGATATAATTCACATGCCATAAAATTCATGTTTTTGAGGTGTATGATTTAATGATTGTCATGTTAACAAAATCGTGCAGACCATTTAATTCCATAGCATTTCATCACTCCCAAAGACCATTAGAAGTTATCCTCCATTCTGTCCTTCTTCAAGCTCCTGGCAACCACTAATTTACTTTCTTTTTCTAAGGATTTTCTTGTCTTACACACTTTATATAAATGGAATCGCGCAATATGTGGTCTCTTAGGTCTGGATTCTTTCACTTAGCATGATGTTTTCAAGGTTCATTCATGTTGTAGCATGTATACATGTAATATCAGTACTTCCAATTACCTTTTTATTGCCATACTACTTTTCCATTGCATGGATATACCACATTTTTGTTTATCCATTTATCAGTTGACGGACATTTGGATTATTTCCACTATTTGGCTGTTGTGAATAATGCTGCTGTGAACATTGATGTGCAAGTTTTGTGTGGTCATATGTTTTCACTTCTTTCGAGTATCCTAGAAGTAGAGTTTCTGAGTTATATTGTAACTCTTCACCGTTTGAGGAACTGCTGGACTGTTTTCCAAGTGGCTGCACTATTTTATATTTCCACCATCAATGTATAAGTTTCCAATTTCTCCAAATTTTTGCCAACATTTGTTATTGCCTGTGTTTTTTTATTATAGCCTTATTGTTTGTCTTTCTGATCACAGACATCCTAGTGGGTATGAAGTGGTTTTTGTTATGGTTTTTATTTGCATTTTCCCAGTGACTAATGATGTTAAACATCTTTTCATGTGCTTATTGGCCTTTTGAATATCTTCTTTAGAGAAGTTTCTATTCAAATCAGTTTCTTTTCTTTTTACACATCTCCTCTTGTTTTAAATTTTGTTGTTGTTTTTTATACTGCTGGTCTTTCTGGTTATCCCCAAATGAACACAGAAGTGGGGTTTGGGTGAGGTACCATTTTTTTTTACCTGCAAGCTATTTTGAAGGCAAGAACACTGAACTGTGAGCCTGAGATCTGGGGCCTAAATCTGGCTTTACCATACCTGTTTGTGAGACCTTGGACAAGTATTTGTGAACCTCAGCCTCCTCATGCAGTTCAGCCAGGTTTATTCTTTACTCCACTAATGTGGTATTTAGCACCAGCTATGTGTCAGATGTGGTGCAAAGTCCTGGGAAACAAAGATGAATAAGGTTTGGTTCCTGTGCCTGATGCCTCCTGATATGTAGACATATTTAGATGAATATTATAATGGGTCTGTCTGGGTGGCTCAGGAGGTTAAGCATCCGAGTTTTGAATTTGGCTCAGGTCATGATCTCACAGTTCATGAGATCGAGCCCCACATTAGGGTCTGCACTGACAGTGCAGACCCTGCTTGGGATTCTCCCTCTCCCTCTGTCTCTGCCCCTCCCCTGCATGCACACTCTCTCTCACAAATAAATAAACTTAAAAAAAAGGATATTATAATGTAACAAGATGCAGTCACAAGGAAGAGAATCAAATACTGTGGAAGCTCCTACAAGGGGGCAGCTTGCTGTCCCTGAGGCCATCTGAAGTGACTTCAAGAACAAGCATATATAAAGTGTCTCCCACATTAAAATTCCCTGAATCTAGGATATCTGTCTCTTTCAGTGTGCATATTTTGTTGTATTAAATGGGGAGACTATATTGTACATAAAAAATATACACTTCCACTTATTAATGTTTATTGAGTTCATTAGAAAAACTGACTAATAATAGTGTGCTCTCCAGTTCCTGACTCCCAGTTTTTGGAGGCTTTGTCTTTGTACTTCAGTCTTCAGTGTATGTTGGATGAATGAATCATTTCAGATAGAGGAGAAAATTACAGACTAAAGTTTTGGAGGCCTCAACTATAATTTTTCTTTTCACTTGAGCTCCAAATAATAGTAAGATTCACTTTTAGGGTACTTTAATCCTTAATAGGAAAAATTCAGCTTCCTTGTGGAGAATTCCATAATGTTCACTGTTAGCAAGTAGTTATCATTCCCTATTATCTTTACAAAGTGCTTTATACATTTAGCCAAACTGACTACAAATCTGTTCCTTTTCCTCCAATATTGCAAGATTCTTTTGAATTTAAATGTTTAGAGAGTTTGTAAATGGAGGAAAACTTTGGGGTCACTTTAAATTTCAGTTGTTCATTTTACTGAAGAGTAACTGAGCATCAATTATGTCAGATGATACTGTCCAAGATCCTGGCATCCAGTCTCCCCTTTAGCGGGCTCCTTTCTCATCCATACTCTTTTTGCTTTATTAAAAAAAATCAGGTTAAGACTAAATAAGTGGTCTGAACAAAAATGAGTCTTTAACATTTTTTAAATTGACTTGAGGTTTACAAAAAATATTTTGAGCTCTCAAATGCCTTGATAGACTTCAAAAAAGTCTTACTAAGACTAAATATGTTAGTCGGCTAGGGCTGCAATAACAAAATACCATAGACTGGTTTGCTCTGATAACAGAAATTTATTTTCTCACATTTCTGGGGGCTGGAAGTCTGAGTCATGGTCAGGTTCTGGTGAGGGCTCTCTTCCTGACTTGCAGATGGCTGCTTTTTTACTGTGTCCTCAAGTGGTGAAGAGAGAGATCTCTTTCTTCTTCCTCTCCTTATAAGCCACTAATCCTATCAGATCAGGAACCCTCCCTTATGAACCCATTTAACCCCAAAGCCTTATTTCCAAGTTCAGTCACATTGAGGGTTAGGGCTTCAACAAAAGAATTTGGAGGGGTATACAATTTAGCCCATAGCACGAATGGACTCATTCTTTTAGTTTAACATTTTCTTCCCTCCTTCTCTCCCTCCCTCCCTCCCTCCCTTTCTCCCTTTCTTTCACCCTTCATCCTCTTCTTACAGGGAATACTGGGGGTGAGGTATTTTATAACATATTTTGGAGGAATGCTTGTCTTTCTTCCATCCTTCCTTCCTTCCTTCTTCCCTCCCTCTCTCCCACCCTCCTCCTTCTCCTTTTTCTCTTTTCCTCCCTGTCTCCCTCTCTCCCTGTCTCTTTCTTTCTTTCTTTCTTTCTTTCTTTCTTTCTTTCTTTCTTTCTTTCTTTCTTTCTCTGCCAAACATTGTGTGTGTGTACATATATAATAACTAAGATACATATTACTATTTCCTAACCAAAGTTTAAATATTGTTTCCAATAACCCCTCAGAGCTTCTATTTGAACCGCCAACATGGAAAAGAGCTAAACTAGGGCATCATAAATTTTATTATTGTAGTAGCTAAGTATTGGCTCTGTTATTATTCAGAATGTTCAAGCAGGATCTGGTTTGAGTGAATATGTCAGTGACCGGCTAGAGGAGATTCTAGTACTGGGTAGTTGTTGGAATAGATAGCTTTGGAGATTACTTCCAATATTAAGATTTTATTATTCTTAGCAGAATTTTGGATGGATTTTTTACCTCCTTTTTCCTACTTTATAGAGAGGCTAACAAGCAATGAAATGCTCCCAAATGCAAGTAGCAGAAGGGTGCAAGGACCAAAGCTAGGTTTCTGGAAAATCCACTGTCAAAATATGGATTAAGAGGTGACTGCGTTATTGGTGATGGTCAATAAGTAATGATGATTTTGGAATACTAATACACTAGTGTTGAAAGGTGAAGATACTATGGCCATCCAAGGAGCAATGGTTAGCAAAGTGACGATAACACAGAAACAGTTACTAATAAAAGAAGGCTTTATGTGAAAGGAACTGCAAACATTATTAGATTTATTCAATATTTTGGTATAAAGGAAATATAGGGAACATTAACTATCATCTTTGAAATAAATATCATAGATTATTTTTCTCAACTGGTAGGTGACTATTATTTCACAAATCTGTGAAATCCTTGGGAAAGCGTGTCATATTCTACAAATATTTCTGATCCCAACATCTAATGCAGTGTCTCACACTCAGTAGCCATATGGTAACTATTGAATTAATTAATTAATGACATTATCTGCATAATATGGGTTACTTATTTCCTATATTTATTTGAAAATTATTCATTTTTGAGTGTATTTTTTGAGAGTTCTATTGAGTTATAACTGACTACAGTAATCTGCACATATTTATAGTATACAATTTGGGCATGTACACTCATGAAACTATCATCACAACCAAGATGGTGAGCATATATATTGCCCCGAAAAGTTTCCTCTTGCTTCCTTGTAATCACTTTCTCCTGTCCACATAATTTCTCCACAGGCAACCCCTAATCTTATTATCAATTAGATTTTATTTTCTAGAATTTTATATAAACGGAATCATACGGGATGTACACTTTTTTGTATGACTTCTTTCACTTGGCATAATTATGTTGAGATTCAGCCATGCTGTTTGTGTTGTTGCATATATCAACAGTGGAGGGAAATGTATGTCAATATGGTTTTAGGAACAAATTCAGCAGGGAGATAATAGCTCATGTCACTAACTCTCCTCCTGTAAGTTGTACTGGAAATTGTAGAACTTCCAGAATTCTGGAGAAACAGGGACCAGATGGGGTAAATTTAATATAAGAAACAAGTGGACTCAGCTGGGCAAGGGTGTACTATAGAAGATGCTGGTGGTACCCTGCTCAAATCCCTTTTACTAGAGGTATACACCAGCCCCCTGCTGCTGCAGATACTGGCTGCACATAGTTCTTTGCATGATGGTCCTGGACTAAGGGAGATGACACTTTTCTTTCTCTGCCTGGGGCAGCTCCTAGGCCATGGAGTAACTATGCAGGGGTATAAGAGCTCAGCCTTCTACTGTCTGGATGGGATAGCTTTTTAATACACTTTATCCTCCAGAGCTCTCTGTGGGATCAGGCTGGGCTAGACTTCCTCTAAAATCACATGTTTGACTCACTTTTTCTTCTGCTCTGGCCTGATTCCCTCATTGCCCTTACAAGTTTCTCCTGAGAGCAATCTATCAGTAAATCATATATGCAGGAATTCCTATTTCAGTCTCTGCTTCTAAGGAACTTGACTTAAGGCCCTCATTTTTAAGCATTCCAGATTGTAGTTAATTTAGTTACTACTCTTTCATCAGGTGTTAATTACCATGCTCCATCAGTGTTCCAAAAAGTTGTTGAACTCTCTCAAACTCTGTTGTTTTCTTTCGCATTTTTTTGTCCTTCCAAGATGTACATTTTTTAGTTTCTTTGCTGACATTTAGCACATTTTTGAAGAGAGGAGTTATATGCATGTGGCCAATCTTATAAGGAAGTTTAAACTGTTACAGACATTCAGGTTTATTCTGTATTTTCTACTTAATATGCCATTTCCATTAAAGATATTGTAGGTTCCATTAAAAACTATTTACATGAAAATAATGAAAATTAGAAATTGTAATCCTTTAATTTTTAACAAGATTGTCAGGAATCCCAACGAACATTGTGTTAGGGGTGGAGTCATCTATTTTGCTTTTAGTTTAAGTGCTTCCAAGAAACATTTAATTTAATACAGGGACATATATGAAATGTCTGTCTACCTTGGACATGTTTATTGATCTCTGTTAAGGCAACAAATGCCAACACTTTTATTAGTGACGTAAGACAAAGTCATTAGAGTTATAATTACATGCCACACTGAATTTTCCCCACGTTTACTCAGTTATGTATTGCTCTTTTAAAAATATTTAATTACCATGGTCATATTTCTTGACTTGCAATATATGTGTGCGTATATACATATCATTTATGTGTATGTGATATATATCACAGCGATCTGATCATGATAAGCCAAAAACCTATTTGGAGTTCTTGGAGAATGTCATATCAGTTATTTGTGGGTCAATCCCTATTGCATTTTGCTGTATCTCTTTGTGTAAGTCTTGTCTCTTTTACAGAGTTGAAGGCAAGAGCTATGCCTTATTTATCCTTCCAGTCCCACAGAGTCGGGTATATAGTCGATATTCAACTGGATATTAGTTTGAAACCTAGCAGATATCTCTGAGAAATTTCCTAATCACCAATGACTTGCAAGTTAGTTGTGGTATTTTGCAATGTCTAATCTCCTACAGGTAAATCATCTCTCTTGCCTCTCCTAACATTTTCTTGTTCCAACTAAAATTGGATCAGAGATTGGGGCACAGCTGGTGTGAGTACAAGGCACCAAAGCACAGCTCAAGTGAAGTCAGTCTTGGTGCAGCTGGCTGGTTCATAGTCATTCAGTTTCACTTCACAGAGCCCCAGTATTTATGTTCTTCCACATCTGCAGAACTCCTTTCAGAGTCAATGAGAATTGCAGGCTTTTAGCACACTGAGATGTCGTGAGCCTTTATGTTGTGCTTATGTTTTTTTTTTAATTTAAATTTTTTTTTTGCCAAAGAACAGGATTAATATTTGGGTGATACACAAATAGTGTTATAAAATCCACATAATCAAACAACTTCTCATTGGGAAGGGACTTTAAATTTCATTCAGTCGAATGTCTACCACCCTATTTTACACGTAAGAGAATTGAGGCTTAAAGGCTTCAATTTACTTGATTAAATATAGTGACTGGTAGATGCAGAATTGGTGAGGTCTTCTCAGTTCAGGCATATTTTAGGGAACTGACACAAGTCAGTTAAATGACATAGAAGTCATTTAGCAAAGCAAGTTATAATAGATTTCCACTGTATTCAATATTTAAACATTTCAGTTAACTGGAATATTAGAAGTTAATGTTGTCTGTTTAATTAATTTTTTTCCTGAAAGATTAAGAGATCAAACAATTGAATCAAATAATTGAAAATTATTTCAGCATACATTGATATCTGCTACTACCGTGTGTTTGTACAAGGCCACAGGGCCATTTTAATCTTAAATAAATGAAGAAAAGAGGATCATTGCTCCAGGATCATTGGTGTGAGATTCTGAAATTGACTAGATAGAATGCAAGAGATCTTTCTGAATATGTCCTGACCCCAGAATATATATCTAGGAGAAAATTTTTAGACAAAATTCTTTATGTAAGTCTGTTTTAATGCCTTTTAATTTTTCGGACAAAATGTTGAAAATGTTATAAAAATGTTTGGATTGTTTAGAAGTCAGAGTTATGTAGGTTCTGCTAATTTATGAGCAGTTCTAAATGTTAATGAATGACTTTTGATCATGCTGGTATCCAGAGGGTTTTTATCTACACCCTGATATTGTTTTTAAGACCTCGTTCACATGTCTTATCTGTCAACATTGATTTCTTTCTAGAATATCAGGAATAGAAGATACTGGAATGTCAAGAGGGTCTAGCAATGACAGTATCAAAGGCACAATTGGTGAAGTCCAGAGATAACACAAGTAGGTATCTTGAGTTAGAGTCAGTAAGAAATGAGGGCTGCAGAGACAGTGAGCCCAGACCAGGAAACAGAGAGACCCTTAAAGACTCAAGGGTCCAGGCAGTATCAGAAAATATAGCCTTAGTAATACCAACCGTGAGTCTGTACAACAAGGGGCTAAGGATTTGACTGAAAAGATCTGAAAAAGTAGGACCACACACACCAGGAGCAAGAATGAGCTTTAGCAGAGATGAAGTATTGGTAGGGAAAATTTGAAGTAAAGACTGTTCTTTTTATGTTTCCTCCCCAGCATCTGGGCTATATCTAGTTCAAGTCAAAAGATGAGACACTTGGATGAAGGCAAGTGCACTGATGGCTGAGCAAGATGGCTTCTATACAGGGACTCTGCTCTCTTGTTTCTTCTCTAAGTCCTTCTATTCCTCACATTGTGGTTATTCCACAAATTCTCACTAAGTGAAAGTTGTATGGATGAAATGCATACACATGCATGCACACACACATGCTTCCTTCAAAGGAACTCTGGACTGAACTTGAGACACATGTGTTTAGTAGTGAATGGGTTAGTTGGATTAAAATTTTGGATATAACTACATGCTTTACTAAGCCTAATTTGCCATAATTTTTGCTGCTCAGAATAAGAGTTACCATCTTTCAATTATTACATGTAGCTTCCCACTCAGATCTCCTGTCATATGCAGCTCTGTATTCACTGAGGTCACTGCTGACTTGTGTATTCTTTTATGACTCTCTTAGGACTGTTGATAGAAAAGATTCCCTGGGTCCTCTGAGGTCAGTGAGAATTTGAACAACGAAAAGAATAAAATAATGCATTAGCTCTTTAGAGTTCGCTTTTGTAGAGAATCTGATCAGGAAGATGAGCCATCAATAAACATTTTCAAACAGCATAGACTTTTGTTTTAACTGGAGGACACCGTGTAAGTTTATATGGAAATTTTTCTGGGTTATAATGTTACAGAATTTAAGGTGTCATCACAACTAAATGGGAAGCCTCATGATCCTGTGAGAGGGAGCTCAGCAGTTGCGATAAGAACCGTTTTCTTGTTTAGTCCCACCACAATACTGCAGGATGATTTGAAAAAATTACTTCTGTGGATCCCAATTTCTTTGTCGGAAACATAACACTTTTAGACTGAAGCTGTAGGGTCCCTTTCAGCTCTGTTCATGATGTATATTTTGTTTTTCTCACAAAGTTTTAGCAAATAACGGATGCTCATTCAATTAATACTGTCTTACTGATGCTGGCCCTCACAAAGCCTTGTGCTTCTAGGAGAGAGAAGTCATCCCATGGGTTGGGTAAAAAAAGGAAGAGGATGTGAAGATGGGAGTGAATAAATCTACAAATTGAACATCTCACTGAAGTTTATCATAAGGATGAACCTCTGGGCTCTGGATATCTGATTGCATGCATAACTGCCCTTGACAAGTCGAATTGCTGGTGACAAAAGTTATGTCAACATCTGAGGTGTAGATTAGCAGTCCCCGACTTCTTAGGGAGGGCTGATAAGTGAGACACAAGGAAAATAAGGTCAACAGGAAGGGCATCCAAGTCAATTGGAATGAAGTCCAATCTACAGAATGTTCTCAGCAGAGGTGTAAGACATTCAATTGTAATTGGCAGAGAAAGTATTTGCTCTCAACATGAGAAGAGCCAGCTAGAACAATGGAAGGTACTGGACAAAAGAAGTGAGACATTCCAAAAAGATAGAAAGACTGATACTGTCATGCAGCACAGACACTCTCCTATTACAGTTTATAACATCTCACCCCTTCTTTTCTCAAAAAGTTTCCTTTTTTTTCCCTCATCCTTTTGTCTTCCTGTTACCTCTTACAAGACTTGAGATTTAGATGATAGCCTCTATATACCAATGAAAATTTGTACTTGAACCATTAAGTTGAGAGATGCTCACTCAGAGGCCTCTGATAGATTCTCACAACAGAACTGCTTCTGGGGACTTGGGAAATGACCAGTCTCTTTGATTTCCTGGGGAAAGCCACCACAACAAAGTCCTCAAGGTCAAAGCTCAGCTTTACACTGAACAAGAAATTGCAAATTTTGACTTTCTGGTGGGTTCACAGAGAGGTCACCAGGACTAGTTCCTACATGCATTGCCAGTAACAACAGACTAGTCCACAATACAAAAAAAAAAATCTCCAGGATATTGTTGCAAAATCTCTGTGGATGAATTTTAAAACTTGATGAAATGATTGATCAAGTGACTGTAAAATTTGATTAAATGGCTTGGAGTGTAACAGCTAACATAAACTTAGGTGCAATAAGTCAAAATTTCTCATTTCTATGACTTTTGCAATATTAAATTTATAATCTTGTTGTTGTTTTCCAAGGAGAGGCACAGTGGTCTCGGGCCTCTCCCTGTGTCTTTTTTGCCCTCAAATGTAATTTGATGTCCTTCTACTCTCTTGAATCACTTTTCACTCTTCCCTGCTATTTCAGGCAGTAGTCTCAGTGAACCTTGGAAACCAGGTCTAAGCCTGCATAGACAGACTGTCTGCAAAGCTCATAACTTTGCTGCAAGTCCCGGTCATCACTGTTAAACTCAGGGCTCTTTCTTGGTCTGGCAAAGCATCACAGCTATCTCTGTGTTTGGAGAAGCCAGGTTGTCTGAAAGGAAGCATTGTTCATTTACAGCACTCTGTTCAAAGCATCCTACTTGGAAAGGTTGTACCAGGGGTCACTAGACCTCTTCCAACTACGAGTCTTGGGCAGGAGGGTAGAAGTTTTCGTAGGTAAGAAAGTTTACATTTCACCCAAGAAGAAATTATTTATCTTCTGAAAATAAGGGTGCACATCTGAAACAAAACAGACTTTTAATTCAAATGTATTTGGCAAATATAGTTTTATAGCAGTGAGGAGAACTTACCAACAGAAAACCCAGGCCCTCTTGGCTTGGAAAGCAAACTACCTATGAAAAGAGCCTGTGCTCTTTTGAGCAGCCTAATCCCATGGGATGAAAAGCTCTTCATACCTCCCAGTCACTTTCATGTAAGTTATGAGGAGAAAAAGTCTTTGCTTTTGATCTTAGTTGTCAGGCTTGGTGTTTTAATACATCACTGTTTTTAATGCAAATATTTTTTAAAAGTTTAAGCCTTGTCTGAATCCCTGGATCTGTAAGCTCCTTTTGTATCGATTAGGGGCTGAGGTCTGTGAGGCCTTGGTCGTGTTTTTCCTTTTGGTGGAGTTGTAATAAACTATTCTCCATCGTTTGGGCTTTGGGAGTTGGCCCACTGAGCTCAGCGGCCATGAGCCCCTTGCTTTCCTGGGAAGCACGGCAGATAGCGTGCTGTGGAATGCACCGAACTCTGCGAGCTCCAGGGCAGCCTGCTGAGAAGGCCCTTCTGAGGGTCAGTTTGGAAGGGGCCACCAGAAAAAAGGGTGAGGGTTAATGACTCCCTTTGTGAGGCTTCCTGGCAGTGGTACTTCACCTCAAATGGAAATTTCAGAAGTTTCTGTACTGTTCACAAGAGCATTCCTGGAGTTGAGTAGCAGAAAGTTAGGCCAAGCATAATGTAGTGACTACTGAACACAGCTCTGTCTCCAGGAACTCATCATCATCATCAAATAGCATTTATTAAAAGCCCACACGCATATGGTGCAGAAAAAACCACATTAAACAAGCACAGTTGGGTTGCTGGTCCTCTGGAGGGCCACAATTTAAAACGCTAAGAAACGAACTCTTGCTTCTGTTAGGCTGTGTTCTGACAAACCAGGAACACAGAGAAAGGAGACTGCTTACACAGTAACTAATATTAACACTACCACTAATAAATTAGTGTATGTATTGTTAATGAAAGACTTTCTAAGTGCCAAATCCAGTGCTATTTGCATATGCTTTTGCAAAATGATCCTTACTGCACTCAATGGAAATAGGCATCAGTAATGTATCTGTTTTATGTAAGAGGCAACTGAAGCTTAGAGCGGTTGAATTTGCCCATGAAAACAAAGCTACAAGGAAGTGGAGCCAGGATTTGAACCTAGGTTTATTTAAATCTAAGGATCATGCTGATCTGTATTGCCAGTTCACAGAGTTTAAAGTTGGCCTTGGGTGGGTTAGTAGAATATTTATATTTACAATATGATAACTTCTTTACTTTTTGTAGCATGATATTTATGACTTTCTTAAAGTTCAGAAAATACCTCATTCAGCTCTCTTTATTTAAAATTGCACTCTTCCTACCATTAATGGGGTTAAGAATTTTCTTTGGCATGGCAAACAGAGTAAGTGGGGTTGGTGGATCTCAAGAGTTTTTGACTATAATAGTTGACACACCAAATTGAAAGAAGACTGATCTAGATAACTGGCCAGAATTTTGAGATGCATGCTTCCTATAATCTGTG
Source organism: Panthera pardus (assembly GCF_024362965.1). NCBI lineage: Eukaryota > Metazoa > Chordata > Mammalia > Carnivora > Felidae > Panthera > Panthera pardus. The sequence continues at coordinate 47,007,965 of NW_026526721.1, read as the reverse complement.
CTAATAATCCTCAGATTGGGAGGAGATATTAGATTGGACTCAGGTAATTTCAATCTCTTTTCTTGGGTATTTATCTCGCTTGGTGTTTTCTGAGCTTGCTGCGTTTGGTGGTTTGGTATCTGATATTAATTGGGGGAAGTTCTCAGTCATTGTTTCCAACATTTCTTCTATTCCTTTCTTCTCTGTCTGGTATTCCCATTACACAAATGCTACACCTTTCATAATTGTCACATAGTCCTTGGATATCCTGTTCTGTTTTTTTAGTCTTTGTTCTTCAGTTTTGAGAGTTTCCTTTTTTTAAAATTTTTATTTATTTTATTTTTTAGAGAGAGAGCGTGAGAGAGGGAGGGGCAAAGGGAGGGAGAAATAGCACTTGAAGTAGGCTCCAGGCTCTGAGCTGTCAGCACGGAGCCCAACGCGGGGCTTGAACTCATGAACCGTGAGATCATGACCTGAGCCGAGCCAAAGTCAGATGCTCAATTGACTGAGCCACCCACGCGCCCCAGTTTTGAGAGTTTCTTTTGAGATATCCTCAAGCTCAGAGATTCTTTCCTCAGCTGTGTCTAGTTTACTCATAAACCCATCAGGGGCGCCTGGGTGGCTCAGCCTGTTAAGGTCTGACTTCTGCTCAGGTCATGACCTCAGGGTTCGTGGTTTCAAGCCCTGCGTGGGGCTCTGCGTTCACAGCATGGAACCTGCCTGAGATTCTTTTTCTTTCTGCCCCTCTTCACCCACTGAAAATAAATAAATAAACTTCAAACAAAACTTGAAAAATAAACCTAATATCCCTGCCATGTCTGGTTCTGATGCTTGCTCTGCTTCTTGAAATTGTTTTTTTGCTGTTTCTTGTGCCTTATAATTTTTTCTTGGTGGCTGGACATGACATACCAGGTAAAAGGAATTGCTATATAATCAGTCTTTAGTAATGTGGTGGTGAGGTGCTGGGGGACTAGAAGCATTCTACAGTCTCATGATTAGGTCTCAGTCTTTTGGTAAGCCTGTGCCTCTCAACTGTGAACTCACAAGTGTTTTTCAGGTTTGTTTTGTTTTTGTTTTTGTTTGTTTTCTCCTCCCCTTAGGTGGTACAGGATGGCTAGAGAGGGCTGGAGTTGGGTATTTCTCTTCCCCAATGTCAGAGAAGAACAGAGCTCTCTGGGATATTTCAAAATGGTTCCTTTCTTCCTCCCTCCAGTGGAAGCAGAAGAGAGTGTTTTCTCCTCTTGTTTTCTGAGGGAGTCTGGTTGGTGCTTGTGGAAGTAAATCTCACAATATCGTAGGGGTCCTCTGTGACGGGGTCCCTGTGGAGTGTTTAACTCTCAAACTTGTCTGTGTGGAGCCTCCAGAAATCTGTCAATTACAGTTCCCTGTTTCCTACCCTGCACTTGGTTCCCAAGGTAAGTCTCTGTTCCAGGGGGCCGTGACTCCCTGTATTTGCCTCTCTCTAATCTTGGGGGCAGTGGTTTTCCCTGTGTCCTCTCCTCTGTTACGGATAAATGATGAGTTGTTGATTTTTTTAGTCTGTTCAACTTGTAGCTTGTTGTTGGGACAGAGTGGTGGCTTCCAATCTCCTTGCATGATGAACCAGCAACTAGAGTCCCATCCCCATCTCTTCTCTTTGCTAGTTTTTCCCAGTTAAAATAGAGAGATGACTGAATAGTATTAGTTGATGTAATTGCACAGAACAGTATCCATTTTAGAATCAGACCTCCATCATTACTGCTGTCCCTGCCCCTGAGGCAGAACAGTGAGTGGACAGAAGGTAAGCAGAGAACATCTGTTTAGATACACTGTAACAACTGGAAGGTGGTTGGCCTGGGGAGACTGTGTGACTAACACCGCATCTGGTGCCATGAGAGCTCATCTCTCAGCCAGAGTTTGTTTGGTCCTTCCTATTTTTACTTACTACTTGACTATATGATGATATCTTTCCATTTATAAGTTTATTCTCACTTGTGTTCATTATGTGGACTTCTGTGAACATCTTTCCTGATAGTTGTAATATTCAAACTCCACTTTTGCTTGAGCATGTTGAATTCCCCATTTAGGATGTCATTTTTTTCTCCTACCTGATCATCATACTGACTTTTATAAATAGCTTTTCTAAGATATTTGGAAAAGTGTGTAATGTTGGTGTTGTGCAAGTGAGTAATGAGCACAGTGATGTACCATCCAGATTCGCCCTACAGGTCTGTGGCACCCATTCCCACACCTGTGGGGAATAATGGCTGTAAACAACTCATAGCTGAGTATCTCTGGACATTGTTCTAGAATAAAGGGAGCTGTCTTGTTCAAGGGTACCTCTCTTCCTGGAGACCGCTCATATTAAATAATTGAAATATGTGGGGGTACAGAGACCCTGCCTCCTTGGCTTAATTCTAGAAAACTCTAAAAAGCTATTTTAGTTCCAGGGCTTCTTGCAGGATTGGCTGAGGCCCCTGTTGCAACTGTACTGCAGTTCAACTTCCTCCTTTCTGGGTATTGTTCAGCCTGTAAGTCTGTTTTCTAGGGAACCCAGCTTAAATACTAGTTGGTCAGTGGTGGTCTGAGCCTCTACAGTGGAATTTTAGAGCTGGATCACCTCCTAGCTGGAGGGCGGTGAGAACCCTGTCCCTGATGGTGGCTTGGACACTGAGCCTCTGGCATGTGTGGCAGTGCAGTTAGAACATTCTCAAGTGGTGAATTAAGATGGGATACAGTGGAAGGGAATATTCTGGTAGGAGCAATATCCCACACCTTTGAGAAGTTGCAGTAAATAAGTGATTATTAAGCCAATGGAATCAGCTGGCTTTTGCTGTGCATAAGCACTGCGTTGGAGAAAAGCAATTAAAAGTTAAGGATGGCTAATCAAAAATTTAAGGTGAAGTGTGCAGGCCAGAGGGCTGCCTTGGAAGCATACAAAAAGAATTTTATCTCCTACAAGCGGAGGAAGAAGAATTTGAGGATCGAGCCCAAGACTTGATTATGAGCTTAGTGGAATTTCAGAGAAGGTTAATTTTCAACCCCCACAAGTCTACTTTAACAAGATTAGGGCCCTGGTTAGAATGCAGAACTTTGAGGCTTGAAATGGGAACACCTGTGTTTATGTCTTTAAAAACCTTGAATCTTCAGATCTTCTTAAGCTGTGGACCCACAGAAGTGGCCCACTCCACATTTTAAATGCTAGTCCTCCTTGCTGCTTGAAGATGACACACAGGGTTTGAGAGACAATACACACTCTTTTTAGGAACCATCCTTAACCCTGGACACCAGACCGAGAACTAGGGCTAATTCACAACATAACCCAGCCAGAGAGGGCTGGGCCTGCTAAGGGAGCAAAGAGAATATATGCCCGAGGAACTACTGGGCCCGGCTAATATGCACTGGCAGGAGCCAGGAGGGTGTGTATGATGTACTTATATCATGAAGGTGCTGGATCAAGGAGTGGAGGTAGAACATCAAGTTGGATAAGGGAGAATTTATCTGCATGAGAGCATTCTTCCAGGTTGTAAGATTTGACACCCTATCAAGAACCCAGGAGATAGAGCTAATATGCTGCTCAGAATCTTCAGAGAAATGACAGACCACATTAAGTGAAATAGAAATGTTGGGACTCCTGTTCCAGATGGTAGAGGCAGGGATCAAAAGACTGAGGGATCAGGGCCTGCTCAAGTGGATATCTAAATAAGGCTGGAACATCTACCAGCTGACTATGCCCCATAGGAAGGCCTTATGGACATGCTATTTACCAAAGTGGTAAAGAATTTTGGAGACATGCACCTGCATGGCTGAGAAGCTTATTGCTGTCCTGTTTAAGTTGGGGATGGTAAAAACACCACGTGGTAGTAATTAACCATAAACAAGGCAGGTGCAGTTATCATAATGAATAGCATGGTTGGCTTGGCAGCCAGGGGACCTGACTTGCATAGATCTCTGGCGATGGTTTAAAAAAAAAAATCAATGTTTCCAGGGACAGGATAGATGGCAGCCACTAAGAGTATTACCTAACTTATGCTAACAAAAGAAATCAAGAGTGGTTGATCGAGATGTCAAAACAGACACCCAAAGGAAAGTTGTGCTTCCTGGACCCACTGACACGGGGAGAAGCCTGGTCTCCATGAGGAAGGAGCCCACAACACCGTGGCAAGTATATACAGCAATGATTTACTCAGCCCTTTCCCAAAGGGACTTAGAATATTTACTCAGGTAACTGTCCATTGGGAAAAAGGTAATACCTAGACATTTTGAGGGCTAGTGGGTACAGTGTCTGAGTTGACATTGATACCTTGGTACTAAATATCATCATGGTATCCTTATCAGAGTGGAGATATGTGGGAGCCAGGTGAGAGATGGAGTCCTGGCCCAAGACTAGGCCACATGGATTCACTAGAACCATAGACTCACCCCACTGTTATTTCCCCAGTCCCTGAATGTATAATTGGAATATACATACTCGGTAGTTGGAAGAATATATATACTGGTTTCTAAGCATGTTGGGTAATTGTTGTTATAATTTCCACTGGGAAGGATTTAGGGGATGCATCTGAAAATGGCCCCCACTCCACTGTCAAACCAGTGAATTTAAAACAATATATATCTCGAGTAGAGGGGGTGGTGACAGATTTAGTGTCAGGGGAAGGGTTCCTTATCACATCTTCATTTAATTCACCTATCTGTCCCCTACAAAAACCAGATTGGATCCTAGAGGAGAGTAAATTCAACCAAAGGGTAGTTTCAATTATAGCTGCTGTATTTTTGCCAGAGAAGAACCTCAGGTACAAAGCATGCAACCACTGATCTGAAAAATGCATTATTTTCGATACCTATTAGGAAGATAGAAGCAGGTCTCATTCACATGAGTGAAACAACAGTATACGTTTATGGTCTTACATCAGGGCCCTATTAACTTTCACTTTCTGTCACAATGTGATCCCAACAGGACCTGGACCACCTGGATGTCCCGTAAAACATCACATTGATTTATTGATGATAGCATGTTATTTGGACTAGACAAATAAGTATGTTGGAGGCCTTGGTACAAAACATGGTAGGAAATAAACTCTGCAGATTCATTTTCCCAGCACATTAGTGAGGTGACTAGGATATCCCTCCAATGTAAAGGAAACTCCTACCATTAAGAATAAAGCACAGTGCTTTGAGGGCCTCTCTGGTTCAGAGACAGCACACTTTATACTTGGATATACTACTCTGATATGTCCCAGGAACACAGAAGCCTGCTGGCTTTGAGTGAGGCCCAGAGCAGGAAAGGTTTTGGTGGCAGCTCAGCTATAGGATAAGCCCTGCCAGTTGGGCCTGCAGTTTAGGAGACCTTTTGGTAATAAGGTGTGTGTGGTGGGGCAAGATGTCCTGTGGAGATTATGAAAAACTCCAGTAGGAGAATCACAATGTCGATTGTGGTTTTGAAACAGGGGAATACCATCTGTAATTATTGTAATGCAGTAGATGTTGTAATGTATCTGCAGTAGAGAACTATACAAACAGGCTGGAAACAGCTCTTGGTTTTCTGCTGGGTGTGAGTGGAGGTGGAATGTCTCACCTTGAGACACAGTGTGATCTTGCAGCTAGAGCTGCTTATCATTAGCAGAATATTGTCAGACTCATGAAGCTGTAAGGTCAGATGGAGAACAGTAATCCTTTGTAAGAAGGGAGTAGCACATCTGGGGTCAAGCCTGAAGTGGTGGTCCATAGACACTTGCCATCTGAAACCATGTACCAGAGCCTCTCTCCTTCGTTTTACAGTCATGAGGAGTTCCTTAAAATCAGCCAATGGACGGAGAATAAAAGCAGAGTTTGTTTCACATATGTGTAGGCTTGATATATAGGGGCAAGCTATAAAAGGATTCCTGCTATCTCACCTGTGATAGTGCTGAAAGGGAGTAGGGAAGGAATATTCTCCCAATAAGCAGAGCTTTGGTCATTACACTTTGTGTGGAAAGAAAAGCAGTCCAAAATAAGAATATACATGGACTCCTGAGTTGTAACTAATGGTTTGGTGGCTGGGCCAGGGTGGAAGTGGGTATGCTGAATGGAGAAAAGGACATCTGGGAAAGAGGTGCATGGATAGACCTACGAGGTGGGAAAATATGAAAGTCTTTATGAAATGTTATCTCTTACCAGAGGGCATCACCCGTGGAATAAGCACTAAACCCCAGTGGACAGTGTCTTGGCCAGTTATTGTCAGTTAGCCTTTGGTTGGTTTCTCCAGTGCTGACAAAATGAGCTATGGTGGCAGGGATGGAGGTTATGCATAAGCCTGATAGTATGGGATCTCACTCATTAATTGTAATAGAGCTGCTATCACTGAAGAATGTCCAAAAGCCCACCAGGACACTTCTTTCCTGTATCGTCTATGAAACAAAGGCTTAATCTCTGTGTAGGGAAGGGCAACATTAAAAAGCCTTTGCGAGGCGCCTGGGTGGCTCAGTCAGTTAAGCGTCTGATTTTGGCTGAGGTCATGATCTCCTGGTTCGTGGCTTTGATCCCCACTTCAGGCTCTGTGCTGACAGCCCTCTCTCTCTCTCTCCATATATATATATACATACATACATACATATATGTATATATATATGTATGTATATATATATATATATATATAGGAATGGTTAAAAAAAGTAACTGAGAATACTAGGTCCTGACAGGGTTTGGAGCAGCTGGAACTGCTAGAAGATATTAAAAAATCTATAGTCACTTGGCAAATAGTTTTGCAGTTTCTTACAAAGTTTAACATGAACTTACCATATGCTCCAGAAATCCTTCTAGGTATTTATCCAAGAGAAATGAAAACTTGTGTTCACACAGAACCTGTCTGGAAATGTATAGCACTTTCATTCATATTTGCCTCAAACCAGGAACAACTAAGATGTCCTTCAGGTAGTTAACAGATAAACTGTGGTACATTTGTACCATGAATTACTACCCGGCGATGACAAAAATGAACTATGACTAACACGACAAGGATGAATCTCAAATTTGCTTTGCTAAATGAAGGCAGCCAGACCCCAAAGGTTACATGTTTTGAGTTCATCATATGACGTCCTGGGAACACTATATGCATGGAAAACATCAGTGATTGCCAGGAATTAGGGCTCAGGGGTGGAGGGGGAGCATGAGGGAATTTCTGCTGTGATGAAACTGTTTTCTGTCTCAACTGTGGCGGTGAGGTGACCAAAGGGAAACTTTTTTTTTTTTAAGTTTATTTATTTATTTTGAGAGAGTGCATATGCAGGGGAGGAACAGAGAGAGAAGAAGAGAGACAATCCCAAGCAGGCTCCACTCTGTCAGCACAGAGCCTAATATGCAGCTCAATCTCATGAACCATGAGATCATGACCTAAGCCAAAATCAAGAGTTGGACGCTTAACCAGCTGAACCACTCAGGTGTCCCTGATCAAAGGAGAACTTTGATAAGTTTAATGAGATAAAAGTTTAAACTGTTAGTAAAACATCTGTAATATAAAAGAAACCCTCAAAAATAAAAAGATGAACAACAAACTTAAAATATTTGCAGTAAATACAATAGACAAAGGATTGATATAATTAATATTTCAAGACTGATTATATCTCAATTAAGAGGCAAGAGATAGAACCTGAGAATTCTCAGAAGAGGAAAGACAGTGGCTATTAAAAATAGTAAACCATTTTATCCTTACAAGTAACAGAAATACAAATTAGAAGGAAATGAAACATTTCAAACATCAAATTAGGATAGGCTTACAAAAAATATTAAAATCTAGTTAAAGCCGGATTTGTAGAATTGTAAATGGTGTACCTTTTTGGAAAAGGAATTTTGCAAAGTATGTCAGTAGCCTTAAACATATTTTTATGTTTATCCAGAAATCCTTCTTGTAAAGTATACTAATAATTATATGTATATGATATATATATAGGATACATGTATATATACAAATATATATAACAATTATATTTATATACATACAGCATCAATGGAAGAGATTTTTATAATAGAATACATTTGAAAAATCGAATTTTTAACAGTAGAAAAATGTCTAAATTATGATATATTATAAAATGGGGTGTTAGTGTTCATGTAAAGTATATAGTATTAATATAAATATAAATTAATATAATAATATAATCAATGTAGTAATATAAACATAAATAATTATATAAAATATAATTAAATACTATAAATATAGTATTAATAATATATATTAACATAAATATAAAATTATATTTATATTAATTTCATTCTTGACATGAAAATAGTCAAGATAGAACTAAATATCATATGATGTCAACATGTGATAGACTTCACCAATATATTAAAAATGGTTATCTCCACTTGGTGGAGTCATAAGTAAATGTTATTTCCCTTTCTTTTTAAAATCTGTTTTAGCCCTGTCCCAAAGAGAATTTTTTAAATTTTTATAATCTGAAGAAAATTTATTTTAAAAAGTACCTTGGGGTCTGAAGAATATTGTAAGAATCTTCTTTTCTGGTCCTGAGCTACCCAGATGGAAGCGAAGGGCAGATGAGTAAGAGCGGCTCATTCCCTAGATGTCCTAGAAAAAGCCTTGTTCTTTAAATTCACCGTTTGGCTGCTTTGGCTAGTGCAAAGCAAGATCTAGGATCCCGTCTTGAAAATCTCATCCAGTCTCACACTTGTTATCTCAAATTGGGAAAAATGTGAGGTGTACAGTATGGGACTGAATTGTTTTCTTTAAGGATGTGAAAAGAGAAAATATCTTAAAATGTTAAAACCAAGATGCAATCTAGCAATATCTGAGACAAAACAAAACAAAAACCACAGACGTAAATCCTTCAACCCATCAATCTCTGTCCTGGAAATCGAATCCATAGGAATGAAAGCGTTGGCATCTAAAGATACACATGCAGTCACTTCTGCTGTAACGCTTTACTTTAAAAATGTGAGTTTCTTCCAGTGCAATTGATATATTAGGGAACACTTTGAGCATAACATGAATTTTGCTTGGGCTTATGTACAATTTCCTCTGAAAGAAATACTAAGGGATGGCAGGAAACTGCACCCAGCTGAACCAAGTGGCCTGGGAAAACACAAAACACGGACACCTCATACATCTCCAGCTACCTCAGTTCTCTGTGTGTGTCGGGAGCCACACCCATCCACATCTGGTGTTAAACTTTCCATCTGATTCCAGATAACCCTCCTTCTACCACTTTATAGTAACTCACAAGGTACAGTGCTTCTGATGCCCACTTCCTCAAGGAAATTCCAGGTGGAGTGCTATATCTAAATATCTATTGTAATATTTATGTATTTCTTAAACACTAATCATATTTAAAATTGTGCTACCATTGTTTTTAGTTTATCTTTTTTTTAATGTTTTCTTTTTTTTTTGTATGTTGCGCCCCTGACCCTACCTTGACAAGCCCTATCATTTTTATTGCACAATTATGCATAGCCAGGTGATTTTTTTAGGGTAAGAATATATAAAATTAATTAAATTATGTGCAATAGGAGGTTTTGAAAACAAACAAATGAGTGTCCAACTCTCGATTGTGGCTCAGGTCTTCACGGTTCATGAGTTGGAGCCCCACCTCAGGCTCCTTGCTGACAGCATGGAACCTGCTTGAGAATCTCTTTCCCCTTCTCTCTGCCTCTCTGCCTTTCTCTCTCCCTCTCTAAAAAAAAAGGAAAAAAAAGGACAACAAAAAAAATCTTAAAAGCAAACATAATCCTAGATAGCGAGGGCTTCTTAATTTGTTGCAGGATCCAGATTCATAAATAATTCACTATGATACAAATCAGATTGTGACTTCACAGGGGCTGACAGGCTTCCCCAAAAGACAAATGTTGTGCTTTACAAATGTAACTGAAGGAGAAATACTATTCTGACTTAACCTCCAGGTGTTTTAGACATGGTGAGGCAGATGAAATGCACATAGAATAACATTACTATGACGAAGCACGTGACAGATGCTAAATAAGAGATGTGAATGGGATATCCTAGGGCTTAGAAGGTTCCTTTTCTAGCTGAAGCCTGTAGGAAATCATCATGGAGGAGATGGATGTAGGAGATCTTTAAATTATAGAGGGGACTTTTATGTGGAAGTTTTAAGAGCAAGGTTACTGAGTTTAAGGAATCAAAATATTTGTTTTAAATAGGAAGAGTCTAAAGGAGTTGAGTGTAGGTTTATTTTATAAACATGTGAATATCAATATGAAAATCACAGATGAAAAGATGTGAGTATATGTGGAGGTCACATTCTGATTTCAGGAAGAACCACAATTAGACACTTCTCTCATTGCATTTGTCAGTCAGAAAAACCACTCAGGTAGATGGGTCTTCAGAGTTCTAGTTATGAGCCACACTTTATTGTCTGGGGGGCATTGAAGCGGCCCTTCACCTCTCTAGCTGGAGATTTCTTATCTTTGAAATGAGGATGTTGAACAAGATGGTCTCAAGTTTAGAGTTCTGCAGTTCTTTGACAGGATTTTCCAAGGATTTGCAGGAATCGTGCTGTTTTGTCTCTGCCCTTCAACTTTACTGAAATAAGGGCTTTTAAGATCTGGATTTATTTGGCATAAAAGAATAGTTATCAAATGGAGTCTCTTATTTGGGTGAAAGGAGATCCACGAACTGGCACATTCTAAGATGTTGGCTTACACCCACCAATTCAGTTCATTCTCTTTGCAGGAAGAAAGTAGAACCAGTTGGTATAATTTATGTTACATTCACTATAGCTACTCAGAAACTGTGGGGCTTTTCCCCTTGAAATGTCACAATGATTTTTTTTTAAAATTTTTTTTTTTTCCAACGTTTTTTATTTATTTTTGGGACAGAGAGAGACAGAGCATGAACGGGGGAGGGGCAGAGAGAGAGAGGGAGACACAGAATCGGAAACAGGCTCCAGGCTCCGAGCCATCAGCCCAGCGCCTGACGCGGGGCTCAGAGCCTGACGCGGGGCTCGAACTCACGGACCGTGAGATCGTGACCCGGCTGAAGTCGGACGCTTAACCGACTGCGCCACCCAGGCGCCCCAAAATGTCACAATGATTTTGACAGTGAAAATTCATTACATGCAGCCATGAATATTAATTCTTGCTGTCTTCCAGAGGCCACAAAGAGGCAACTACTCAAGTTTCCTCTGTGCCTATGATAGTTCTTAAAGGTGCGCACGCACACACATGTACATATACACACATGTACATACACATTTCCCATTTACGATTTAGAAAATGACACCTTAAGGGATAATAAAATACAAATAATGTATGAAAATCAGAATTATAAACAGTTTGCTAAGTGTACACATGGCTTCTTATGTTTAGGAAGCAAGTTGCAAACTTCTCTTTTGGAGTTAGAAAGAATCAGAACAAGCCTTTAATGGAAGAGTAATAACTTGCAATATGTTTTAAAAAGCCATTAGCAATGCCTTAATAGATTTATTTTCTATTTGAAACTGTCATGTTGAAGGTAAGGGTTTGGCCTATTAACCCAGTCTCCTCTTCTGTTGAGCGGGTTGTAGTAGGTGGTCTCCAAAGACTTCGTTTACAAGCTTATGATTCTATGCTCGTTATAAACAGTTTCCTTTAAAAAGTCATGAATTTGTAACAGATGGAATATACATGAACACAAAATTTCTTTGAATGGCTCTCAGTTTAGAAATAGTTCTAGGAGATGTATGAAATTTGGTTTTGCATAGTTTAATTTGCTATGAATTCTTGAATGATTCAAAACACACTTTGCCATTCAAAACACTTTCAAAATAACTCCCACGTGGAGGCAGAATTTGTCATGAAATAATCACAAAGTACACATAAAATTATACCTATACTGTAATAAACCTAATTGAAGGGAGGGAGTGGTGTCTCTGAGCTAGCAAGTTAGGATTTTTGTTTCTATTGCTATTATTTTTGCTGACTTACAACTGATTGCTGTGACATTGTTGTTTGTCTTTTACTGATTCTCATTCTATATTTTTGAGGCAGAAAAGGTCTATCAATTTTAGAATTAAAAAAGGTCGAATTCCTAAGTGCACATTGCTACCAGTATTGCTGTAAAAGTCAATAAATAACTTGAATCAAAATATAAGGGTACTTAGCAGTAGCCACAAACCAAAGAATCCTCAAAATTCAATCTTTTCTTGTCATAATTCCAAGTTCTCATTCTAGAGTTAGGAGAAAGCTGGGTTAGACTGCTTTCTGCTTATGATTTCTATGTTCCTTTTTATTTTTCTTGTGCTTTCCCTCCATACAAAAAATACGTGATTGATTGACTACTTTGTTGACCCCTATTTTCATTTAAATGGAGTTTGGGGGCTGGCTGCCACTTCCCTTTGGAGCAGGTACACCCTGATTCCCACTGATCAGGTGGCTGTACTTATTGGTGGGAAAGTAGAAGAGAAGAGGGCCTGTTACCCTGGGGTTTGCTGCCTGATTCAGAGAAGAGAGCTTCTCCTCAATTATTTTACATTGGAGCTTAGAGATTTGCTCTATCCAGGCCAGTTTGGAAACCTCTCATGACCATTATTGTTTGTTTTGATTTATGTTGGATTGAGAGAAATGTTGAAGCTTTTATTTTATTTTATTTTCTGAACGGTTGCATGTTTGCGTTTCAGAGTTTTACTGTCGGAATTATCATGCAGCCTGAGCCAAGATTATTTGGTCCTTTTGGCTTTTGATTTCACATATGCCAGTTTAAGGGAGTTCCAGCAGATAATTTCTTGTTTTTCAAAGCAGTTAGTTGTTTGTCAGAGTTCTGATCATGCCTGGAGGAAGATCTTCTAAGGCAACTTGAGAAAACTATTATAATAAAAGGAATTTGGAAACTTGAGTTCCGTTGCTGGACTCAATCACTGAGTATTTTGAATCAGAGTCTCCCCTTTCTGCCTCAGTTTCTCCATCAGGAATGTGGAAACACAATAAAATATAGGGATTGTGTCATAATAGGCCATAAATTTAAAATACGAGGTCTTGGCAAATCCTTCAGGGTCCCTTTTAAAAGCATATTTGAAGCTACACTTAGTTAAGCGAAAATTATTTAAGATATTCACTCTGAGAAAGCACCATAGGAATATATAAGCCAATAACCATGCCTGAAACATTATTCTAGAAAGCCAGCTGCAAACTGTACAGAAAACATAGTCAAGTGTGATGCACATGGAGAATTCTCATCAGACAACTGAATTAAATGGCAGATGGACATGTAAAATCTTGGTATGTGGGGAGATTTAGAGTGTAGGTGTTCACATTTATTCTAAGGAAGGTATTTTGTGGCTAAATTTTCCGTTGATTTGGATTAATGCAAACACACAATAGTTACATTACTCTGCGTTTCCAGTATTTCTAATAAAGATATTTTGTCTCTGATATGAACAGAAGTAAATTAAGTTTGGGACTAGAAATTCAGGTCCTGTGTTATATGGAATTCTTTACAGGAGTCATGATACTCGTTTGGCTATTTCTTTTGCATGTGCTTTGGTTTCATGAGCCTTCCTGCTTCTTGATCTGACCTTTTCAGTACCACATTAAACTGTCAGTTTCTAGTGCTTATTTGGAACATTTTCAGAGTGAGCATATGGATTTTATAGTAAGTCTTTATAACACCATTTTGACTCCTTGGTAACTTTTTCTCATCATAATATTTTTTTTTTTTTTTTTTAGAACTCGAGCAAAGAACATGAATATTTATGTACATTCTTATGGAATACATGAACTGATATCATTTAATTTGGATGCTCCCAGATAATAGAATACATGAGATGGACAATTCCCTATAGTCTAAAAAAACATGCAATTATTATTTCTCTTGCAGTTCTCATCTTTGAAAGCAACTCTGGAATGCTAATTACTAGGAGGTCTGTCAGGAACAAGCAGGACAGAGATTTGATTTGGTTTCAGTTAATTCATGCTCCACCCAATACTAGATTCAGACAATGAAAGGTCTGCCTGAGGACTGGATAATGGTCAGGCCAGGACCACCCAAATGTTGGATGGTTAGTGGAACTTAATCAAAGATCAGCAAAGGACCCCCACTAATTCATTTAACACCATCTCTTGCATAGTGATTTAGAATTTTAAAATGCTTTCATATCCATTTCCTCTTTTGAGCTTTACAAGGTCTCTCTTGTCTAAGTACGACAGATAAAAATATTCCAGTTTCATAGGTGGGGAAATTCAGGCTTGAAGAGACTAAGTAACTTGCCCAAGTTCCAAGATAGTAAGTGGTATCAGGCTCATTTGCAGTTCTTGGGACTCTGAGTCCAGTGTTCAGCCTATAGAAGACACAAGTACGATAAGTCTGGGAATATAGCTGTGAATTGTGGAAACAACTTCTTTTTTGGTTTGTGCTGAATAATAGACTGAAGTATTCTGGGCCATCTTAATTACTTAAATATCCAGATGCTCAAAATTCTCTTTAGTGCTGCCTTACTGATGTGGCCACTTCTGTTTTTGTGTGAGGGACTGGAAAAATCTTCCAGTATTCCAAGTCATTAGTAACACCAAATGTGCTAGCAAAAGCATATGATAGCTTTCAGTTATAGAGTGCAATTCCTCTCAGGTGAAAAAGGCCCCCGTTGTATCTGTGTTTAATAGGGATTATAGTTTGTTGCTGAGTTAAGGAACATGAAAGGAAGAGAAAAGCCACTAGCATGGCAAGCACTTTCTCTCTTCCTGCACTGCTTCTCCTCTTATCAACTCCTCTCCAAAAATTCTGGGCATGAAACAAAAGGGGTAGACTGGCAAATGCTGCTTGTGGAGTCAGAATTGCTTCCCAGATGGCTCCTTAAATCTTGATCAGTGCTGCCTCAGCTTTTAAATGCTTTAACCTTCCTGCTGTAATCTTGATTTCTTCCAACCACTACAATTCTGACTTAACCACCTCAAAATGTCATTCCAATATAACCCTGGGAATGCCTCTTCAAGCTCAACTGTTCCTCACAGGAATTTTATCTCTACCCATCCTGGTCAGTTAGTGTTTTCCTCCAGTGGGCTGTCTCACAGAAAGTAGGAAATCCACCGACTTTGACCCAATCTGAAAGGGCAATTTCCCAGAAAGTCTTGAAAGAGACTTTCTCTTGAAAGAGAAAGTGATTAAAAAATGACTCTAAATGACAAAAGTAACCAGTTAACAATTCTGTGGTCACACAGATAATTTTGGTTATAGAAATTTAAAGATAAATATTGTTCAATTTACAAATGTCTGTCTATATTTTTTAAAGAAAAGATATTTGTGGATTTTTGAAGTATTTCCCTTTTAATAATTTGCTCATCAATCAGTAGTCCAGAAAGTTAAAATATATGTGAAGGCAAAAATAATTGATTTATTTTTCCTAGGACATCCAATTTTCATTTCCTATTTATTGGCCTATGTGCAAATCACTGTGTACTTTTCTGGGTGGGGTGGTTAAGAGGGCAGGAGGATACATGCTGATTCTTACCCTCAAGGAGCTACATTAAAGGAAGCTAAGAATTGCTCACTTAAAGCAGATTGGGACTATTTCCCCCCACCGTCTCAGTTACTTGCGATCACCTTCTGACTTTCTTTCAGAAGGTAATTAGTAGCACAATGCTAAGTCATTCACCTTGCTTCATCTCATCACTTCGGCATTTTCTCATTGCATATCATCACAGGAAGGGCGAGTACAGTACAAGAAGATATTTTAAGAAAAAGAGACATGTTCACATAACTTTTTTCCCCAAACCGTATCCAGCTTTTTAAAGATACTTTTCGCAAACAATCATGGTATTTCAGGCAGGACATGGGAGACAATCGTTAAGAGTGTACAATTTTCAAACTCCCGTCTTCACTGGACTACCAAAATCAGAAAGCCACTATAAACCCCAATGAAGTCTTCATTTGATGCTCTCAAGAGGGAAAGTTTGGAATGAGGGTTGACCTCTGGAAAACAGTGTGGAGGTTCCTCAAAAAATTAAAAATAGACCTACCCTATGACCCAGCAATAGCACTGCTAGGAATTTACCCAAGGGATACAGGAGTACTGATGCATAGGGGCACTTGTACCCCAATGTTTATAGCAGCACTCTCAACAATAGCCAAATTATGGAAAGAGCCTAAATGTCCATCAACTGATGAATGGATAAAAAAATTGTGGTTTATATACACAATGGAATACTACGTGGCAATGAGAAAGAATGAAATATGGCCCTTTGTAGCAACATGGATGGAACTGGAGAGTGTTATGCTAAGTGAAATAAGCCATACAGAGAAAGACAGATACCATATGGTTTCACTCTTCTGTGGATCCTGAGAAACTTAACAGAAACCCATGGGGGAGGGGAAGGAAAAAAAAAGAGGTTAGAGTGGAAGAGAGCCAAAGCATAAGAGACTCTTAAAAACTGAGAACAAACTGAGGGTTGATGGGGGGTAGGAGGGAGGGAGGGTGGGTGGTGGGTACTGAGGAGGGCACCTTTTGGGATGAGCACTGGGTGTTGTATGGAAGCCAATTTGACAATAAATTTCATATATTGAAAAAAAAAAAGGAATGAGGGTTGACATTCACATTTAGCACGTTGTTCAACAACTTTTCACAAGCCAACCCTGACTTTCAGGAAATAACATGAAAATGGCAGAATTATCAATTTGAAGATCCATAAGCTAAAGAACTCTTTTGAGGAATGCCATCTCAATAGTGACACTAAAGTCCAGATTGCCTAATATACTGGGAACCATTTCTTGGAGTCAGGTTCCAACAGAGAGGGAGAAGAAGACATAAAAAAAATGAACTTTAGTTTTTCCACACCACAAGGCATTTGTGCCAAGGTGGCTAATATGTTGACATCAAGGAATCCTTCCTCCTGGGAACCAAGAGGAAGTTTCTCAAAACTAGCAAGGAAAGGTGTCCACCCTGCAAACCTGTTATCAGTCTAGCTTCAGAGATACTTAATTAGTGACATATGCCCTTCCCTCCAAACAACAATAAAGTATTATGTGTGCTAACAACATAGCTTTAAAAAAGTAAAAAAATTCTGCACTTTTATAGCACTTGATAAAAAATAGTGTTTCAAACTGTCCAGTTACCAGAAATGCACAGTTATCAAAAATGCACACACTTCACTTGGCCTCTCCAGCACTTTCAGCTTTCTGTGCCTGATCTGTTTTGACATCTCTGTTTTCTGCAGGATCATTCCCATCCTTACCAGCATCAGGTTTTTCCTTTTTCCCTTTGGGTACCTTCTCTCCCTTCTTTGCAGGGGCCTTTTTAGGCTTGGGCTCTGGCTTTGGAGGAGCAGTTTTAGTGAATAACCTTGAGGATTTTCTCTGTGGTTCATCTTTCACCGCGGCTTTATTTCCTTTAGCATCCCCTTTTCAGACTTTCACTTGGGCTTGGTGGTGACAGCAGTGGGACGTTGGCACTGGACACGGGCACGTGGACTTGGTCAGTTCAGGGGTTCTTCTCACCTCTTCTTCACGCTACTCATCATAAATTTTATTATAGTATATTGTCTTCTTTTATTATTAGTTATTTTTAGTAATCTGTTACTAAATTTATATTTTAAAGTTTATCATATGTACGTATGTATAGGAAACATCATAGTATATATGGAGTTTAATACTATTTGGAGCTTCAGGCATCCACTAGGGGTCTTGGAAATTATCCCCCACAGGTGTGGGGGAGCTGCTGTATGTGTTAAGACCGTGAAAGTTTAGACCACAGAGAAGGGAGACAAGGTTCTGTAAAAGGAATAGGCTTTTCCTGAGATGTAATAACGTTCATGAAATTTTACTCATTTTATTGAGTTTTCAACACTTTCTTATTTTTCTTCTACTTCTGTCAAGAATTATTTTCAAATAAGGGTAATTGTTTGGAGTGAAACATAAGATAGAACAGATTTGCTCCTTCAGCTAGATTGGTGTCCTGGATGCCAGGCAGCTGACAGAGACCTTTGGTAGGTCAAGCTGGTGAGGTATCACTTGTCATCCTAGTTGATGATCCTTGTCATCCCAGCTTGGGACCCATGTTCCATTGAGTTCTTGTCAGAACTCATGCTGGGATTCTCAGAATCAGCTAGATCCACAAGTGTAATAACTAAAGACCTCTAGCCAGATCATTAATAGGCCTCTAAAAAAGCAGAGGCTTTTCCCATTAACCTCCTACTTATATGTGGTAGGCTGTTTTCTGTATAAACAGAGGCATACTAGCAGTTGAGAAGACATCTTAAAGTTTTCGAGGCATCATGTCCCTTCAGACAATAGTTTGACTAAATTTTTATGTGTTTGTTTTTAAAATAACATATCAAAGGTGAGAAATCACTTGTCATTAAACTAATTTAGCATAACTAGAAGTTACTGAAATGATCTATATTCATCCTTCATCCTTTCTCCAGAATGATTAATCAGTCGTTATAGATTCCATGCCAGTCAAAAGGTGGTTGTTATTTTTCAGGACTTCACAAAAAGAAAATAGCTATTTTTTAAAATAAAAGTCCATGACTTCCCTCAAGCAAGAAAATGATAGAAAATTGGAATTGTCTTTCATTTCTTAATTCTCAGACTCAACAAAAAAGGCAACTAGAATTATCTTTCTCTCAGAGTGTGTGTGTGTGTGTGTGTGTGTGTGTGTACTTTACAAATACCCCAAACATTCTTTATGAGGAAAGAAAAGAATACTGGTCAAATATCTACATAAGAAAATTTCATGGAAAGTTTTTTCTTTTTTTATTTGGGTTGGGGGATGCAGAAAGTAGTCTATTATAAACAAAAAGGAATGCTTTAGGTCAATGACTTTGTTTCTACCTTCATCTACCTCAGAGGAGAGGAGGACTTCCTGAGTGCAAACATATTTTGTGGGGTCTTTGTTGGAAAAAAAAATAGTGGAAAGAATGGATACTTGGAAAATACATATTTCAAACAGTTGGACAAAGACAGCTGGTTCATTTTTTTCTTCCTGCCAAGCCATTTCCACTTACAATTCAAAAAACCACAGTTTGATATTGGATTTAGAACCAAGTTTTCAAAGAAACACACTGCCAGGGAACATGCATGGAATTCCCACTGATAATAGCATAAAACACAAAAGGATGGAATCTGACCGCCCACGATGGTTTCTCCTTCTGGCATATCAGGTAACCATCTAATAGCGTATCTTTGTATATAACAAATTTATTGCTAGATTGTAAGCTACTTGTGGATAGGTGCTGGCTTGATTTCTCTTTTACCTTTTATACAGCTCTGTGAGTAACAGATACTCAGCAATTATCTATAAAATGCTATATTTAAGACTACAATTTCAGTGAGACTCCTGTGTTAGCAGGGTCTGCTAAGAATCAGATAGGCTAAAAAAAAAATAGATACCAAGACAGAATTAAACTTGCAAGAAAATTTTAGGAGAAATGCCTGTGAACAAAAAAGGACAGGAAACTGGGAAAGTCTGGGAGAGACTTCAGACTAATGCAGGTCTGATACCAAATGAGGGAAAGAGGGAAGGAAGTTTGGGCAGAAACATCTTAGACTGATTCTAAGAAGAGTTTGGTGAGGCCACTGAGGAGTCCTCAAGCCAAAGTTTCTTATCAAATGAATCTCACTTAGTGTCCCTTTTGCACTCAGTCATTAATTGGGAGTAGCTGGTGGAAATTGTGACCTCAGAGTAAAGGGAATGATGAAATTTCAGAATACAGACCCTAGGACTCTTAATTATACTCCCTGAAGAAGGAGTTCTGTGAGGCATTTTTTTTTTTTTTTTTTATGGCCAACACATAGTCCTTGGTAAAAATGTGTGCATCTCTTCAGTGATAATTGAAGCTTTTCTTTTGGATAAGATCTATTGGTGGTTTTAAAGATTAACTGAGATAATTATATATATTATATATATATATATAATCATATATATAAATATATATATAATATATAACATATATAACATATATAATATATTATATATATAATATATAACATATATTATATAATATATTATATATATAAAGGGCTTAGCACAGTACATAGCACATACTTGTCAAGCTACCATTTATTGAACGTTATTATTTACTAAACACAATGATGGCTACTTGATATGCAATGGGACAAACCAGAAAGAATACTTGTTTTGGTGGTAGACAGAATGAAGTTCAAAACCAGGATGGGACACTTACCAGTTTTGTGACCATATTGGGTTATTGAAAGTGTCTGAGCCTCAGTTTCCACATCTGTAAGACAGATATAAAATGCCTATAATAGAAGATGGTAAAGAAGAAATAAAGTACAAGTACCTGGTACCTATCAGGTTTTTGGTATTATCATTTCTAAGTATCTCAAGAACCTAGTAAAATTGTCAGCCTTGAGAGGCTGACCTGTATAGACTACATCACCAGGGTTCTCCAAGCCCACAAGCTTTATTTCAGGTTTGGCCAAAGGGAAGCCCTTACAGGAAGCTGTGGGAAGGGGATGACAGCGAGCTCAGGGGTATATTCCTTTGCCCTCTTCCCTGTGAGACCTGGCTCTGTGTCCGTTTACCAAAAGTCACAATTCTTCACAAGCTAGCAGACTGCACCCAACTCTCTCTCCTGCTGAATTCCGATAACTCTCTCACGTTTCTCTTCAGGTACACCAGTGGTAAGACCTCAACTGCCACTGTCTCTAGGTTATTGCACTCACCTTTGTAGCTCCCCTAAATCCACACATTAGTGAATCATCTTGCTGAAATACCTCTCTCTGAATCATCTTACTTAGAGTAGGTCTTCACTTTCTTTTTGGGACCACCAATGGATTTTACTTCCTTTCTCCTCAGCCCTACATCCTCTCTCCATGAAATATATGAGCATTAGATGTTCTTTTAGTTAAAAAGAAAACATTTTAAACAATGAAGATGAAAGACAAAAAGAGTAGTGAAGTGGTCCTATACTTGGAATCTGTTACCAAGATAACTGGTTTGACTTATGAAAAAACTTACAGAAAATAGTATTTGTAAACAACCATGCTGAGACTTAGGAAGAGTAGTGTGGACAAGAAACTCTACCCTTGACTGCTTAACCCCTGGTTGATTTAGGGTGCATCCCCTAACTTCTCTCACCCTTAAATCATAATGTAGGCAGATGTGTGGCTGAGACCCTTTTGGCTGTAATAGTGCTGGCCAACAAAATGCTATCTATGGAGGGAGGTTTCATTTTTGGGTTCTTGGAGAGGTGCTTTAAAATTCTTGGTCAAAGGACAAATAGATCAAGGCAGATAATTTTGTCATCTGTGAGTGCTTGGAATCCACTTGGAAGGATCTTCTGGCTGACATTGAGGACATTGCCAGGCAAGATCAGAGTGACTCCTGGTGAGTACTTAGGTGGGTGGTAGACCGGCAGGGGAATGTGCCTGGGAAACGTTTGCCTGTTTTTCCAGCTGGAATGAAGCCTAACAGCCCTAGAATAAAATAGCCTGAAATAAGTGGTCCTAGGTAGAAGAATATTATTAAAGAAAAGAATGGAAAATCAGACACCATCAGTGTGAATGTGAAAGCTCTAGCCAGCAGACAATTTCAAACAGCTTTGCAGAGACGTTTTCAGGAGCTATTCAGATGGATTCTGTGTTTTCTTGGACCTCGAGGACTAGACACCTGTATCTAGTACACATGATACCTGTAGACTTTATTTTTATTTTACTTTTTTTAACGTTTATTTTTGAGACAGAGAGAGACAGAGCATGAACAGGGGAGGGTCAGAGAGAGAGGAAGACACAGAATCTGAAACAGGCTCCAGGCTCTGAGCTGTCAGCACAGAGCCCGACACGGGGCTCGAACTCATGGACCGCGAGATCATGACCTGAGCCGAAGTCGGACGCTTAACCTACTGAGCCACCCGGGCGCCCCGATACCTGTAGACTTTAGACAGATGACCTGTGTTTTCTCGGACCTCGAGGACTAGATACCTGTATCTAGAACACATGATACCTGTAGACTTTAGACAGACGACCTGTTCTCACTCTCTGCTTTTTGGCATTGAGAATGAGCAAGGAGAGCTCTCTCCCTGGGTGGGAGAGGTTTTCCTAATGGTTAAAGGAAAAGTTTTGGTTCCTGGTTTAGAAGTGGCCACACACCACCCTGATTAATTATGTTTTAAAGGATGTGAGTGAAACTTTCTAATTGAAGAGAAACTGGATGGGCTTTGCTTTTTTCTAGGAGAAGAAACTCAAAGTGCTCAACACTTGAAACAATAGATGCCAGGAATTAGAGGAGAATAACAATAACATCTGACTCAGATCTGTGAATGGGGCAAAGTCTTCGTTGCTTCTTCATATACCTCTGATTGCCTCATCCTGCTGTCTTTCACACATCATTCAGGCATCTTGTGGCTTTTCTTTATGCTGCTATTAATCTCTTTTTTTGAAAGAAGTGACAGACTGCAGACACCACACACTTTGTTGTTTCCACAGCCTAGTCACTCTTTTCAATCTCAGGTTCCAAGAACACCAAGCATAAGGTCCTTTCCGGAAAAATACAAGACCAGGTGTGCGTGTGTGTGTGTGTGTGTGTGTGTGTGTGTGTGTGTCCCCCTTTGCCAGGGAGATCTTAACTCAGAAGAAGAAATATAGGATTTGGAGCAGATGTTCTTGTTAAATGTTTACTATCTATGCCATTTGGACAAATCTCTGCCTCTCTGAGGCTCATCTGTAAAGTGAGGCTGTTATTAAAACTCACCTTACATGATTGCTGAAATGAGTAAATTGAACAATGTATGTTGACATGCTTTGCAAACTATAGTTTACTAGGTAAATATTAGTTGTAATTAATATGATCCATGTAAGAAAAACACTCTCATTCCTTTCCAATTGATCTGTTTTCACATTGTCTTTTGATGGAATAAGCACTTTGGGGAATTTACCTTTGTGAAATTGATTGATTCATATTTATTAAACATCTGCTTTGTTCAAGGACCTGTGCTACATGCTATGGAAGATTAAAAAAAGGTGACTAGCTAGCAAGCATGGTTCTTGCTGTCTTGGATCATACAAACTAGTCAGGGATTTAAGACACTCAAAAATAACTAGTTTTCTCACCACAACCTGTTTTTTTCCACTTTATGTGGCCCTAGTGGTGTTGTGATCATGAAGCACTCTCTCCTTTTCTCTCCTTTCCTGTTTTTAAGGGTATTAGCTGGAGTTCTTTGATTGTTAGGCAACAGAAATGAACTCTGGCTGAGGTAAGCAAAAATGAGAATTTGGGTGGGACAGTAAGGCAGGTAGAGTTAGAAAGTGTTTTAGGTAAGTTCTCTAAAAGCAGAGCCTGACACAAGGATTGAAGTGCCCATGGTTTATTGAGGGGTTGCTCTTCAGGAAAACTTGTAAGGAACTGAGGGGAGTGGTATAGCTAAGAGCAAAGAGCTATGCAAAGATGTGGTCTTAGGTAAAGTCTACATTTGGCTTGGAGGTGTATATATACCTCCCTATCAGTCAATCATTGGCTACCTTCAAGTGGGGGACACTGAAACCTCCCAGGCATCTCCGAATGAGATATCCCAGTCAGCCAAGGGCAATGTGCTAGGGAAAGTTGCAGGTATAAGCTGTTAGATGCAGCACACACAGAGGCTGGGTAGTAGATACACTAGCTGATAAAGGGGTTATAGATGGGGTACCACAGAACTACTATAGAGGAGCAAGAAGTTAAGAGTCAGGAGAGGTCAAGACCCAGAGTGCTTTGAGGGATATAGTGGGTCTCAGTATCAGAATGAGTTATTATGGTATTAGCATGAATGAGAACCAACCACCTTCCCATTAACTCCTCTTTCTCTCTTTCTTTCTTTCTTTCTTTCTTTCTTTCTTTCTTTCTTTCTTTCTTTCTTTCTTTCTTTCTTTCTCATATTAGATAACACACTGTGTAGTCTTGGCTTCAGGAGTAGAAGTCAGTGATTCATCACTTACATAAACACTCAGTGTTCATCTCAACAAGTGCCCACCTTAATGCCCATCACCCATTTCCTTCCCCCTTCCCCATCAACCCTCAGTTTGTTCTCTGTATTTAAGAGTCTCTTATAGTTTGCCTCCCTCTTTCTTTTTTTATCTTATTTTTCCTTCCCTTCCCCTATGATCATCTGTTAAATTTCTCAAATCCCACATATGAGTGAAATCATGTGATATCTGTCTTTCTCTGATCGACTTATTTGGCTTAGCACAATACCATCCAGTTCCATCCATGTTGTTGCAAATGGCAAGATTTCATTCCATTTCATCACTGAGTAGTTATCCACTGTATGTATGTGTATGTTTGTGTGTGTATATATATGTACACAACACATCTTTATCCATTCATCAGTTGATGGACATTTGGGCTCTTTCCATAATTTGGCTATTGTTGATAGTGCTGCTATAAACGTTGGGGTGCATGTGTCCCTTCAGTGACTTTTAAATTAGGGATACAGAGGGAATTGGAGGTCGAATGGTCACTATAGGTCCTTCTGACTTAATTATACATTGAAAAAATTACAGTCCAGCTGAATCATATTGTTTGCCCAAAGTCAGCAGTCAGCAGTGGCAGATCCAAGCCCTGAGGCAAGTCTGCCTTGCAGACCCATGCACTTTCCACCACCTTACATTACTTCTGGTGCTGCTCTTCACTGTGCCATCATTCTTAAACATTGACTCTGATATCACATCTGATGCAGATGTGGTTCTCACCACTGGGTTTCAACACCACTAAATCTAAGAGTGTGTCTTTTGTGGATTTAAATCTTTCTTTTTCTTTCTTTCTTTCTTTCTTTCTTTCTTTCTTTCTTTCTTTCTTTCTTTCTTTCCTTCCTTCCTTCCTTCCGTCCGTCCAATTTAGTTAGCATATAGTGCTATGATTTCAGGAATAGATTCTAGTGATTCATCCCCTATGTGTAACACCTACTGCTCATCCCAACAAGTGTCTTCCCTAATTCCCCTTACTTATTTAGCCCATCCCCCCCCCCCACAATCCCTCCAGCAATCCTCATTTTGTTCTCTGTGTTTAAGAGTCTCTTATGTTTTGTCCCCCTTCTTGTTTTTATATTATTTTCCTTCCCTTCCCTTATGTTCATCTGTTTTGTATCTTAAATTCCTCATATGAGTGAATCATATGATATTTGTCTTTCTCTAATTTCATTTAGCATAATACCCTCTAGTTCCATCCATGTAGTTGCAAATGGCAAGATTTCATTATTTTTTATTGCTGAGTAATACTCCATTGCATATATATATATACATATATATATATACGTATATATATACATATATATATATACGTATATATATATATGTATATATATATATACCACATCTTCTTTATCCATTCATCTGCTTAAATTCAGATTCCAAAACATGAAACTCTGATTGGACATTAGAATAAAGAAGTTCCTCTTTTCTGTGGGTCACTAATCTGGGAGGATACAAAATAGGAATCGAAGTAAATCAATCTGTAGTAGGAGAAAATGAGGCCATTCTCCCCATACCTAGAAGGGGACAAAGCTTAGAGACGGAGTCTAAGATCTAAATCTTCAGGCATGGTTTCATCCATGATAAAGGCAGCATCATTCCTTAACTTCCCAGTTAGTAAGTCCCTTTTGGTTTAAACTACCATTTATACCACTTGGAATCAAATGATTTGCAGTAGGCAGAACATTTTGGCCCTCTGATGCTGCTCCTGTGAATGTTATGCTACATAGAAAAAGGGATTTTACAAATGTAATTAAGGTTGCTTAATCAGCTAGTCTTAAAATAGGGAGACTATCCTGAATTATCTGGGGCTGGCCTGATCTAATCACACAAAGCCTAAAAATGCAGAGATCTTTCTGCCTTGTAGCAGAAGAGTAAGTCAGAGATTTGAGGTGCTATTGGCGGGTTGAAGATGAACCACATGTCAAGGAAATGAGAATCTTAGTCCTACATTAACAAGGAAATGAATTCTACCTCAAAGTGGAACCTTCCTCAGAACTTCTAGATAAAGTCCCAGCCCAGCTAATACCTTGATGTCTGCTTTATGATCTCTGAGTAGAGATATTTTGAGAGATGTTATGCCTGCACCTCTGACCCACAGAATTTCAAGGTAGTGAGTATCATTTTAAGACTGTGAATTTGTGGTTATTTGTTACAGCAGCAATAGAAAACTAATATATGGGCCAAATAAGTGGTACTTTTTCATTCAGCAACATTTATGGAGCCCCTGCCTGGTGTCTAAATGTCTAGAGCCACATGGACACACGCACTCAATACTAAAAGTAAGAAATTTTACAAGGCTCCTCTTCGAGGCTTTATGGCCTCTTGATAAAGAATGTTTGCTCCAATACTAAGTTCCATGTTTTATTCGTCTGTTTGGTGAAAACTTCCTGGCACACAATAGGTATCAGCTCCTATTTGTTCTATTAAGCTGAATGGTTTTATAATACTGTTGGCTCAACAGTACACAGTGCTAGAGAGTAAAAAGCTAAAGACTTCATTGTATGTTGAAAATCATGCTTTAGAGAATACTTTCTGGTTCCTGGTTTGGCTTTCAATTTATATTATAGGTAAAGATGAGAAAAATCTTTTAAATGCAATGGGTTTTTTCTCTCTCGTAAAATACAGTATTTCTACTTTGGTTCTGGAACTAAGATTAACTGTGAGTCTTTATGGCTCATGATTCAAATTCTCTAAACATCAGCATATGATTCAGGTGTAAAGCAAACTCAGCAATTATATCTGCTCAAAATTTTAATATAATTATGCATAATTAGTGCTCTTGCCTTAGTGTGACTCATATTAGTGTCCAATCGAGTTACCAATATTTATCCCCCTGTAACTATTCCAGATTGTACAGGGTGTCCTGGTCCTGCCTTTGCATTTTGATACTCTAGAATAAAGTTCACACATATGCCAGGCAGGTGTCTGAAGCCTGCCTCCTCATTCTTTTGATCTCCACTAGTTCAGTTATCAGTTCCTCTCCTGGGGCTGGTTTTGGGAACTTGCAAACAACTGGTCCTGTACACTTTGCACTAACTCCAAACTGTCTCCTGACTGGCTTATTTCCCCTCCTTTTACCACCTATCTCTCAGTTGAGAATGGGGATGCACCTTACATGACCCCAAGCTCTCTTTCCTTATGATTCTTGTACTTGTGAGGAAATATCCAAGTGCTCATAAATGTTTATATCTTTCCATAGGGTAGTTAACTACTGTTTCATAATTCAGAGCTGTTAAGAGTTTAGGGTTTCAGTAACTTTGATCCATATAACATATCTGGTCAAAACCAAACAAATAAATTAAAAAAAAACTATTCTATCATGATTGATTCTGTTTTTACAGATGTGCCATTCTTAACGTACTGCTGTCCTTGGAATCATAGCTTCACATCTGAAAAGGGGCAATAGCATTAAGTAGCAGTTTGGGTCTTTGACATATTCCCTTGAGAAGTGTTAAATGTTGCCATTCTTGACAGTTCGAAAGCAAGTCATATGGTTGATATTTTGCCAATGAGATAAATGTGGAAAAATGTCACTTTTCCTTTAATTAGTTCTGTCAGTAGAAACTTGGCAAGAGATGATAGTAAGGAGATATTGGCATTTAGGCATGTTCATATTTACTTTTGTGATTTAGAATTATGACGACTTTCATGTATCCTTACAGTGACCCTGTCTGGTTTAGAACTTCTGAAATTCCAGCATCAAACCTCTTTCCCATTCCTCCAGAGACAGCAACATTCACCAACATTGGAGTTTTGATCAGATACAGGTACACAGCCATGAAACTGATTTTATTTTATATTAATCAAATAAAATTTATGACTTGAAAAATAGGTCTTTTATTTTCTTTTCCTGAGGAAATTTGCTGCATAATTTGATCTGTGTTTAGTTTTTTGTTTTGTCTTTGTTTTTTCAACTCTTCACTGTATTTTGCATGATAAAAGGTATTGTTTTCAAATCTAAAGTCAGTGGAGCTGGTTCCTTTTTCCTGTCCTATTAGAGAGCCTTGGAACACATGTATGACTATGGCTTTTTTTTAATGTTTTTATTTTTTAAAATTTACATCCAAATTAGTTAGCATATAGTGAAACAATGATTTCAGGAGTAGATTCCTTAATGCCCCTTACCCATTTAGCCCATCCCCCCTCCCACAATGCCTCCGGCAACCCTCAGTTAGTTCTCTATATTTATGAGTCTTTTCTATTTTGTCCCCCTCCCTGTTTTTATATTATTTTTGTTTCCCTTCCCTTATGTTCACGGAATACAGTGTGCTGTTTCGAAGTGACTATGGCTTTTTGCTTTTCTGGTTCAAATTACTAGAATTCAGAAAGCCTTGGCATTCTATTAATAGAAAAACCAATGAAGAATTGGTTTAAAAACTGATTTAAAAATATCTAATTTGATTAAAATACATGATGATTCCATGAGGAAAAGAAGGTAACAGGCTAGTTAGGCTAGGAGAATGACATTGAACAATAGGAACAGGTACTCTTTATAGAATGCCTTATCTGTACCTGAAAATTTACATGAATAATTTTACCTTTTGTTTCTTATAATATGGTGGGCCAGGTATGCAGAAGTAAGGAATTATCAGGCTCAAATCAAGACAGGTGAAGATAAAAATCCAGAGAGCTAGGCTACCTCTAGATTTTCATTCTGTCTGGAGGATATTTAATGAACCTAGTAACCTTCAGCTTTCTCACAGAGTTATGAGACAGGACACAAAACTCAGGTGTGAAGTCTAATAAACGAGCCTCTTTTAGAAAGCTGGGACAAGAGCACTTTGCCCTCAGTATAAAGGTGAACTGGAAAATGCTGCCTGCCCCACTTAGAGACAAATATATGGAACATATGGAAAAGAGTAAGAGACACAAAGGAGAGAGTGAGATATCTACCACAAGATTAATTGGCATTTTATAAAAAGATAATACAGAGAATGGGAAATTTTTCCAGAATTGTTTAAAGACATAATTACTCAGATACATAAAGCCAATGAATCCAAAGCAGATATTTAAAAAAGAAATGTTCACTGAAACACGTTAGCTTGAAACCAGAGAACACAAAAGACAAAGAAAGTATCTGTAAGGTAGTCAGAAGTAGCAAATGGGTCACTAGTAAGAGATGGTTGATGGTTGATAGCTGATTTCTTATGGCAATAATGGAAGCCAGAAGCCAGTGAAAATAATTGCCAATGAAGAATTTAATTTAATGTGCAGCTATATTTAACTTTATATAAATGGAATCATACGTAATGCATGCATAGTATATTTTAAAGTCAGTTTTAAATTAAACTTTAATTTTGACATAATTGTAGATTCACATGCAGTTGTGAGAAATGCTACAGAGAGATCCCTTGTACATTTTACTTTGTTTATCTCAATGATCACATATTATAAATCTGTACAACTATGTACAATAGCAACAACCATGATGTTGACATTGAAGTCAAGGTAGAAAACAGTTCTATCTCTGCAAGGACACCTCATATTGCCCTTTTATAGTCACATCCACTTCCTCCCACCCTCCACTTACTATTTAAGCCCTAGCAACCACTAGTATGTTCTCCATTTCTATACTTTTGTCATTTTAAGAGTATTATGTAAATGGAATCATGCAGTATTTAACATTCTGCAGTTGACTTTTTCACTAAGAATAATTCTCTATAGAGTTACCCAGGTTCTTGCATGAATCAGTAGTTTGTTCCTTTTTATTGCTCACTAGTATTTCACTGTGTGAATGTAACAAAAATTAGAAATTCTTAACTCAGTAAAAATATCCTATGAAAACAAAGGCAAAATAACATTTTCAGGCAAACCTGTATCAATATTACTTCCAAAAGATTATCACTAAGATAATTTCTAAAGGATATATTTAGGCAATGATGTAAATGATTCTAGATGGAGAATCTGAGATTTCGTAAGAAATAGTGGGCAAAGATATTGGTAAACTTAGAGATAAGGATGAGAAGTAGGTTAAAACCAAAATGCTGAAATAGCAAAGCTAAAATACTAGAAAACAACCAAACTTAAGTTGGAAGGGAAATGAATGAAGTTAAAATTGTGTTGTGTGGGGAGGTAAAGACATTTATCTTTATGGCATATATGCTGTAATTTCTAGGAAGACCAGTAAAGGAATAGAAGCAGTACACAACTTAAACTGCTAAAGGAAAATAGAAGTGAGAAAAAATAATCAATTTTTAAAAGATAAGAAATGAGAGGGAAAGGGAATATGGAAAAAGCAGAATGCATAGAAAACACCAATTAAGATAGCATATATAAGTAAAAATGTCAGTTACAAAAATATACATGTAAAGGAAATGCTTTACCTAAAATATGAAGGTTATTAGACTGGATAATAAAACAAAAGAAGTTGGAAAAATGTATCAGGCAAAGTCTAGCCAAAAGAAAGATGCTATAGCTATTTTTATGTCACACAAAATGTACTTTAAAGTATAAAGCATAATTAATCTCTTCTTAGTAATAGAATATTTAATTCACTAGGAAAATATAATAATTTAAAATCTGTGTGTACCTGATGACATACATCAAAATGAATAAAACAAATTGACAGACCTAATAAAGAAATAAGTTCACAATTGTAGAAGATTTTAATATATTTTTCAGAAACTGAGTGGTGGTACAGACAGGAATACAGTAAGAAAAATGAAGATTTAAGCAATATGATTAAAAATCATGTCCTAATGGGCATGTATAAAAACATGCGCATGCAATGCTTAATATACATTATGTATAAGAACAAAAAGGACATTTGCAAAAATTGGCCATATACTAAAATCTCAGTAATCTTCAATGTTCTGTATTGTTCTTTGAACACAGTGAAGTTAAGTTAGAAATCAATAACCAAAAGATAATCAATGAAACCCCATATAGAGAGAAATTAAAAAATACATTAAATCACAATCAAAGAAAATATTTATTTAGAACACATTTAGAATGGAGTGATAGTGAAAATACTGCTATCACAACTTATGAGATGGAGATAAAGCAGCAGTTAGAAAGAAATTTTAGCTTTTAATGATTATATCAAAACAAAAACAAAGATTGAAAACTAATGAGTGATGTATTAAGAGGATCAGCAAAGAAGAGCAGAATAAATGCAAAGAATCTGGAAGAAAGGAAATGACGAAGACTTGGGCCAAAATTAATGTAATGGAAAATAAACATGGACTAACAAAATCTTAGTTGTTTGGAAAGTCTAATAAAATTGACAAGTTTTGATAAGATTGATGAAGAAAAAAGAACTGTTCCAACTAAACAATTTGAAGAACATAAAAGGGGCTGTAACTGCCAGAATTAAGGAGATAATAAAAGGATAGTATGAACAACTTTATGCCAGTTAATTTGAAAATTTATATGAAATGGATAAAATCCTAGGAAAATGTAACTTAATGAAATGGAGTCAAGAAGAAAAGGAACACATGATAAGTTATCTGACCACTAAGGAAATTGACAGGTAGTTGAAGATCTTCCCACAGAGAAAACTCCAGGCTTTTGATGGTTATATCGTGGAGCCCAACCAAACATTCAAGGAACAAATATTTTCAATCTTACACGAACTATTTCAAAATAGAGTAAAAGAGGAAATATTTCCCAACTCATTTTATGGTGCTAGTGTAACTTTGACCCCCCAAATCTGATGTGGGCAGTGGAAGAAAGAAAAATTGCTGGTGAATATCATTCAGGAGCATAGATACAATAATTAGCAAAGCCAATTCAGCTATGTTAAAAAAATAATCCATCATAGATATTTAGTTGTGTTTATCCTATAAATGCAAGATTAAAAAAAATAGAAAAATCAATGTCATTCTCCACATTAACAGATAAAACAAATAATGTGTCAACACATACTGAAAAAAATGAATTGATAGAACTCAGCATCCATTCATGAAAAAAACTAGAAATAAAAAGGTGTTTGTCATTCTTTAATTAAATTAAATTTTATTTATTTTTTAAAATTAAATTGAATTTTTAAAAAGCCTGCAGCACATGAGCCAAATAAACTAAATAATGAAACACTGAAAGTTTTCCTTTCAATATTAGGAATAAGACAAGTGTGCCTGTTTTTATAATTGTATTCAATGTTGTACTGAAGGCTCTAGCTAGCACAGAAAGTAAAATAGAGAGGGGAAAAAGCACTAAGATTGGAAAGTACTAAGCAAAAGTATCGTTAACAGATAATGATTCTTTGCATAGAGAATAAAAAATTAGAGATAAAATATTAAAATTAACAAAAGCTTAGCAAGTTTGCTGTACATAAATTTAATTGTATTAACAAAAAGAAAAAAGATACCATTTATAGTAGCATAAAATATAAGCTATCTATTAATAAGTCTAACAAAAGATATAAAAGTCCTTTTTGGAATGAATTCTGTATTATCTCTAGTTTTTATAGCAGCTCTGCAAGGTTATTAATATCATCCATCAAAGAGGTAAAGCAATTTACACAGATACCACATATATGGGAAGTGGAGGTAAAGGGATATGAACTTAGGCTTCCTAACTCTACAATCTGTTTTCCCCAAAATAGTGGCCTGATTTGGGGGCTTCCCAGATGTGCTCAGCTCTACATGACTCCTGGGCCTTGGCTGCTCCTTCCACTTCCTGTCTAGAGAACAGTGCCAACTTGTGTCATCTCCAGGGTCTTAAAAACCAGCTGCCATAATCATCCCTTCATCTCAGGTTATTTCAGGCTCCCTTATGGGTAAGATCTGGGTGTCAGCATCTCTTCCATCTCTTCCCCAGAAGCATTGGCATGGGGTCTGACCTTACTAGAAGAGATTCTGCCTGCAAGAACTGGGCGACACAATCCAGAAATGTGGGGAGAGGGAGTTTGAGGGGCAAATTTTGACCAAGAGGAGAATACCCATGGGAAAGAGCTTGCCTTCCTCCTCCACTCTCCACAAAGGGCTCCATACAGACATGCTGGAGATGTCCGTCCTTTGTGACTGAGTAACCAGCTGTGCTTTCCTATGGAGCTGTGGCCAGCTTGGCAATGCACCATTTCGTATGTGTTCTTCCTTTTTCCCTGACTCACTTCCTTTTCCTCTCACTCTTGCTTTCCTGAGATAAAACTTCCAAAGCGCTAAAGCTTTGCCTTGGGGTCTGATTTCCAGGGAACCTGGACTTTGACATCCACAAAGGCTCATCTCTTCCAATATTCTAACAGGTGTCCCCATCTATTAGTAGGCTATGAAATCATTTTCAGTACACTGCCATTAGCATTTGGAAACATAATGAAATATAAGAGAGGCAACATATCAGAGTGTATCATATGTAGTGAGGTCAAGTACCATTTCCTGAAACTGTTATTTCAGTTATGTGTGTATGTTTGAGGATGTGAGTATGTATATTGAGTTGTGATGTTAAATGTGTGTTTTACAGTATGTCCTGGTCAAAAAAAGTGTGAAGGCCACTGGTCTAGGCCAGTGGGAACAGAGTTCATGAGTTCATGTGATGACTGTGCCTTCTGGTTGCACTGTCACAAATGTCCTGTGGAATTTTTTGATGGCCTATCTCCTTACTTTAGCAAATATTAAAATGTCACAATAGCCTTCATATAGTTTAGCCATATAGGGTCAGATTATATTTGTTAGCTGCCATGATAGAGAAAATATTTTGAAATATGTCCTTAAAACTAAGTGACATGGCCTTGTTTAGAAAAATAAAGGGGGTTACCAGTGAATGAAATTTAATGATGTCTAGATGTGTTTACAGTTACACAGGCAGACCCATTTTCTAGTAACAATCATTGGTAATCCAGGTAATCAACACAATATGCAGCATAATTTTCCTTAATGATGATTATGTCTTTGAAATCTATACTCTCTTCCAAGTACAATGATCTGCCTGATCTCCTTGGAACATCCTGATTATTTGGAGAATGCTGGGGTGGGGGGGGGGGTGAGAATATAAGTCTCAAAGCTGTGCATGCACTTACTGACTTTAAAAACAAACACCCCAAGCAGGTTTTAGTTTGTAGTATGTGTACTGATTTAACCTGAAGATATTAACTGAGAACAGCTGTTGAGTTGCACTTGGTTAAATATTCTGAGATAAAATATTCTGGCAAGACACATAAAAGAGAAAAACAAGTAAGAAAGTTTGTGAAGACACAGAACAATCTTTAAGGTATGATCCAAAAATCAAAGAAATGGCAAGGGTTGTCTTAATTCCTCTATGATTCTAGAAAATCATACTCAAGAAAGCCAGTTTAAATGGATTCATACCCTTTTCAAAATTCAAGGATATGATATTAAGTTGCCAAGACCCTACTGAATTGCTTTTAATTTTATAATAATTTCTATGTAGCCAAATGATAGACCTAGATTTCTCACTTGGTAGTCATAACACAATCACTTCTACAATTACTGCCAAACCTACTGAGAATTTAATGCATTTGGAAATCCCTGAAGAGAAATTTCAAAGTTCATTCTATCCACACCCAGATGCTCAGATTGTCAAAGCCTGGCAAAGACAGAGAGCTTGTTTATTTTCCATGTAATTATTGTATAATAACTAGTGAGTACACTCTGTGTTCAGGTAATAAAAGATTTATAAGGCATTTGGGATATTTTTACTCATTCACATATATTAGTGGTATGCTAAGTGAATTTAAAGACTAATGTTTCAGGGGAAGGATGAACACCATTTCATTCTTAAAGAGCTATTTTGGAAGATACGCCTTGACCAGATGATATTTGATTAAATATTAATTCTTCTTGCTCTGGAGTCAGTAGTAACAAAGTACTGGTGTCATATGAAAGGAATGCATTTTGCAGAAGCAACCCTGACCTAGGACAACAGGTCTGCTAGTAATTGTCACATCTCTGCAGAAGTCTCATTATGGTCAGCTTCTCATTTGGTGTGCTCGTTGATCACCTTTGTGGCAGATCACATTCCCTGTACTTCTCTTCTTTGCCATGTAACTATTCTGTTTCTCTTGTTAAAGGCCTACAGTTTATTTCCCCATCTCCTGACTCTAGGATTGGTTCTGAGGCTTGTTTTGGTCAATAGCATCAGGTGTAAGTGCCATGTGCCAGTTGAAGGCTTAGGCCTTAAGAGTATTTGTATGTATCCACTTGCTTTTTTGTGCTTCTGCTATATTTATGAGAACATTCCCAGACTATTGCTAGTCTCAGGAGAATGTTGAGAGACGTGTGGAACAGAACTGTCCAGCCAAGTCCAATCTGAATTAGCTAACCTCCAGTCAATTTGCATTGCATGAGCTAAATAAGTGCTTATTGTTGTATGTCAGTGATGTTTTGTGGATATTTGTTATGTAGTATTATTATAGTATTAGTTGACTGACAGATTCTACAAATCCACTTAGGATTTTCAAGAAATTTCTTGGCCCTGTCAGATTTTGGAAAGTTATCTTTGTTTTGTGGATGTTATGAGGGATTGAATTGGAGCTCTGGCTTTGGTCTTGAGCTCTAAATCCATGTGTCTACTCTTTCTGGGGTTCACAGGGACTTCAAATAGAGATCAAGTCTGGCGGAGTATCACTTGACATCTATACACTTATAATTCCAAAATAAATGTGTTCAGCTACTCTGGCCAAGACTTTGTCTGTAGTCAGTCAGTTCCCATGAATATACTTTCACTAGTTCCTGCCCTCCCTCCCCATGCCTGATATTATAGAAGGTTTCATGTTGGAAACCCAGCTGAGTTGGTAGAACATTCAAGACATCATTACTTCAAGTAATTTTGACACATACAGGAGTTATCATTGCATGTATGGAGAATATTGACATGATTAGTACAATTCACATAGGAGAAACTTATTTTACCTAGATTACCTGAGATTTATACCTAGGTGGTATTTCTGGTCCCAAATTTTTCCATGAGCTAGGGCAGGTAGGTTGGATAATCTAGTGATCACTCAGCAACAACCCAATACTCTGTGTTATAGCTAGTGTTCCCAAACCAAAGTATCTTCTAGTGTCTCTTTTTACCTGAGGAGTCTTAACTGGCTCCTTAAGCTTCCCCAGGGAATATGTACTCCCCCAAATGTAGCATCCCTTGCTTCTGAACCACATTACAACTCAGTCACTTGTGGTTGCCCACAGAGGACATATAAGCCTGAGATGGGAATGCCAGAGACTGTCTAAAATATACCAAAAAAAGTGGGGTATGTCATGATACATGCTCAAATAACTCTGGAATTGCTAGTTTAAGCTTCTAAGGTATGTCCAAACAGTACTGGAAGTATATATCCTGACATTTTGGAAGTTTATAGTATCAACAAAACCTAGTGAGGCCCTAGAGGCAGTGAGGTAGGTATTCCAGGAGCTCAACCTAGTATATTCAACTCAGACCGGGATGGACTCATACTGATGCAGAGGTTATTATTCTTTTCCCACCCCCTTCCATTATTGTAAGTGTACCTAAGCAACCATCTGAGATTTATTAGATTAGAAAACAGCAGTGGAGAGTCTTTGATTTGTAAGTGCTAACTTAAGACTGGATGAAACATTTCCTGTGAGCCTCTACTGACTCTATTTATCTACCACTAGACCTTGAGAGCTCTGAAAATATTATAGCAGATAAACTTAATAGTTCAGTCAGACTCTGATATTAAAAGCCACGGTGAGGGTGGGAGATTTGGAGAACCTCCTAGCTACCAACTAAAGTCCTGCAGTAAAACCACAACTGGGAACCACGCTAGGAAGCCCCAGGGAAAGGAGCTGTCCTCAGTTTTGGTGCTGACTGCCCACAGCTTGTTTGCCCTACAGGGAACAGGAAAAAGTGTGTGTTAATCAGCTGGTAGTGTTGGTGAGTCCTATCTCGAGGAATCTGGGGAGAGAAAAGTATACGAGATGAAGGGAGAAGAAAGGAATGGAGACGAATAGCATAGATCTAAATCTAAATTGGGTAAAGATGTCCAGTTTGGCGGCTGTTTTCCTAGCCCCTTTCCAGGTAATCAAGGGAGAATCTCAATATCAGCTTGACTATATGAGGGAAACCAGACACAACCTGATCCTGGAATTGTTTTGCCATATATCCAATAAGCTATTGAAAGAAACAACCTTGTGAGAGGTCAGAACTGTAGTAAAAGGAAGTTTAGTTATAACTTTATAGTTTCAAGCTGTTGTACAATTTAAGAAGAGAAGGTGGGGGTTGTGTAAAAGGGTATAGGCACTCAGAGGTTTAGAAAAAAGAAGACAAAGAAAGCATAATATTTTGTGTCTCATTTGGAGCCTCTGGTTGTATTGCTATTAAGCAAACTCAGCCAAGCATATCCAGACTAATATCCTACATCTGTAACTATCAAGTGCTAACCAGTGGAAAGTATAAAATCTCCTGCTGCTGTTGGGAAAGGTTGCAATAATTCTTGCCAGGATGATGCCCTGGAATTGATGGTGCCAGTCCTTGCTTTGATTCTCTTTCTTTGAAGTCTATAGCTATCTTATGTGCACCAAGTCATTTCCCCCACCAATTGGACTTAGGATTTAGGGCAATGAAGGGAAGGTCTCTTCCTTCATATCCTATAGTTGAAGCATTGTTCATGTCTATACACTGGTTTGAAGTCTTATTTTTTGAGAGCTGGATATTGGGTAGATGTTGGCTGACCCAAAGATTCTTCTAGCCTTTCCTGCTAGCTCTTGGCCCATTGTCTGATGTCCATTCTTGTATGGATACATCACCCAGAACAGCACATATTGCCTATTTGGGTGCTAAAGTTGACTTCTGCCTGGTACCACTATTGCTATGTCCTCCTCTTTTCTACCTACAGACTGATTCTTTTTTTTTTAATGTTTATTTATTTTTGAGAGACAAAGACAGACAGAGTGCAAGCTTGGGAGGGGCAGAGGGAGAGTGAGACGCAGAATCTGAAGCAGGCTCCAGGCTCTGAGCTGTCAGCACATAGCCTGACACAGGACTTGAACCCACAAACTGTGAGATCATGACCTGAACTGAAGTCAGATCATTAACTGACTGAGCCACCCAGATCCCCTACCTACAGACTGATTCTAATCACAGCTTTAACTTCTATTTCAACAGACATTTCAGGACAAAGAACTATGAGCAAAGTTTAATGTAGTGGTTAGGACGGACTCCAGAGCCACATTGTGCTTGGGTTTAAATTTTGTCTCTGACTCTGACTAGCTCTGGGCCCTTGAGCAATTTGCTCTCACTCTCTGTGCTTCCATTTATCTGTTTATAACACAGAGGTGGTAATAATAGAGCCTACCTCACAGGACTGTTTTGAGTATTAACTGAGATCCATTCTCTACAAAGTGGGCCAACAAAAGCATAATCCAGTCCCTTATGCTAAATACCTTACATTAAAATTGTTTTTTTTTTATCCTTACAACTCTCTAACATAAGGCCATTATCCCCACTTGACAATGTCAGAAAAAATTAATAACATTTTGAAGATTAAACACCCACCAACATGTATGGCTAGGACTTGAATATAGGCTTGACGTCAAAGACTAAGCTTTTAACATTATATGACATTGGATTATTAGCTAATTACCCATTCCAGGCCTATTTCTGCAACTCAGTTGGATTTCTAAGCCTTTATCTCACCTAACCCTCATCCTCTCAGATTCCTGGTCAGCCCTGAAATTGTGCAGTTTACTTGATTACAGTGTCGATAGAGGGCATTGATCATAGTGAACAGTGTAGAACAATAATCCTTTTGTCTTTTTTGTCCTGTTGAGCTCAGCTCATTCAAAGTTCAGTTCACCTAGCTGCGGTCTTGGTTGTGTGGGACAAGAGGGCTTCTACTTCACCCAAGGAAATCCAGATGGATATAACAAGGTGCTATCTTGTGTGTGTAGTGATGTTCTTCCCAAAACCCAATGTGAGCGTGGATCAGCAAAAAAGGTAGGAGAAATTTAATAGTGGAAATGAAGGAAATATTTTCTTTTGAAAGTCAGAAAAGAATTTCAGCTTAGAATATATTGAACCCCTTTGAAAATATTCTATCAAGACCTGGGTTAGCACAATGCAAGATGTTTCAGAGAGAAAGCTTGTTTTTAATTCAGAATAAAAATGAAAGTAAATTATGAGGGCATTTTATTGCAATGAAATCTAAAGAATAGGCAGTGAATTGCTCTAAATCTCATTGAGTTTGAAAAAAGCTATAAGGTGTGCGTGCGTGTGTGTGTGTGTGTGTATGTTATATGGATTGAATGTTTGTGTCTCCCCAAATTCATATGTTGAAATCCGATCCTCCAAAGTGATACTAGCAGATGTGACCTTTGGCAGGTAATTAGGATTAGTGATTATGTCAGGAAGGTGGAGTCTTCATGATTAGTACCTTTTAAAAGAGATGCCCAGAGAGCTCCCTCACCCCTCTACCATGTGGAAAGACCATGTGAGGACCCAGTAAGAAGTCAGCAACTGAACCAGACATCCAGCCATGCTGGCACCCTGCCCTGACACTTCCTAGCCTCCAGAACTGTGAGAAATCACTGTCTGTTGTTTAAGCCACCTAATTTATGGTGTTTTTGTTATAGCAGCCTGAAAAAACTAAGATAGTAGATGTGTGTGTGTGTGGTTTGTTTTTTAATCCCCTACCTCACAAAGTGGGGTGAGAAGCCGGTTTGAAACTGGCAATGTTGTGGTTCTTTTAACCCAAAGAAGGTCCAAAATTGCTAAGCTATTTATATTGCTTTTTTTGGATCTCTCACAGTGGAACTTATGTGTTTTAAAAGTGTTGAAGGAAAAAGGAAACCTTCAAAGTACTCAGAGATTTGAATTGCAGTGTTATCTAAAACTGTACTTAAGAGAAAGATTTATAAAACAGTAAAAGGAATTAATTAAAACCTTCCATGAAAAATCAGGCAGCTAAAAATAAAAACTACCTTAGAAAATAAACAACAGAACTCTTCAGATTAAATGAGTGTTTCCAGTTCCTACACTCTAAAGCACTCTGAAGGAACATATAATTCTGTCATTGTTGCTATTATTATTGTTAGATAATTGCTTCAACTTAACAAGTTATTAATTTTCTGTTCTGTACAGGATGTATTACTGTATAATTAAATGTCCTAATATGTGTTCATGGTTGCTGGTTCAAAGTGTGGCTCTATATTATTTCATTATAAGTTAATAAATGAAAGAACTAATGCTTTTGCATAACAAGTGTTTTCCTCCTAAATTCAGAAAAAAAATAATTTATTACTTTTAAGTATTTTAAACATGAAAGGCAACATTGATATAATTCATGTTGATGTTCTCTTTCAAATTTATAGGGCTGCTATAACATTGTTTAAAACACCTCCTGTGGCTTCTTTCTGCACATTATTTTTTCAGGGAGCCACTCTCCCCCTAACTGCCCACACCTGGTCTACCAGTGTTAACTTTATTATTTTTTTTTTTTTGCAACTGGATGAGTGTTCATATTATCTAGTGTTATTCCATTCGATTCTGGTGCTGCACAGAGTGCCTTTCTGGGAATCAGTCTTCCACATCTGTAACCTCATCTCCTCCTCTTTCTTTAAATTTCAGACACCCTTTCCTTCCCCATGTTCTCAGTGGATGACCTTGTTATATTACTGGAAAAAAAGCAATCAGATTGGGTTTGCTGTCTTTTATGCCACCAAATTATATCTTCACCAGTATTCTGCCTTTCCTCCCTTTCAGATTAATGACGCCTGCTTTGTTCCAAAGCTAAGGTCTCCACTTGTGCAGTGGATTCCATTTTCTTTAGTCTAACTGTGACTTTTCTCTTATAGGTGTCCTGTTTCTTTCCATGAATTCCTCCACTTCTAATGGATCTGCCTATTAGCATACAAGCTTGTTGTAATGACCCTCTCCCAAAAAAATAACCCCAAACCCTTCCTTGATTCCCTTATCTTCTTCAAATCATTCCCCATGTCTTTACACCCTTTATAGCAAATTACCCAGAAAGATGTGGTCAATTCTTGTACCCTCCCCGTCCTTTTTTCTCCTTTCCTCTTGAACTCATTCCAGTGAGGATTTTGTCTCCATCATGCCACTGAAACTACACGTGTTAGTGTCACCAATGACCTGTGGGGCCAAATACCATGGTTAATTTTCAGGCCTCACCTGACCTTTCAGGAAAAACTGAAAAAGTTTGTCACTCCTTCCTTTTGAAACACACTTTCTTTGCTTGGCTTCTAGGATACCTCAATTTCTGGTTTTCCTCTTGTCGAGCTTTTTTTCCTGTACTGCTTCATCTTAGGCCAGAGTCCTTTGCTGGTTCTTCTTCTACTACCCTCTGGAAACACTGGAATGTCCCGGGGGCTCCTTGGACCCCATCAGTTCCCTGTCAATACTTATTATTTGGGTGACATTGTAGTGTTCATTGGTTTTAAATAGTATCCCTTATATCTCCAATCTTAATATCTTCCCTGACACTTCTCCAGACACTTCTACTGCTTACCCAACACAGTATTTCCATCTGAAAGGCTAATAAACAGCTCACATGTAACATGATCAAGACAGAATTCTCCCCACTGAATCTGTTTCTCTCTGAGAATTCACCACTATTTATCTGGAGAGTTGAAGCTAAAAACCTAGGAGCAATTTTTGGTTTCTTTCTTACTAAGTATACATATCCAAACTTGAAACTTTTTGTTACTTCTATTTTCTTTCTTGTTGTTGTTGTTATTGTTGTTTAGGGAGAGAGAAAGAGAGAGCGAGTTGGGGACAGTGGCAGAGGGAGACAGACACACACAGAGAGAGAGAGAATCTTCAGTGGGATCCACCCTGACACGTGACTCCCTGGGATCATGACCTGAGCTAAAATCAAGGATCAGACGCTCAACCAACTGAGCCACTCTGGTGCCCCAATGTTACTTCTGTTTTCAAAACATCACCCAAATCTACCCATTTCTCACTGTCTCTAGTACTGTTATCCTAATACAAGCCACTGTCACTTTTCCCCTCTGTCTCACTTCTCAGGTAGCCATTCATTTAGTAAACACCTCTAAGACCTCAACAATGTGTCAGGCACTCTTCTTGGTGCTGATTTTGGAACAATGAACAAGCTACATAAAAATGCCTGATCTCGAGGAACTTAAATTCTGTCTTAGAGAAGTGCCTCCTTATTGGGCTCCCTGGTCTTCTTCTCTCTCCCCTCTGTTTAATCTGTTTACCTAACAACCAGAATAACCTGTTAAAAATCTAAAATCAAGTTGTTCCCCTTCTGAAAGCCCTCTATTGGCCTCTCTGACTTCACCCCCACTGTTCCCTTTCATTTAGTCCAGGCAAATGCCCCTTCCCCATCCAACCCCCCAAGCACACTAAACTCATTCCAGCTTTCTGGGCTTTCTACACACTGTTCTTTCTGCCTGGAAAGTTCTTCTCTCAGCTGTTTGTGTGGCTTACACCCTCACTGCATTTGGACTCTGCTCAAATATCACCCCAGAGTTTCCCCAATCACCCTCTCTCTTAAATAGCTGGCCCCCCACTATCTTTTGACCTTTGTTTGCTTACTCTGAGGCATTTACCACTACCTGACATAATATTATATATTTATTTATCTGAATTTGTTATTCTCTCTTGCTAGAAAGTAAGCTAATTGAGGTAAAAGATTTTTCTTTCCCTCACTCCTTGTTCTTTTTCTAGCACTCAGAACAGTGATTGCCATATGGTGGGTATTGAATAAATATTTGATGTATAAA
Source organism: Panthera pardus (assembly GCF_024362965.1). Taxonomy (NCBI): domain Eukaryota; kingdom Metazoa; phylum Chordata; class Mammalia; order Carnivora; family Felidae; genus Panthera; species Panthera pardus. The sequence continues at coordinate 46,965,509 of NW_026526721.1, read as the reverse complement.
TGAATTAATGAGGGAAAAATTTTCTATGTCATCATAGGGGAAAAGGACACTAAACTTGGAATCATACGAAGTGGGTTATAATCCTATAATCCTCAATGAATTCTGTCATTGAGCAGTTATGAGACACTTGGCAAGTCATTTTGACCTCCTTGGGAGTCAGTCACTGTCCAGTGAGAAGTTTGAACTGGGAGCCTTAAGATCCCAATTCTAATATTCTCAGATTCTGTGTGTCTACCATCTTCACCCTAGAGACCAACTCATATGCCTCATTTGGCCTAAACACAACTGACGGCATTTTTTCTAGAGCTGCTGGGAAGTAGATACTGGGATTTTTCTTTTCTCTGTATCCTGTCAGGGTTGAAATTCCTGCCAGAAGGAAGTCACAGCATTTGCATCTGCACAAACATTCCAGTCAAGAACTTCCCCAAGTTGCCTACTTAAGGGAAGGAGCCAGAGTAGGGACTATCACAAGGGAAGAGACTCAATGATGCTTTGATCAGAAAGTTCATTACATTTGCTTTCGACACAATGCGTCCTCACTCAGGTCTGCAATCACTTACTCTGTTAGGCAAAAATCCTAGCAGGAAAAAAATAGCATGTGGTGCACAACTCCATCTGTGTGAGACCCTGCCAGAAACATTTATGAATCACTCGTCTCCTGATAGACAACTTGCTTTCCTAGTTTGCAATCATATTTCCCACAGATGTTGCCTTTGAATTAACCATTGTCCCATTTAGTTGTGAATGTTTTCTCCTATTTGAGACTGTATCATGGGCAAATCCCAACCTACTATCAAAGCTGGCGGTCCTTGGTCAACATTAAAGGAAGGAGACATTTGGGGCAAGCCAGGGAGCTGGAATCCTGGATCAGGGATAGATGCTTCTCCACAAATTTGGAGTTTGGTATTTCTCAAGTCCTGGCATCAAGGATGTTTATTCTCAGGTTATGCGAAAGCTCAGCTTGGGTTCTGGAAAAAATGATCTGACAGCATTGTCTGAAAGGAGTTTCTTGTTAATTCCTGGGGACATCTTGCTTTTATTAGACCATAGCTATTGTTGTGTTGTCTATCCTGAGCAATGAGGATATCACTCACTCTATCAAGCTGATACCTAACATGGCCTTTATTGTCTGGAATTTACATTCTGTAATACATAAACCTGCTTATGGCTATATTGTCTAAGGTCTCAGATGTTACTGAGAAATTTTGGAAAGTACATAGATTTTCTTTGGGGCATATTTAGAAGCTAGCACATTATATTAACAGAAACATTGTCTTTAGTTTTGAGTCACCTTGTCATCCAACCTCTGTTGATTCTTCATTAATTTCAGTTAGATTTTCCTTCTCTTTTCCTTTAGAGATGAAATATTAGTCAAAACCATATAGACCAAATGTTATTCCTTTATAAATACCATGTCTGAGTGTGCTGATGGTGTGTCCAATTTCAGACACATGAGCTTGAAGTTAAATGCAAATTTTAATTTCCTTTATAAAGGAGCTGATGAAAATCCATTGTGAAAAGGTTATGAGAACAAGCTTATCTTGTAATTGCAGCCAAGATTCAAGCCATTATTTAAGACGTGAAGCATTTGGCAACAAAAAGATTGTTGTCATTAAAAAGGAAGCCCAACACATTACTCTTGGGCTGAGAAAAAATAATTTAGCTGTCATTGTTACTTAAGGAACGACACAGGAAGATGGCAAAAATTAAAATGAGCAGCTTTACTTTGAATACTGTAATATATATTTTTTCATCTAAGAAGCAGAAATGATTAAACATTTTGTGATTGGTCTAACCCATTAGAGAGGGATTCACTTACTGGCTAGTACTTGACATTTAGTTGAATTTGTATTCCTTCATGCATATAGCTAAGAGGAAGCCAATAGAACTTTACCATAGTTGTGGTAAAGAGATAAGAATTTCTTCTTTTTCCCTGTACTGCTAGCAACCTGATGTCTGTAACTTAACAAAATTGTAGCCAAAGTGGTTGGTATTCTTATAAAGTTTTCATTTTTGGAAAGAAGGTCTAGAGTGAAGCCACTGAGGTCATCCTGGCTGGGGTTACATTAGCCTGGATAAAGGAGGAAATGAGCCCTGGATATTTGCATAGAAGGTTTTATTCTTTTGGGGGACTGCAGAAAAGTCCAATGCACTTATCAACTCCTCCCAAATAGTTCCTCTGGGTGTCCCATCTCTTGGTGGTTATCCTGAATGAATCATTGTCTAAAATGTTTCTGACCATCTCTTTTCTTATCTTCCCCCAATGCATTTTTGTTTCTCACTCTCCTTGATATGGTGGGGTGGGGTATGTGGGGGAATCCATGGATATACTCCAAACGTGTTTTCAAATGGGTTTCGTGTTCTAACATACTATCTCATAAATATACTTTTTCCTTGTCAAGCATGCCTTCCCTAAGCTTGCATTGCACTTCTGTGTTTTTTTCCATTTTTTAGTGGGGGGTGGGTGGTGTGGAAAGTGGTGGCACATTCAACTTAGGCCAGTAAGGAACAATTAATGAAGGGGCTATTTTCAAGGTTGTGGGCAAAGTTAACGGAAACCAATAAGGGATAGTGAGGCACCAAAAATTCATTGGTCCTTCGTTTTCTGATCTCCTACCAGTGCCTCCCATTGACCACACCTGACTGAAAACTCAAGGGAACTCCTTGATGTAGGTCAACCTCTGAAGCACAGGACAGGGTGGAAAAGATTAGTGTATATATCAAGATGGAAAGATAGAGAATATTTAGCACATGAATTACTTTTGGAAAACTATCATTTTCCTCCTTTCCTAGCACTCTTTGGGCTGCTTTCTTATTCTGTCACTTTGTGTCTATAGCAATTCAAAGATAATACTTGTATGAGTGTTAAAATGAATTAAGGAACTGACATACCAAGTAAAGGAACAAAATAAAGGCTTTTAGTGTATTTGCTTCTCACCCACAGACTTAACAAACCTAAGCAGAACTTAAGAATGTAAATCTGCGACACTGTATTGCCTTTTCTTGTGGTCTGAAGTACAGTAAAAATGAATCTGGAATAGTGTGTTATAAATTCTTTAAGAGGTAGGTAAAGAGAACTCATCATATTCCTTTTTCTTAATGTTTATTTTTGAGAGAGAGAGCAAGCGAGCAGGGAGGAGCAGACAGAGAGGGAGACACAGAATTTGAAGCAGATTCCAGGCTCTGAGCTGTGAGCATATTGCCTGACACAGGGCTCAAACTCATGGACCATGAGATCATGACCTGAACCAAAGTCAGACGCTTATCCAGCTGAGCCACCCAGGTGCCTCTCATCATATTACATTTTTAAACTTACAGTGGTCTGTTTCATTTAGGGTATACCTTCCTTATTTACATCCCTACCCCAATCATTTTTCTTTCCCTATCCCCATTTTATTTCCTCACGTCCTTTTAAATGAATATCTCCCCCCACCAACTTTTTCTGACATTGCTGTTGTAATTAGCTGAGAATCTATCAGTGTTTTTCCTTCACTGTCCTTCCAGAGTAGGGGAGTTATATGCTAGTTTCTTAAGAGTGTGGGAATTCTTGGGCAAGTAAGAGAAATATTTTAAAGGTGGACTCCCTCTAAACCTGAACCTCCACTCTGGAGTAGATTATGGAAACCTCATCTGCCTCATGGAAGATGTAGATATTCTTCCAGATTTGTGGGTGACCCTGTTTCTGCTCCTCAGCTTTTCTCTTCCCTGAGTCCTCATGCCCCTCTTCATCAGATTAACTTCTGGCATTCCTTCAGGCTTCATCTAAATACTATTTTTTTCAGGGAAGCTTCCTCTAATTCCCAATACTGGGATAAATACCTTGTTGTGGAATTCACTACACTGTAATTAATCCCATATTTGTCTTTGCCTTTAGTTCATAAGAATCTCCAGAAGGGCAGGAACAATAAGTGTCCCATTCAGCTCTATACACGCAAAATGTATATACAGCTCCAAACATGCAGTAGGTATTTGTTAAATACTTGCTGAGTAGAAATTGAAGTCTGTTGTAACCAAAGACCAACCAGGCTGCAACTAGGGTGGTTTGGAAACCCAAGAGCTTTATCAGTTATGGTAGGCCACCCCACACTGTCAGGCTTTTAAACAAAGTCTTCTTTATTTTATTTTTTAATAACTTTTTTCGATTATTTGGTTGGTTGGTTTTTTGGTGGGCAGGAGAGCTAAAAGTAGAATTGTGCTTTTAGCTGCTAGTATAGTAAGTAGTATTGCAACATTACTGCAATTTATAAAAGCTCCAGGAGATTTGGTGAATATTGTTGCCTTCTGCATTTTTTTTAATTTTAATTTTTTTTTTTATTTTGGGAAGAGGCTGCAAATTTAACTTTCTTTTCATGGTCCCTTTCTTGCTTTATTTCTGTCTGAAGGGAACTGATATGAAATGAACTGGAAACTTTAGCATTTTCTTTGTTCTTTTTTAACTCTGTTATTAAAACAATGTGGAAAGAACACTGGACTTGAACTGATAAGCCCCAGAGTCCAGGCCCCAATCAATCATGTTTTTTCATCTTGAAAATAGAGATAATAATACCAGTTGCTTAAGGTTTTTGTGAGGATTAAATGAGATGATCCACATTAAACATAGTGTACAGCTTGGCAAATAGTAAGTGCTCACGAAATGATGGTGGTGATGATGATAGATGTTGAATCGTTTAACGTATCTATAAAATATTTGCTATTTTATATCCATCACAGAATTAGGAAGGTCATGTAAAAATGGGGAAAAAATATGTGAAAGCACTTGGTAAACTATTTAGACACAACATTACTAATAGTAACAATGGTAGTAGTAAATAATGGTAAAAATAAATGTGTGTATATTTAGCCCCTATTCCAAGTAGCACTCAATTCTGTTCTGAACATAACACACTCTTTCTTTCTGTTTCCTTGCTTGGGGAATCAATGGTTATGACTGGGAATGGAATTTAAATGAGCTGACAAAACCCTCATCAACTTGATGTGTCAATTTCAGAACCAAAAAAGTTAATTCCACATTTCACAGGCTCCTTTACCTATATAGCCTCATGAATGCCAAGAAGGTTGTTGATTTAACCTTGTATTTGTGAAAAGTAACACTTAATTGGCAAACAAATAGTCCTGAATTGAGGGCGATAAGCTTGCTAGAAATTTGCAAGTCACTGCTTCTGGTTTTGTTTTGTTTTTTAGAGGAAAGACTATTGGTTGCTTTCATTCTTATCACAAACAGCATGAATTTCCCGATTGCCAGCTGTGTTGGGGTCTCTAGCAGAAGTGGATTGTATTCTCTACCAGATTTTTCCTTCAGAGGTGCTTTTGCAAGAAATCTTTAGGCATGCTAGAGTTCTAACCTCAGCTAATTCTTTCTGTTGAAGTGCCACAGAAGGAGATATCTCAGAGAATTTAAGAATGTGGACAACTGTGTGGATAATCTCAGAGCTTCAACTTTCTCCTTCATTAAATTTGACTTATCAGAACTCTTCCTTTCCTCTTTAATTAGCAGCATTCCAGAGAAATGAGTACATGATAAAAAGGCAGGAAGAAAAAAGATTAAAAAAAAATAAGAATATGGAGTACTGAGAATTGATAAACAGGATTTTGAAACTCCTGTTATTTGGTAGATGCTTTCTGAAAAGTTGTTTGCTAATCAAAGTCATAAAATGGTGGGGTGCCTGGGGTGTTTGAGCATCCGACTTCAGCTCAGGTCATGATCTCGCGGTTTGTGAGTTCGAGCCCTGTGTCATGCATCAGGCTCTGTGCTGACAGCTCGGAGCCTGGAGCCTGCTTCGGATTCTGTGTCTCCCTCTCTCTCTGCCTCTCCCCTGCTCACCCTCTGTCTCTCTCTTTCTCAAAAATAAATAAACCTAAAAAAATTTCAGAGTCATAAAATGTTAGTTAGCCTTGAAGTCCGTAAGTTAACCTCCTTCCTTTGCCAAGGAGGAGTCAGTTCAGTCGCTGCCAGGTGCCCCTCATCTATGCATGTTATGTTCTTCTACTGTGCTCTTCTGCATCTCTCTGCATCTCTCTTGGGTCTAGGTTATCACATAAACACTTGCCAGCAGTCAGTATAATCAGTGTTGGCAAAACATAAATGTTAATGCCTTTTAATCAGCTAGGCTTTTAGAAAACATGGGCCGAAAGCCTGGAATAATCCTACTTAGCTCTAGAGATGAATGGTGCAGCAAGTTTTAAGAATTTTTATTCTGATTAATGACGGTGGCATTCGTGTTCACAACGATAGAGGAAAGTGCAAAGTCATGTGTTGTGTGGGCACGTGGGAGTGTGTGTCCTGACCTCACCACATGTTTCCCATTCCCAACTTTCTTGTTGCATTTCCTTCTAGCTCCTGTATTATTTAGCAATAAGCCTGGGTAGAAGGCAATGCCCCTGCTACCAAATGTTACTGGAGCAAATCAACCATACCACTGTAAAAATTGACTGTTAATCTTTCCTTACTGTATGAGGAAGTGGGGCATCTGTGCAATCTGTCTTTTCTGGATGCCCTCGTATGGACTGAAATCGACCAATTCTTTCTCATAACTAAAACTCCTTTTTGGCCATGGGCCTAACCGGGTTTCCTCCCTTCCCTTTCATAGCTTACTGATAATAAGTGTGGGATTCGGCTCCCTGAGGCCTGAGAGGGTTAGGATATTTCTACTGCTGGCAATCTAGGTCAACATAGTTGGAACCTAGGCTTTTGGTTTAAAAAAAAAAAGTCATTTAGCCACTTAGCCTTTGACTTTAGAGCAAATACATGGTAAGTAATCCAGGTGAATATTAAAATGGATTTTGTTAAATGTAAAAGAGCTGCATTTCAAGAACTGTGTTCACCTAAAAAGAAAGCATCCGTAGTAAGTACCTTCTGGGTTTTTGAATCTCACAACGAGGCATGTATCAGTGGTTACCTTAAATACTTTTCCACGGACAGAAACGTGTCCCTGATGAAAGTGAGCACTGCAGGGTGCCCCTGTCTAATTTCAGCCAAGTACTCTCTCGCAGTTCGTGGGTTCAAGAGTACTCCCCCTGCGGCTTTTGCTCCATACTCTACAGAATCTTTGTGGGACAAGAACTGTACAAGAGCCTTCAAGGAGAGCTTAAAGTATCCCAGGCTATATAAGACAGAGACGAGTCTGTCAGCTGCCTTTGAATTGGAGAAGGGAGCGGCAAACTCTGGGCCTAAGTGAGCTTCACTTTGTTGGGCATTTCCAGTGTGACCTGCAGGCAGCTGTGGACGGATGGAGTTTCCTGAAAGAGGAGAGCAGCTAGCACGACTCCTTAGCTTAGCTTGGGGAACTCACTCTTACCACCTTCAGATGTGAGGGGAGGTTTTGGGGCAGGGGGTAACCTGCAAAAGTGGCTTTGCTCTAGGTTCTAAGAGAGTCCCCTGAGCTAGACAAACAGGCTGGGCTGTTTTCCAGTGTGCCAGCTGATTTTTCATTATGTGTCCCACCTCAGTTCTCTTCCCAAGGTTGATTATTGCTCTTCTTTAAGAAACACTTCATTTTTGGGGCACCTGGGTGGCTTGGTCGGTTAAGCGTCTGACTTCGGCTCAGGTCATGATCTCACGGTCCGTGAGTTCGAGCCCCGCGTCGGGCTCTGTGCTGACAGCTCAGAGCCTGGAGCCTGTTTTGGATTCTGTGTCTCCCTCTCTCTCTGCCCCTCCCCTGTTCATGCTCTGTCTCTGTCTCAAAAATAATAAACGTTAAAAAAATTTAAAAAAAAACACTTCATTTTTATACTGAGATTATGACCTTTCCCTATTTTTAGTATTAAAATACCTTCCTTTCATAAAATGATGGTGATAGTGGGTACTATGACTTGTTTTGATTGTCCACTTGGCAAAATTGGTGCTTTGGCAGCCTTCTGCCAATTTTCCGCATTGTTTTTGTGTTTAATTCACAGGTTCTCGAAGTCCCAAAGTCTGGAATACCAGGATGTGTGGGCCCTTAGGGTCAGGGGTGGCCAGGAACATTTGTGGAAGAAGGAGGATCTTGCAGACACTGTAGATAAGGTAGATAGGGGTACTGAGTGTCAAAGAAAGGAAGGAACAAGCAGATAATTGACAGGAAGGAGGTTAAGTCAGAGGAAATGTAATGAGGCTTGAAGGAATGGGCCTTATAAAACCCAGAGCATTGCAAGTGGAAAAGAAGCAACCTTTGAGGCAGAGTCACAGCAGAAGGGTATACTAGTAAGGGTGTAGGGCTCTTTCCCTGGAGCATGTTAGTCACCCTGGGCCCTGAACAGATGCCATGTAGATACAAAGCTTGAAATCCCACAATTTCTTGCAATAATGGTGAAGAAGTGAGTCTGTCACTCACTAGGGGCTCCTGCTGTAAGTCTATGTTTCTGTAGAAAATCAACTCAGGTTCAATTTCAGTAACTTCTTTCAATTTAGAACACACACGGACAGGCTAGCTATGGAGTCTGTGTGCTTGCACAATGAAGGAACTGTGATACCAGCACCCCTGACTGGCAGGACAAGGGGAAGCTGGCATCTCTCCAAATATCCTAAGAATAACAGGAAACGGAGGGATTAATGATTATGGTAAATGAGAAGTAGGTACAATTTAACCAATGGGATCCTCATGATCTACTCTTTACTCTAAATGTCTTAAATTACACAAGGATAATATGACTATATTCTTATTGTAAAAGATTAAGATAACCAGAAATACATGGAGTAAAAATGTAAAAGAAAACACAGGGAAAATAAGTAAGCATTAAAAAATGTTATCCTTTATAACCATTTCATTTTTTTTCTTTTCATCCAAAATGTCAAATGTTTTTCTAAATGGAAACTGTTGAGTTCCCCCTAAAAAAGCCTTACCTAGTGTCAGTCACAATTAATAGCACATGGTAGAAAAGCCCATTTAGCAGCATTCACCTAAACCAGATATTGTTGATGTTTTTTAAGTCTTGCATCTGAAAGTAATGGCTGAAAAAACAGATAATACATTACTGTTTCGGTTTGCATTTTCCTGATTAGTAGAGATTCAACATCTTTTTTCATGTTCAGGGTCATTTGACCACCTTTTGAACTTGCCTATTTGAAGCTGGCATTTAAGTTTTCACTGTGTTATGTATCAGTCAGTTCCTGAGAATTAAGTTTTATCATAGGATAGAATAGGCTATCTTTTTTGACTTGATGTAGCTGTTCTGAGAGGTCAAGATCTTGATCTTGGATTCAGAGAGCCTGGGTTCAGTTCTTGGCTCTGCTTTTTGGTGGGTGATTTACCTCTCAGATCTTTAAGCACACATTCAGTAAAATGGGAATCTAGTCCATAGAGTTACTGTGAAAATTAAGTGATGAAGGTCTATGTAAAGAACAGAATTTTTTCCTTTAATAAGTTCCATGTAGTACAGAATTTTGCATATAATATGAATGAGAGTGACAATGGTTAATAAGAGGAAATTCCTTACAGTTATTTTTTTTAATGTTTATTTATTTGTGTGTGTGAGAGAGAGACAGAGTATGAGCGGGGAGGGGCAGAGAGAGAGGGAGACACAGAATCTGAAGCAGGCTCCAGGCTCTGAGCTGTCAGCACAGAGCCTGATGTGGGGCTTGAACTCATGAACCATAAGATCATGACCTGAGCTGAAGTCAAATGCTTAACCAACTGAGCCGCCCAAGTGCCCCCATACATTTAATTATAAAGACCAGCCCCACTCCTCTACCCCAATCAATATGATTCTACCTCTTCAACCTCAAATGCACATCAGGTTTAGATACTCTGGGAGTTCTATTTTGAGATAGCTGAGTTAGCTGCAATTCCTTTTGAGATATTTCTGCACATTAAGAGAAGTGCTCCCTTCACACCTATGAATGACCTCTTGTAAACAGTTTAAAGACTTGAAAATTACTGTCAAGTTGAAAGGTGAGGATTGTTGCTGTGTGGACCTTGACTGAAGCAAAGCACAGAACTAAATGCATCACAATAACTATTCTGGGTTGTAAATTCTTTTTATTTTATTTTATTTTATTTTATTTTATTTTATTTTATTTTATTTTATTTTTTATTTATTTTTTAATATTTGAAATTTACTGTCAAATTGGTTTCCATACAACACCCAGTGCTCATCCCAAAAGGTGCCCTCCTCAATACCCATCACCCACCCTGCCCTCCCTCCCACCCCCCATCAACCCTCAGTTTGTTCTCAGTTTTTAACAGTCTCTTATGCTTTGGCTCTCTTCCACTCTAACCTCTTTTTTTTTTTTCCTTCCCCTCCCCCATGGGTTTCTGTTAAGTTTCTCAGGATCCACAGAAGAGTGAAACCATATGGTATCTGTCTTTCTCTGTATGGCTTATTTCACTTAGCATCACACTCTCCAGTTCCATCCACGTTGCTACAAAAGGCCATATTTCATTTTTTCTCATTGCCATGTAGTATTCCATTGTGTATATAAACCACAATTTCTTTATCCATTCATCAGTTGATGGACATTTAGGCTCTTTCCATAATTTGGCTATTGTTGAGAGTGCTGCTATAAACATTGGGGTACAAGTGCCCCTATGCATCAGTACTCCTGTATCCCTTGGATAAATTCCTAGCAGTGCTATTGCTGGGTCATAGGGTAGGTCTATTTTTAATTTTCTGAGGAACCTCCACACTGCTTTCCAGAGCGGCTGCACCAATTTGCATTCTCACCAACAGTGCAAGATCTGGGTTGTAAATTCTAAGAGCAAAACTAAGTGGATGAAGATCTGAATATATGAAAAAGAGAATGAAGTTCCACAGTTTTCTGCTAAAATATTCTGGAGAATTATTTGTCATTGTTGACAATAATCATAATCTGGAAATATATGTAATTAAATACTACCTTTATAGAATGGGCTATGGCTAAAGTTATTTCATAAAAACAGAAATTAGTAATGTCTCATAGGAATTTTGTTAAGAAAATGTGCTATTCTGAATATTTATGAGAGAAAATATGCAGTGTTCCTTCTTTCTCTTATTACTGAATTATAATGTGTAAAACTATAAAGTGTTACATAAAGGACTTATAAATGTCACTCTAGTCTCCCTTACCAATAACTTTTATTTGTGAAACTGGAATTTCTATTAAAATGCAATGTGTAGAACTGGGAATTTACAATAATCTTGATATCTCCATGCTTCAGAGACTTTTTTCCCATTGATCTTCAAAATTTACATGGGATTTTTGAGAGAAAGCAGATGTTATGTTCTCTTGGTGGATATCAAATGCTTGTGACCATGAAGAGGCTTACTGTGTGAAAGCACATGAGAAACCAGGCGGGTATCATAATCTAAATCCCTCAGTTCTCAGAATTGGAGCCCTGGAGCTCAAACAAGACCAAGGTTGAGGCAGGTTGATGATTACTTCAGCTGCCCAGCTTCTTGCATCTCTAAATGGTACGCCCATTGGCTCTAGGAAAATGAACAATTATAAAACAGGGTTGGGATTCAGATTTAACTCTAGGGGGCCTTTCCTCATTATAATCACATATGTTGTTGTGACTTGTTATTAATCTTCAGTTATTGTAGAATAAAGGAGTCCTAGTTATTCTTTATTCTAGAGGGAATTTGTTTTCTAGATGGGAATGTCTTTGGATGATACACATTGGCATGACCATATCTAATATCTGACCATCACTGAGGAACACCAGACATCTGTAGGCCAGATGGGCAGGAATATATGTGGAGACAAAGCTTATCTTAGTGGCCTGACACCATGGCGATCAACCCATCTGACGGACTTGATGGTTCAGTTTGGATCATCTGATGAGGAGCACCAGGAAAATCACCTCAAGCCTTTACAGCTCCCTTGTTACACTAGAGTTTTGTCTTTCTGACTCTAATATGTGCTGCTCTATCATAGATTTGATGACCTCGATGAAAAGCAGGTGAGACATTATTAAAAAAGAAAAAAAAAGATATGGATGAAGTATATGGAGGGGAGTTTGTTAACAGGTTTCCTTTCAGGCAGTGGGAAAATACAGTAAATTTGGCTACTCAGGAAAAACAATGCGCAAAAAGTTGAAATTATTTTAATTGAAAGATCAGTGTCTTAAATAACTCTTTCTTTTATACAATAGCACAAATTAAATGTGGCCATGCCATGTGTCTGACCCAGGATGTCACAAGTGAATGACATAACTATAAGGAAAATATAAGGAAATCAAACTTCTACATACCCATCGAGGTCCAGGTGATGGTGCTGGCAACAGCTGTAAAGAGACCCAAGGGACCTTGGTGCCAGGTTTCTAGCACACTGCCTTGTATCTTGAGGTGAAAACCAGTCCAGGAGCTCTCACTAGGCGATGGGTATACAAGCCACTGAACGAGATCTTATGAAGATGGAACAATGCAGCACTGCAGCTAGACAGCATAGGACAAAATAGAAAATATCTGGACTGTACATAGAAGACCTGGGACTTCGTTTGTCCTTCAGTAGCTCTGAGATTATGGATAAATCCTTACATTTTTTTAGTACTCCAGTTTCTTTGCTTGAGAAACCAGGAGATGAGACTAGATTATTTCCAAGGTCCCCTTTTAGCTCTAAAAATGTTAATGGCTAGGGGCACTAAAAATGCCCCTAAAAGCACTAAAAATGTTAATGGCTGGGTGGCTTAGTTGGTTAAGTGGCTGACTTTATCTCAGGTCATGATCTCATGGCTCTAAGGCTCATGAGTTTGAGCCCTGCATTGGGCTCTGTGCTGGCAGCTTAAAGCCTGGAGCCTGCTTTGGATTCTGTGTCTCCCTCTCTCTCTGTGTCTCCCCTGCTCGTGCTCTGTCTCTGTCTCTCTCAAAAATAAATAAACATTAACATTTATTTTTAATGTTAATGACTTCTAGCTTTGACAGACAATCATTACCCTCTTTTTTTTTTCCAGGAAAAACATCTATGTTCATTTTTAAAGTGAAGGAGTTAAATGTATAATGTTTTCTGTTGGTTTATTCATACGTACTTTTCTTTCAGCAAGGCAGAAACATAATTGTCCTTTAAGCGTTACTACAGACATGGTGTCCATCTTTCTTCAGGCTATAGTTCTGTAGGAATAAAGAATATTCTATGATATCTTGGATGCAACCAAAATTCCACAGAAATAGGACAAAACAGTGCTCAGCCTAGTTGCCAGAAGATTGGCTTTCATTAAATGCATAATATTTCTGGTGTTTTTGATCTCAAACTCCACCCTGCTGCAAAAATGCAGTTGGGGCCAAATACCACATCCAGGGATGAGGTAAATTTAATCTCCTTTTGTTCTGGATGGGATACAACTGATATATTTTTTTTACTATTTTGGTGCAATCTTCAATAGGAATCATTATCCTCTTTAATAGACTGTATTTTTCAAAACTGTGTTGGCAGTAAAAATGGTACAAAAACGATAACTACCAAGTTAAATCTTTCTAATAAACAGTTGGCAGATACAAATTATAATGTGAGACTAATTTATTTTGGGTCCCTAATTTATTAAAAATGCTTTAAAGTATATAATGTATATTTTACCGTTTTCCATCTATCTACGTCAGGCTCATTTCAGTTAGATTTAAGCAGACATTCCTTCTTTAAAAATACTGTCTTCACAGTCCTGTCTGCTCCTATGTGCGCATTTCACCAAGTGTAATGTTCATGTTTTCTGTGAACTCACAATCATCTAAAACTCTCTCCATAATAAAATAAAGGTATAGGTGCATGATATAGTCACAGAGATAATCATGCATGGCATCCATGTGGTAACTAGCCACTCACTTAAATAGTGACTGAATGTCTGCTGTATGTTGAGCACTGTATTATGCACTGGAGATACAGCGGTTATGGTGGTTAATTTTATGTGTCACCTGGACTGTGCCACAGGGTGCCTAGATTAAACATTACTTCTGGTGTATCTGTGAAGATGTTTCTTGATGAGCTTAGCATTTGAATTGGTGGACTCGGTAAAGAGTTTGCCCTCCCCAGTGTGGGTGGGCATCGTCCAATATGCTGAGAACCTGAATAGAACAAAACAAAACAAAACAAAAAAAAATGGAAGAAGGAGGAATTTACCCCTTTTGCTTCTAGCCTGTTTGCTTGGGCTGGGATATCGATCTTCCCCTGCCGCTGGGCTGGGATTTGCACCACCGGCATCCCTGGTTCTCAGGTCTTTGGAGACTAGAATTATACCACTGATTTTCCTAGATCTCCAGCATGAAGAAAGCAGATTGTAGGGCTGAACAGTCTCTGCAGTTGCATGACCCAGTTCCTCATTATCCCTCTACCTACCCATCCATCCATCCATTCATCTTTTACTAGGATATATACATCTTATTGGTTCTGTTTCTCTGGAGAACCCTGACATACAAAGAGTGAGCCAAAGAGACACAGTTCCTAACTTACATGACTTATTATCAACAGGAGAATGATTGCTCCAGCTGCGTATTAACCTCTTCCCTTCCTTGTGACTCTCACACAACCCTGGGAAGCACAGTGAAAATTTCCTCTGCCTGCTGTGGACCAGCAATGCTGAGGCTGTAAAAGAGAAGGAATCTAAAGATGTTTTCTGTACTTTTTAGTTGGCTTGTGTACCTAACCTATGGAGTCCAGAAAAAAAAATTGGATAGTCACACATTCCTGTTGGAATAATTACCAGTATGTAAAAATTAGGAGGAGTTTAAACCTCTGAACTTGATTGTTATTTCTTTGGCTTTCTATGCTTTTGTAGCATAAAAGGCAATATGACCAAATAGCTAAGAATCTGGATGCTGGAACCAAGCTTACATGGGTTCAAGTCACAGCTTTGCTACTTTTAGTTCTGGGACCTTAGACATGAGACATATCTCAGTTCTCTCACCTATAAAGCAGAGAGGATGCTGATATATACCCAACTGATTCATTGTGGCTTATTGTGGGGATTACATAAATTCATACCCATAAAATACTTAGAGTGGTCCTTGGCACATAGCAGGCACTAATAATAAATGTTACATATTATACATGATGAAATCTACCCCTTCCCCTAGGAGATACATACATTTGGGAATTGTTTTATTTATATTTCTATTATAGTAAATTATTTTGGAGTCTTTTTTTTTCCTTTGGTGTTTAGAAGAACTTTTGTGAAGGATGAAAACCATGCCTTAATTTGGTAAGTAGTAAGATGGAGGTTATATTTTGGGTGCTTCTTTCCCTGAAGACTCTCCATGGCTTAGTTCCTGGCCACTTTCATTCTGAGGGCTTCAGATTCCCTGTGCAACAAAAACACAGAACAGATGTTAGGAGGCTGAGCTAATGGTGGCCCATAACACCAAGTTGGGTTCAAAAGCTTTCTTCTAGCAATTTGAGAGTGCCAAGAATGAGTGAGCCAAAAAGGAGAGTTATGGCTCTTTGCAAACCCATAAGGAGTAGTTCTGAGTCTGCACTTGACAAGTCTGAGGGTTTAGAAGACCATTTTGTGGTACGGCTGAATCCCCAGTGTGCTGTGTTCCCAGGGAAGAAAACCAATAACAACAGATCCCACAACTCATACCATTTGCTAAATGGGCTTCCTCGCAAGTGGGGCTCTGGGAGGAATCTCACAATTTCCTGCCGCTTTGTCTCTGAAGGGTAAGCAGGGAGAATTGTTCTCATTTCAGCTGCTTTCATTTCTTGAGTCTGTGGAGAGTGTGGAAATGACTTTGCTTTTCATTTTTGCTTCTCTTCCAATGCATGCTTTTATCAGCTTTACCTTTGTGTTGCCCAATAACCCTCAAACTTTACATAAAATTCAAGTCAAACTTCAGTATTTCCCTGGTTTGGGGTTTTCTCATGGAAGAATTCCCATAGCTATCTTTTAGTCTCTAAGAAGATAGAAAAGTGAAGGAGGCATGATGACAATGACCAAAATGAGGCAACGTGTCTCCACCAACCAACATGTCACAGACTCAAGTGATTCACACCAGAGTCTCCAAAGAACCATTTGTTACATGATTTTACTAACACTAATTTTTTCCCCACTGGAATATGCTTTCATGTGATTCTAGAATAAACAGAATTTAATATTTCTCTAGAGGCCAGATTCTGGTTTCTGGCAAGATTTTATAATCAAGTCCTTAAAACAAATTTTCTCTGACAAACAGTGGTGTTCTAAAGACCTAACTTGCTATATTTATAAAGTTCAAAATGGCCCAGTTTCATCATCAAAATGCAGAAGTTCATACTCAACAAGCCCTTGACCCTAACCATCTGATATTTTATGTCATTTTTAATACTTTTGGGTTCCACTCGTCACTTGAGTGAATCCCTGTGGCTTGTCAACTTACCCAGCAAGGAAAATACGTGGAGTCTGAAAAACTTGAACTAATGATTGTCTTGGCCTTAGGAGTATAATATCATGATTTGAGTGACCTTACCCTTTAGATACCTACTGTTCTCTTCCTGAATTAAGAAATGACTAAGTCATCATTTCTGAGAAATCAGGACCATAATGTATTGATTACACTGAGCTTTAGGGAAACTCTTTTAATATTTTTAATTAAATATCCTTGACACATCACATGTAAATTTAAGGTACAAAACATGTCAATATGATACAGCTTATATATATTAATATAATTGCCATTGTAGTGATAATGAGCACCTCTGTCATGTTACATAACATAGTATCCTTTCTTTTTAATGTTTGGAATGGAGAGGTCTCTTAGTGTGTTGGATGATTATAACATAATATTGTTCCCTATAGTCACCACACACTGCATTAGATCTCTAGTGCTTATGTGCTACACATTGCAATTTTGTATCCTTAAACAATATCTTTGCTATCTCCTGCAAACTCATCTCCAGGCCTTATGTTTAAGTCTTTAATCCATTTCAAGTTATTTTGGTGAGTGGTATGAGATAGAGATCCATTTGTATTCTCCTTGTGTTTCTCAAGTTTTTCCAGCACCATTTGTTCACGATCTTTTTCTCATTGGGCATTCTTGGCTCTCTTATCAGATATTAGTTGATTATATATTCTGGGATTTAATTCTGGGCTTTCTATACTGTTCCACTGGTCTATGTATCTACTTTTATGCCAATACCGTACTGTTTTTTATTTCTATAGCTTTGTAGCATAGTTTGAAATCAGGAATTATGATACTTCCAGCTTTGTTTTTTATCCTCAGGATTGCTTTGGCTATTTGGGTTGTTTTTCTTTTGTTCCGTACAAATTTTAGGATTTTTTTTTTTTTTTCTATTTATGTGAAGAAGGCAATTAGTACTTTAAGGGGATTGCATTGAATCTATAGATGGCTTTGGGTAGTTTGGACATTTTAATGACATCATTTATGATTCATAAATATTAGATATCTTTCCATTTGCTTGTGCCTTTGATTTCTTTCAGCAAAGTCTTATAGTTTTTATTGTACACATTTTTCACTTTGTTAAATTTATTCCTGGATATTTTATTGTTTTTGATGCCATTGTGAATGAGCTAGTTTTCTTCATTTCTTTTTCAGAAGTTTCATTGTTAGTGTATAGCTATGCAGCTGATTTCTATATGTTGATTTTGTATTCTGAAACTTTTTTGAAGTTATTGATAAGCTCCAACAGTTTTTGGTTGAGTCTTTGGGATTTTCTATATACAAAACCATAATATCTGCAAATAGTGACAACTTCTTTCTGATTTGGATGTCTTTTATTTCTTTGTCTTCACAAAAATTCTCATTTATTGCCAAATATATGAGAAAGACTAGTGAAATGATCCTGAGAACTTCTTCTTTTTTTAGGTGAGAAAAGTGAATCATAGGACGTTTGTATAATGTAACAATAATGCTTTTTTAAAAAAAAATCTGTATCTATATATATCTATCTCTCTCTCTCTCTCTCTGTGTATATATATATATATATATATATAAATATATAAATATTTAGGACTTTGAGATTACCAGGGAGAAGTTTGAGTTCACTAAGCATTAATATATATATATAATATATTAATATAGTAATTATTATTTATATATTATATTAATATATAATATATATAATATATATAATATATATACATAATATATATATATATATTATATATATATATATATTTAGGACTTTGAGATTACCAGGGAAAAGTTTGAGTTCACTAAGGGTTAAGGAGTGTTTGAAAAAAAAAATTTCTGGGGCGCCTGGGTGGCTCAGTCGGTTAAGCGGCGGACTTCGGCTCAGGTCATGATCTCGCGGTCCGTGAGTTCGAGCCCCGCGTCGGGCTCTGTGCTGACAGCTCAGAGCCTGGAGCCTGTTTCAGATTCTGTGTCTCCCTCTCTCTGACCCTCCCCCATTCATGCTCTGTCTCTCTCTGTCTCAAAAATAAATAAACGTTAAAAAAAAAAACTTAAAAAAAAAAAGAAAAAAAAATTTCTATTAAGGAAATAAGGAGGCATAAAGATATTAATAAATTCAGTGGATGGGTGATGGGCATTTTAAGGGGGGCACTTGTTGGGATGAGTACTGGGTGTTATATGTAAGTGATGAATCATTGAATTCTACTCCTGAAACAATTATTACAGTATCTATTAACTAACTTGGACTTAAATTAATCAATCAATCAATCAATCCAGTGAAAGCATAATAGAAGGAATACAGGAGGAAGAGGACAGGGCTGCATAAAACTGAAAGCAGTGAAGAGAAAAGTGGTAGGCATGTTGTTCTAGACTCTAGAGCACTGATAGTTCTTGGCACAGGATTGCTTAAGATTAACCATCTGAAACTTTTCCCAGTGATTGGTATGTTCTAGGTGTTCAGTATATATTTGCTCCATTCCTCTTGTTTTACCATCACCACATACCATCAAACACACTTTCTGCTTCTTACACATGCTCAGTAATGCTCAAGCTAAGGGGAGAGGGATGGGTAGAATTTGAACAGACACATTAGATAAAGAGGATATTGAGAATGGTATGAGAAAAGAATGTGGCAAAACCCAGGATATATGTGGGTAAGAGTAAATATACCAGTAGGTTAGGGAAAGGGGGAAGTATAGCTGGAGAAAATATACACAGTCTTAAAAAAGGTCAAAGCTACTTTTTGGTTTCAGAAGCTCAGAAGCCGTAAGAACTTGAGAGTTCTGGGGTCCTCTAGTTCTGTCTTATCTACATATTTCATGGATGCATTGGCCATTGTAAAGATATAGAAATCTACAAGATGGGTTTAGTAACTTTTGTCCCACTAGTTTTCATACAAGATCTAGTGTGTGTTTTTTTTAAATGCTAGAATATCTGAGCTTTTCCTTCTTTTAATACGATGTAAAGAAAGTATACTCCCAAGTGTTACCTTGCATGCTGGTGTTCTGAAGACTGAAATAAAAAGTGAATGTTTGAGTCATTGCCAAAGCCGATGGTTATTTTCCAGTTTTCTTTCTAACATGTGGTCATTAATGTGCTATGATAAAACACATGGCTCTATAGTTTAGCATGTTTGCTTGTTATTAAAGAAGCCAGGGTGTTTGAGCATGCCTCAAACTCCACTGTCCATCATGGGCCCATCCCACATTCCTTCCTTGTCTCCTACTACACGCATACACTATGTTTTAGAAATTATACTAAACTTACCCCTTTTCCTCCAAACAGTCCTCAGTGCCTTTGTACCTGCCACTTTCTCTTCTTAAAATGCCCTTCCCTTCTTCTATGACTGGGAATCTACATATTATGCTTCAAAATTTATTTAAAATTTGGCATATAACCTTTCTTGACTCTCTTGGGATGAATTAATGAATCACTCGTTTGGGATTGCCAACTCTATGTCCTCACTGTATTTCCTTGGCTTTTCTAGCTCAGTAATATGCCACTAGAACACTAGAATCTCAGTGAATTGTCGTATTTTCCCGTTTCTGTAAATGATTATTTAATGCAATCTTTCTAGGGAAAACACTGTAGTTAATGTACATACAATTTTTAAACCAAGAGTATTTTAATATTAAAAGCAAATCTACATATCACTTTCCTTAACATCACAAAGTTTAGTTGCATTTTGCACATTCCTAAATATTCTTCTGGATTATCTTTGGAGGTAGTGTTTAAAGTCCTGACAACATTGTTTTTCATAAGCCATGCTGGTAATTTAAGCAAGTATACCTTTAGAATTGATAGAATGATTTTGAAATGTGTTGAAGGATACTAGAATTGTATCTTAATTTCCTATTTGATTAAACTCAAATTTTTGTTTTTTTTTCTTAATTGAATTACATGTCACTGAAAATTAAATAGCCTCCTGAAAGCTTTCAGTGGTTCAGAATTTGCCTGATAATATGTTGAGATCTATGTACTCCCTTAAACTCTTAACTTTGAAACTTTTATGATATTTTCTGAAATCTGACAATTTCTGCCAATTCTGTATGACCTGTCGTGACTTCAGTTGACTGCATATAGAACTTTTATTTTAAGGCTGCATTATAATTTATTTCTTTTTGAAGACCATAAAAGCAAGAGCAACCTAAAATTATGGTAATGTTCAACAGTTTCACCCTCATACTCCCTCTCCAACATTTTATTCTTTTAATTTCCTTCCTGGGAGGAGATTTAAAGAACCTCTAATGCTTCACAAGGATCAAGGGGAGAATACAGGGATTACAGATAGAGGCCAGTGTAAAAGTCCTAAAATATTAGGGAATCAGTTCCCAAGATTTCTTCCCCTCAACCTTAAAACTTAACTCATTAAAAAAAAGAAAGAGAGAGAGAGAAGAGGGCATTTCATTTTTCCTTTACAACAGTGAGAGCTGAGCAATAACAGTGAGAGCTGAGCAAAGCAGAATTGTTGAAATTTTAGGAGTGGGATAGACACCCTTGTTTTAATAATGAGAAAACTAAGAACCACAGAGGTTAAGGCCTTGTCCAAGGTCATCCAGCCAAACTATCTCAAAAACCTGAAAGTTTTTAGAGGCAAGTGCTTTGGCCTGGCCCAAACAGAGAGGATCAGGTTTTATTTAGTTTTGGGAGCATAAAAGCATTGGTATGTGTAATTGCCTTGGGTATAAAGATGCACATATTGGTTACATCTGCATGTCCTTCAAAACACTCCCATACATATGGGTATGAATCACAAGTAACATTGATTGTGAGATATATATGAAATGAGTTCCATGTTTCAGTGACTTAATTTTAAATCCCATGTCCCACTTATGTTCTACTTTTAGCTGTATTGCCTCTGGCCCAACACATGCTAACTGAATCCATTCAGATACCAGACGTGTAAAGACAAAAGCTAAGCAGTTTTATCAGCATTCCCTCACCCTTATACTGTATTGTTCATAACAACAAAAACCTGGAAACAGCCCATTTATTCATCAAATGGAGACTTTGAAAAATGAATTGTGACAAGCTTTCCAATGTATATTGTTAAGTGAAAATGAAACCAGAGGAAAAATAATATGTATATTGTGCTTGAGGACAGTTAAAAATATTCATGTATGTGTGTGGAAATTTCCCATAAGTATGCACACAATAATTAACATTGACACCTCTGTGGAGAGATACTGCAAGTATGGGGTGACAGAGAAACTCATTTCTTATTATTTTTCATTTTTATATAATGTGCCTTTTCCAAATTTAAAAATAACTAAATAATCACATGCTTTGCCTATAACAAACATATTTCTTATTGAGGGCCTCTAAGTGAAGTATTGGAAATAGAGCTAATTTTCACTTTTTCTACTAATCTTCTTTTTGTTTTGGTTGCTGTGCTTAGTTTTTTGTCTATTGCCTTCAGATCCATTTCTCTCCCTTATGCTGAATTTGCATTTATGGGGTAGGACGCCATGTACATTACATTCCCATGAATGCTTGACATTTGACTTCCATTTAAGTTTGGTGAGTGAAAGGCATAGGAAAGATAGCAGAAGGAAGAAGCAGGGAAAAAGCTAGAGTAGCTCTTCCCACCCATATGTTCCTGGTGGTTTCTCTGGTTGAGTTTCTTCTGTGACTCTAGCTCCTTCTATATTCTCAGCTTCCAACAGGCAGTCCTATCAGAGTTCCTCTTTCTTTGGGGGTGCAGGTCCTGGACTCCAAACATGCCATCCCCTCCTCTTGTCATTCCAGCCTAGGGACATTAGCAGCTTTGTGCTATTACTGATGTTTTGGCAACCCTTCCCGTGTTGCTCTTTCAGCTCTTCTAAAACCTTCACAACTAGTTCTATTCTCTGTATTTAATTATGTCAGAATTCTATTTTGCTGGTTAGGCCCTGACAAACTTGCTTTTGAAAATGAAATTTTCCTGTATCTTCAAGTCTGTTACTATTATAGGACAGGAATTAATTTTATATATGAATGTTATTATTTCTAATCTTATTTGTTTCCTTATTTTCTTTTTGAAACTATTTCTAAAGGATTTTACCTGGTGGCCTTTCCTGGGAAATGGAACCAAGAATCCTCAAGGTCTCAGTCTCCTTATCTGGCTTTTTCTGTTTTGATTTCCTGTTTGACTCAAGAGTTGTTGGAGAATGTATCATTTATGGATGTGTTAACTTTAGTTTTATTATTTTATTGAAATATAATTTACATATATATTGTATAAGGCATAGGTGTACAACATATTGATTAGTTTTTATTATGCGTTTCTAATGTCATGACATTTTGGTTAGAAAATATTGCCTATGCTATTTCACTTTGGAGAACTTGAGACTTTATTTAGGGGCTATTAAACTGCTAACTTTAGTATATTTTCCTTGTAACCCTAAGTATTGCTTTTTAAAATTTTTATTTATGTGTACATATGTATATCACATTAACATTATTAATTACGGTTTTTAGTTATTTTTTATTGATACTTATTTTTAATTTATACCATCTGTCAATGATTGTGGATGTATTTTCTATTACTGTTCATTTATGTACACTTCTTGTATTTTTAAAAGATTTTGCTTTATGTGTTTTTTAATACATTATTTAGTGCTTAGAGGTTCAGGATAATTAGATCTTCATTATAGAGCATATACTTCTTCATAATGAAATCCTTGTCTTAGACTAATTTCACACATTTTGCCCTAAATTCAAATTTCATTCTTTATTAACATGACTTGGGAATGTTTTCTTCTAATATAACTTTAAATTTTGTTTGCAATTTGTTTTGTTTTCTTCACAGAGAATATCATTTATGTGCATGTGGGAATGTATTTGTCTTCCATATCCCTTTTAATGGCTCTTTAATAATTTTCTCTAATGCTTTGTAATTCTTTATTCTTGTACTATTCATTTTATTTAATTTTCTGAAGGCTGACCAGTCTGTATTTTTGGTGGTATCCATTATAAAAATTTCTCTTCAAAAATGGACTTTATGCCTGAAAGTCACATTTATTTCTTCTATTTCCTTGTTGAATTCTTCCAGCTCACTTTGAGTATCCTTCTCTTGGCTTATCTTTTCTATTTGGAACCATTCTTTCTTGTTCTAGATACTTTTTTTTCAAAAAGACTTTGTTTTCTTTATTTTTTTTTAATATCACAGAAAACTATTGGGGGGATGATCTCTATTTCTATAATTGCTATGTCTGATTTTTTGTGTGCTTTTTAAATATATTTTTAAATTTTTCTTGCTATATCTACACCTGTTGGTTTTATGCTTGTTTCTTTGTGATATTGTTCTCATCTTTAAATGGGGCCATTCTTTTAGGGCTATTTGCTGAACAGCAGTCTGACAAAGGGCTAGGGGAGTAAGCTGGGGCAGAAGGTAGCTTTATTATATTTATACTGCTTCAGTTCTCTTTCTAAAATTTCTGCTAGGGGACAGAGTTTTGTGTACTTCTCTTAGGGATGTGCTCATTTAGTTTGTTTATCTTGCAGTCAAGCAGGTGGGATTTTGTGTAAATTTTATTTGTTTTAATTTGAATTCCTATAAAATTTATTAATTTTACTTTGCCAGTTTTGAATAGCAACTCAAATAGCAACTGATTGTCAACCCCTATCTCTTTGCTATATTGCCAGCCTACTAGGTGCAAAGATTGTGTGTCTACCTCATTCTTTATTTGGTCTCACATTGCCTGTCACTCTCTACAACTTGCTATTTCAAATAAGAAATCACTGGTCAGGTGCCTTAGGGCTGTGTCTCCTTCCTTTGTAGAATTCCATGCCCTGCCTGAGGTCTGTTAAGGTATGCATCTATTATGCTTAATTGAATTCAAATCTTACTATATTCCTCATAGTTTTTGGTTTGGTATTATAGTAGCTATTATCATTTAAGATGGAATTTCCTTCTTTTTGTTCCTTACTGTTCTTTTCAGCCAGTTTCAGAGAAGAGAATAGAGGTAGAAGCACCCTTACTTTGCAGTCTTGTAACAGTCTGGTAACATAGATTGTGGAGCCCAACCCCAGAGTTTCTGCTACAGTGGGTCCAGTGTGGGGCCCTAGAGTATGCATTTCTAACTAGTTCCCAGTTATGCTGATGCTTCAAGACCTTGGATCACACTTCTAGAACTCCAGGTCTAAGCTACTTATTTAATAGTAGAGTCATCTCTGGGCTTACATAATAGGAAACAAATTTGAGTCCCAAGTCACGAATGTCATGTCACTTGGAATTTTGTTAAATTCTTTATGTCAGAATGGAAATAAGTATATGTTTGGTGATATTGCTGTGTAAAGACTTCTGAATGTTCAGTGAATGTTTATAGGTAGTGACTTAGTAGGGACAGCTTTGTTCATTTTTTTCCTAAAATATCCATTCAGTTTTACTCAAGATTAAGCTAGCTCATTTTACAGTTGGCCCCAAGTTTTCTAAGTGTAATTAAGTGCTCACATTATTTATAAATAGACACTTCTTGGCCCTGAATTTCTACCCATAGTTTTTAGACCTGAACTACTCTGTAGATATCTGACATACTGAACTGATCTTTACCATATAGCTAGAAATATTCTACCCGAATGCTTTTCACTCTGGCCAGTATATTTTCAGTTTGACATTTTGATGGCTTTTTCATCTCTATTTCAATTCCCCTCCCTTCCCTGGTATAGGATAGAAATTGGCTCGGTAAATGCCATAGTTCATGTGGCAGAAAGCCCACACACATTTGAAACTGTGATTCAGGGTCATCTGGAGGAAACTATAGGTTTGATAGAGTTAATAAATTTAGTGATTACATATTAATAATGAAACCTCTGCAGTTGTAATAAACCTTACAACCTTGGTGAGTGACTCATTTAAAACTTGAAAATTCAGAAGCTGCATCTGGAGAAATAATTTACTGTTTTGTTTGTGGTCTATGGTCACTTCTCTCAGCGGTGTCATTTCTACTGCCTACAAATTGTAAGCTGCTGTACGTACAATGTTCAAACCTGAACCTACACGGGGAGCTGAAGGGTAATTCTAGTATTTGTTAGTCTACACCAGAAATGTTGGTCTGTAATAATGGGAAGCTTTAATGCCTGGAAAGTAATATAATCCTCTTTCCAAAAAATTGTAATGCTGACAGTTCGAAAAGGGCAGAGTGGGTCCTTAATTTCAGCAGAGGTTCCAGAAACTTTTATTGAGTTTAAACTGAGTTCAGAGCCATGTGCCTGGGAAAGCTATTTGAAGATATGCACGGTTGTCAGAAGAGCCAAAGGAGCAAGGATCTCATAGAACTTTTGTACTTGTTTCCTTTACTTACAATCTTTGTGTAATAGACACAGCCCAGGACGATGCAAGTAACTGTTGTTTACAGAAAAACTGTTATTTACAGAAATACTCTTGAAGATCAATAAGCAGAAGAATTAAGAGTAAAGTAGGGAGGTTGCTTTAAAAATCAGCATGAATAAAAACAAAATATTGGTTAACTAACAAGATGGCAACTATCCTTCCAAAACATTGCTCTTATGGGACCTGACTTGTGGTTTTCAATGTAGTCTGGAGTGTGAGTGCTGCTGTGTTTTCTGCCATGGACTTTCTCCAGCCCTGATGAGCCATCACACTCTCCATCACTAAATAGAGGAAGACTCCTCTCTCTTATTCAGTGAAAAGCTGTAGTTGCACTCAATCAAATTTAAGCCAAAGGTGTGCACTTACATGCTACTCATCCCATCTTCAACCGAAGATCATTCTTAGTGTGTCATTTCAACAGTTCTTTGCATTTCCAGGGAAGGATATAGACTTTCCAGAACATGGGCACAGAATTTCTGCTGGTATCTGGGCGAAGTCTGGGCTTTGAGATCTATCTGCTCTGTGTTCCTTCTCACCTGCATACTATGTTTTCTCAGTTGTGCCACTACTTAATAGAAATCTGTTTATTTTTCCCACTCAAAATGCAATGCTGCTTCTACAAATAATAGCAACTGTTTTACTTAGTATTTATCTTTAACTTTCCTAAGAATTTTAGTAGTACAGGTCTTAAATATGAGAAGTGGACTTGGTTTTCCATAAAAGACCCTTGCATGATTTTTCAAACACCCCAGTCTAAACTTGTATGATGGAGATTGAGCCCACATGAACCCACCAGACAGAAAGCTGTCCACAGTTTAGGTGGCCAGTTTTGTACAAGTGAACTGACTTAGAGCTTAGGATAAAAACATCTGACTCCGTGAAGGGGCTGACCGGTTGAAAAAGGCTACTGTCCTTACAAATCTCAGAGATTTGACCAGGGAAGTATAAAGCGGATTTAGCTTGGCATGTGAAGCTGCAGATTGAAAACATTTCAAGTATGCACCCGAGACTTGTTTTTCCCCCCCAAAAAAGGACTAATATGGAAATCTAGGCTCATAGAGACCCCTCCGGAAGTTCCTCACATTACTATGAGTATCATTCTTTTTCATAAGCTAAATGTTCATGCAGCTAAGGAATAAAGCATTCTAGCTATGTGTTTGTTAAAGATTATGCTTTCATTGGAATTTTACAGCATCAGTGGGAACAATAATAACAAAAAAGAATTCATTGGATCGGAGCAGGTAGTAGTTTGGGAGTGCTAAATCTCATAATTAACTGACTTCTCAAAAACTAGGACCAACTTGATATACAAGACCTGATGTCCATGCCATTATATTTAACTAACAGCCAGGAGTTAGTTATAAATATTGATACCTTTATTAAAAAAATAGTGGAAACCCCATCAGAATAAAGGAAATCAGAGCATTTCATTAAAGTCTTTCAAAATATAAATATATAATTAGCCCCATAAATCCAGAATTAATTTCTCTTTAACCAGATCCTTCCACTTTGTAGTACTTCTCACAGCAAGAAATTTTGACAGTAAGTACATTTGTGCACAGTAAATGTACTTAGATTCTTTCCATAGAGTTCAGGTCTTATGAAAAATAATCACAAATAATGACAAGGAAAACCCAAAAGGGAACTGAGAAACATAAAAGAGTAATTGAATTCTTTTAATCCCTATGGCTAAAGTAAATAAGATTTTTTAAAGTGAATATCAGAATGCTCTTTTTTTTATAGCAAAAACGATTTTTTATTGAACTATAATTGTCATACAATATTATGTTTCAGGTATACAACATACTGATTCGATATTTTTATACATTATGAAATGATTACTTGAAAAAGTCTAGTTACTGGAGCACCTCAGTGGCTTAGTTGGTTAAGTGTCCTACTCTTGGTTTTGGCTCAGGTCATGATCTCACGGTTTGTGAGTTTGAGGCCTGCATCGGCTTTAGTGCTGACAGTTCAGAGCCTGCTTGGGATTCTCTTTCTTCCTTTCTCTCTGTCCCTCTCTCTGCCCCTGTCTCTGTCTCTGACTCTGTCTCTCTAAATAAATAAACTTAAAAAAAAAAAAGAATTAAAAGAAAGGTCTAGTTACCATTTGTCACCATTCAAAGTCATTATAATATTATTAACTGTATTCCCTATGCTGTACGGTACATCCCCATGGCTTATTTATTCTAACTGGAAATTTGTACCTCTTAATCTCCTTTACTTATTTTACGCATCCTTCTGCCCACCTCCCTCTGTATCTGTGACTCTATTTTTGGTTTTTAGGTGGTTCCAGATACAAGTAAAATCATAAGGTATTTGTGTTTCTTTGTCTTATTTATTTCACTTAGCATAATACTCTGTGTATTTGTCCATGTTGTCACAAATGGCAAGATTTTATATTTTTATGGCTGAGTAATGTTCCGGTGTGTGCGGTGTGTGGTGTGTGTGTGTGTGTGTGTGTGTGTGTGTGTGTGTGTGTGTGACATCTTCATCCATTCATCTTTCAATGCACTGAGATTGCTTCCATATCTTGCTATTGTAAATACTGCTGCAGTCAACACAGGGGTATGTATATTTTTTTGAATTAGTGTTTTTATTTTCTTCAGATAAATACCCAGGGGTAAAATTGCTGGGTTGTATGGTAGTTTTCTTTTAATTTTTTTGAGGAACCTTCATACTGTTTCCCATGGTGGCTGCACCAATATATGCCCACTGTCAGTGTACCAGGGTTCCCTTTTTTTCCCCAGCCTTGCTGACACGTTATTTCTTGTATTTTTTAAATAACCATTCTGATAATTATGAAGTGATATCTCACTGTGGTTTTGATTTGCATTTCCCTGATGATGTTGAATACCTTTTCATGTGCTTGTTGGCCATTTTTTATGTCATCTTTGGAAAATGTCTGTTCAGGTCTTCCACATATTTTTTATTGGGTTACTTTTTTTCTGTTGTTGTTATTGAGTTGTATGAGTTCTTTGTATTTTTTGGATGTTAACCCCTTATCAAATATATCATTGTCTTTCAGTTTTTTGATGGTTTCCTTTGCTGTGTAGAAGCTTTTTAGTTTGATGTAGCTTCATTTGTTTAGTTTTGTTTTTGTTGCCCTTCCCTGGGGAACAGATCCAAAAAGATATTGATAAGACTACTGTCAAAGAGCATGTATACTATGTTTTATTCCAACAATTTAATGGCAGGTCTTACATTTAATTCTTAAGTCTATTCAGACTTAGAAATTTTTGTGTATAGAGTAAGAAAGTGGTCTAGTTTCATTCTTTTGTATATATCCAGTTTTCCCAGCACCATTTATTGAAGAGACTATCTTTTCCCCATTGAATATTCTTGCCTCCTTTGTCACAGATTAATTGACCTTAGAAAGAAGCATATATATTTCTGGGCACTCTATTTTTTCCCCCATTGATCTACATGTCTCTTTTTGTGCTCATGGCATACTGTTTGACTGCTATATCTTTGTAGTATATCTTTAAATCTGGGATTGTGATGCCTCCAACCTTCTTCTTTTTCAAGATTACTTTGGCTATTCAGGGTCTTGTGTGATTCCATGCAAATCTGAGGTTATTTTGTTCTAGTTTTGTGAAAAATGCCATTACTATTTGGATAGGGATTGCATTGAGTCTATAGGTCCTTTGGGTAGTATGGACATTTTAATAATATTATTTCTTCCAATCCATAAGCACAGTGTATCTTTCATTTATTTGTGTAATCTTCAATTTCTTTCACCAGTGTCTTAGAGTTTTCCACATATAGGTCTTTCACCTCTTTAGTTAAATTTATTCCTAGACATTTTATTCTTTTTAAGTGCAACTGTAAATGGCATTATTTTCTTAATTTCTCTTTCTGGTTGATTGTAATTAGTATATAGAAATGCAACCAATATGTATATTAAATTTGTATCCTCCAACTTTACTGAATTCATGTATTAGTTCTAACATTTTTTGGTAGAATCTTCAGGATTTTCTCTATATAACATCATGTCATCTGCAAATAGTGACAGTTTTACTTCTTCCTTTCCAATTTGGATACCTTTTATTTCTTTTTCTTGTCTAATTGCTCTGTATAGGATTTTCAATACTATATTGAACAAAAAACGTAGAAGTGAGCATTCTGGTCTTGTTCCTGATCTTAGAAGAAAAGCTTTATGTTTTTCACCAATGAATATGATGTTAGCTGTTGATTTTTCATATATGGCCTCTATTATGTTTAGGTACATTTCTTTGTACCCACTTTGTTGAGATTTTTTTTTTTTATCATAAATGAATGTTGAATTTTGTCAAATGCTTGTTCTTCATATGTTGAAATAATTATATGATTTTTATGCTTTGTTTTGTTTAATGTGCTCTATCATGTTGTTGGTTTGCAAATGTTAAACTGTCCTTGCATTCATAAAATGAATCTCACTTGGTCAAGATGTATGATCCTTTTAATGTAATGTTGAATGTGGTTTGATAATCTTTTGTTGAGGGTTTTTACATTATGTTCATTAAGGATATTAGCCTTTAATTTTCCTGTTTTGTTAGTGTTTTTGTCTGGTTTTGGTATCAGCATAATGCTGGCCTCAGAAAATGAATTCGAAAGTGTTGCTTACTCTTCAATTTTTTGGAATAATTTTAGGAGAATAGTTACCAACCCTTCTTTAAATGTCTGTTGAATTCACCTGTGAAGGGAGTTGGACATTCGTTTGTTGGCAGATTTTAGATTACTGATTCTTTCATTAATAGTAATTGGCCTGTTCAGATTTTCTGTTTCTTCATTATTCAGTCATGGAAGATTATATTTTTTTGGAATTTATTCATTTCTTCTAAGCTGTCTAATTGTTGGCATATAATTGTTTACAGTATTCTCTTATGATTTTTTTTTTCTTGTGGTATCAATGGTAATTTCTCCTCTTTCTGATTTTATTTATTTTGGCTCTCTTTTTCTTGATGAGCCTGGGTAAAGTTTTATCCATGTTTTATTTTTCAAAGAATCAGCTCTTAGTTTCAATGATCTTTTCCATTGTCTTAAAACATTTTTTTAAATGTTTTATTTATTTTTGAGACAGAGAGAGACAGAGCATGAGCAGGAGAGGGGCAGAGAGAGAGGGAGACACAGAATCCAAAGTAGGCTCCAGGCTCTGAGTTGTCAGCACAGAGGCCGACGTGGGGCTCGAACTCACAAACCACGAGATCATGACCTGAGCAGAAGTCGGATGCTTAACCGACTGAGCCACCCAGGGGCCCCTTTTCCCCTGTCTTTTTAGACTCTGTTTCATTTATTTCTTCCTTGATCTTTATGTTTCCTTCTTTTTACTAACTTTAGGCTTTGATTTTTTTTGTAAACCCTTTAAATGCGAAGTTAAATTACTTATTTGAGGTTTCTGTTTCTGGAAGTTGGCTTGTGTTGTTATGGATTTTCCTCTTAGAACTGCTTTTGCAGTATCTCAAAGATTTTTGGAACTTTGTATTTCCATTTTAATTTTACTCAAGGTATTATTAATTTAATTTATTTTTTAAGTTTATTTGTATTGAGAGAGAGTGCACGTTCAGGGAGGGGCAGAGAAAGAGGGAGAGAGAAAATCCCATGCAGGATCCTCACTGTCTGTATTGAGCCAATGCAGGGCTTGACTCACAAACCATGAGATCATGACCTGCACTGAAATCAAGAGTTAGATGCTGCTCAACCAACTGAGTCACCCAGGCACCCCTTAAGGTACTTTTTAATTTTCTCTGATTTCTTCATTGATTCATTGATTGTTTAATAGCAATTTATTTAGTTTCTTTGTATTTGTGTTTTTTCCAGTTTTCTTCTTTTATTTGATTTCTGTTTCACACTCTTGTGGTCAAAAAAGATGCTTGATATGATTTCAGTCTTTTTGAGCTTATTGAGACTTGTTTTATGGCATAATATTTGATCTATGCTGGAGAATGTTTCATGTGCACTGGAAAAGAATGTGTATTCTTCTGTCTATGGATGCAGTGTTCTGTATGTATCTATTAAATCCATGTGGTTTAATGTGTCATTTAGGGCTGATGCTTCCTTATTGATTTTCTGTCTGAATAATCTATCTGTTTATGTTAGTGTGGTATTAAAGTACCCTGCTATTGTTGTATTATTTTTTATTTCTCATTTTATTTCTTTTAATATCTGCTTTATATAAATGGGTACCTACCCTCCCTATGTTGGTGCCCAACAAAGACACAGCCTCCCCAGGGCCCTAACACAGATGTGGTAATCCCACAATCAGAAGTGATTCCAAAAATATGGAACTCATCTTTGAGGACTGAAGGGATTGTGCCCCATATCAGGTACTCTTACCCGGGGACCCAGCCCTGGAAAGATAACCCCTTTGAAATGTCTATTTTTGCAAATCAGTAGAGATTAAAACAGGAGAATCATAGATGTATAGGGAACAGAGATCCCACTCTTAAAGGGCTTAAGAGAAAATTGACTTACCCTGAGAACAAGGGAAAAAGCAACAGATTTAAAAGTATCTAGATCATAGGCAAGGAAGACCCACTTAGTATTTTTAAGCCAACTGCTAGAGAGGTAGGGAACTGCAGGGATTTTATCCAGTGAGAAAGCACTATCAGAGGCCATTTTTATAATCTCATCTTAATTTGCTGGTGACCAAGCCCATAGGCACCATGTTTGGTGCCCTCCCTCTTACCTGCTAGCACCAGAGGGCATGCTCTCCCCACCCTACACTATAACCAGGATGGACAAGTGCCCCAAGATTTATGCACCCCACCTACCTCACAATAGGGCCATGCAAGCTCAGAGCCCCACCCCACCAACACAGAGACTGAACTGTAATGGGGACAGGCAAGCATCCTGAGCCCCAACCACCCCAGGCAGCAGCAAAGCCAAAACTGGGTGAGTGCCCCACAACCAGGACAGGTAAATACCACCAGCCCTGCCCTCCCCACATAGCAGTCAACACACGACTAGACGGGGTACACATCCTGAGCCCCACCCAACACATACAGAAAATGAGTCCCACTCAATCTGCACAGAAGCTGAGCTGCAACCAAGATGGGCAAGTGGCTTGAACCCTGTTCTACCCTCAATGGCCAAACTATACCAGGCCTAAACCTTCCCATGCAGTAGACATGACACTATAAGAGCTGGCAGGCACATGCAGCCACATGAGGTGTACATATAGAGAGGTGACCAGGGGAGACTGCACTTCTGGGCCATTGGCTACAGCTCTTATACAAGACCACTTCTTCAAGAGAGGAAGGTGGCCATTTAACCTCATACATATAGATAAACACAGAAAGAGGAACAAAATGAGGAGACAGAGGAATATGTTAAAAACCAAAGAATAAGACAAATCCCCCTAAAGGACCTTAATGAAGTAGAGATAAGCAACCTACCCAACAAAGACTTCAAAGTCATGGTCATAAGCAAGTTCAGCAATCTTTGGAGAAGAATGGACAAATACAGTAAGAACTTCAACAGAGAGAAAATATAATAAAGTACCATACAGAAGTTATAACAAAGCTGAAAAATAAACTAAAGATGGTTCAATGGCAGAATGGATTAAATAGAAGCACAAATCAGCAAGCTGAAAGACAAGGCAATGGAAAACATCCAGACAGAGCAGTAAAATGAAAAAAAAAAAAAAAAAGAATTAAAAGAAGTGAGATACCTTTAGGGATCTCTGAGACAACATTAAGCAGAATAGCATTTGTATGATAGGGGTCCCAGAAAGAGAAAAGAGGAAAAACAATATTTGAAGAAATAATGGCTGAAAACTTTCCTAATCTGCAAAAGGAAACAGACATTCAGGACCAGGAGACCCAGATAGTCCCAAGTAAGATGAACCCAAAGACAAATGCACTGATATATAATTAAAATGGTAAAAGTCAAGGATGAAGAGAATCTTAAAAGTAGCAAGGGAAAAGCAATTTATTCTCTATAAGAGAAATCCCATAAAGCTACAAGATTTGTCAGCAGGAACTTTACAGGACAGAAGAGAGTGGCATGACCTATTCAAAGTATTGAAAGGAAAGAACTGCCAACTAAGAATTCTTTACCCAGCAAGGTTATCATTCAGAATCAACAGAGATGAGAAACTTTCCAGATAAATAAAAGATAAAGGAGTTCAATATCACTAAATCAACCATACAAGAAATATTAAAGGGACTTTTCTAAGCCAAAAAAAAAGAAGGTTCTACTAATAAGAAAACATAAGAAAATCTCACCAGGAAAGGTAAATAAATAATAAAGGTAGTGAATCAGTCACTTATAAAGCAAGTATGAAGGGTAAAGGGCAAAAGTAGTAAAATTAATTTAAAATATAATTAGTTAAGGGATACTTGAAAGATGAAACACTTTTCATCAAAAATATAAAACATGGTTGGGGGGAGTAAAAATAAAAGCTTTGGAATGTGTTCAAAATTAACTTCCTAAAAACTCAGAGTAAATGCACAGAAGAAAAAGAGAAAGTAATCTAAACATAACACTAAATACAACAACCAAACCATAAGGGAAGAGAGGGAAAGAAAACAGAGAAACTACGGAATAGTCAGAAAGCAATGAATAAAATGGCAATGAATGAATGAATGAATGAATGAATGAATAAAATTGCCTTCAATAATTACTTTAAATGAACCACTAAATACTCTAATCAAAATACATAGGGTGGCTGGGTTAATTTTAAAAGACAACAAGATCTTCCTACCTGCTGCCTACAAGATACTCACTTCAAACCTAGGACACTCACAGACTGAAAGTGAAATGATGAAAAAAGATAGGCCCTGAAAATGGAAATGAAGAGAAAGCTAGGATAGCAATGTGCATCTCACACAAAATAGACTTTAAAACAGACTGTAACAAAAGACAGAAAGAAGGGCCTTACATAGTGATAAAGTGGTCAATCCAACAAGAGGATGTAACATTTGTAAACATTTATACACCCAACCTCCCTGACTCCCCAGTTGACCGGGCTTCTCTCTTCCATGTTGGCCCAAGGCATTCTGGACATAGAACAGTACTGGCATTTATCAGTCATATTTATATTTTCATCTTTCTTGGTAGGCAGCAATACATGGAGGTCAGAGACTGGGTCTTAAATAACCTCATAATGTTCCCCTTCTCCTCAATTACTTATTGCTACTAGGAACTTTTACATCTCTTGATATCTCTTGTCATTTTCGTTTTGGTGTGGGGGGGCTGGTGGGGAGTAAGAGTTGGCAGGACTAAGCAGGGAAGTGGGGGAGCAGAGGTGAGGGTCACCTACTTCCATTTGGTTCAGGGGACTGTTTGCAATTCCTATTATTAATAGAGTACCAAAGAACTGGCTGTTCAAGGGAGTTTTGAAGATTCTGGTTGGCAGAAATTCCTCAGAGCCCAGATGGATAGTGAGATGCAGAGTTAGGGAGGAACGGTCTTGTACCCTGCAGACAGAAAGGATGCAGCTCTCTTGGCAGGCACGTTGGAGTTCTTAGAGGTAGCATTGCCAGTAGTAGCATTCCCAGAGTATCATGCTGCACCTTTATGCAGTTGAACTTTCCTTGAAGTCCCTGGAAGATTCTTGACTACTTCAGGTTCCTCCTCATGAGAAGAGGCAAAGCAGGGATGCCTTCCAACACAGAGTCTCAGATGAATCAGCCAGCCATGTTGCTGTTATTGCTATGAGAAGTGACACTTTGTGGGGACTGTGTTGGTTGCTGATTGTAGGAGGAACAAAGAAAATCTGCAGTGGAGGTAGGGGATGTTATAGCCAGTATCAGCCAGACTTGTTTCCATTTTGGAGGAAGTGATAAAGAAACAAAAAGACCCAGATAGTCATCTCTCCAGAGAACAATACTGAACTCTATGGAGGCACATGGGAAGAAAGTTCTCTCTTTTCTCCTCTTCAGTTTTTCCTTCCTCTCTCCTTTCTTTCCTTTTTTCTCTCTTTCCCTCTCCTCTCCTCTCCTCTCCTCTCCTCTCCTCTCCTCTCCTCTCCTCTCCTCTCCTCTCCTCTCCTCTTGACCCCAGAGTTTTGGTTTCTATGACACCTTTGTGAAGGATGATAGAAAACAGTGGGTTATAATCCCTGTCAACTTAAACTGTTGCCATTAGTGAATATTCAACCAGGAAAATACAAACCACTAAAGCTTTTTAAAATGGTAGGAATTTGGGGAGCCTGGGTGATTCAGTCAGTTGAGCATCTGAACTCTTGATTTCGGCTCAGGTCATGATCTCATGGTCCATGAGATCCAGCCCTGCACTGGTCTCTGCACTGACAGTGCAAAGCCTGCTTGGGATTTTCTGTCTCCCTCTCTCTGTGCCCCTCCCCTGCTTGTGCGCTCTCTCTCTCTCTCTCTCTCTCTCTCTCTCTCTCTCTCTCTCTCTGTCTCAAGTAAATAAACATTTAAAATAGTAGGAATTTAATAGGGTGAATTAGGTATAGATAAGATGGAAGATTTGAGAAACCAAATAGGAGATAGAGTGGCAAGCCAGAAACTAGCAGCAAAAGAAACTATAACAAGAGAGATAAAGGGAGAGTTCTTTTTTAAATTGAGGTATAATTGACATACAACATTGTGTAAATATGAAGTATACAAGTGTTGATACATTTGTGAGTTGCAATATGATTTTTATTGGATCCTGGTCACTGGAGTCATGTAGTGGAATTTAAAACTGCAACTGACTTTTCTTGCCATGAAGCCACGTGAGAGATGCAACCTGAGGCAGAAAAAGAGGTAGAAATGCCCAGGCTTTTCCTTTTCTCCTGCTCTCCAATCTTCCCATGAGTTGCCTGTCCTTGGCTAAAGCCAGAGCCAGCTGAGAGCTCAGGGAATGTAGCCTGCAGGGGGCAGCACCACCTTATTACAGAGCTGCATGGGGGAAAGGAGAAAATATTTGAAACAGACCAAGGCTCAGTGCAGTCTTCTTATAGTAGCCTTCTGGGTAATATGATGGACGAAAGGTGTGTGTGTGTGTGTGTGTGTGTGTGTGTGCGCGCGTGCGTGCGCGCGCATGTGTTGTGTGTTGTAGGGCAGGGATTGGGGGCAGTGGATAGTCTGAAATTGAGACAAATTCTTAACTTTCCTGCCAGAAGAATTGAAGTTTATGCTGGCTTGATACTTAGTTTTCAGACCAAAGGATCATATTCAACATGAATTCATTTCACAGACTTTAATAAAACATTAGATTTTGCCACCAGTTTAAATGAGCTAATCTAAGACTGTGTTCCAAATGAGTAGTAACATTGTACAAATAGCCAAACAATTCAACCAAGTGGTGCTTAGTCTTTATACTGAAATGGTAATATTCATTTCTTACTGTAGTTATCATGGAAGAATTAGACTTAGAGGAGGCATATGTGTTTATTTTCATTTATTCATGATGTTATCACCACAAGTGGGCAAGCTTGTTTGGATAAAATACAAATTGGCTTAAAGGTTTAACATAAAAATTAGCTAAATTACCCTTAAACAGGGCTGAAACTTTTTAATTAACCTTTTTTTCCCTTTTTCATTTTTATGTGTCTCTTGCTTTTTCTGTTTTCAGCCAAGAGAGACAGTACTGAAATGTCATTAAAAAATGTCGATTTTGCAATATTTCTCTGCCCTTGGGAACAGGAAATACCTAGAATTCTGCTAGTAAGATGGTTCTTAAGAAATTTCTCTTGTAATTTTTATAATGAAGGGGATTAAATATGTTTGGATGAGTATCCAGCATTGGGAACGTTGTCACTCTGATGCTCCAGACCCATTGACATTTTCCCAAAATGTTCCTTCTTCCATATGTTAGGGAATTACTTTTAAGATCAAGTAATGAGTATAATTGAGTCTGTGCTGGTTTTGGATTACATACTCCTTATGAATGTGAAATAGATTAAATAGGGGACACTTGAGAAGTAATGAATTCCAACAATAATATCAACTGGTATAACTAAGAAGCTGAGCGAGGGACTTTTGACAGCATTAAAGTGGTATTGGCATTTTCTTCTCTTCAGAGGAGAGAAGTTGGGGCTAGGTCGTAAATGACAATCGGCTTTCTGAAGGCCTCCCAGGCTACCCCGACAGCTTTTTTGGCTGCATGGTAAACCTGTAGTCACTGGAGCCGTGGAACTGATTTAGCAACAAAGTTAAAATAATGTCACTAAAGGCCAACATTGAAAAATTATACTGTTCTCATATCTTCGTTTTATCATGAGAATTACTTCTGTATCATAAGATATCCATGTCTTATGTTTATACTATCGTTGCTATAGATAATTTGATTGGCTTAGTCAACATTTGAGAGAAAAAAGCAGACGATTAGTCACTGAGTATTCCTATGTTCTAGTGGCTGTGTGAGTTGCTTGGCAGTGCTTAGGAGGAGACACGGGCATTAACCAATGGACAGATGGATGATTTGTCTGTCACAGCCACAGGCTGCACTCAGTTATCACATGGGATGCAAATGACAGAGGGTAGCAGTTGTGTCTTAGTGAAGTTAGTGTGGGCTTTGGAACCAGTTGCCTGCTTATTCTCAAATCCATTTCCTGTCCTTCCTCTGCTCCCTTCTCTGTGTTAGTAAGAAGCTGTTCTTGTTATTCCCAAAACTTTACCATTCAGCTTTGCCCTGGGAATGGAACTGGAAGACACGGGCAACAAATAGGAGGGATAGAGCAAGGAATAACCAGGGTACTTGCCTCTACCTCTCTCTGCTTCGAGGATATCTTTAGTAGTGACTGTTCTGATGCTCCAGCTCCTGCCAGACAGCTTGCTCTTCGGCCCCAACTCCCACTGTCTGAGCCTGCTGGGTTTCAGCTTCTACGTGTCTTCTTCTGAGTTTTGGAGACATCAGTTCCTCCCTTTGCCCATCCAACTCTGGGGATAATTGCGGCCTCTTGTATTAGAAATTCCTGGTTTCCTTCCCTCCCATGTTTTCTGTTTGGGCTCTTCTAATATATTTGTGACAAGTATCGCTTAGAAAACTCCCTCTATTAAATTACTGGGTACAGGAATTGGTGCTCTGGCTGCACCATAAATGATGCTGAATCTGAGAGATGTAGGTTAAAGTCTACTTTTGACCACCGTGAGGAATCCACTTGAGCAAGTCATTTAACTTTCTGAGGATGTTTTCTCATTCATATTGTGGGGTTAGTATGGACCTCCAAAATTGTAATAGAGCTTAAATGAGATTTCTATCATGGTACCTACCACAACGCAAGCATCCAATAAATCTTAGCCCTTAAGCCTATGATTTAAAAACCAGGGTAGTGCTCTCTAAAGTATCTAATACAGAGAATCCTAGGGAAACAAAAGCATCATGATTATATGAGTAAAACATTCATTTAAGAGGGTGTGTGGGTTGTTGGAAAGGTCATGGAATACAAATTGGAGTTGTTTGGACGTACTGTCTATGGTGAAGAGCAGATTATCTGGGAGCAAAAGATGAGATTAGGGTGTATTCCAGGGACGGGGTCAACTGGGAGACAAAAGTTGGCTGAAAGACATTAAGGCGTGACTGGAACAAGAACAGTGGGCAGCAAGGAGTTAGAAAAGCTGAGGGCACATAAGGATAGCTTCCGGCTGTGGGAACCATCCACAGATTTACGCAAACCCGTAGTATTAGAGGAGAATACTCCCTACTATAAAAGAAGGCAATGTTGCTTATCCCATGTTGGTATACAATTTTTACTAATCTACATTGAACATGACATCAGAGCCTTCTATGGCATATTTGGTGATTGCAAATGGGCAGCTGCCTTAAGCAGAAAAGCCCAAAAACTTACCTCAATTTCTAGAACCTTATAAAAAATTTTAGTCATCCAAATCTTAATTGATCTAGATATATTCTTAACCTCCTTCCTTTTACTGGAAATGTCATATAGAGAAATGTATTTTATTAATCTGATAGACATGAGATTTATAATATAATGGATCCACTTGTCTAAGGTTGTAATGGAAAAACATTTTGGTTAAATTTAGTAGATATGTTTAGAGTGTGACATGGGCTTGGAAGATAGTAGGTGCTCAATTAGTGCTTGTTGAATAAAATGTGTATTAAATAAAAACATTGGCAACATGAAATCACACATTTCCCAAGAACTTATCAAGGCAATCACAAAGGAGCAACACACTGCATTTTGAAATAATGAATGTGAAACTATAAAATGTGATACAAATGTAAGATGTTATTATTATAAAAGAATCTTGTGAAACATAGCAAGAGTTGTTGGTATTAAATAATGATTCATAATTTTAGCCTTGTAAATTAGGGAGTGTCAGGTATTTGTATCTCTGATTTATATCTCAGTAAATCACTGGTAGAATGTAGTGGGCCTGGAAAACAAATCCAAAGCAGACTTGAGTCTATTTTCGATGGTACTACATTTGAGTGGAATGCAGACAACCTAGTTTAAAGGTATTGTGACAGACTTTATTATCTACACAACAAAACATACAGGCTGAGCCCTGCTCTTTAGAGGGCTTGCCCTTTTCCTGGTCACTGAGAGCAAGAGGATCACCCTGGCTCTCCCCCAAGCTGGCTCACAATACCTTCTGGCTAAATTTATCCTCAGGCTAAATCTGGTACCAAGGAGATTGTACATGTAGTTACTTTGGATGCAGTGCTTGACAAGAGAAACTGTGTGTGTGTGTGTGTGTGTGTGTGTGTGTGTGTGTGTACAAAGCACTTTTCTCAGCTACTATGGTAGACACTTGTTACCATTGCTATTGGGTGATACTCGACAAAACGTCTTTCAATATAGTAATCACCATGAAGGCACATTCTTACATGCTTCAAGAACATTGGAAGTACTTAGAAATACAATTTTGGGGATAAAGACTTGGAAACTTGAAGTCAGAGAAAAAATAGCAATGGTTCAGTCTTATTTACACTGTGGTTGACGTTTATAGCATTTAGTTAACCATCACTTCATATAGTCTTCCTTTAAATGAATTTACACTTTTTTATAGGACCCTTTTACTAATTCTCCCTACAAATATTCTCTTTTTCAGTATTTCATATAAAGTAGGAGTTATTTAAGATGCTGCCTAGATACAGCTGTTATTTTATATCAGGGAAAACAACACAGAGTCCTAAGTGAAAACAGAATGGCATTCCTTTCCAATATACCAATATGCTGGGAATTTTACTTTCAATATGACTGCCCTGAAAAATAAATACAGTTTCAAATAGCCAGTTTGAATATCCTAAAATGCTCTAAGACACTTTGGCAACATTGGTAGAAAATTAATTTGTGGTTTATTCATATTACTCTGCATGAGGAGAAAATAGCTCAGTCAATGAATGGAAACCAATTTCTTAATGTTTCTCATTTGCCTAATTGCTTTCCCAAGGAATAAATAATAAACAATCAAAGAAAAAGTTCATGAAAGGTACAAGACACGCTGATGGCCACAGAGCTTTCTTCAATTCTTTCTTAGTTTTACAGGTTCTTTTCTGAAATCAGTCACCTCTACTATCATCTCCATCATTATCAACATTAACAAAACACAAGAGTCACCCATTTCCAACTTTTTGTTTCTCCTTTTTATTCTTACATCCTTCTTCTCTTCCTTCTCCTTTTCTTCCTCCTTCCTCAAATCTCCTTCTCTGCCTTCTCTTTTTCAATGAAATAGAGTTCATTGAAGAGTTTTTGGGGAGGAGGGATAGTGGAGGAATGTTCAACAAACCGTGAATCCGTCAGTCTGGCTGGAATGAAGCGAAATAGTGGAAATAATGTAGGGAAGGTAGGTGGGAGCCAAATTGTGAAAGCCCTTGAAGGACAGGTTTGGATTTCATTCTGTAAGCAATGGAGAACTGTCAGTGGTTACATACGAACATATGCTAAAGAGTGATTTTGGAAAATATACATATTAGTAAAAGTATAGATTCAGCTGGTCTAAGACAACCAAAAAATGAAGGTGACTTAAGTAAGATTAAAATTTATTTCTTAGTCTATTAACAGTCTAGGCTTAAGTAATCCAGACTGGTAGATTGGTTTGACAGAGGGAGAGCTCCAGGACCATTCTATCCTGTTGTTTCACCATCCCTAAGACTTGTCCTAGAGATAGTCCACATGGGCCATGACTGCTTGCCTCCACTTCCCCTTGTCTGAGGCAAAGAAAGGGAATGGGGAGTACAGGTGTCCAGCTCAAATACAGAGGTCCTCTTAGTATAAAAAATACTAGCAAACAAGTGTCCAACCTGGCAGGCAGCAGTATGCAGAATATACTGGAATAGAGTATCTAACTTTGTCTCTGTAAATTCCCTAACTATTCTAGCACCAGGTTTCTTCACCCCTTAGGGGATAAGTATACTATCCTTGGACAGATTCCCATACCAAGGAGATGCAAAACAGTGCATGGAAGAAATAGTAAACCAAATGTTAGGGGAGTTAGGTTTAAGTCTCAACTTATTACTTATAAGTTGGGTGACTTTAGGTAGATTGCCTAAACTTATTGGATTTCAATTTTATTTTCTATATATGTGGTTATAAAAGCTACCTCTTTTTGTCACAATGTTTGTCATAACAATTAAAAAACAGCAAGGTACTGTCATTGCCTTTCAATTAGTATTGGATGTAGATGTGTGTGTGTGTGTGTGTGTGTGTGTGTGTGTGTGTGAGAGAGAGAGAGAGAGAGAGAGAGAGAGAGAGAGGGAGGAAAGAAGAGAGAGAGTTGGAAAAAGGATAAAAGTATAATATCAGGGAACAAGTATG
This sequence comes from Panthera pardus, assembly GCF_024362965.1. Taxonomy (NCBI): domain Eukaryota; kingdom Metazoa; phylum Chordata; class Mammalia; order Carnivora; family Felidae; genus Panthera; species Panthera pardus. Next base: position 46,923,318 of record NW_026526721.1, on the reverse strand, counting down.
AAAATGACTATGATTATGGCTGTGATCTTTATTCATTTCTTTATCTCCAGTGCCTGCCATATGGCAGACCCTACACTTATTAGTTGGGTTTATTTCTTAAATTGCAAGTTTTACTTTAGAGCATCACATCCAAATGCTTTTAGGGAAATTATTTATGTTTATTTTGAGTTTTTCAAGCCTTCCTTTACCTCATTTTCATCAACTGTCTAGAGTAGACCACATTGTAGAGAATAAAGGTATGGTTTAATATAAAACTTCTGTTGTTTCTCATTTTATCAGGGAGATATCTAAAAGTGTGTCAATATTTTGAAAATGTGTAACCATTGTATTTTATCATTCTTTTTGGGTTTTTTTTCATCATAAGTGTACTCTTTAATCCCCACTCTCTATTTTCCCCCATCGCCTCCCATCTCCCTTCCCTCTAGTAACCATCAGTTCTCTATAGTTAAGAATCTATTTCTTGGTTTGTCTTTTCTTTTACTCATTTGTTTTATTTCTTATTCTGCATAAGAGTGAGATAACATGGTATTTTTCTTTCTTTGACTGACTTATTTCACTTATCATTATACTCTCTAGCTATATCCATGTTGTTACAAATGCAAGATTTCATTCTTTTTTATGGCTGAATAATATTCTGGTGTGTGTGTGTGTGTGTGTGTGTGTGTGTGTGTGTGTGTGTGTGTATCTATCTATGTATCTATCTATCTATCTATCTTCTTCATTCATGTATCAATGGACATTTGGGCTGCTTCCATAGTTTGGCTATGGAAGCAAATAATGCTGCAGTAAACATAAGGGTGCATATATCACTTTGAATTAGCATTTTTGGATATTTTGGTAAATACCCTGTAGTGCAATTATGGTGTCATAAGGTAGTTGTATTTTTAATTTTTTGAGGAACCTCCATACTGTTTTCCACAGTGGCCGAACCAATATGCATTTCCACCAACGTTGCAAGAAGGTTCCTTTTTCTCCACATCCTAACCAACATTTCTTGTTTCTTATGTTTTTTGATTTTTGCTATTCTGACAGATATGAGGTGATATCTCATTCTAGTTTTGATTTGCATTTCCCTGATGATGAGTGATGTTGAGCATCTTCTTATGTGTCTGTTGGCTATTTTTGTGTCTTCTTTGGAGAAATGTCTATTCATGTCTTCTTCCCATTTTTAATTGTATTATTTGTTTTTTGGGTATTAAGTTGTGTCAGTTCTTTATGTATTTTGGATACTAACCTTTTATCAGATATATCATTTACAAATATCTTCTCCCATTCAGTAGGTTACCTTTTTAGTTTTGTTGATTGTTTACTTTGCTATGGAGAAACTTTTATTTTGATGTAGCCCCAGTAGTTTATTTTTGCTTTTATTTCTTTGCCTCAGGAGACATGTCTAGGAAAATTTTGCTACAGCTAGTGTGAGAGAGATTACTGCCTGTGCTCTCTTTAAGGATTTTTATGGTTTCAGGTCTCACATTTAGGTCTTCAGTCCATTTTGAGTTCATTTTTTTTTCATTCTTTTTTAAACTATATTTTCATGAAGCTCTCCTGTAAGATTAAACCATGAAGTTTTTTTGCCCTGGGAATGAGTCCCTAAGATGACTTTTTGAGTCCATAGTAATAGACTGGTTTTGAAATCTAGTTTTCTTGAGAAATAAAAGAATTTATTAAATTTTCAGTTTTCCCTCACTATAAATATCAAAAACCAAGCCTGGCACACTTGCTTCATAGAGTTTTATTATAAGTCATATAAGTATATAAATGCTGAAGTCTGTTGTAAGGAAAGTTCCCATTAGGGTACTTAGGTTTGTTTTTTGGTTTTGTTTTGTTTTCCCATGGAGACTGGAAGGTAGAAGAAAGAGAAACAAGAAGTCAAATTTTATTGTCCTAGTGTAATTCTCTTGGAGAAAATCCCAAGAAGTGGAAGTGAGAAGTAGAAATTCATAGATAATTTTTGGAAGCTGCCTGTGCAGGGGGCTTGCTCCTTACTTCTCAGACAATATTGAAGCCAGCCCTTAGATAAATTGTTTCTTTCTGTATATGCCGAAGCATTATGGTGCCAACCAGGTAAGCATTTTAAAATGGTTCAGTGTCAAGTCAGATAGGCTAGACCTGATGTGCTGGTAACCTGTAGGTTAGGTTTGGCCTTTAGGCAATCTAAATACTTGTATATGCTTGAGTAGGAGACACCTAAGCACTGAATCAGGACAAGAAATCAGCAAATGTTGTTAAACTGATGATATGCTGGGGATCAATTTAATCTCAACAAATATCATGGAAGCATTCCTAGGGGCAAGACTAGTGGTTGGCAGGACCAACCACATGTGCTAGAGAGGGAAGAAAATAATAGTGAAGGATATGGAAGCATCTCCTGTACCTAGGTGCCAACTTTGGAAGGTGGAGTTGGGGTGGGGGAACCCCTAGAGAAGGAAGAAACTTAAAGTTTACTGAATTAACCCAGCGAAATAATTTTAATTTGGAAGAGAAGGGTTTTTTACCCCTGCGTTAATAGGAGTTCATAAGTTATAGGGGCACCTGCATGGCTTAGTACATTAAATGCTCAGTCCAACTTCGTGGGTTCAAGCCCCACTTTAGGCTCTGTGCTGACAGCTTAGAGACTGGAGCCTGCTTTAGATTCTGTGATTCCCTTGCTCTCTACCCCTCCCCTTCTTGTGCTCTGTCTCTCTGTCTCTCATAAATAAATAAACAATAAAAAAAAAAGAAAGATAAGTTATAGATGATGGCAAAAGGTGTAGGATATATCTGAGTTGTTGCATACACATTGGAGCCTACTACAAGGACTTAAAATGTTCAGTACTATCCCAAAGTAAACATTGACATTCACTAGTGCTTAAAGTATATGCTATTTTGGTCAGTGGTTGCATGGTAGGATATTCTTTTTTATAAAAAAGAAGCCATTGATTCTAGAACTTTCATAACTTCTGAATTTCTTCATGACTAGGTGGTAGGGTGGAGAAATTTAAACCCCTCAAAAGAATTCCAGCTGGCCTCCATGAGCACTTGTCAAAGTACTTGGAACTTCCAGGGGTGATCACTGAGCATCTTGTGAAGGGCATAAGAAGGAGGGAGAAAATGCCTATTGCCAATCAAAGGTAGGAGACTGAGCCAGAGAACCCACTCCATTTGCTTTTGTGCTTGCTGTTTGATTTGGCAAAAACAGGCTCCTTGCAGGAGGGAAATGGTTTCTACGTTGGTCTGCAGACTAAAAGGATGTGGAGTCAGTTGTTCTGACTAAATTAGTTTGGTTCATTTCCCTGGGACCTCCCTAAACACACTGACATTTTTACAAGAATGAAATGAAGGCAATGATGACAAAGAAGACATTATAACTGCCGCCTAAATTGCTAGTATAATATTTATTTGTTAGTGCTTCTGAAATGGTTTGTAAAGAAGGAAAATTTTAAATAAGTTATTTAATCTATCTTTCTGGTGGTGTAGAATTACCAACTACTATTTATTAAGGGTTAGGTAACAGATTTTAAAATGTCTAAGTTATGAGGGAAAATAATTCCATATATTCCAAAGGAGATACCTTGGGCAGCCTGGTTCTATAATTAAATGTATTTGCCAAAGAGCTCATAGTCTAAGGAGATAGTCAAGGAACATGCACTTAAAATGTAATAAATTTTTTAGTATTTTGTCATTCATGTATCCAAGTGTTATCAAATGCCATTATTGTGCCAAGTATTGGGCTAGATACTGGGAATGTAAAAGCTTGCTATCTAACTGGAGTGATGAATTTGAATGATTCACTAGAATAAAGGAAGTGCTAAGAGAGGGACTTACAGAGCCATAAAGGAACATGAAGAGTGAAGACTGGGGAGCAGATTTGGGGAATCAGAGGAGGCTTCAAGGAGGAGGTATTATTTGTGAGAATCTTTTATAGAAAGCCACATGAAGTCACTTCTATAATGTACTTCAAAACATGTACTTTGATGAAAAGGCCATTTTGGGGGTTTTCTTAAAAACAAAAGACTTAATCAACTGGAGGGAGTTTCTTTAGTATGTGCCTTAAGACAACCTGAAATGAGGAGAGCAAGCCATTGTTTAATGATTTTTAAATTTACTTTGATCATCATTAAAGTAAAATCACCTCCACCATGTTGCATTGTGCTAGATGGCTTGGGAATGTCATTATGAAAGCCAGATCTCCTGAACCAAAAGTGAGAGGAAAAGTGGAGTTTGTCTAAGGGTATTTTCTAACAACTTCACCTTGTGCCCTTTCTTGGCCCCTTTTCCTCTTCCCTTTAACCATTGTGATGGATATCTAGGGTTCTCCCATTTTTTCTTGTCCCTTTGATGGGTAGGAAACCATTGGCATGGTAGTCTACTGTATGACTACAAAATCCTAGTCATGGTATTATTTAAACGCTAAAAACTGATAAATAAATCTAATTACTTGAAATTTACATATATATGTGCAAATTCTCCATTTTTATTCCCAGTGTAGACTTGAGTGATAAGGGGAAAGGAAAAGGGAATGACAGGAAAAAAAAGTATATGTATATATATGTTTATAATATAGATATATGTATATCTATGCATACATCTGGATGTTATATATCACACAACATGTTATTGTGCTAAATGATGTTGATTATGTTGCCAAGAATCATAGAGAAAGCCTGGAAAATTTTAATTCAACTTATTATCATCTTCTCTTTGTGTCTGGCACTGTCATTTTCCACCCCCCAGAGCATGTGAACTTTTCAGCTTCTGAATTGATTGTTTTTAGCCATTAACTGGGTGAACTCTATGAACCCAGAGTAAACTGATTCTGGGATGATTTCCTGACAGTACTTAGTGCTGATCCTTTTTTTAGAGAAGACATGTGATTGTTATTAATGAGATTTTGATTGTTTTCAGTTTCCTCACCAGGCAGTTCTATGTGTTTCTGTTGCTCAGTTTTAGCCCCATAAATTTTCTTTGTTATTTAAATTTATTATCTTGTATTGTATGCAGCCTATTACATAATTTAAGATAATTCTTATTCATCTTAATTCCCCACTGATTATTCTGGAAATTATTACTATATTGGCCAATACTGAGCCCACTATATAGTACACTCTTTTCATTTCCCTTTCAAATGTTAATTTATTTTCTCTTTAATTTCACCAAAACTCTGAAAGGCTCCCACTATATCTAATCAAAAATTCTTGCCTTACTTAACATGATGTTTGTTTATTACTTTCATTCAATTGCTTATGATTTCTTATAAATGTCAAGTGTAAGAAACAATGTAAAAAATTTAATATCTCTGCAACTCATAAAATCTTAAAATCTAATTTTCAGTTTGACACAAAATTCAAAAACAACTCAAACTGTTCAAATGCAACCTCTTGGAAACATTTCCAAATTGATTCCAAATATTCTTTTGTAGTTATGGGTCCTATTTCCCTCTGCATATTTGTTAATTTTCCTTTTTTTTTTAAGTTTTAGAAAAATGAAAGTTCAAACAAGTACCATATGATCACTAAAACATATACTCATTGGATTGGATAAGACCTTCATAGTTATTTGATACATATATTCATTGCATTTTAAAGTCTCCTTTACATACACACTCTCTCTAAGAGATAATCTGGCTTATTCTTGAATGCCTTCTTTTAAAGGAGCATCTTCACATTGGACAAATAGGAGGGAAACCACATCAAAGTAGGTAGGAAAGGCTAAGCCACATACTCACCATAAACCCCACCCTTGGTATGGTGACTCACAAAGGGTCATGAGGGGAGTCTCAAAATGCATCCAAACTTCTCCTGATGAGCAAAAGGTTCATACTGTACATGGGCACCCTAACTTTTAAGACAATCACCTGAGAGATAAGCACCCAAAGCATCTGGCTTTGAATACCAGTGGGGCTCATTTCAATAGACCCATGGGGTTATGGCAAACTAAGGAACATCCCTTGAAGGGTCAGCACACAGACTCACTCACCCCAGGGCCCAGTCGAGAAGCAACTCTTTGAAAAGTACCCAGATTTTATGTGAAAGAGACTCCTCTCCTAATTTTGAAGCATTGATCTAAGGGGCAGGGATGCTGCTAGGATATTTTCCAGGTGTGGAGGCTGGTGGTGACATCTTCTTCCTGTCTCTCTGCTTTGCTAAAGCTGGCAAATGCCATACTTTTTCTTCTTTCTTTCTTTCTTTTATTTCTTTCATTCTCTTTTTTCTCCTTTTTCTTTATTTCCTTTTTTTTCCCTCTTTCGTTTTTTGGGTGAGTACCATCTTTGCGTTCCCCCTCTGCCTTGTCCAACTGGTGGCACCATCTTCACACTATCCCTCTGCTGTTCTCCAGAGCATAAGTATCTCCCAGAGTCGTGGTGGTTTCAAGAATGTCAGGGGATGCCCCTTGATCACCTGGCTTTGGAAAACAAGGGGGCTTGTGTTCTTGGGTCCCATGAGTCTCTAACAATCAAAGAGAGTTCTTGGCAGAGTATCACCCCCAGGGCACTGCACAGGTAGCAGACTGATACACATCTCTAGCCTTTCCATGAAAGAAGCCTGCTTGCTACAACTGGAGCTTCAGCTTTAGGGGCAGACTTCAGGTGTGGCACACATCTAGAGGCTATGGAGGTGCTCTCAGGGGACACAGGCTCATGAATGTAATCTTTGCATTGTCCCTCTGTCTTACTATGATTTACTGAATTCTCCCAGTGACTGCTGCCCAGGAGACATCTCCAGTTTGCTTGATTTGGGGAGCCACTGGGGCTAATGTTTGCAGTCCTACAGGGTTGTGTATATTTGCATTCTTTAAAAGCTGATGCCTAAGGGTCTGGCTTCCAATCAGTCTGAATCCAAATGTTGACCGATCGTCTCCTTTGGGACACTGGCTGGTCTTGGCACAGCCTCAATTATTGGGAGCTTTTAAAAATTAAACAGGCTGCTGGACAATCACAAAGATTTGAGAGATAACCAAGAGCTAGAGCAGGGTTGAACAGTAAGTTTCATATTCTGCACAGCTCTTCAAGAGTGGCAGAGATGGCTGTTTCCTGTAATGCATGGAAACAAACACAGAAAAAGCAAAATGAAGAAACACAGGAATATATTCTAAATGTAAGAATAAGATAAAACATCAGAAGGTGGGGGAGAATCTGAGAAATGGGGAAAAGTAATGTACCTGATTTAAGGAGTTCAAAGAAATGGTCATAAAGATTTCAGGAAAAGAATAGATGAACATGGCAAGAACTTCAACAAAGAGAAAATATAAGAAAGTGCCAAACAGAAGTTAAAGAACTGAAGAATGCAATAATTCAACTGAAAATATTCTGAAGAGGTTCAATGATAGTATAGATGAAAATGAAGAAAGGAATAAGTGAACTTCAAGACAGAGTAAATGAACCTAATTGGAGCAAAAAAGAAAAAAGAATGGAAAGTAGTGAAGATAGCTTAAGAGACTTAGGGACAAAATCAGACAGACATTCATATTATAGGATTTCCAGAAGAAGAGAGAGAAAAAGGGCCAGAAACATTATTTGAAAAAATAATGGCTGAAAACTTCCCTCATCTGAGATAAGCAACAGACATCCAGGTCCAAAAAGCCTAGACAGTTCCAAATAAGGTAAACTGAAAGATACTCACAAGACACATTATAATTAAAATGTCAAAAATTAAAACCAAAGAGAGAATCGTAAAAGTAGCAAGAGAAACAATACCTTGTTACATACAAAGGAATCCCTATAGGACTATGAACATATTTTTCTGCAGAAACTTTGCAGTCCACGAGGGAGTGGCACTTTTTTCAAAGTGCTGAAAGAGAAAACTTCCAACCTTGAATACCCTACACAGCAAAAGTACTCAGAATTAAGAGATATTAAGAGTTTTCCAGACAAGAAAAAGCCAAAGGAGTTTGTCATCTCTAAACTGGCTTCTTTAGAAATGTTAAAGGGACTTCTTTAAACTGAAAAGGGAGGGCACGAATTAGTAACAAGAAAACATATGAAAATATGAATCTCACTGGAAAAAGTAAATACAGTATATAGTAAAGGTAGTGGCTTAATTACCTATAGGGCTAGTATGAGGTGTAAATGACACGTCATAAAAATAACTGTGAATACAATAATTAATTAAGAGATAAAGAGATGAAAAGAGAGATGCATGTCTGGCTCAGTTGGTAGAGTATGGAACTCTTGATCTCTGGTTTGTAAGTTTCAGCCCCATGTTGGGTGTGGAGATTACTTAAAAATAAAGTCTTAAAAAAAAAAAGATAAAAAGAGGGGCATCTGGGTGGCTTAGTCAAGCATCTGACTTCGGCTCAGGTCATGATCTCACAGTTGGAGCCCTGCATCGCAACTGGCAGTGCAGAGCCTGCTGGGGATTCTCTCTCTCTCCCTCTGTCTCTGCCCCTCCCCCACTTGTGTGCACATGCGCGCTCTCTCTCTGTCTCAAAATAAATAAACTTTAAAAAAAAGATAAAAAGAAAATGTGACATCAAAAACATAAATGTAAGGGGAATAAAAGTATAGATCTTTAGACTATGTTTAAATTTAAGTTGTTATCAACTTAAAATATATGGCTATAGATATAAATTATATGTAATCTTCATGGTAACCAACAAGCAGCAATCTGTAGTAGATATATGAAAGATAATGAGAAAGGAATCTAGGGTATCACTAAAGGAAGTCATTAAATCCCAAAGAAGGGACTAAGAGATGAAGAAAAGAACAAAGGGACTACAAAATGGCCAGAAAACAATTAACAAAATGTCAATAGATACATACCTATCAATAATTAATTTAAATGTCAGTGGACTAAATTCCACAATCAAAAGACACAGAGTGGCTGAATGGATACAAAACAAAACCCAAATAAGAACCATTTATATATATGTTGCCTAAAAGATCTATGTTCACTAAAAGAGTGAATGAGTGAGGGGCAGAGAGAGAGGCAGACACAGAATCCAAAGCAGGCGCCAGGCTCTGAGCTGTCAGCACAGAGCCAACATGGGGCTGGAACTCACAAACTGCGAGATCATGACCTGAGCCAAAGTTGGATGCTTAACCAACTGAGCCAGGCATCCCTGACTAAAGCTTAATTTTAAAAAAATGGGTGTGTAATGTATTATCCAAGTATATTTTATTGTTTAATAAACAAAGTCATTTTATTTTTCCTAGTATATGGTGAGCCTCACCTAAAAATATCACTAATAATAGCTGGACAAAATTTCCAGACTGACTGACCATCCGAGCTCTCTTTCCAAACTCTTCCCTCAGAAACTTCCCTCTCCTCATAGAGTTTTCCAGTATAGAGCTGATTTAAGCCATTAGGATTATAGTCACCTGTTACAAGAATGTCTTATAACTGTACTTCCCCCCCCCCATAGGTTAATATAACACAAACCCAGTAGCCAGAATCTTTCTGTTAATTTTTTTCTCAAATGCCCTTGAACCCTATCTCCAATTTAATGTTTGGAGAGGTCTCAGCAATGATGAAATACATACAAATTAAATATGTCTGGTATGACCACACTTTCCTGGTGTTTCATGGAATCATGAGGTTTCAAAAACCACTAGTCCAGATCAGATTTTCCTTGTTTGTCAATGAATATGGAATGTGGGGTGGAATCATAGAATCACAGAATGTTCGAGCTGGAAGACTCTTAGAGTTCATCTAGTCCAATTCCTTATTTTACAAAATCAAAAGCTTCATTGCCTGTTGGCCATTATCTGGTAACTTCAGGCATTCTCTGATCTTACATTCCTTGGGTTCCATCCAGACCCAGGTCTGAGATATGCTGTGCTCCTGGAGAAATGCATTCCACTTGGATAAAGCAAAACAAAAGCCCAGCCACCTATTCTACTAGCAGACAGGAGTATAAATATGAAGTTTTGAGGGTGCATCAACAGTCAGCTATGCTGTGGTTCATTAAAATGAGGCTTATTTAAGTAGCCTTGGGTTTCCTCTAAGGTCATACATTTCAGTTCCTTTAAGGTTTCTGTCAATCCAGTAGTAAAGACTCTTGATTTGTTTTATGTGTATATATATTGAACTTTAACTGAAGTTCAGGTTGAATATCCTGGATGTAGGGAAGTCTGATTTTTTTAAAAAACACATATCTTGGGGCGCCTGGGTGGCTCAGTCGGTTGAGCATCCGACTTCAGCTCAGGTCACGATCTCACGGTTCATGGGTTTGAGCCCTGCATCAGGCTCTGTACTGACAGCTCAGAGCCTGGAGCCTGCTTCGGATTCTGTGTCTCCCTCTCTCTCTGCCCCTCCCCTGCTCATGCTCTGTCTCTCTCTGTCTCAAAAATAAATAAAAACATTAAAAAAAATTTAAAAAAAACAAAAACACATATCTTTTTAAAAATTTTTTTAATGTTTATTTATTATTTTTGAGAGATAAAGCGTGAGTGGGGTAGGGGCAGAGAGGGAGAGACAGAATCTGAAGCAGGCTCCAGGCTCTGAGCTGTCAGCACAGAGCCCGATGCGGGACTCGAGCCCACGAACTGTGAGATCATGACCTGAGTCGAAGTCGGACGTTTAACTGACTGAGCCACCCAGGTGCCCCTAAAACACCTATTTTTAAGCCTACTTTGCCTTGTTTATCCTTAGAAAATTTCCATGAAGGGAATTCAAGGGTCTCTTTCTCATAAATAAATAAATAAATAAATAAATAAATAAATAAATAAATAAATAAATAAATACATGCTAAAATTTAAATTAAAAAAAAAAGGAAAACGTGCAGATAGGTTTTCTGTTGCTCTTGGCTTCTCAAGAATAAAGCTTGTGGCAAAACTACAGAACTGCCAAGGTTTGGAGTTCTCACCACTGAAGATGAGGGGGGATATTTGAGAAGGTTGTCTCAGCTGGAGGAGAGCGAGGCTACTTAGCTCAGTTGTTCATTTCCCTTCCTCTCAATGAATTTACTAGAAGTTTCTGGGTCCTCAGTGTTTTTTTCCCACTTGACTGATTTCTTGCAATGATGTTTTCTAAACTTGAATTGTCACCTCTCTCTTAGCCAAATGCAGGAGGCTAGTCCTGTTTATGTTGCCCTTCCTCTCTCTTTTAGGGCCCAACTAAGTCACTTTCCCTGGTAGATGAATTTCTCCTTGAACTGGACTGGCTGAAGCTCTGGGGAATGGGACCTCTAGTTGTTGAGAAAACAACAACAACAACAGCAACAACACATATTTTTGTGTCTGTCTCTTTAAAATCTCACCAATTTTTGCTCCAGGGCAAATGGAGGAGCTAAATTGTGAAAGTAATTTAGGTTCACTCTTTTAAGCATTTTCTCTGTTTTGCTTCTTATTTTGAGAGTGTGGATAACTTCTTGTTTGACTAGAAAAATTCTCAGTATAACATGTTGGGGACATGGGCCCAACTTGCTAGGAGGGCGTACTGGCGTGCCCTTATAGCAGTAGTGAAACTGGCTTGCCTTATTTTTCTTCTGGGCTCCCTTTTGGAATTCTTCCTTGAATTCTTCCTTCTCTAACTCCTCCCCTCCATCTCTGGTTGGTCAGGTCTCCTAGAAAATGAATGTCCTGCTGGTAGCCCTTGGGTAGAGATTCTGCCATTCTCTGTCCCCCACATCCTGTCAAGGCCCCATCTGACTCCTTGCAATCCTGTTCCTTAGACATGGTCTCATTTTCTCAGTTCTGTCAAGAGTTTTGCTCTCACCTGATAAGTGAATGTGAGGTAGGATACACTGGTATATTTTAACAGCAGCCTCCAAAGGATAGTAGAACTGTTACTGGTCTCTGACCTAAAGGAGAGTTACAACAGCAACGTAGGGAGAGCTGGGGAGGGCATCACACAAGGTGAGAGGGTGCCTTGCCCAGCTTGACCCTATGTGTGCTGGTAGCCTTGTTCCAGAGCAGTGAAATTTAGACCATGCTCTTGGCTGCATGTGGCTTTGTATGTTCACTCAGGCCTCTAATGTCTGCATGGACATCCCATTATCCTGGGTCCCACAGGGCAAAAGCCATTTTGAGGTACTTCTGGCTAATGTTGCTTGTGAATAAGCTTAAATCACACAACAGGACAAACTCCCATTTGGAGAACAAGCTTCTGTAATATTTATTTAATTCCCAGAGCCACTTGAACTGTATGTTGACTTGGCCTTAGGAATATTAAAGTAGAATAAGAAGTTGTTTATTAAACATTAAAATTAAGAAGTTAAAGTAGCAGTTTATTAGCATGTTCATCTCCTTTCCACCTTTCCACGAAGAAAGGAGTAACATTTATACCGCAGCAGTGCCTGCATGGATGTAAGGAACTCCATCTAATGGAAATCCCATGCTTCAGGCTGAGCTGGAGGGAGCATCTTGAATGGCTCAGACCCAGGCCTTCGAGGCAAGGGACGGACACCGTGGTACTTGGTTTGTGGTGGAATATCTGGAAAAAGCATTGGTTACATATTTGTTACCCTTGGCTAATGAGTCCCAGTCAGCGGAGGCTAAGCTGAACACACAGGCAGCAGACCATCAGCTTGCTTCTCGTGGATGCAAAGAAGATGTCAGGGGAATCAGGCCTTGTCTTTTCATGTAACCTGGCAGCTGATTTCCCCCTTAATTAGTTACAACACTATTCACACAAAACAAAGGATTTTGTTATTTTTTTTTAAACAAATGGTGCCAGACTTCTAGAATTTATTTTCTAAGTATGTCATTAAGCATGTTTTTTTGTTGTTGTATGTGTTTTTTTTTTTAAACAAGTTTGAAGGTCAGAACAGAGATTTTCTAGTGGAGATTGTTTGCTGCCCATGCTCTCAGGGTTTCTTAAGAGAAAAGCATGATGACGGAACAATCTGCTCCATCTCCCCTAGGTCTTGCCCTTATATGTAATAACTAACAATTAATTTAGCATTTTGAAGTTTATAAAGGGTTTGGGTATATAGCATCTTAAGTGGACATTCCCACTAGGATTAGAAGAAAGAAAAAGAGACTCATAAGGTAAAATTTCAGAATATTACTGCTTGAAGGGCTTTGGGAATCTTTAGTGTTACAGTTCTGAAATTGTATACAGTAGGATATTGGTTCTGAGAAATGATATTTGAAAGTAGGGTTCCAAGGTTAAATAAGTTTGGGAAACATGGAACTCTTTTTCTCTTCCTGGAGATTCACAGCGAATATTAATATGTTATAGTCCCTGGGGAGTCCTAAAATGGAACAAAACAATTAACTTTGTTTTAATGTAGAATTTCCCACTTTTATTTGATTATGCAATATCTCAGTATCTCTTGCCTCTTTAAAAAAAAAAAACAAAACACTCAGGCTCCAGATCATTTCGTATCTTGCTAAGATTTGTGACTTGCTCCTTCCCTGACTCACAACTGAAGTTTTGTGGAGTTGTGACTGGGCCATGCATCTGCGGGCTGTGCTAAGGTTTTGCTTTGCCAAGTCATTCTTAGGATTTGCCCTCAAGGAGCTTTACCTGCAAGAGGGGACCTTACTATATTCACACGTAGACAAATAGTGACAACTTGGTAATCTCTATAATGGAGGTAAGTACCAGCAATGGCGAGAGTGGATCTTCATGTCAAAGTGTTTTTAACTCCTCTGATAAAGTAAATTCTATCTGATAAGAACTGCTAGGGAACTTCAAATTTGTGCTATTCTTCAGGTCTTTAATCTAAGCCACAGTCCTAGGTGGTGCTTAATAGATCTAGATTGTTGCCTGCATCATGTGGCATATGAGGTGAAAAAGCACCTTCCCTGTATCATAAAAAAGCTAGACAAGCTTTTAAAGTGATGTGTATATTCAGGTTAGTCTTAAATCTTTTCTTATTGAACAGAGGTAGCCCACTAACTTAGGGGAAACTGTGGATTTGAAAGATACTAAGAATTACTTAGCCAGCCAGCAACTTCTGAGCCACATGCAATAGGAAAGAAAGGCCTTTAAGTTTTTTATTTTTATTTTTAGCAAAAGTATAGCTCTTACTGCAATCATTAGGCCTTGACATCTCAATTATCTTCTTTTAAGCTAATCTCTGCAACTAAGGTACCAACATTACTTGGGTTTAAACATATTAGTCAAGTACATAATGAAGAATTGACACAAGAGGATTCATCTTAACACCTCTTCATTGGGGCTCTTTGGAGTATATCAGTTATGCAAAACTCTGGATGCGGATGATGACCCATGCCCCTGAGGAGTTATGCGTTGTGGGGACATTATCCTGTTCATGAATGTCTTGGTTTCCTCTGTGTCCCTCTTTTCATACATCTGCCATACATCTGTTCATACATTGTGAACTCACAGAACATGAGGTTAAACAGTAGAATTCTACTGAGCTGTAAATGGCATGGACTCTCTCTGAGAGGCAGTAGTGGAACAGTTTAATGCTCAGCTTTTGAAGTAGACATATTTGGTATTGAGCCATGGCTCAAACACTAGTTATGTGACCTATGAAGTTGGGAAAATAACACTCAACACACAGTGAGATCATGCAAGTGAATCCCTTAGCACCTGTATGAATACACAAATAAATGTAAGTTGTTATTAGAATCTTATGTCCTATCCTTCCATTAAAAAGAAAAAAGTTTGTGCCTCAGCAATGTGAAATGACTTGTCCAAAGTCTCAGAGTCTTAAAGCTGATTAATAACAGAATTAATTTAGGGCTGACCTTAACCAGAGCCCTGAGATTTTAATATTCTGTTTTCAAAGTCTATTGTCCATAGAGTTAAACCCACAGTTCATTGCCTTGTGACTCAGCTTGGATCCTCTGAAATCCTCTTACTGTTTATGTCTATGAGCTTCCCTCTTCTGTATGTTGGGTTTTCTTTTAACATTCCTCACCTGCACCTCTCTTCTGGAGCCCCATATATGCAGACATCCAGCAGTGTTCCCTGTACCCTCCATTCCCCTGAACCCTTGGCCATGATGAGTGAATTCTGAGGTAACCACTTTTTTATTCAGATGGTTCACTTCAGGACTTACCTCTGGTTTAGAGTTGGTTGAAAGAGATTTGCAGACCACAACAAAGATGGAGAACTGTGACAAGATACCATTACCCTGGAGGTCCCAGGCAAAGCCCCAGCAGTGCCTGGCCACGGGGAATTTGGCTGAGGGCTCTGGGACTATAAGTGACACTTAGCACATAAGAGACTCCCAGTGCAATAGGCTTTTCTTTGATGCTTTCCCAGTATTTATCTGATTGTAAACTCTGTACTCTTATTTGAACAATTATTATACTTGTTTTCAGTAAACCAAAATGAAAAGTTCCTGAGTAATCCGTTTGGTACCAATAAAAAAAAAAATCACTGTTGAGATGTGTAATTGTTATTTTGGTGAAAATATGAAGAATAAAACAATTCTATTTCTGTCAGCCTTAGTTCATCTTTTCTCTCATTTTGAGCTTATAATTCTGACTTTAAATCCCAGATCAGTGTTCCCTGCCAAAATGTACAGTCTCTGTGTCTGAATAGCTCAGAATAGTGTTTTCAGTATAAAGGAGAATTCCCCTGTTCCATCCAAAGGATTATAAAACCTCTGTGTGTATCTTGCTGCTGAGCTTGAGATCCTTAAAAGCCAGTTTTAGTTTGCTGTGACTTATCTGAGGTTTTTCACTGCATCCAACTCCACCCTTATTTTGTATATATTCGCAGAAGTGGATGTTTTAGGGGAGTACACATGCCATGAACACTACTTGGTAAAAGGCAAAAGATTTCTATGATCTGAAGAGAAATGAGAGCATCATGAATGCTATTTGGATGGGCTTGTCTTGCAGCCCCTGGGCATCCTGAAATCCTCAGAGAAGACTGTCTTGAATTGCATGAGTAGATTTTATTGTATTAGGTTCTGATTACTTGATGAAGAACCTCGTTTGTATTGTATTTGCCATAAGCATTGCAACTGATATCCTTTGGACACATCCACACATTGTAGTCTGTGTGATACTGGCTTTTAGGTAAGTCTGAATTGAGATATCACATTTCTCCACTGAGTCATACCTGCCTCTGAGCTCTTGGCACAGAGCTTGACTAATCAATTAGAGAGAGGTAATGGCCAGAGGACTACAGTCACTTATCGACCATTGTGGGCACAGCCATTTCATCCTTGTTTTCAGTTTCTCATCTGAATTTATAGAAATTTATTACATGCTTCATCCATGGTTCAAAGCCAGATATATGTGCCTCAACTATTCTGTTCAGCTGAGTGTCATCAGAATACTCAATGAAAGAAGAGTCAGTAGAGGAAGTTTTTTATTTTTTTCTAATGTTTATTTATTTTTGAGAGAGAGAGAGAGTGCACAAGCAGGGGAGGGGCAGAGAGAGAGGGGGGGACAGAGGATCCAAAGCAGTCTCTGTGCTGACAGCAGAGAGCTCAATGTGGGGCTTGAACTCATGAACCATGAGATTATGACCTGAACTGAAGTCAGATACTTAAACTACTGAGCTACCCAGGTGCTCTGGAAGTTTCTATTCTTACATGTTTGTCTAAATTTGGGACATTCTACATGAGGTGGGCTTCAGAGGGGCCTGCCCTGTTTTGGCTTTCTCTCTTTCTCTATAAGTTTATCATGGATCCTGGAAAGAAAACCAGCTGTCATTAAAACTTTCCTCATCCTCAGCAACACCACTGATCTTCAGTATCACAGCACACTGCTCTTTTTGCTTAGGCAAGTGGGGAGGGAGGCAGAGAATAAAGATAGAAGGCTGTCCTTGGAGATAGGAAGCCCACTATCTGGTTGGAGTTCTTATGTGACATTCCAGCACTGGAGTTTTCCCTGAGTGAAATAAGAGTACTGAAAACCATCATGCAGGAGGCAGGAGAGACAGTGGATAAACATAGATCTGTTTATGTTTGACATAAACATATGCTTGAGTTCATACTCTGGTTCCACCATTTGCTGCTCTTTGACCTTGTGCCACTTTCCCAGAATCTCTAAGATGAGATAAATAATACTTACATATTGTATTGTAAAGATAATAGGATTAAAGGTAGTGTACATAGAGAATAAAATTTTTCATAGTGGTGGCTAACATTATTACTTATCTACTGTATTTGTGTTAGAAACTATGTGCATTCCAAGTGTCATCATATCCTCATTCCTTTGAGTGATGCTTCTCTTATGTTACCTTTAGAAAGAAAAGCAGATGCAGAAATGGATCTAAATACAATTTTTTTGCCTCTCTATTTGGAGTTTGGTTCAGCCAATATATATTTTTTTTTAGCCTGAGTTATGTTTATTAAGTCTATTTTGTGCCAGGCAGCATGCCATGTGCTGGGAATACAAGGATGACTGGGCTCCTCTGTCTGCCAAGTGCCATTAATTCTGATGGGAGGGGAGAGAGAGACTGAAAGAGAACATTTCAATGCAGTTTAATCAGTGCTATGTACAGGGTGTGGTAGAGGCTGTTAGTTGCCTCCCCAATAACCATTCCTTCTTCATAATTGACAGAAATCTGATTTTGTTCAAACTGACAGGGTGTCCAGATAAATTCCAGGTCCCTAGAGTCCTTTTATGCTAGGTGTGGCTTTGTGTTGGAGATCTGATGAGTGGGACATATACAGAGGTTTGATGGGGATTCTGATGTCCTGATAAATGGGGATTCATCACAGGGGACACTACTCTTCTCCCTTTTTCCTACTTTGAACATGAACATAATGCCCAATTATTCAGCAGCCATTTTTTTTAAAACCTAAAATTATATACATTTAAGGTATACAGCATGATGCTTTGATGTATATATATATGTATAGTGATTACTATAGTCAAGCTAATTAACATATTCCTCTCCTCACATATGGTTACCATAGATTTTTGTTGTCAGAGAACCTGGAATCTACTCTTTTAGCAAATTTGCAGTATACAATGCAATATAATTAATTGTAGTCATCATGTTGGATATTAGATCTATAGACTTGGTCATCCTACCTAACTGCAGCTTTGTCCCTCTGACCAATATCTTTCCATTCTGCACTCCCTTCCCAAAGGCCCTAGTTACCATTGTTCTACTCTCTGCTTCTATGTGGATTACACATATAGGGTTGGTCATGCAGTAGTCTTCTTTCTGTGCCTGGTTTACTTCACTTAACATAATGTCCTCCAGGTTCATCTATATTATAAATCACAGGATTTACTTCCTTGTTAAGGCTGAATAATATTCTAGTTTGTTATGTGTGTGCATGTGTGTATATACTACTTTTTCTTTATTGTATATATACTTTGTATATACTTTGTCTATATACTTGTATATATACTTTTTCTTTATTTATTTACTTATCCATCAGCAGCCATTTTGTGACCATGAAAGACACAAGCATGAGGGAAAAGGTAAGAGAATTCAAGTGATACTAGTCCTGATGTGACTGAGTTCCTGAATTGATACTAACTATCCTCTAGATCCAAAATCTTGTTATGTGAGAAAAGTACATCTGTGTTTGAGCTGCTATAAGTCAAGTTTTCTGCTACTTGCAACCAAAGACATTCCTAAATAAGAAGTTCCTATGAATGTGAAGAAAGGAGATGCTATTTCTTGCAGAATACTAAGCAGCTAAGAGGAAGCACTATGTTTCTAGCCAGAAAATCGGCCCTGGATTGCAAGGGAAGGGTGCTTGGCAAAATGCCTCTTGTTTGTCAATGAGGACATTCTCATCTATCACGGACACTTCAGATCACCACTCAGGCTACAATCAAGAAAGATAAAAAACTTGGATTGACCTGCCTCCTGGGAGATTCTAGTCCAATCTGAGATATGTTCCCCTAGAGTCTTCTTCCATGAACTAAAGACAGTCTGTAAGCAAGGGCCAAACTAGTCATGATATGATATGATTGACCCCAGTTGCTCAGGGACCTCAGTTTGGAACTCATAGTTCCCTTTGACTTAGATCACACCAGAGCCATCCACAGTCCACATGTCAGGTTAAACCCTTGCCATGTTTTCCAGAAGTAGAGCCTTAGAAATCCTGACTGTGGCCAGAATCATAGATCTGCATCTGCCAAGACTAACAGACTGGTAGACAGTCTTTTTTCTGCCCTTACAACTCCCAAAGAGATACCTGCTTTTTCCAGTAATTCACATTTCTGTTTTGCCCTTTTCTTTCTCAGGCACAAGTTGAAAGTCTCACAGATGGCTCTGGGGAAAATAGCTGCTTGTTTCAAACATGCTGTAGGGGATGCATTCCTGCTTCTTCTCTTCCTTTTGCATAGTTCTTAGCCTGCCTTGGTCCTATCTCTAGCAGATCGTGATGCTGTGGACTCAGTCTATAAGTCCCCATATCTTCCAGCAGTCCAGCTGGCAGACAGGGCTGCTGGCATTTGCATTCTTCTTCTAAGTAGTTTGGCAAATAGGAGACTTTGCCTTTCTCTTTGGAAGCCTGGCTTTTAATTTTTGGACTAACTGTAAAATTCAGTATTGTGCCTAGGAACTCACAGACCTCAGAGAACATTTCCACCCCTTTCTGTTATGCCTACCTGTAATGTCTAAAGTGTGGTTTGTGGTGCAAAAATAAACCACTGGAGTGAGCTGGTTTGAATTAGAACCCCACGTGGGGAGGTGAGGCAGCACAAGTTGGGCACCCATGGAGTATGAATTGGCATTGAGGGCTGGAGGAGAAGCCTTGGGGCCACTCATGAAAATGGTGTATCTACGATCCAAAATAAGGACAAACACACTTTGAGTTTCCAGGTTTCGTTTTGATAAATTAGAGGCAGGTGAAAAGATTAGGGCCTTTAAAGCAATTGCTTAGGTAAAGCTAATTAGATGTCAGAACTGAAAATATCCATTAAGATAAAAGGCAAGTGACATCTGACATTCAAAAGAGACTAGGCATGGGTTAAAACATGGTCTTGTCTTTCGGTTTCTCAAGGTTTTGTCTTTGTCTTTCTCTTTCCACTTAATCAGTGGAAACCACCCCTGAGTAAGATTATTTCTGCTTTCTGCCCCAAATTTGTTTTATGTATTTTCCTGAGTTTTAGTTTCCTCACTGGTAATGTGGGGACATATAAATGTGTTTGTGTGTGTGTGTGTGTGTGTGTGTGTGTGTGTGTGTGTGTTTGTGTATAAATATATAATATTCATTCTAAAAGTTGTTTTGAAGCCCATATGAATTTATGTCTTTGAAAAACCTTTATAAACTCACAAGTTATTTTTTACCCTTCCTCCCTTGCTTCCTTCTTTTGAATCTCTACCCAGAAACCAAAAAAGAAAAGTCAGTCATGATGGGGCAGAGTAGGGGGAGTGCATCCAAGATGGTGACATAGGAAGATCATAAACTTACCTCCTCCCATAGACACAACAAATCTACAGCTACATGTGGATTTTTTTTATGAAAACTAGATGAACTGCTCTCTACAACAAAGGATAAAATTCACATTGAGATGGATAGGAGAGGCAGAGCCATGGTCTCACATCCCTTTCTCCCTTCCAAGCACGGCAACACATAGTAGGGAGAGCTCTCACCAGACAACCATTTCTCCTAGAGGAGTGGGGGGTGGGGGGGTTGGTGCCTCACATTGGGCACCCTGGTCCCTGGGATCTTCGTTGGAAATATGAGCTTCCAGAACATCTGGCTTAGAAAACCAATGGGCAGATCTGATGTCCTGGGGGAGGGGGGGTTGAGGGGGTGCAATGTACTATAGGAAACTGAGATTCTCCTCTTAGAAAGCTTGCATGTGGTCTTGCTCACCCCAAACTCAGTGAAAAAAAGAGTTTGAAAGGCACCTAGAGTATACATGAGGGAGATTCTTTTGCTGATTTGGGAGCATTGGCTGGAGCATTTGGGAGACAGTTGAGGCACTCCTTCAAAATGGAGGTGCTGGCAGATACCACTCTCCATACAGTCTGTTAGAGTGAGTGACTTCAGATGTGGCAACCTCTCACCACCTTGCTGGACAGGGCAGGGATGAGCATCATGCCACTTGTTGAGATGAGAGGGCATTGGCAGTTGCAGCACTCCCTGTTCCCTGGCTGGAGTGGGTGAGCATGAATGGTAGCAGGATTCTCCTGTTCCGTAGCTCAAATCTGTGAAAATAGGTGTTTGTGACACTCACCTGCTGGGGGCTGGTGAGCATGAAGAGTCATAGCATTCTCCCATTCCCAGCCTAAAAGCAGCATGTGCATACAAGCAGTGAACTCTCTTGCTGCTTTGGTAAAGCCCACAGAAGCACATAGTTAAATGCTTTTCCTGCTTTTCTGAAGCCGGAGAGCATGCCTCATCCAGTATACTCTCTAGCTGCCTAAAGCTAGCAGGTATGCAAAATCTATACAGGGCACACCCCTTGATGGCCTGGCCCTGGTGGCCAAAAGGCTAGTGTTCCAGAGCTACACAGGACTGTGATAATGGAAAGATAGCTTTTGGAAGGCTTCCACCCCCAGTACTCTGCACAGACAGCAGACTATAATACAACACCAGTCTTCCTGTGGAAAGGTCTATTTACTTAGCCTGGAGCTTCAACCTGAGGGACAAGCTTCAGGTTTCCCACACATATGGAGGCTAAGGAAGTACTCTCAGGGAATGTAAGTAGGGAGACACCATCCATCCATGTTCACTCCCTTGACCTCACTAGGGCTTGACAAAACTTCTCAGAAAAGAGTTTATACACTCATCTGGAGCCCTGATTTTTGTAACTCTTGCCCAGAGGATACCTCCAGATCTCCTGGTGTAGAAGACAACAGGGATTACACTTGTGGAACCACAGAAATGTGTACATTTCCATACTGTAAAAGCTGCTTCCTGACAGTCTAGTTTCCAGTCAACCTGAAACTAGGTACTAAATGAGAGTCCTCCTTTTGGATTACTGACAGGTCTTGGCACATCCTCAAAAACAGAGGTGTATCAAGAGTAAATCAGGTGATTTAGACAATCACAAAAGTCCAAGAGTTAGGGCAAGTTTAAATTGAAAGCATTAATACCTTAATAATGCCATTGCTTGAAGACTGAGGGAAGTAGCTCCTTCACCTAATACATAGAAATAAACCCAGAGAGTCAAGCAAAATGAGGAAACAGACAAAAGAGCAAGACAACACCTTAGAAAAACATCTTAATGATAGGGAAATATGTAATATACCTGATAATTCAAAATAATGGTTGTAAAGATTCTCACTAAAGTCAGGACAAGAATGAATGAACACATAACAGCAGAGTCACAGAGGTGAAGAATTAAAAAAAATACAACTAAAAATACATTAAAGGCATTCAGCAGCAGGGTAGAGGAAGTTGAATTATGGATCGGTAAGCTGGGAGATAACTCAATGGAATTCACCCAGACAGAATAGAAAAGGGAAAAAAAGGAATTAAGAAATAAAGATAGATTAAAGGATGTGTGGGACAACATCAAACAGACTAACATTCACATTGTGTGGGTCCTGAAAAGAGAGAGAAAGGGCAGAAAACTAATTTGAAGAAATAATGGCTAAAAACTTCCTTAAGGTAGGGAAGGAAACAGAAATCTGATCCAGGAAGCCCAGAGAATTCCAGATAAAATGAACACAAACAGAACCACACCAAGACATATAAATTAAAATGTCAAAAGTTATAGTCTTAAAAGCAGCAAGAAAAATGTTGTTACATACAAGGGGAACCTCACAGGTCTATCAGCAGATTTCTCAGCAGAAACTTTGCGAGCCAAAAGGGAGTGCTATGACATAGTCAAAGTACTGAAGGAGAAAAATTTCCAACCAAGAATAATCTACTCTGTAGATAAAGAATTTTCCAGACAAGCAAAACGTAAAGAAGTTCATCACTACTAAACAGGTCTTATAAGAAATATGATAGGGACTTCTTTAAGCTGAAAAGAAATGGTATTAATTAATAACAAGAAAAAAATATAACATTAAAAATCTCAGGGGTTCCTGGGTGGCTCAGTTGGTTGAGCATCTGACTCCAGCTCAGGTCATGATCTCACGGTTCATTAGTTTGAGCCCCACATTGGGCTCACTGCTATCAGCACAGAGCCCACTTCAGATCCTGTGTTCCCCTCCCTCTCTGCCCTTCCCCTGCTTGTAGTCTGTCTCTCAAAAATAAATAAAACATTAAAAAATATTAAAAATCTCACTGGAAAAGGTAAATATACAGTAAAGGTAATGTATTAATCACTTATAATGCTACTAAGGAGGTTAAAAGACAAAATTAGTAAAATTAAAACTATAATAATTAGTTAAGAGATATATAAAAATATGTGAAAAGTGACAAACATAGTGCGGTGGAGTAAATGTAGAGTTTTGGAAATATTCAAATTTAAGTTGCTATCAACTTAAACTGTTATATATAGGATGATATATGTGAACCTCATAGTAGCCAGAAAACAAAAACTTATAGTAAATACACAAAAGAAAAAGATGAAGGAATCTAAACATAACATTAAAGAATGTGATCAAAACACAAGGGAAGATAAAAAGATAGAAACTGAGGAACTACGAAAACAGCCAGAAAACAAAGTGACAAGTACATACCCATCAATAATTATTTTATATATAAATGGACTAAATTCTCCAATAAAGAGATGTAGAGTAGCTTAATGGATAAAAGGAAAAAAATAAGATACATCTTATCTTACAAAAGACTCACTTCAGAAGTAAGGACACGTGCAGACTGAAATGTAAAGACACAAACAAAATGTAAAGAAAGCTGGTGTAGTGATACTCATATCAGACAAGATAGACTTTAAAACAGAATATAATAAAAGACAAAGAGGGAATTATGATAAAGAGTTCAATCTAGAAGGAAGACATAACATTTATAAATATATATGCACCCAACATAGTACCAAAATATATAAAGCAAATATCAACAGATTGAAAAGGAGAAATTGAGAGCAATGCAATAATAGTAGGAGATTTTAACACTCCACTTACATTATGGATGTAGCAAGAAAATCAATAAGTAATATTGACATTGAATGACCATTAAGACCAGATGGACTTAATAGATATATACAGAACATTCCATTCAAAAGCAGCTGAATACACATTCATCTCAAGTTCACATGAAACATTTTCAGGATAGATCACATGTTAATGATCTAACAATCTCAATAAATTCAAGTGGATTGAAATCATATCAAACATCTTTTCCAACTACAATGGTATGAAACTAGAAATTAATTACAAGAAAATGAAAAACTACTGGAGATTAAACATGTTACTGAAAAACTACTGGTTCATAGAAGAAATCAAAGGAGAAATTAAAAAAAAATACCTAGAGACAAATGAAAACAGAAAGACAACATAACAACATCTAAGGGGTACAGCAAAAGTAGTTCTAGGAGGAAAGTTCATGGCAATATAGGCCTAACTTAAAAAAAAAATAAATCTCAAATAAACAATTTAACTTTATACCTAAAGGAACTAGGGAAAGAATAAATGAAGCCCAAAATTGGTAGAAGGAAAGAAATAATAAAGATCAGAGCAGAAAAAAATGTTATAGAGATTGGGGTACCTGGAGAACTCAGTCGGTTTAGTTTCCAACTCTTGATTTCAGCTCAGGTCATGATCTCACAGCTAGTGAGATTGAGCCCCCCGTCAGACTCTGCACTGATAGCATGAAGCCTGCCTGGAATTCTCTCTCCCTCTTGTCTTGACCCTCCCCCACTCTCTCTTTCTCTCTCAAAAATAAATAAACTTTAAAAAAAATGTAATAGAGACTAAAAAGACAGTAGAAAAGAAACGATTGAAATAGAAAATAGACAATGGAGATAGACAATAAAAATGAAATTAAGAGCTAGTTCTTTGAAAAGTAAAATGGATAAAACTTTAGCTAGACAAACCAAGAAAAAAGAGGGCTCAAATAGAATCAGAAATGAAAAAGATGTTATAACTGATAAAACAGAATTATGAAAAATTAGAATACTACCATGAACAATTATATGCCAACAAATTGGACAATCTTGAAGAAATGGATAAATTCTTAGAAATATACAGTCTTTATGGGGTGCCTGGGTGGCTCAGTAGGTTAAGCATCCGACTTTAGCTCAGGTCATGATCTCATGGTTTGTGAGTTCAGGCCCCATGTCAGGCTCTGTGCTCAGGCTCTGTGCTGGCAGCTCAGAGCCTGGAGCCTGCATCAATTCTGTGTCTCCCTCTCTCTCTGCCCCTCCCCTGCTCATACTCTCTCTCTCTCTGTCTCTGTCTCTCTCTCTCTCTCAAAAATAAGTAAACATTAAAAAAATTTTAAAAGAAGAAATGTACAGTCTTTCATGACTGAATCATGAAGAAATATAAAATCAGAATAGAACTATTACAAATAAGGGGTTGAATCAGTAATCAAATACTTCCCAATGAACAAAAGTCCAGGACCAGATGTCCTTAGAAAAGGAAGTCTCTTCAGTAAGTGATGTTGGGAGAACTGGACAGCAACATGTAAAAGATAGAAACTGGACCACTTTCTTATACCATATACAAAAATAAACTCAGAATGGGTTAAGACTTGAATGTAAGACCAGAGACCATAGATATCCTAGAAGAGAATATGGGCAATTAGCTTCTTTGCATCAATCTTAGGGACCTTTTTTTGGCTATGACTTTAAAGGCAAGGGAAACAAAAACAAAAGTAAGCAGTTAGGACTACATCAAACTAAAAGGCCTCTAAACAGTGAAGGGACCCATCAACAAAACAGGAAGACAACCTACTGAATGGGAGAAGATATTTTTAAATCATGTATTCAATAAGGCATTGGTATCTAAAATATATAAAGAACTCATACAACTCAAAACAAAACAAAAAACAACCAGATTAAAATATGGGCACAGGATTTGTATAGACACTTCTCTAGAGTAGACATAACAGATGGCAAACAGACATATGAAGAGATACTCAACATCATTAATCCTCAGAGAAATGTAAATCAAAACCACAATGAGATATCACCTCATACTTGTCAGAATGCCTACTATCCAAAAGATAAGCCATAACAAGTGTTGGCAAGAATGTGTAGTAAAGGGAACCTTTGTGCACTGTTGGTGGGAATGTAAATTGGTGCAGTCACTGTGGAAAACATTATGGAGGTTCCTCAGAAAATTACAAATAGAGCTACCATGTAATCTGGAAGTTGTACTGAGTGTCTGAAGAAACGAAGATACTATGAAAGGATACATGGACCCATATGTTCATTTCAGCTTTATTTACAATAGCCAGATGTGGAAACAACCTAAATGTCCATTGATGAATGGATAAAGATGTGGTGTGTATGTATATACAGTAAAACCTTGGATTATGAGTAACTTGTTCTGCAAATGTTTTGCAAGATGAGTAGACATTTCTAATAAATTTTAACTTCATAAACAAATGATGTCTTGCAATACGAGCAGTATGTGATGCCAAATGTCAAATGATCACAACTTAACCAATGGTTCTTCTCTCACTGTGGGACTATGGGTAATCATCTCCCATGCTTAGATGCTTGGTCCCAGGCCATGGTGTTTGACAGAAATCAGTGATTTTTCAGAATGTTGGAAGGTGCCCACAACTGGCACTGATGTATTTTTTGTCACTTCAAAGCACCCATGGACAGTCCTTTGATTTTTTTAAAAATTTTTTAAAAAACGTTTATTATTGAGAGACAGAGAGAGACAGAGCATGAGCATGGGAAGGGCAGGCAGAGGGGGAGACACAGAATCCAAAGCAGGCTCCAGGCTCTGAGCTGTCAGCACAGAGCCTGACGTGGGGATGGAACCCACAAACTGGGAGATCGTGACCTCAGCCAAAGTTGGACGCTTAACCGATGAGCCACCCAGACACCCCAGTCCTTTGCTTTTCTGTACAAGTGTAAGCTTAGGAATGCTTTGCTTCATTCTAGGTCAGGCTGCCTGCAGATATAGACACTTTCCTTTGCTGCCTTATTGCCAGTTTCATTAAATAAAGTATATGACAAGAGTTTATTAATCCTGGACTATAGTCAACATCCTTATGAGTATATGCAATGCCCTCCATGAAGAAAAACGTTGAAAAGAAAGGTAGTAAGAAGGAGATGATTATGGTGGAAGTTAAGGAAATTGAGAAGTATGAATGAGGTATGCGAGTGTTGGAAATTGCAAGATTTTATAAGAAGTCTACATCTGCATCCCCTCTGCAGGGGAGGAGAAGAAAAAGGTAGAGGAATCCCTAACTTCAACCGAGATTAGGGAGATGTGCAAAATGTGGGAAATAGTGCAAAATTTTGTACAAAAGCACCACATGAATAAGGTTGTAGCAGTGTGAGCAATGAATATGTTTAATGACAGTGTGCTGTCTCATTTCCACACAATTCTCAAAAGGGGGCAAAAACAAGTGTCATTGGAAAGGTTCCTTGTTAAAGTTGCATGAAAGTAAAAAGATTCCATTGAGCTAATAGATGGCAGTGATTCCATTAGTGATAGTGAAAATCCTCCTAAACAATAACCCTGCTCTCTCTCGTCTCCCTCACACCAGCCACAAAGGTTTTCAAAGATAAGCCCAGGTTCATTTGTTAATTTTTCTTTATGTTTTGTATTTTCTTTATTATTTTGTATTATAATACATTATTGTGACCATTTTTTACATGAATATTTTTGGGTTGTGGAATGAATCATCTGAGTTTCCATTATTTCTTATGTGGAAATTCACTTTGATATACAAGTGCTTTGGGTTGCCAGCATGTTTCCAGAATGAATTATGCTCACAAACCAAGGTTTTACTCTACATACACACACATGCACACACACTCTTACACAATGGACTATTACTCAGCCATAAAAATTAATGAAATCTTGCCATTTCCAAACTACTGGATGGACCTGAAGGATATTATCCTAAGTGAATAAATTCAAAGAAATACAAATATCATGTGATTCCACTTATATATGGAATATAGAAAACAAAACAAAATTTAGACCCATTGGTAGAAAGCAGATGGTGGTTTCCAGAAATAAAGGGGTTAAGGATGGAAAAGTAGGTGAAAGGATTAAGAAGTATAAAAGCGCAGTTATAAATGAGTTATGGGGATAAAATGTACATCACAGGAAATATGGTAGATATTATTACATTAATTTTGTATATTGACAAACGTTAACTAGACTTACTGTGATGACCATTTCACAATGTCTACATTACATACAATGTATCAAAATGTCAAATCCCTATGTTGTATACCTGAAGTTAATATAATATTGT
This sequence comes from Panthera pardus, assembly GCF_024362965.1. NCBI lineage: Eukaryota > Metazoa > Chordata > Mammalia > Carnivora > Felidae > Panthera > Panthera pardus. The sequence continues at coordinate 46,895,292 of NW_026526721.1, read as the reverse complement.
ATCACTTAAATAAGTTAAAAAAATTAAGTCGGTCATAAAACAAGAGGCAGAAAGGCAAAACCCAGTGAGATACAAGTGAATATCTCCTTCTTAGCATTACTAGCTCTCAGTGTGAAGGGGGCAGAGTTGCTTCAAACTGTTAGGCTGCGATGCAGGACTGGTTACCTTTGCCATTACAGACTTTCAGGGAAGTAACTCCGCTTTCAGAATCCGCAGGATAGACTATGGATTTCCCTCCTCTCTACCTTTCCCTTGGAATGGAGACTAGAATCCAGAGTCAAGAACTGAGACAACTGGCATCACAGAATGGGCAGGTACATCCTCTGGAAAGCTGAGGCTATGTATAACTAGAACTTGATTTTAGGGTTTCAGAAGATAATGGCATATGGCTCTAAGGGTCATCAATATCCACTTCCCAATACACAGAGTTACATGCAATCCCATGCCCTTTGAAGTTGGGCATCGCCTAAAAGTGACTAGAGGTGGCCAATGACATGTGAGCAGGAGTAGCATGTATCCCCTTGCAATCTCAGTGACTGCTGGGGGACTTTTCTGCTCTCTGTCTCACTGCCATGCTGACTAAGGGGACCGCACACTTTAGATCATGTGACCAGAGAGCAGAGTCTCTGAGCCTGGATCTCAGGAGGGACAGTTTCCCTGCAGAGTGTCCTGGACTACAGATGATTTTTGTGTGAACAAGAATCAACCTTTGTGGTATTGGGTGGGGTAGCACAGCAGCATAACAGCCCATGCTGAACATTACAGGGCATATGGAAAGAGGGCTTCTCCTGGTGGCTTCCTTACACTCTGCCCGCTTCTAAGCAGCCAAACCACTGCAGAGTGTCCCTCTTCTCTTTTGTTTTTCCTGCATCCCAAACCCAGAGTAGCAGCTGTGTGGAGGGTTGCAGCTGTTGGAATTGAAGGAAGGAAATGGCTGCTCCCCTTCCCTTTGGAATTAGTTTTGTCACATAAGTGGTTTGCACACTGGTGGTCTTCACAGATGCCTCACATGTGTTCTCAGGTGCTTCCCCTATTTCATAGGCACCCCGCCCTACCCCCATTCCAATGCATAGACAGCAGTCACGGACCCCCCACAGAGCCAGGAGGCATTGTAACACTTTAGGAGGCCCAGGGTCCTTTTTGGAAACTAGCAGACCTGATGTGCGCCACCCACACACCCAGCTGTTGCAGAACTGATGTAGCCACAAGCAAAGAGAATCTGCAGAGCTATTTCCTGGCAGGGATGATGAATGTGGTTTGGTCTTTTTTTCTCTCCCAGAGTATAAAAATCATATATCTCCAGTGACTTAGAAAGGGATAAAGTGCCTGAAAGATAGTTTAAGTTATTCCTCTGGGTTTGCTTACCATGATGTCTTAATTTCGTGTTTTCCTCATGTATGCTGTATCCCTGAGGCTTTTAGAATTTGTATCACAATCTTGATATGGACATCATTTTGGTTTATTTAGTTGGATGTAGTCATAGTTTAATGTAATTTTTCATAGCATTAATTTAAACAATTATAATTAAAAATATGTAAAATGTAATAAATTTATTTGCTGATTAAAAGATGATAACTTTTTTTTTTAAAGTTCAAACCTTAAAATGGAGCTTTTAAAATATATTACTGAAACATATCTTCTCTGGAAAGTTATGATATTGATTAATTGATTACCTATACAACAGAGCTATGATTAGGAGAAGCGTATGATAGAATGCCAACATATCTAAGCCATTGCCTGTTTGGAAATATTGATGCTCATTCAATTAGTTAAAAATATAGACAGGTCCTACTGAAATCATCTTCAATTTTGTATTCATATTTTTAATGTTTATTTATTTTTGAGAGAGAGTGAGAGAGAGAGCATGGGTGGGGTGGGGGCAGAGAGAAAGGGAGACACAGAATCTGAAGAAGGCTCCAGACTCTGAACTGTCAGTACACAGCCTGACATGGGGCTCAAACTCATGAACTGTGAGATCGTGACCTGAGCCGAAGTCAGATATTTAACCAACTGAGCCAACCAGGTGCCCCAGTTTTGTATTCATTTTAGTCCAAGAAGTGAGAACATTTTGTCAGGTTTATTTTATTGAAACTTACTTCATTAAAAGATTTAAAGATTGTTGTTTCCTCTTACTAACTAAATTGCATTAAAAAACATCTGGTACAAAGTCCTAGCTCCACATTTCTGACTTGGGAGGGCAGAGAGAATCTAACTGGAAATCAGGGGACAGGGACCATTCTGAACTTGAGTATAATTAATTACATTTTCTATTAGGTGTGATAACCCAGTATTAATTGTGGTGATGAGTGGAACCACTATGGTAGGGTTTGGATGAATTATCATTTATGTTGCATAGAGAGACATAAATGTACATCTGTGTGTCCAGTCCTCGTTTACTCAAATTTTGTCTTTGGAAATTCAGTTCTGATTCTATAGGGTAAATTCCAGATGAAAATTGTAATACAAAATTAATTTAAAATACAGATTTTGGCCAAATCTACTCTTAGCTCTGCTCAAACAGCTTTTGTGGCTTTGATAGGAAACCTTGCCAGCACATGTGTGGACAAGATTTGGCCTGAAGTGGCTAGATCTGAGTGGTTGTCATGTACAGAGATAGAAATTGCTTAGTCCATTCATGAATTCTCAAACCATGCATGCAAGGACCTTTTTGCTTGAGGCAACCAGTTGAGACTAAAAGCCCAAAGGGACCCTGAAATCTGTGAAATGAAGCACCCAACCCCTTAGACTGGATGAGAATCAAGGTGCAGTAATAGAGTATGTCTTAACCTCTGTTTATTCTTAGAGAGTTTGCCAAAGATTAATATTTGTATGAAGTCTCTAAAGGAAGGATTGTCTAGCTTGTCTCAACAGGAAGAATTGGTCTTAAAACTGTGACCTTTGGAGGCATTTGGGACTGGGGGAGAAGAGGAAAATTAGAGGGTTCTCATAAATGCAGCCATCCCTATTTTTCCTCTTTGATCCCCTTACACAGATGACTATGCATGAAATTATTTCTTCTACTGGTTTATTTTTCAGTGTCACAGACTGAAATATTTGTCGAAAAGCTTATTAGCAATAAGCTGCCAATGAGCCTTTGAATGTTTAAATAATAGTCGTAAGGAAAATCCTTAATTAAGAGCAGTCCATACTAAAATTTCATAGATTCAAAAAGACTCCATTGACCTATCCCATTGAGTATTAGTACTGGATTGGAATAACATATTTAAAGACGTCTACCAGCTGAAATAGACTGAATGCTTGGTAACAAAGAACTATAAAATTTTAGAAGTTTAAAACATTTGTTCACATTGCATGTCCATTGTATGTTGGTTTCAGGGTGGTGGTGGTGGTGGGGAATCTGTTCACTCTCTTCCACCAGAAAACAAGATAGGGGAGACTACATGTCCACACTGCCACGTTGTCAAATCAAAAAGAAAACAGAGGAGTAGGGGGGAGCAAAAAAGGAACAGAGTATACGCTGATTCTTAGAGCTTCTTCTGAATATTTACACACAACACTTCTGTTCACATTCCATTTGCCAAAGATATTTACATACCTTCCCTACACACCTACCTTCAAGAGCAGGAGTATAATCCTATGAATTTCCCAGAAGGAGAATTAAAAATATTTGGTAAACTTAAATGACAGCCACCCTGAACTTGAATTCATTCTAGTTCACTTAAACCCTGTGCTGAAGTGTATTTTAATTAGGAACTCATCCATCAGGTACTTGGGTCTCATAGATACATCTAAACTTCAGCCAATACATCTGGAAAGTTGGCCCTTCATAAACATGAAAATGACCTTAGATGTAGTAGCAGAGTTTAAAGGAGTAGATGATTACCCAGCATTAGAGGTGGAGTTGTGGGGGCATGCTAAGAAGGGGCCAAGGAATAAGCATATCCAAGAAGATAATTCCAGTATAGTAAAAAAGGAGACAGTATTTGAAGTCAGAAGATCAGTTTTAGCCCTAACTTTGGAACACACTGCCTAAGTAATTATGTACCCATTGTTTACACTCTAGGAGCCTTAGTTTCTCCACCTGAAAGATAATCAAATGTATGACTCAAAAGAACTATGTAACTATCACTGAAAGGAAGAATACTAGTGTTCTGAGCCATGGGCATGTCTGAGCTGACTTTTAATAAGTCACAATTTTGTCTCAGAAAATAGAACTGGTATTTGGCGTGGCACTAACTAATATCATTTTTATATGTCAGCAACTCAGTTTTAAATCTATAGGATGTAATCAAAATAAAGGTAGTACTTTATAATACTTTACTGAATTATTTGACACCATATCATTCATGGTTCATATCAGTTGCTATCACTGAAGAGAAAAGGATTCTAAGAAACGAGATGAGCAATAAATCAAGTAACAGAACAGAAACAAAACCTGAACAAGAAATTAACATTAAATGAACTTCACTGGAGGAAGGCAAAGTAAAAAAATAGACCAAAATGTAAGTTGCTATATCTTTGCATCAGATGTTATAACATTATAAGCCTATAAGCTATGTGCAAACTCTCTTTTTTATTTCATCACTACATTTTGAATATTTAGAAGCTTGTTGCTCATTCAATAAATACCATTTTGGGCTTACGAATTGCATATTTAGGTTCTGGAAACTTTTTAGGGAGTTATATTTAAAGATTAAAGTCTTCCTTTCCTTTTTTTTTTTCTTTCACTTATCTCTTTGTTCCTTCTACATTTATTAACTATGGTTAATATAATTTCATGGAAAGTACTGGTTAGGAATGTCATTGTGTTTATAATATTTTCCCCATCCTAGAAGGGTGCAAAAGCTAGAGAGAGTTATGAGGTAGAGGCTATAATATGATAGAATAATGTGCTGCAAGAGCAAGGAAAAGAAGGTATTTATGCTTATGGAGGTCAGGAAAGGATTCACATAGGAGTTGACATTTGAATTGGACTCACTGTGTAAGAAAGAAAAGTGGAGAGAGAAATAGTAGGTAGAAGAAACAGCTTGTGCTAAAGCACAGTGATGGGGAATAGTATTATGCATCTTAAACATCAAGTACCTTAAAGTTGTTGCAAAGCAGGATGTGTGTGGAGAGGTGAGATTGCAAAGATAGGCAAGAGACTGACCAGGTGATCTCTGTAGGCTATGGTCAAGGAGTTTGTGGTGTATTCTAAGTGGATTTTAAATAAGCTAATAAAAAGGCTAACGTTTTTATTTATGGAACATTAATATTACCCACACCTGGAGAAAAAATAACATTTACTTTCATTTATGAATTTGTAAAATGCTTTATTACTTTAGTATTGGTATCTAACTCACCACTTTGATTCATCTATGTGATCAGGATGATCTTTATAAAATAGAAAATCCCCTGTCCTGATCTTCAAGTCATTTCATAAAAGTACTAGTCCCTATTAGGGAATCTAGTCCATATACCCAGTATTTTAACTCCAAAGCATTTGAGCACAATTCATTTCTTGGAGTTGTATTTGACTTTCATGTAATTGTTACAAACATACAGACACAGGGAATGTCCTTGAGATTTTTCCATTGTGTAATCCAGTGCTGAAAGCTTTTAAAATGAATGGAGCTGGCATGCAATTTCCTTCCCCTTTTTAATGTCATCTCAGTATTGCCAAGAACCCTAGTGCTGAACAAACTAATTTTTGATATCAAAGAACCAAAGATACTGTCATCTTAACTTTTCAGAGTGAGTTCACTTTGTCACATGTTATAATAATAAGTATCTTTGGAAAATAGCAATCATAAACTAATGAACATGATTCAGAATGAATTAGCAAGCTGGAAACATTTTGGTCATTGTAGTTGGATTCTTTAAAAGAGAACTCAATAATGCATGCTCTCTTTTCTGTAACTGTAACATTTACAGAAAAGCAGACTTTATAGGCTAGAATATGCCTATGGAATATTTAAATTTAACATAACCTATAATAATTGGGTATTTGGGGAGATATGCAATATTGATTAACTATATTATTAGGACTGTAATTCATACTACTTTTTTCATTAAAAATGCATAACACTAATAAGATTGGTAGTGCCTTCTAAGTAAAATATGTTATGACTGTCCTTGGATTCTGATGTCTCTGGGACATTATATCAAATTCTGTAGAAGGTAAATAAAAAAGCAAAGCTTGAAAAATGGTCATTAGATTTAGTGAGTACAGAGGGACAACTTGAGAGTGAAGTTTTAGTTGAGTATAGGATAGGAAGAAGCCAGGTAATGCTGTAGGATGATGAGGAAAAGATTCATCTAATTTCTTGTTATCTCTGTAAGTTCTTTGTTTACTTCACTCTTAATCTGTTTTTGTGAAACTTTGGTTTCAACTGGCCACAACATAGATGGAAGATGATTAATTTTTAGCATTTGAAGTTGTAAGGGCTTGGATTCTGCTTTACATAATAGGTTTGAAGAGATACTTGGCTATTTAGTTCATTCACTCCCCAACTCACTCTCCCCTTACCTAGCCATAGGGAAAGAAGATAAAGACTCTAAAATGATGGGGAAACTTCTGAGGTGGGCTGAATTTTCTCTCTTGTGGACATTTGTCAGATCCTGGGAATTTTTCCCTTTGGGAGATTTAACTGACTTAGGGCATGACCTGAAGCTTGGACTTGATTTAGGCATTAAGACACTTCCAGGGGAGAATAAAAACCAGCAAAGTGTTGATGTGTTAGCATTGTCAGGCAGCTGAAGAGACAAATTGGAAACTTTAGGGGCTTCTTCAAATGTATGGCTAGTTCACTCTCTCTGTCACACTGGCTCACTTTGAGATCTGTAGCAGCCCTAGAGATGAGAGAGGAGGTCCAAAACCTTCAAAAGGGCAGAATGAAATCTAAGACATACCAGAAGGCATGGGCCTGCGTTAAGCATCCCATTAGTCTTTCAATCAAGAAGTTTCCTAGATGATTAAGATGTCTAGAATGGGGAGCTGAAGAGCTGAAGAGTATGAATGACTAAGCTGGAAGTCCTAAATTATTTCAGAATTGAGGAGAAAGAGACCAATTTGATTCTCTCTCAGTAAACTTGAGATGGTTATTCCTAAGACAGTGGACTGAAACAGATGTACACTGAGACTTACTCTGAAATTCAGCTGACCCAGGTTGATTACTGATTGGATAGTGATTAGCCTCTTACCTGAGCTGCATAAGAGAGAATAAATGGAAGTTGGAGTGGGGGACCTTCCTGGTGAAAGATAAAATCATTGAGACCCTCCTCATCTCTTTTATACTCAGTGTCTGACACACAATAAAATATTACTTTACATACAAAAAATAGATGAAAATACAATTGCTGATCAAGAGGAAAAAGATGGAAACTAGTAGGAGACCAATAGATGATTCAGACGTCAGTTACCAATCTGTTCTTTGAAATAACTATGATTAATATATAAAATACATTACAGAATATGTAAAGAATAGATAAAAGTATGGAGAATTTCTTCAGGGAACTATATTCTTCTATTAAAAAAAAAGAAACATGGACAGTCTAGAAAAATATAATATCTAGAAGAACTCAATGAGTGGATTTAAGAGTAGATTGGAGAGAGAAGTATATAGGAAAAGTGAATTGGAGACAAGTCAATCAAAATATACAATATTGAGCATATGGAAAAAATTAGAAAAAATGGAAATATGTAGGATCATTCAAAGGTCTAACATATATATAATAGGAGTCACAGAAGGAAAGTGAGAGAAAATGGGGGAAAATCACTATTTAAATTTTCCAAAGCTGGTGAAAGATACCAGCTGAGAGATTCAGGAGAATCTGGGAATCCCAAGTTGAAGACAAACAAAGAAAAGCATACCCAAGTATATCATAAAATCTTCTGAAAACCAAATACAAAGAGAAAAAAACTTAGTATCTGTATCTTTAAAAACAATTCACCAAGACTTACATCTAACTTTTCAACAGAAATGATGGATGCTAGAAGACAATGAAGTAACAGCTTTAAAGTAGAAAGAGAATAACTGCCAACTAATAATTTTATACCAAAAAAATCCTTAAAAAATTAAAATAAAAATAATATTAGCCAAAGAAAAAATGAGGGAATTTGTCACTGGCATGCCCACATTTGTAAAAGTAAATTGACCTTCTTCAAGTAGGAAAATTATTCCTAATGGAACATGGAAATACAAGAGGATTTATGAACTCAAGAGGAGTAAATATGTGGGCTGCAAAATTTTTAAAAGAGGACTACTGACTATATATAAAACAGTTAACTTTAATGTCATCTATGTATCTCACCTGAATTATAATGGAAATGCAGCATGTCAAGACTTGTATTGCTGCAGCTAATACAGTGCTTAAAGAGAAATTGCAACAATATAATTTTTTATATCTTTCCATTAAAATTCAGTTCAAAATGGTCCCTAACTTCTAGTGTAATTCCACTATGGTCAGAGAATATTTCTGTATATTGGGAAAGAAGAAAGACTGAAAATCACTTTATTTACAACTTAAGAAGCTACAGAAAAAAGAGCAAATCAAAGGTAAGGAAAATGTAAGGAAAGAAGTCATAAGGAGCAGAAATTTTAAAAAAATGAATATAAAAGAAAAATCAACAAAGTTAAGGGTTGTGCTTTGATAAAATTCATAAAATTAATAAACTCACAAAAGTGATCAAGAAAAAAATTGCACCAGTTTTCAAAAATGAAAATGTACAGGTCAAATGAGATATTATGAACACTTTCTCAATAAATTTGATGATTTGGATGAGGTGGATTAATAACTCAAAAACTGAATAACTTATTAAATTTGTAATAAGAAGAAAGAGAAAACATAAGCAATCAGAGATATATTTTTAAAAATGAATTCTTTTTTACAAAATTTTTGATGTTTATTTTTGAAAGAGACAGAGAGAGAGAGAGGGTGCGAGTGGGCAAGAAGCAGAGAGAGAGGGAGACACAGCAGCTGAAGCAGGCTTCAGGCTCCAAGCTATCAGCACAGAGACTGACGTGGGGCTCGAATTTACAAACCGTGAGATCATGGCCTGAGCTGAAGTCGGAGTATTAACCAACTGAGCCACCCAGGCTCCCCGAAAAATGAATTCTTTTTTTTTTTATTTTATTTTTTTTTTTAATTTTTTTTTTCAACGTTTTTTATTTATTTTTGGGACAGAGAGAGACAGAGCATGAACGGGGGAGGGGCAGAGAGAGAGGGAGACACAGAATCGGAAACAGGCTCCAGGCTCCGAGCCATCAGCCCAGAGCCTGACGCGGGGCTCGAACTCACAGACCGCGAGATCGTGACCTGGCTGAAGTCGGACGCTTAACCGTCTGCGCCACCCAGGCGCCCCGAAAAATGAATTCTTAAAGTGCTCTCATAGTAAAATTCTTAGGCCAAAATAGTTTCACTGGTGAATTCTTCCAAACACAGAAGAAAGATGTAACAGCAATATTTTAAAAATTCTTCCAGAGAACAGAAAATAGGGAACAATTTCTATTTTTAGGAGGCATCATAACATGGACTATAAAATTGTGAAGACATAAAGGAAAATTATAAACCAAATGTTTTCATTGACATCGATGCAAAAAAATTAACAAAGTCAACCTAACAATACATAAATGAAATGCTATATCATAACCAAGAAGAATTTATTTCACATATACAAGGATGGCTTAACATTAGAAAATCACTCAATTTAATTTATCACATCAACTACAGAAAAACAGCAAGAATTTATAAGCAGATTTAGCAATGCCCCTGAATATGAATTTAATGAATATTTCTATATACCAAAAGCAAATGTGAAATGAAATTTAAAATATTATCACTTATAATAACATTTGAAAAATCATAGATCTAGCAACTGGTGTAATGAAACATGTTCAAATACTTCTATAGGCACACTATAAAACATTGAAAGAAATTAAGGAGGATTTAAACAAATGGAGGGATAGTCCATGTTCACAGATAGAAGATTCAATATTGGTAGAATATTCTGCCCAAATGAATCTACATGTTTAATGTAATCCTAATAAAAAATATGAGCATACTTTTTGTTAAATGAAATTTAGAAATGCAAAGGGCCAAGAATGTTCAAAGTATTCTTGGAGAAGAACATAGCTAAAGGATTTACTTTGCCAGATATCAAAATTTATTATGAAAATATAGTAACTAAGACAATGTGGCTTTGGTAATAGGATAGACAAACTGACCATTAGGATAGACTCTAGAATTAGACTCATGTATAGTCATTTGACTTAAGATAAAATTATAAAAAAGTGCAGGGGCATCTGGGTGGCTTAGTCGGTTAAGCTTTGACTCTTGATTTTGGCTCAGGTCATGATCTCACAGTTTGTGAAATTGAACCATTTTGGGCTCTGCCTTGATGATGGGAAGCCTGCTTGGGATTCTCTCTCTCCCTCTCACTCTCTGCCCTTCCCCCCACATGTGCTCTCTTTCTCCTTCTCTCAGCATAAACTTTTTAAAAAAAGTATAAAAAAGTGCAGTGAAGAAAGAATAGTCTTTTCAATAAATAATGCTGAATCAATTAGATATCCATATGAAAAATATGTGCTTGACCCTTACTTCATACCCTATAGAAAATAATAAAATTCAGATGGATTGTATATCTAAATGTGAAAGGCAAACAATAAAGCTTTTAGAAGAAAAATAAGATGATCAACTCTGTAATTGTGAAGAAGGCAAAGACTTTTAAGCAGGGCACAAGAAGAACTTATTTTTTTGTACTATTATCTGTTAGAACATTATTGTCCCGTGGAATGAATATTTTATTTCCATGAATTAAGTACTTGTCATATTTGCACATTTACTTGTCTACTATAAGCTCTAGTAATTAGATCTTTTTCAAGAATGAACTTTACTATATCATTGTCACTTCTTTAAAAGTTTAAAAATTTTTTTAAATTAAAAAATGTTAATGTTTATTTATTTTTGAGAGAGAGAGAGACAGAGAGACCGAGAGAGAGAGAGACAGAGACAGAGAGAATGAGTGGGGGAGGGGCAGAGAGAGAGAGAGAGAGAGACAGAATCCAAAGCAGGCTCCAGGCTCTGAGCTATCAGCACAGAGCCTCATGTAGGGCTCAAACTCACAAACTGCAAAATCATGACCTGAGCTGAAGTCAGATGCTTAATGACTGAGACACACAGGCACCCCTACTTTTTTAAATTTTTAATTGAAATATAGTTGACATACAATACTATATATTAGTTGCAGGTGTACAACACAATGACTTGACAATTCTATCTACTACAAAATGCTCACCATGACAAGTGTAGCCACTATCCATCAACATACAAAGCTATTATAGTATTATTGACTATATTCCCCGCACTGTTTTCATCCCATGACCTATTCACCTTATAACTGGAAATCTGTACCTCTCATTCCCCTTACCCATTTTGCCCAAGTCCCCACCCCAGTCCCTTCTTGCAACCACTAGTTTGTTCTCTGTATTTATGAGTCTGTTTCTGCTTTGTTTACTTGTTTTGTTTTTTTAGATTTCACATACAAGTAAGATCGTATGGTATATTCTTTCTCTGACTCTTTTCACTTAACATAATACCCTTCAGGTCCATTCATCCATTCATGTTGTTATGAATGGCAGTTATGGCTGAGTAATATTCCAGTGTGTGTGTGTGTGTGTATATGTGTGTGTGTGTGTGTGTGTGTGTGTGTGTGTGTGTGTGCATGGCATCTGTTGATGTACATTTAGGTTGCTTCCATATCTTGGCTATTGTAAATAATGCTGCAATAAACATAGACATGCATGTATCTGTTTGAATTAGTGTTTTTATTTTCTTGGATTAAATACCCAGAAGTGGAATTACTGCATCATATAATGACCTATTTTTAAAAAAATTTTTTATGTTTATTCATTTTTGAAAGACAGAGACAGAGCACAAGAAGGGGTGGGGTGGAGATAGAGGGGGACACAGAATCCGAAGCAGGCTCCAAGCTCTGAGCTGTCATAACAGAGCCTGACGTGGGGCTCGAACTCACAAACCGCGAGATCATGACCTGAGCTGAAGTTGATGCTCAACCACCAAGCCACACAGGCGCCCCTGATCTATTTTTAATTTTTTGAAGAACCTCCATATTGTTTTCCACAGTGGCTGCACCAATTTACATTCTCACCAACACTACGTGAGAGTTCCCTTTTCTCCACATCCTTGCTGGTGTCTGTCATTTCTTTTTGATACTAGTTCATAATAGGAAAAATTCATAATAGGAAAAAAACTGAATACTCCTCAGGAGCCACCCTACTGCTGACAAGTGTTCACCTTAGGACTTCATTCAGAAATGTGTACTCGTTTTTAGAGTGTGTTTAATACTGTTTCTTTCTTTCAGAAAGAATCAGACCTGTTCTGGGTGACTCTAGGGAGAGTACTGTGCACCTCTCTGGTGAGGTGTTTGGCCTGTGAGAGTCCTTTATTTGTTCCTATAATTTGCCAATTCTGTGTTCATTATTCACATGTGGCTCACTATTGCTTGAGCAGTTTGGCTTCATGTCAGCTGAGACTTGGGTACTGTGTCCCTTTAGTCACAGAGAGACTAAAAGTGATCAGTATCTCCCACCAATTCACTGGTGTCTACTCAATGGTTTTATTCAATGGGATAGAATTAAAGTATTTTTAATTTGAAACTTTTTTTTTTTGGTTGGGGAGATAGGGCTGAAAAACATACCCCCAGATGTTTGAGGAAAGCAATCTGGTGTGAGAAGTCTTGCATTAAAAATCTGTCCCTGAGGCTGAAATTGCTATTTTGGTACGCTTTAATGTGGCATCTAACATGCAGTGAGGAAAAAAGAATGAGGGAGGATTGGTTTCCTTCTGTGACAATGAATTAGACACAAAGCCTTGATCATTAAACTTCAATCTGCAGTCAAACTAAGTTTTGTAGTATCTTTTTAAGGGTCAGGAAATTCTACTACCAAGTAAAATATTTTTCTTTTACCCACATTACCATACTACTGACAAGTCTTCATCTCAGAAATCATCATTCAGAAATGTGTAGTTATTTCCAGAGTGTGTCGAATACTGCTGGAACACGCATTTCAGAAAGAAATGGGAGGCCCAGTCTGGGTAACTCCTTGGAGGGTGCAGTGCACCTCTCTAGTGAGAGTTTGGCCTGTGAGAGGCGATGTTTCTGTCATTTGCCAATTCAGCCTTTGCTACTCCCACATGGCTCACCAGTGTCTGAGCAGAGTTTGGCCTTGCATCAGCCGGGGATGGTGTGTCCCTATAATCACAGAGTGACCAAAAGTGATCAGTCTCTCCAGCCACTTTAATGATGTTTTGATACTAAAAGAAAAAAAAAGTCAGTTTTTAGAAACATTAATCATATTGACTCATTTTCTAAGGCATATTTTTTACAGTTCCTGGCCTAGAATGGATATGTCACTACTGGGCATCAGCAATCACAGACTTGGCTATTTTAGCAAAGTTGGGAGAAAGTAGTGCTGGTGGCCAAGTAAGTTGCCTGAGTTCCTAAGAGTTGGAGTGAGTCCTGATCTAGTCAGGGTTAGGTTCCTCCTACTTACCACTGTTCCTGGCAGTGTCACTCATTGTGGCTGACAGGGGGCCTCTAGGACTCAGGAATTTGAGACTGTAATGGGAGAGGGGAGGACCAGGTCCTCCCAGAAAGGAGATGTCTCAGAGTAATGTCATGTGGCCGACATGTGCCTGGCCCCTGTGCCAGTCTGCACTCAGCTGAGGTACCACTTAATTCTTTCCCATGTCTACATGGAGCTGCCTGGCCTCCAGCAGGGAAGGAGCACTCAGGACACTGGAGCTATTCATCATGGTTTCCAAGCAGGTTCAGCTGTCTTCACTTGCCACTTATGTAACTCCCACAGAGCAGACAGACAGTTTCTCCAAAGAGAGTGAGGGGTGGGGGAGACGATGGAGGAGAAACAGTTGTTATTCCCAGGTAGACTATTATTGTCTGGGAATTAATTACAAGAGGTCAAACAATTTTAGAGATGGAAAGATCTTAGATATAAAATCATCTCAGTCTTTTAGTCTACATGTGTAGAAGGACTCAAATAACTGAAGTGATTTACCCAAGGTCAAAGTGATAGCACAGTCAGGATTAAGATTGTTTTTCCCCCAAAGGTTAAGATGTCTCTCTTTCTCTCACTCTCTACCTATCTAGAAGTACAGTATATACCTACCTTTGGGTTTCAGTTAAGAAAATTATATTATTCTCAAAATCCCCATAATACTGAAATTATATAATATTGAGTAAACTTTTTTTCTATGCTTATTTGTTAGGTCCAAGGATTGTTTCCTCTTGGCTACAGCAAATCCATCATTTTTGAGTTTCTCCACCTTAAAAATTAAGGAATTTTTTTTCTTCCCTGTATTTGCCTGGCTGAATCCTCAATCGAAAACAAACAAGCTGTTAATCAGTGAAAAAAAAGGAGAGAGAAAAATCTTCAGAAATTATGTTTAGCCCCATCTGGCCTTAGAAAAACATGGGGATTGGTGATCAAGTACATTCAGCAGGATGGCTGCCTTTCAAGGGAAACAATATCTGGATATTTCTATGTCTAGACCACAGAGGAAAAATGCTTCCTTGGTAATTAACCCATTCAAAGCAGAACAGGCCCATGTGATCTGAGAAACAGGGAAGAGTTGGAGGGATGCGTTCACTGAAAATTCAGCCCACAGATGTGAAAGTTTGTTCCCTAGTCTGTATTTCAGCATTTTGGATCCAGAGTTTATATAAAGAATGAATAGGGAATGCTAAGAGGTTTTTTTTTTTCTTTTCCTTAAACCAGTCAATGGTGTTTTTCACTTTACTCTTCCCTTTTCACTCCCTTTTTATATACCACTGCTAATGATCTTATGAGAAACCTCCATTGTCCTGGCATATAAAGCAGGGACCCTATAACCCAGGCCTTAAGGACACTTTCACTGAGAATTAAAATATAAGGTTACTTAGCTAAGTGGTTTGTCTGGGTTCTGGAGGGGAAATTTATGCGAACCTGGGTAGGATTATAAATCTTGACTCGATGTAATAAGCTCAGTGTTTGAGTTCTGCTTTATCATTTGCAAAAGCTGGATGTGAGTTGATGTGCATCATTACCCAACTATATGATTTATTTTTTAAGAATACCTTGCAGGTATCGGCCACAGAATAGCCCAAATTGCAATGAGATCTTTTGAACTTCTTGTGTGCATATTACACATTAACAATCATAGAAAGTGAAAGAATTCCTTTTACATTTAAGTTTCCTCAGTACAATCTTACACATTTCTTCCATAAGCATTTATTAAGTGCTCCTGCATGCTTACAGAGTTGTTTAAAATCATAGGGCTCTGAAAAGATAAACACGGAGTGCCTACTTTTAAAATGTAGTCTATGTGGAGAAACAAAATAAATATAAAAACAAATGTATGCTTTATAATTAATCATAATTAATATCCTATAAAAGATATAGCAGTGCTGAAAAATATGCAATAGAAGCAGTGGCCAGTATGTGTTGAAGATAGTTGAAAAAGGATTTTTACAAACTTCAGTTAAATGACAAAATAATGGTATACACAATATTCCAACAACTACAAAAGTAATAAAAAATGAAATAAAATCATTGAAACTAGTTACACTTTTTTTACATTCTCTTCTAAGCCTTTTCCATATTCAAGCATAATTTTAGGAATCTTCAGTAGAACATGAGTTCATCCATGATGAAACCTTTGCCTTTCTAGCCTCCTCCCCCACCTTATGTCTTCTCTTTTGCCTACTTCCCGTGAAAGGTCCCCCTTTCTCTGTGATATAGCTCTTCACTCTGGGGCCTTTCACCTTTACCTGCAGTCCTCTTTTTCTGCACCATCTCCCTATCTCCTCTTCTTTCACCTGTCAAACTCCTGTTCACACTTTTAAGCCTTGGCATTACATCTTCCAAGAGTTCTTCCTGAAATTTCCATGACTCCTTTCCTTTCCTGTTTCTCTTTTTCTTAGTCTCACCTCCTCTCTCCTCCCACAGATTGTATTAGATGTTCTTCCTTGGTAAACTTATAAGAACCCTGACATGTTTTATCTGTGTATTGACTATATTAGATATTAATGATCTATTTCTATGTCTGTCCCTCCAAATAAGATGTAAGCACTTTGATACCAGGAATCATCTTTTGATATAATATTTTTAATGCCTGTGTCCATGTCTTCCAAATAGAAAGGGTTCTATAAAGTTTGTGGAATAAACCAACAACAAAACCCCACCTATAGTGCTGAATGAAAAATACAAACTTGGCACTCAAGGAGTTTATAATCTAGTAGAGAAATACACAATACATACACAATTAGAAATTATGCTAATGCAATTAAGGAAACAGAAAGTTTTAAGATAGAGAATAACAGAGCAGATATGCCTTAGATGGGTGATTATAAATGTTAGGCTTTAGTTACAGTTGCTGTGTCTTTTTTTTTAATGAAATTTATTGTCATATTGGTTTCCATACAACACCCAGTGCTCATCCCAACACCCAGTGCTCAATGCCCATCCTCAATGCCCCAGTGCCCTCCTCAATGTCCATCATGCACTTTCCCTTCCCCCCAACCCCCCATCAACCCTCAGTTTGTTCTCAGTATTTAAGAGTCTCATATGGTTTGCCTCCTTCCCTCTCTGTAACTTTTCCCCCCCTCCCCCTCTCCCCTGGTCTTCTGTTGAGTTTCTCAGCATCCACATATGAGTGAAAACATATGGTATCTGTCTTCCTCTGCCTGACTTATTTCACTTAGCATAACACTCTTCAGTTCCATCCATGTTGCTACAAAAGGCCATATTTCATTCTTTCTCATTGCCAAGTAGTATTCCATTGTATATATAAACCACATCTTCTTTATCCATTCATCAGTTGATGGACATTTAGGCTCTTTCCATAATTTGGCTATTGTTGACAGTGCTTCTATAAACATTGGTGTACAAGTGCCCGTATGCATCAGCACTCCTGTATCCCTTGGGTAAATTCCTAGCAGTGCTATTGCTAGGTCCTAGGGTAGATCTATTTTTAATTTTTTGAGGAACCTCCACACTGTTTTCCAGAGTGGCTGCACCAGTTTGCATTCCCAGCAGTGCAAGAGGGTTCCTGTTTCTCCACATCCTTGCCAGGATCTATAGTCTCCTGATATGTTCATTTTAGCCACTCTGACCAGCGTGAGGTGGTATCTGAGTGGTTTTGATTTGTATTTCCCTGATGAGGAGTGATGTTGAGCATCTTCTCATGTGCCTGTTGGCCAACAGGATGTCTTCTTTAGAGAAGTGTCTAATCATGTCTTCTGCCCATTTCTTCACTGGATTATTTTTTTCTCAGGTATGGAGTTTGGTGAGTTATTTATAGATTTTGGATACTAGCCCTTTATCCAATATGTCATTTGGAAATATCTTTTCCCATTCCATCAGTTACCTTTTAGTTTTGTTAATTGTTTCTTTTGCACTGCAGAAGTTTTTTGTCTTGATGAGGTCCCAATAGTTCATTTTTGCTTTTAATTCCCTTCCCTTCAGAGATGTGTCAAGTAAGAAATTGTTGTGGCTGAGGTCAGAGAGGTTTTTTCTTGCTTTCTCCTCTAAGATTTTCATGGTTTCTTGTTTCACATTCAGGTCCTTTATCCATTTTGAGTTTATCTTTGTGAATGGTGTAAGAAAGTGGTCTAGTTTCATTCTTCTGCATGTTGCTGTCCAGTTCTCCCAGCACCATTTGTTAAAGAGTCTTTTTTTCCATTGGATATTCTTTCTTGCTTTGTGAAAGATTAGTTGGCCATACATTTGTGGGTCCAATTCTGGAGTCTCTATTCTATTCCATTGGTCTATGTGTCTGTTTTTGTGCCAATACCATGCTGTCTTGATGATGACAGCTTTGTATTAGAGGCTAAAGTCTGGGATTGTGATGCCTCCCACTTTGGTCTTCTTCTTCAATATTACTTTGGCTATTTGGGGTCTGTTGTAGTTCCATACAAATTTTAGGATTGTTTTTTCTAGCTTTGAGAAGAATGCTGGTGCAATTTTGATTGGGATTGCGTTGAATGTGTAAGTAGCTTTGGGGAGTATTGACATTTTAACAACATTTATTCTTCCAATCCATGAGTACAGAATGTTTTTCCATTTCTTTGTATCTTCTTTAATTTCCTTCAAAAGCTTTCTATAGTTTTTAGCATACAGATCTTTTACATCTTTGGTTAGGTTTATTCCTAGGTATTTTATGATTCTTGGTGCAATTGTGAATGGGATCAGTTTCTTTATTTGTCTTTTTGTTGCTTCATTATTAGTGTTAAGAATGCAACTGATTTTGGTACTTTACTTTTGTATCCTGAGACTTTACTGAATTCATGTATCAGTTCTAGCAGACTTTTGGTGGAGTCTATCAGGTTTTCCATGTATAATATCATGTCATCTGCAAAAAGTGAAAGCTTAACTTCATGTTTGCCAATTTTGGTGCCTTTGATTTCCTTTTGTTATCTGATTGCTGATGCTAGCACTTCCAACACTATGTTAAACAACAGCGGTGAGAGTGGACATCCCTGTCGTGTTCCTGATCTCAGGGGGAAAGCTTTCAGTTTTTCCCCATTGAGGATGATATTAGCTGTGGGCTCTTCATATATGGCTTTTTTGATATTTAAGTATGTTCCTTCTATCTTAACTTTCTTGAGAGTTTTTATCAAGAAAGAATGCTGAATTTTGTCAAATGCTTTTTCTGCATCAATTGACAGGATCATATGGTTCTTATCCTTTATTTTATTAATGTGATGTATCACATTGATTCGCGAATATTGAACCAGCCCTGCAGCCCAGGAATGAATCCCACTGGATCATGGTTATTAATTCTTTTTATATGCTGTTGAATTCGATTTGCAAGTATCTTATTGAGAATTTTTGCATCCATATTCATCAGGGATATTGGCCTTTAGTTCTCTTTTTTTGCTGGATCTCTGTCTGGTTTGGGAATCAAAGTAATGCTGGCTTCATACAACGAGTCTGGGAGTTTTCCTTCCCTTTCTATTTTTTGGAACAGCTTGAGAAGGATAGGTATTACCTCTGCTTTAAATGTCTGGTAGAATTCCCCAGGGAAGCCATCTGGTCCTGGACTCTTATTTGTTGGGAGATTTTTGATAACCGATTCAATTTCTTCACTGGTTATGGGTCTGTTCAAGTTTTCTATTTCTTCCTGTTTGAGTTTTGGAAGTGTGTGGGTGCTTAAGAATTTGTCCATTTCTTCCAGGTTGTCCAGTTTGTTGGCATATAATTTTTCATAGTATTCCCAGATACCCTGATTCATGATTTTATCTATTTGGGTCATCTCCCTTTTCTTTTTGAGAAGCCTGGCTAGAGGTTTATCAATTTTGTTTATTTTTCAAAAACAAAAACAAAAACAAAAACAACTCTTGGTTTCATTGATCTGCTCTACATTTTCTTTTAGATTCTATATTGTTTATTTCTGCTCTGATCTTTATTATTTCTCTTCTTCTGCTGGGTTCGGGGTGTCTTTGCTGTCCTGCTTCTGTTTCCTTTAGGTGTGCTGTTAGATTTTGTATTTGGGATTTTTCTTGTTTCCTGAGATAGGCCTGGATTGCAATGTATTCCTCTCAAGACTGTCTTTGCTGCATCCCAAAGCATTTGGATTATTGTATTTTCATTTTCATTTGTTTCCATATATTTTTAAATTTCTTCTCTAATTGCCTGGTTGACCCATTCGTTCTTTAGTAGGGTGTTCTTTAACCTCCATGCTTTTGGAGGTTTTCCAGACTTTTCCCTGTGGTTGATTTCAAGTTTCATAGCATTGTGGTCTGAAAGTGTGCATGGTATGATCTCAATTCTTTTATACTTATGAAGGGCTGTTTTGTGACCCAGTATGTGATCTATCTTGGAGAATGTTCCATATGCACTCGAGAAGAAAGTATATTGTGTTGCTTTGGGATGAGAGTTCTAAATATATCTGTCAAGTCCATCTGATCCAATGTATCATTCAGGGCCCTGGTTTCTTTATTGATACTGTGTCTAGATGATCTATCCATTGTTGTAAATGGGGTATTAAAGCCCCCAGCAATGACCACATTCTTATCAATAAGGTTGCTTATGTTTGTGATTAATTGTTTTATATATTTGGGGGCTCCCGTATTCAGTGTATAGACATTTATAATTGTTAGCTCTTCCTGGATAGACCCTGTAATTATTATATTATGCCCTTCTTCATCTCTTGTTACAGCCTTTAAAATAAAGTCTAGTTTGTCTGATATAAGTATGGCTACTCCAGCTTTTTTTGACTTCCAGTAGCATGATAGATAGTTCTCCCTCCCCTCACTTTGAATCTGAAGGTGTCCTCAGGTCTAAAATAAGTCTCTTGTAGACAGCAAATATATAGGTCTTGTTTGGTTTTGTTTGTTTGTTTGTTTTTATCCATTCTGATACCCTGTGTCTTTTGGTTGGAGCATTTAGTCCATTTACATTCAGTGTTATTATTGAAAGATATGTGTTTAGAGTCATTATGATATCTGTAGGTATCACTACAAGCATGAGCTTTAGTGGTGTCTCTGGTATTTTGTGGTCCTTGCAACATTTCTCTCACAGAGTCCCCCTTAGGATCTCTTGTAGGACTGGTTTAGTGCCAATGAATTCCTTCAGTTTTTGTTGGTTTGGAAAAACCTTTATCTCTCCTCTATTCTGAATGGCAGACTTGCTGGGTAATGGATTCTTGGCTGCATATTTTTTTCTGTTCATCACATTGAAGATTTCCTGCCATTCCTTTCTGGCCTGCCAAGTTTCAGTAGATAGGTCTGCTACTACCCTTATGTGTCTACCTTTGTATGTTAAGGCTGGTTTACCCCTAGCTGCTTTCAGAATTCTCTATTTACCCTTGTATTTTGTCAGTTGCACTATGATATGTTGTGGAGAAAATCAATTCAAGTTACATCTGAAGGGAGTTCTTTGTACCTCTTGGATTTCAATGCCTGTTTCCTTTCCCAGATCAGTGAAGTTCTCAGCTATGATTTGTTCAAGTACATCTTCAGCCCCTTTCTCTCTCTTCTTCTTCTGGAATTCCTATGATACAGATATTGTTCCATTCGATTTCATCACTTAGTTCTCTAATTCTCCCCTCATACTCCTAGATTTTTTTATCTCTCTTTTTCTCAACCTCCTCTTGTTCCATAATTTTATCTTCAAATTCACCTATTCTCTCCTCTGCCTCTTCAATCCATGCTATGGCCGCCTCCATTTTATTTTGCACCTCATTTGTAGCATTTTTTATTTCCTCATGACTATTTATTAGTCCCTTGATCTCTGTAGCAATAGATTCTCTGCTGTCCTCGATGCTCTTTGCAACCCCAGCGATTAATTTTATGACTATTATTCTAAATTCTTGTTCTGTTATATTGCTTAAATCAGTTTTGATCAATTCGTTAGCTGTTGCTATTTCCTGAATTTCTTTTGAGGAAAATTCTTCCGTTTTGTCATTTTGGCTAGTTTTCTGTCCCTTATGTGTTTTAAAAGTGTGTTGTATGCTCTGCACCTGCGAGCACTGCTATATTAAAGGAGGGTCATACAGTGTCCAGGACCTCGCCTTTCACAAGGTGTTTTTTCAGGGATTGTTACTTGCTCTCTGTTTTTGCGACTTTGGTTATTTAATTAGCCTAGTCGTAGTAATATTTTGGACCCTCCACCAGATGTGCTTTGATTTGTTCCTTGGAATAGCCCTGTAAAGGAAAACAGGTAGACAAATAGGAGATAAAAACATGCCAACACACAAATAACGCAAAGACAAAAAAACTAAAGACTAAAAACAAACAACTGAAAAACACCGACTGCAAGTAAAGAAGAGGGTGGAGACGATGCTGATGGAAGAACATATACAAAGAGAGAAATGACAGGAGTGGGGTAGGAGGAGAAAAAAATAAACATTGCCTAGGCAGAGAGACTAAAAGCCTTAATCCAGAGAGAGAGAAAGGGAAATAAAGGAGGTGGGGAAAACAAAATGAAGATAAAGTTACCCAGACAAACTATATGGCTTGATTATTTCAGAGAGAGAGAAAGGAGTGTAAACAAGGAGGTGTAGAACATGTATCAAGACAATGGATTAAATGTGTCTGTTTAGACAGAGCAATAACCAGAGTAACTAGCCTAGGGGAGGGAAGAGATGAGGAGAAATGGGGGGGACAGGAGAATATATCTATATATCCAGAATTGACCTAGAGTTCATCCAGGCAACGCTGCATCGCTTGTAGGTAGTAGCTGTCGGCAGGGTCTGTGCCGCTGTGGTGGATGCGCAGTTACAAGTACAAGAGGGCGTGGTTTGATGTTTTCTGGACCCACCTCTACTATGGGCCCCAGGAGTGACCCCTGACGCCCTGCCTTGGTGGTAGTGGTGGGGGGGGAGGAGGAGAATGGTGATCCCCCAGTCTCTTTTCCACAAAGCCTGACCTGGTGGACTCAGTTGAGTCGTCCTACTGTGCGGCGGGGGCAGACAGGGCAGTCCTTTTTGCTCCACCAACTCCCCTGACCCTGCACTTGGCTAGGATTCAAAGTCCCACTCTGTGCACTCTGGCACTGGGGAAGCACCTCTCAGTGCCTCTCCATGTGGTCCCGGATGGCTTTGTCTGTGCCACAGCACTTCAGGGAGGACCGCCTTCTCCTACTGTGGACTGAGCTGCCACCTTCGCTGTGAGCCCCCAGGGTGGCGGCCACAGGCAGACTTTTGTCTTTTCCCACAGTATTCCAGGGAAATGGTCGCCTTTTCCTCCTGCAGACTGTGCCCTTGGCCCAGCCACTGCACCCGGGGGTGGCGGATGCAGGCAGGTCCTGTACTATTGTGCAGCCCTCCAGTGAGGTAACCACTTTTTCCAAATGCAGCCTGAGCCCCTGACCTACCACCACACCCAGGCCCCTGGCTCCTCCTCTCCTCCCCAGGTGCACGAACAGGGAGCCGGCTCCAGTCAGAAGAAAGCACTGCAGTTAGACATCGGATCCCTCTCAGTCTCAGTCCGAGGTCTTTCTCCTGTCCAGATATGGTCCTGCACTTCCCTAGCCGCTCTTTCTCTGCCTTTTGTCTCTCTGCAGAAGGGAGTCCCTCCCCTTCGTGCCCATGAGGACTTTTTGTTATCTCCCTCAGTTCACAGTTACCCACCTATCTTTTTTCCAGCTTTCCCATTTTCTTCCTAGTAGATTCAGTCTCTTTTCCTCCCAGGCTCTGGTGTTCAAAGTCCTTTGGCTTCTACACTTCTTTGTCTGAGAGACAAGGGAAGTATGGATTCCCCGTACTTCTCTGCCATGTTGGCTTTTCACTTCACAGTTGCCCGTGTCTTATGATGATTGTACATTTAACTTTGTAATAAACTCCAAAACTGTTTTTCATTCTGAACTATTTTGCAATTCTAACAAGATATGAAATTTCCGGGTGCCTCAAATTCTTGTCAGCACTTGACATTGTCAAACTGAAAAAAAAATTAGCCACTGTAAAAAATGTGCATTGGTATCTCATTGTGGTTGGAATTAGATGAATATAGTTTCATGTACTTATTTGCCATAAATTTACCTTCCTTGGTTCTATCTCTTTTGCCCATTTTTTATTGGATTATATTCTTAATGTTTATTTTTGAGAGTTTTTATAATTTCGATAGAAATCCTTCATTAGATGTGACTTACAAATATTTTCTCCCAATCTATAACTAGTCATTTTAGACTCCTAACTGTGTCCTTTAAGGAGAAGTTTGTAACTTCGATGATATTTACCTTGCATATAAAATACTTTGTAGATGGTTTTTCTCTTTGGTGTTTTAAAGATGCCACTCCATTCTGGCTTTCATTGTTTTTTAATGAGAATTCTGCTGTAATTTTGTTGCAATTGTATATGTAATGTGTCTTTTTCTCTGACTTCCTTTAGGGTTTCCTCTGGTTTTCAGCCCAAATTATGCCATTTTTATGTCATTTCTTTTTAAAAATTATGTCATTTCTTTTTAAAAATTCTCTGTGGTGATTTTTAAGCTTCTTAAATATGTAGTTTAGTGGCTATCAGTAATTTTGGAAAAATTTCAAAAAAATCTAAATATTTCTTTTCCTTTGCTGTTTTCTGTTTCTGACATTTTAGTTATACTTGTTTAGACTTTTTGGTTTGTACCACAGCTCTGGGATGTTCTGGGCTTTTCTTTCTTTTTTTAAAATTCTCTCTTTTTTATCTTTGTGCTTTAGTTTGGGTAATTTTTATTGATTTACCTTCATGATCAATGATTCTTTCCTAAGTTGTGTCAGCTAGACTGACGAAACTTTTGAAGGCATTCTTGTAATCATGATTCAGATTTGTTTTTAAGTTTATTTATTTATTTTGATGGAGAGAAAGAGAGAGGCAGAGAGGGAGAGAGAGAGGCAGAGAGAGTGAGAATCTCAAGCAGGCTCTGTACCACCAGTGTGGAGCATGACATGGGGCTTGAACTCAGGAACTGTGAGAGCATGATCTGAGCTGAAACCAACAGTTGGACCCTTAACCAACTGAACCACCCAAGCACTCCCGTGATTCAGATTTTTAATTAGCTGTTATATTGAATGTAGTAATGTTTTCTCTGGTAATATTTATTAAAAATGAGACTGTACTAATACTGTCTTTTCTTATACTGTCCTGTTTGAGATTTGTTATTAAGCTTTTCCTAGCCTCACAAAATAAAACGGCTAGTTTTCTCTCATTCAAAGAGGCAGTTGGTATTATATAGGCATTACTTGTTCCATGGAGTTTTTGTAAATCTTTCTTGTAAAGTTATCTTGTTCTGGTGGTACTTTGGGGAAAACTTTTTTGAAGTGAAATTCACATAACATGCAATTAACCATTTTAAAGTTCTATTCAGTGGCACATATGGTATAATTCAGTAGTATTTAGTATATTCACACATTTGTACAACTACCAGATCTTTTTAGTTCCAAAACTTTTTCATCACCTCATAAAAACATCTCATATCCATTAAGTAATCTCTTCATTCCCTTCTCCCCATATCCTCTGATAACCTCTTTAGTGTACCTTCTGTCTTGATTGATTTGCCTATTCTGGATATGCCATATAAAGAGAATCATGTAATATGTGACTTTTGTGTCTGATTCTCCCACTCAGCATAACGTTTTTGAGGTTGACCCAACTTGTAGCATGTATGAGTTCTTCATTTCTTTGTATGGCTGAATCATATTCCATTGTTTGTATATGCCATATTTTGTTTAGCCATTTGTCTATTGATAGACATTTGGGTTGTTTCTGCCTTTTGTCTCTTATGAATAATGCTGCTACAAAATTTTGTATACAAATTTCTGTGTGGACATGTTTTTATTTCCCTTGAAGTGAAATATACCTAGAAGGGGGAATTATTGGGTCATATGGTAATTATATGTTTAAATTTTTGAGGGACAGCCAAACAGTTTTCCACAGCAGCTGCACCATTATACATTCCCACCAGCAATATATGAGGGTTCCAATGTTTCCACATCCTTGCCAATACTTGTTGTTTTCCATTTTCTTGATTAATGCCATCCTCGTGGGTGTGAGGTGTTATCTCATTATGGTTTTGATTTGCATTTCCTCAATGACAGATGATGCTGAATACCTTTTCGTGTGCTTTTTGGCCATCTACATATCTTTAGAGAAATATCTGTTCAAGTCCTTTGCTCATTCAAAATTGTGTTGGTTGTCTTTTTGTTGTTGAGTTGTAAGAATACTTTATAGCATCTGGATATTAAACCATTATCAGATATATGGTTTACAAATTTTTCTCTCATTCTGTAAGTTATAGAAAAGATTTTTGATTAATCCTTAACAGCTAGTTTTCTTTCGTGGTGTATTTTCAAGTTGTATGTTCTTAACTTTGTTTTTTTCCTACAAGAATGAATTTTTTTATCAATTTTATTAAATTTTAAAAATATAGTTCTATAAAGTTTATAGATGATAGTTTTAATATCTGCTCTATTTCAATCACACCTTGTTGTTCTTAATATTTTTTATTTGTGTAATTTTTTGAGTATTTATTGGTCTTATAAATCTTCTGTTTTGGGTCTTTGTTTTCTACTTCATTATTTTCTAAAGTTTTTTCTCTCCTTCTACTTTCTTTAAGTACTTTGTTTTTCTTCCAATCTCTTAATTTTATTACTTAAATTATTATTTTCAAACACACTTATAGTATATATATTTCAAGGCTTAAAGTTTATATGTACTGCTTTAGCAACATCCTGAAATTTTCATATGTAATGCTTTCATTGTCCCAATCAAAATATTTTGTCACTTTGAATGTGATTTCTCCTTAAGCTGGTAAATTACTTGGGACTGCAGTTCTTAGTACACAAACACATAGGTTTAAAAATTATTGTGTTGTTCTTGTTTGTTTGTTTGTTTTTTACTGTTGATTACTAATTTCTTTTAATTGGCTTTAGAGAATGTAGTCTAAATAAAGTTGGTTCTTTGTTAGTTGTTAAAACATCTTTTGTGACTTAGTAGATAGTCAATTTTAGAAAACAATAAATGTTGAAAAGACTACGGCATTCTCTCTCTATTGATTAGATTCAGAGTTTGTAGGTGACCAGTTAGATGAAATATATTTTCTTATTCAAAATTCTGTAACTTGGGGCTACTGGGTGGCTCAGTTGGTTAAGCATCCGACTCTGGATTTCAGCTCAGGTCATGATCTCATGGTTCATGAGTTAGAGCCCCACGTGGCTCTATGTACTATGCGGAATTTGCTTGAGATTCTCTCCCTCTTCCTCACCCTTCTTCCTTTCCCTCTCTCTATCTTCTTCTCTCCCTACCCCTCCCTGTGCACACATACCCACTCTCTTTCTCTCAAAGTAAATTTAAAAATTCTGTGATTTTACTACTTTTTTATGTGCTTGATATATCAATTTTTGACAGAATTGTTTAAAAAGTAACTCATAATGATTTTAAATTTACAAAATTCACCTTTAGTTTTGACACTGCTAAATAAAATTTTAGGCTATGTATTTAGGTTAATATTTATGATTATTATATGTTCTTGTTAGATAATGTTTTTAATTATTATATAGTATTTCTTTTAATTTTCATAATGTTTGTGCCTTTAATTTCCTTTTATTTGACATTAAGTTATTATACTGGCTTTATCTTGGTCAATAAATATCTGGAGTATCTTTCTTCTTACGTTTATTTTCTGTGTGGCTTTATTTATTATGTGTCACTTTTAGTAGCATATAACTGTATATATATATTCAGACACCAATCTGGTCATCTCTGTATTTTATTAGATGAGATTAGTCTATTTATATTTATTATTATTGATATTTTAGACTAATTTCTTCCATCTTACTTTGTTTTCAATTATGTTTAACATCTGTTATTTTTGTTTCTCTGTTTACCTTTTTCTGCTTCTTTGCTAAGTATTTTCCTGATATCGAATGGACTGATAACATTTAAGAAACTTTTTCTTTTTCCTGCTTTTTAAATTTTCAAGTAACGTATTTCTAATCTTTAATGGGTAACCTTACATTTTAAACTTTCATATTTAGCTAGGAAGTTTTCTAACAAATCTATAGTTAGTCAGCATTTATATCTTATTCTTTAATATGAAAAGGTTTATTTATCCTTTAGCAACCTACTATACACTAGATATTATTATTTTTCTTTAGGGTGTAGGTTTTACCTTATTTTTTTAATTTATTTTATTTTTAAGTTTACATCCAAGTTAGTTAGCATATAGTGCATCAATGATCTCTGGAATAGATTCCTTAATGCCTCTTACCCATTTAGACCATCCCCCCTCCCACAACTCCTCCAGTAACCCTCTGTTTGTTCTCCATATTTAAGAGTCACTTATGTTTTGTCCCCCTCCCTGTTTTTATATTATTTTTGCTTCACTTCCCTTATGTTTAACTGTTTTGTGTCTTAAAGTCCTCATATGAGTAAAGTCATATGATATTTGTCTTTCTCTAATTTTGCTTAGCATAATATCCTCTAGTTCCATCCATGTAGTAGCAAATGGCAAGATTTCATTCTTTTTGACTGCTGAGTAATACTCCATTATATGTGTATATGTATATACACATATATAATATGTGTATTATATATACACATATAATATGAGTTAGTATTATTACATATAATAAAAAAAGTTATTTTTTATTAATAAAAAAGTTATATAATAAAAAAAAGTTAGTATTATACATATAATATGAGTGTATATATATATGTGTATATGTGTATATATATATATGTGTGTAATATACTATATAATAATATAATATATATATATATATATATATATATATATATATATATATATATACACATACATACCACATCTTCTTTATCCATTCACCACTGGCTGGACATTTGGGCTCTTTCCATACTTTGGCTATTGTTGATAGTGCTGCTGTAAACATTGGGGTGCATGTGCTCCTTCGAAACAACATACCTGTATCCTTTAGATAAATACCTAGTAGTGCAATTGCTGGGTCATAGGGAAGTTCTATTTTTAATTTTTTGAGGAACCTCCATACTGTTTTCCAGAGTGGCTGCACCAGTTTGCATTCCCACCAGCAGTGCAAAAGGGATCCTCTTTCTCAGCATCCTTGCCAACATCTGTTGTTGCCTGGGTTGTTAATGTTAGCCATTCTGACAGGAGTGAAGTGGTATCTCAGTGTGGTTTTGATTTGTATTTCCATGGTGATGAGTGATGGGGACCATCTTTTCATGTGTTGGTTGGCCATCTGGATGTCTTCTTTGGAGAAGTGTCTATTCATGTCTTTTGCCCATTTCTTCACTGGATTCTTTGTTTTTTGGGTGTTGAGGTTGAGAAGTTCTTCATAGATTTTGGATACTAACCCTTTATGTGATATATCGTTTACAGATATCTTCTCCCATTCTGTCAGTTGCCTTTTAGTTTTGCTGACTGTTTCCTTTGCTGTGCAGAAGCTTTTTATTTTGATGAGGTCAGAATAGTTCATTTTTGCTTTTGTTTCTCTTGCATCCAGAGACATCAAAGAGGTTTTTGCCTGCTTTTTGCTCTAGGATTTTTATGGCTTCCTGTCTTACATTTATTTCTTTCATCCATTTTGAGTTTATCTTTGTGAATGGTGTAAGAAAGTGGTCCAGGTTCATTCTTCTGCATACCGTTGCCCAATTTTCCCTGCACCACTTGCTGAAGAGACTGTCTTTGTGCCATTGGATATTCTTGCCTGCTTTGTCAAAGATTAGTTGGCCATACGTTTATCGGTCCATTGCTGGGGTCTCTATTCTGTTCCATTGATCTGAGTATCTGTTTTTGTGCCAAACTTATTTTTAAACCAAAAATATATTAGTTTTATAGTTATTAATTTATTAAATATATCAGTATATGTCATCACTGTCTGTGTTCCCCGATGTTTAGTTTAACCTTTGCTTTCCTTATGTGTTTATGTAATGCTTAATATTTGTCTTATTGTTAATCATAGCCTAATGTAATACCAAAATTCAGTAATGGTTTTAAGGGGGATAGGAATAAAGACTCTTAATTTTTATATCTGAAGTTGCCTTTATTTTGCTTTCACAATTAAAGACACAACTGAAGTCTATTGTCAATCTCCATACGTTCAAGCCTCTGAAATTATTCTTCATAGATTTTAGCAACTTTTAATATTTTTAAAGTCTCCTTATCTTCCTGTTGTACATTGTAAATAAATTCTTCAGTACAATATATAATTTCACTAATTCTCTCTTTGATTGTGTTCAGTATAGAATTCACTTGATTTATTGAGATTAGAACTTTTTTTTTCATTTTTAAAAAGGTATCTAATTCATCCTTTTCCAGAGTCATGCATTTTGGTCAGTCTGTTTATAATTGTTTTATCCAGAATGAATTCACAATGATTTTTTTGCTTATTTTTTTCACTAATAATCTTCATGTGCTTTGCAACTTTGTTTTGCAAGCCCTTTTTAAAAAAAATTTTTAATATTTATTTTCGACACAGAGAGAGAGAGCATGAGTGGGGGAGGGGCAGAGAGAGGGGGAGACACAGAATCCAAAGCAGGCTCCAGGATCTGAGCTGTCAGCACAGAGCCTGACACGGGGCTTGAACTCACAGGCTGTGAGATCATGAGCTGAGCCGAAGTCAGACACTCAACCAACTGTGCCACCCAGGCGCCCCACAAACACTTTTTTAATAGAGTCTTATCTTTTCTAATAGTTTGCAATTTTTTCCACCTGGATTCCTGAACCCTCTTTCTGCACTAGGTCTTATAAGGGCATTTTGGCATTATTTTTTTGTGGTTAAGGTTGCAATATAATTTGCAGTTTTGTTGTTGTGACTATGACAACAGCAATCCATAGTTGCAATTCTGTTTAAGATACAGCCTTAGGTTGCTATTGAACAACATTATTTTCAGCCCGTTCTTATAAACAGAACAGCTCATCCCTAGTCCTTGGCATTAAGTAGTAAACCTGACTCAGGTCCCCTATAATTTTGTGTGGAACACATTTTATTCCTGTACCCCACCAGGCCAAATGTCTCATTCATAATGTCTGCTTCCAATTCCATTGTATCCAACATGCCTTTGGCTCAAACCCTTCCCAGTGCTTTGCAGGTAGGTAGGTTCTATTTCTGATCAGTAGAGATGTTTATTTTTATTTTGTGTGTATGTATACATATACATACATAATTTAAAAAATATGTATACACATAACATGTATATGTACATGTGTGTATATAGACACATATATACATGTGATAAATATTTTTCAAATATGTAATTTAAATAAATACATTTTGGGAATCTCTAATGTATTTGGAGTAAAAGAATTTTATATATTATTAGTTTATATCTAAAGTTGAATTTACTATGTTGTATGTTATCATTAATTTGTTATGTAATGTTTAAACATATAGAAAAAGTAAAAAAAAAATTACCTTATAACTTGACTCCTATATGTTATATTTCTCTCACAGTTTTTCAAAGTAGGTATTATAGATAAGACTAGTGTTTGCTTAAACTATGACTTCTGGTTGATTTTCCCTCCCTGACTCTAACAGCAGCCACTATTATATGTTTGGTGTGGGTCCATCCAGTTCACATATATATGCATTCATAATAAAATATAGTATCATTCTCTATTTTTAAATGTGTTTTTAAATTCTTTCTTAACGGGAACCCTCTTGCACTGTTGGTGGGAATGCAAATTGGTGCAGCCACTCTGGAAAGCAGTGTGGAGGTTCCTAGAAAATTAAAAATAGACCTTCCCTATGACCCAGCAATAGCACTGCTAGGAATTTATCCAAGGGATACAGGAGTACTGATGCATAGGGGCACCTGTACCCCAATGTTTATAGCAGCACTCTCAACAATAGCCAAATTATGGAAAGAGCCTAAATGTCCATCAACTGATGAATGGATAAAGAAATTGTGGTTTATATACACAATGGAATACTACGTGGCAATGAGAAAAAATGAAATATGGCCTTTTGTAGCAACATGGATGAAACTGGAGAGTGTGATGCTAAGTGAAATAAGCCATGCAGAGAAAGACAGATACCATCTGTTTTCACTCTTATGTGGATCCTGAGAAACATAACAGAAACCCATGGGGGAGGGGAAGGAAAAAAAAAAAAAAAAAAAGAGGCTAGAGTGGGAGAGAGCCAAAGCATAAGAGACTGTTAAAAACTGAGAACAAACTGAGGGTTGATGGGGGGTGGGAGGGAGGGCAGGGTGGGTGATGGGTATTGAGGAGGGCACCTTTTGGGATGAGCACTGGGTGTTGTATGGAAACCAATTTGACAGTAAATTTCATATATTAAAAAAAAAAAAAAAAAAAAAAAAAAAGAAACCCATGGGGGAGGGGAAGGAAAAAAAAAAAAAAAAAAAGAGGTTAGAGTGGCAGAGAGCCAAAGCATAAGAGACTGTTAAAAACTGAGAACAAACTGAGGGTTGATGGGGGGTGGGAGGGAGGGCAGGGTGGGTGATGGGTATTGAGGAGGGCACCTTTTGGGATGAGCACTGGGTGTTGTATGGAAACCAATTTGACAGTAAATTTCATATATTAAAATAAATAAATAAATAAATAAATAAATAAATAAATAAATAAATAAAAATAAATTCTTTCTTAGATATCTTGCAAATATGTTGCTTGCTAAAAATCATTGTGTGCTTATCAGAAAGCTGAATGCAAAACCAATACCCACTATATTGCTTTTTAGCTAAGAAGTGATATGATGGAATTCTTGCTAAGATATGTGTTCAGACTAGAAGAAAGAAATGAGGCACAGAGGACCCAGTAAGTTGGCTTCTCGCTAATTCAGGTGCGGACCGATGACATTATAGATGTGAGTGGTGATAATGAATATAAGGGTAGGTCAAATTCAAAAACACACAGGAAGAGTGGAAACCATGGAAAACAAAGATGTTAAGTACATTTCAAATTTTGTGTTTTAAGAATCTTACCCAGGAAGTTGGCAATAAGAGGAAATAAGTATTGACATTTTATATTTCTCAAGTTCCCAAGTAGTTACAGGAAAATATACTGCCAAAAGCTAGAATGCAAAGCTTAAGAATGGTCGTCATTGTACAATCAGATTGGAATATGTATACGCTCACAGTCTTGATGGATGATATGGAACAGGAGTGGGAATTGAAGTATGCAGGTGAAGTTGTGGTGCCAGTAAAAAAGAAAAAAGGAAGAATTTGTGGCCTCTGAAGGTGAGATAGAGCTAGAACATCTAAATCTCAGAAGTAAGAGAGAAACTAGGAAATTGTGGGTGCAAATGTGCTCTAATGGCATCCTATGCTCACCTCCACTTATACTTAGTGTTTAATGGATCCTTTTGCTGTGCTTAACCCTTGCTGTACTCCAGCTAGGAGAAACGAGTGAGGCTATAATTGTCTTCCCCTTTCCAAAAAAAAATCCTCTCTTCCTTTGTATATTGTAGTGCCTGGAACATATTGTTCATTTGACAAATGTAGGTGAAATAAGAAGGGACAGAAGAAAGGAAGAAAGGAAGGGATTAATAGAACCAAGTGCATTTATTTAATTTGTGTTTATTCACTACCTTGTTCCAGAAAGAATTTACAGTAGCAAAGAGTCAACTATAAGTACGGCTAAAGAAGATAGAAAAAAGGAAATAATACATTAAGAGACCACAATTTTCATAGACCAAGTAACAGGTAAAAGTTATGATTTTTAGGGACACGAAGTTTATAAAATAAAAATATGTGTATTTTTTAAAACCCTTGTAAAGAATACTTTGACAAAAATTACTGCATTTTACCCAAAGAATGCAAAAAATGCTAATTCAAAAGGATACATGCACCCTGCTGTTTATACTATCACTATCTATAGTAGTCAAATTATGGAAAGAGCCCAAATATCCATAGACTGATGAATGGATAAAGAGGATGTTGTATGTATGTATGTATGTGTGTGTGTGTACATATATATGAATGGAATATTACTTAGCCATCAAAAAGAATGAAGCCTTGCCACTTGCAATGACATGGATAGAACTAAAGTTCATTATTCTAAGTGAAATAAGTTAGGGAGAGACAAACACCATATTATTCCACTCATATGTGTAGTTTAAGAAACAAGACAAATGATCATAGCGGAAAAAGAGAGACAATCCAAGAAATAGACTCAAGTTCGAGGGGCAGTGGGTGGGGGTAATGGATTAAATAGGTGATTGGAAATAAGAAGTGTACTTATTGTGATGAGCACCAGGTGTTGTATGTGTTGGATCACAAAATTGTATACCTGAAACTATTATTACACTGCATGTTAACTAACTAGAATTTAATAAAAACTAAAAAAAAAAAAAAAAAAAAAAAAAAAATGGTGCACTTTAAAATAAAAAAAATCAATAAAATACTTAGGAATAAATTTAAAGGAAGTGAAAGATCTATGCAATAAAAAATATAGTAGGGCTTTACTTAAAAAAATTTAAAAAGACACACATACAAAAAGAAAGACATTTGTGATCATGGATTGGAGGAATTAATATGTTAGAGTGTCTGTACTACCCAAAGACATCCAGAGACTCAACACAGTTTCCACAAAAACACCAAAGGTATCTTCACAGAAATGGAAAATACAACACTAAAATTTATGTGGAATCATAAAAGACACTGAATAGCCAAAGCAATCCTGAGAAAAAAGAACAATGCTGGAGGTATTATGATTCCTGATTTCAAACTATACTACAAAACCATAGTAATAAAAGCAGTATGGTATTGGCACAAAAATAGATGCATAAACTGATGAAACCAGAATAGACAACCTAGAATTAAATTCCAGCATATACAGTCAACTAATACTTGACAAGAAAGCAAAGGATACCCAATGGGGAAAGGATAGTCTCTTCAACAAATGCTACTGGAAAAACTGAAGAAACACATGCAGAACAATGAAATTAGACCTCTATCTCACACCACTCATAAAAGTTAACTTGAAACGGATCACAAACTTAAACATGAGGCCTGATACCACAAAACTCCTAGAAGAAACTATAGGGAGGAAGCTCCTCAACATTGGTCTTGGCGAGGATTTTTTTTTACATAATACCAAAAGCACAAACAAAAGCAAAATTAACATATAGGACTACATCAAGCTTAAAAGCTTCCACACAGCAAAAATAACAAAATGAAAAGACAACCTACATAATGGGAAAAATTTCTGTAAACTATATATTACATAAGGGGTTAATATCCAAAATACATAAGGAACTCACACAACTTAAAAAGAACAACAAAAATAAACAACCCACAATGTGACTAAAAAATGGGCAGAACAACTAAGTAGACATTTTTCTACTTCCTAAGTAGACATTATCCTACTTCAAGGATATCAAAATGGCCAAAGACCTAAGAAAAGATTCTCCATATCAGCAATCATCAGGGAATTGCAAATAAAAACAAAGAGATATTACCTCACAATCATTAGAATGGCTATCATTAAGAAATTGAAACAAAAGGTGTTGGCAAGGATGTGGTGAAAAGAAAACCCTATACACTATTGGAGCATATGTAAATTTGTCCAACTACTATCCAACACAATATGGATATTCCTCAAAAAAATTAAAAATAGATCTACCTCACAATCCAGCAATTCTACTATTGGGTATATACCCAAAGGAAAGGAAAATAGTATTTTGAAGTGATATCTGCCCTCTCATGTTTATTGCAGCATTATTTCCAATACCCAAGATATGGAAACAAATGCCTATCAATGGAAGAATGGAGAAAAAAGAACCTTTGTCATTTTAAATAACTAAGTCAGTGTAATCCAGAGGCAAGGGCTTTTCCATCTTTTGTGGGGGGCACTGATGGTGTGCCCCTTATTGTTCAATTGTTTTCCTCTATACCCCTCCATAGAGCCTTTATTTTTAGCCCCCCTTTGCAGCAAAAATACCTCCTTGAAATTTCTTGAAAGGTTCCTTTATTTTTATAGAAATGGAAGGAAAATTTCCAAACTCATTCTATGAGGCCAGCATTACCTTGATTCCAAAACCAGGCAAAGACCCCATTAAAACGGAATTATAGACCAATATCGCTGATGAACATGGTTACAAAAATTATCAAGACACTAGCAAATCAAATACAGCAATACATTAAAAGAAATATTCAGGGGCACCTGGGTGGCTCAGTCGGTTAAGCCGCTGACTTCAGCTCAGGTCATGATCTCGCGGTCTGTGAGTTCGAGCCCCGTGTCAGGCTCTGTGCTGACAGCTCAGAGCCTGGAGCCTGTTTCAGATTCTGTGTCTCCCTCTTTCACTGACCCTCCCCTGTTCATGCTCTGTCTCTCTCTGTCTCAAAAATAATAAATGTTTAAAAAAAAAAGAAATATTCACCATGATCAGGTGGCATTTATTTCTGAGCTTCAGGGGTAGTTCAGTGTCCACAAATCAATCAACGTGATACACCACGTTAATAAAAGAAAGGATAAGAACCACATGATCCCCTTAATAGATGCAGAAAAAGCATTTGATAAAATACAGCATCTTTTCTTGATAAAACCCCTCAAGAAAGTAGGGATAGAAGGAACATACCTCAACACCAAAAAGGCCATATATGAAAGACCCACAGCTAATATCATCCTCAATGGGGAAAAACTGAGAGCTTTCCCCCTACGGTCAGGAACATGACCGGGATGTCCATGCACCAATGTTGTTCAACATACTACTGGAAGTCCTAGCCTCGGCAATCAGACAACGAAAAGAAATAAAAAGCATCCAAATGGCAAGGAAAAGGTCAAACTTTCAGTCTCTGCAGATGACATGATACTCTCTGTGGAAAACCTGGAAGACTCGACCAAAAAACTGCTAGACCTGATATATGAATTCAGCAAAGTCACAGGATATAAAAATCAATACACAGAAATCAGTTGCATTTCTATACACCCATAATGAAGCAGCAGAAAGAGAAAGCAAGGAATTGATCCCATTTACAATTGTACCAAATATCATAAGACACCTTAGAATAAACCTAAATAAGAGGTAAAGAAGTTGTCTGAAAACTGTAGAATACTCATGAAAGAAATTGAAGAAGACACAAAGAAATGGAAAAACATTCCATGCTCGTAGGTCAAAAGAACCAACATTGTTAAAATGTCAATACTCCC